>NC_090021.1:61125452-61741452 GCF_037176765.1 Anolis sagrei
GGGTCAGGGAAACTGCGAGATTGTAAACCTTGACCAGACATACGAAAATAATTCCGAAAAATGGTTAAATTGTTTTAATTCGTTATTACTCCTCACACTATTCCAGCATGGCTCGAAATTGTTTTAAAAATCATTTAAATACGAATTCATTCCGATTTTAGAAACTTCCGAACCAGATCAACCAAGCCTACTATTTATATACCCAGAACCACATGCCTTTGCTGTTTGCACAATGATCCATGTTAACATTTATTTTTTTTTAAAAAAATTGTAACAGCGATCATCAAAATAAGACAGCATTCTTCATGACCACAGGAGCGAAAGAAAGAATTGAGATTTCCAGCCACACATCAGATTTGGCTGCATCCATACTGGTTCCAACATGTATGTGCTGGGTGCAAGGTTAATGTTCAGGCAGGCAGGAACTTAGCAGGTCTAATGGGATGCCACTTCATCATCTCTTTCACTGATGCTGTTCCCCACTGGCCACAGAGTTCTGTGTGAGTGCCTGACTACTGCCTGCCATGTCTGAGGATATCAGAAGAGGTGCCCCGCTGACCAGTGGTGATAATGATAATTATTACTATTATTATTTATTTATTTATTTATTTATTTATTTATTTATTTATTTTTAACCCACCCTCTCTCCCCAAAGGGATTCAGGGTAACTTCCAAAAACCAAGAATAGCAAACATTCAATGCTATATACAATTATAAACATAAAACATTTATAGAAACAGTGAAAACAAATTAAATGACTTTGGCGGGAAAGCATAAATCAATCAGTTAGGTGTCATAAATACTGCGATTGAACAGTTCAAATCTTTATAAAAATATAGCTCTTCAATAGATTAAATGCTCATTGTTGACTTCGTCCATCAAGATAGAAACAATGATATTATTCATCCTCTCCATAAGCTAATGAACAGAATTAGGTTTTTAATTGGTTTCTTAAAATAGAGGAATGAGGAGGTTGTTCTAATTTCTTTTGGGAGGGAGTTCCAGAGGGAAGGAGAGAGGGTTCCTCTCTCATTCCCACGAGCTGTATTCGTTTGAGACGGGGGTGGGACCGAGAGGAGGCCCCCCTTCGATGATTGCAGAGTCTGAACAGGTTTGTAAACAGAGATGATGATGATGATGATGATGATGATGATGATGATGATGAACCTTTATTTATACCCCGCTACCATCTCCCGAAGGACTCGATGCGGCTTACAAGAGATGCGGGTGGTCAAATAGAGAAGAAGATCAATAGATAGAAGGGTAAAGGTAGTAGTCTCCATGAATAGCAAATCAGACCAAATCAAATCAGAACTTCATGACCATAAAGCTATTCAGCAGTGGAACTCACTACTTCAAAGGGTGATAGAGTCTCCTTCTTTGGAATCTTTTAAACAGAGGCTGGATGGTCATCTGTTAGGGATGCTTTGATTGTGTGTGGCAGTGAATTGGACTGGAAGACCCTTGTGGTCTCTTCCAACTCTACGATGCTATGAAATTTGATCTGTTGACCAGACTACTGCAAAGCCCCAGGATACCGCAGATGTTTCTTACAAGCTTCAGAGTGTCCCCCAGCTTGGCCTAAACTGGGGCAAAGTCAGTTTAAAACCATAAAACGCAGGAGATTTACCGGACATGCCCATGCACCATAGAGACAGTCAGTGGTGAATTCCAGGTGAGTCCATGTCATTCTGTTAATCTAGACAATCCCTTGTGTAAGCTATCCATAAAGAATCAAATTTTTGGGGACTTATTTTAAATGGACATCCTGACAAGCATTTTTCTCTCACAGTGTGTGTTGTCATATGCCAGCCACTAAAGAAACTGCCATCTTCCCTTGCTTCTTTGTGTGTGAAAGAAAGATTGTCATTCTGTTTCCAGGTCTAGATAGAATTCTCATAATCTCAAAGGTATTTGTTTTTTATCTAATTTATTTTTATCCTGCCTTTCTCCTGATGTAGAGCCTGAAGCACAAAGCCCAAGGGCCTCAGTTCAATATTACATCCCATACCTCAAGGGGCACCATGATTGTGAAGCAGACCGTGAAGATCTGATCATGCAGACCAGGGTGTGTCACTGGAAATTTGCAGGCCATCTGTTCTGGCCACTGGATGCCAAGAAGGAATACACAGTAAAACCTACTCAAATTGCAATTCTGCCCGCTTTCTGTTTTACAGGCTAAATGCACAGTAAGCATGGTGATAGCACCACTGTGGTGACATGTTGCAAGAAAGAAGAATGAGCATTTTCAAATAAGATCAAGGCACAATGATGTCATTAAAGTGCCCCGGGGAAATGGCTCATTGCCCCTTGCTCCACAAAATATGTCCCCTTAAAACACTAATTTTATTAGCATCTCATTCCCCAAAGTGATCAGCTGATTTCCTTGCCCACTCTATTCACCTGCCCATTTCAATAATATATTATTTTTCCCTTCAGTGCAGGCAGCCCCCGAGTTACAGACCTCCGATTTACAAACAACTCATAGTTGTAATTCGTATTGGTCTCTCAAAAGTAGATGTGACACATGTTGTGTGGCTTCAAGTTGCGTCCAACTCATGGTGACCCTAAGACAAAACTATAATAACCATGGCAAGATTTGTTCAGGGGTGTATTGCCTTTCCATTCCTCTGAAGCTGAGAGATTGTGATGTGCCCAAGGTTACCCAGGGCCCTTTCACACAGCCCTATATCCCAAAGTATCAAGGCAGAAAATCCCACATTATCTGAAGGTGGACTCAGATAACTCACTTCAAAGCAGATATTGTGGGATTTTCTGGCTTGATACTTTGGGATATAGGGCTGTGTGCATTAAAAAGTTGGTAAGATGCTAGGAAAAATGCATCATGAAGAAAGGCGACTATGAAGAAAAATGACATAATTTGTTTATGAAATTCTTTAAAAAATAGAGTTCAGATAAATGTGGAAACCTTTTGAAGAACCCTCTAATTACATCTTCTACAAATGTGTATGCCAGTTGAAGAAAGTTGACAGGAAGAAAATCAACTGATTTGAAATGTGATGTTTGATACCATGGACTGCAGAAAAGACAAATCAGTCTTCAACTCTCTTTGTAAGTCAAGATGACACAGGGCCCTTCCACACAGCTATATAACCCAGAATATCAGGCAAATAATCCACAATATCTGCTTTGAACTGGGAGAACTTCCACACAGCCCTATATCCCAGAATATCAAGTCAGAAAATCCCACATTATCTGAGTGAGGACTCAGACAACCCAGTTCAAAGTATATATTGTCGGATTTTCTGCCTTGATATTCTAGGATATAGGGCTGTATGGAAGGGCCCTGGGTTATCTGGGTCCACACTGCCATATAATCCAGTTCAGTGTGGATTTTAAACAGAGCAGTCTGAAAGTATCATGTGACTGAAAATATGACTGTTGGAAAAGATGATAATGCTTAATAGATTGGATGGCAATCAGAAAAGTGGGAGACCTGATGGGAAGTCTGACTTGGCCACGGTGGTCCACGCTCTGGTTACATCCCATATAAACTACTGCAATGCTCTCTATGTGGGGTTGCCTCTGAAGACTACCCGGAAGCTACAATTAGTCTAACGAGCGGTAGCCAGATTACTAACAGGAGCGGGGTACAGGGAGCACACTACTCCTCTGTTGCGTCAGCTCCACTGGCTGCCAATGAGCTTCCGAGCACAATTCAAAGTGCTGGTGCTGACCTATAAATCCCTAAACGGCTCTGGCCCAGTTTACCTGTCCGAACGGATTCTCCCCTACGAACCCTCAAGGTTGTTAAGATCTTCTGTAGGGGCCCTGCTCTCGGTCCCACCACCTTCGCAATCGCGCCTGGTGGGGACGAGGGACAGGGCCTTCTCGGTGGTGGCCTCTCGGCTGTGGAACTCTCTCCCAATGGAGATTAGATCTGTCCCTTCCCTCCTGACTTTCAGAAAGCTAGTAAATCCTGGCTCTGGGACATAGCATTCTCAGAATGATTAGCGAGTCAACCACACTGGTGGATGGTGATGAATGTGATTTTATATTGACGATCTGGTTTTATGTATTTATTTGGTTTGTATTTTAATGTATTATGATGTTATTGTGTTATTAGTTTATTTGTGTATGGATTTTCTGTTGTTAGCCGGCCTGAGTCCCGCTTTGGAGGTTGAGAAGACTGGGTTATAAAAGTTCTAAATAAATAAATAAATAAGACCACCCAATGAAGAAACCCATAATCCTAATTTTGCAAGGTCTGAGCAAGGCAGTGATGACTGCGGACCTCAGGGATCTCTCATTCATAGGGTCACCATAAGTCAGTCAACTTGACAACAAATAACATCACATCAATTCAAGCACAAATAATCTTGCTGTTATCCTCTATCAGTTTGAATAGGCTTAGACTTTAGTTTATTGCCCCCATAACCATACTTACCTCCTGTTTTTGTATAAGTTTGCAAAAGGATGAGGTTATTCATGCATGAAGCATGCAAACTGAATGCTGCAAATCTAAGTAGACCCCCAGGGGCAGAATTTGGCTCAGAAAGGAAAAGATGCATATGTATGGAGAGGAGAAAAACAATAACTCCCAGCAGGGCTTTCCCAAAGCAACCATTTTTAAAAAAGGCTTTTTGCCCCTTCTTTGCCATAAACTAAAACAGCTGTTGACATTTTCCTATGGTGATAACAGACTGCAGTCTGTCAAGTTTGAAATTTAGCCAAGAACTTGCACTACGTAATGAGGGTAAGTAAACTGATGTCAGTGTAAAGGTCAAAAATCCCTCTTTCCTCCCTCTTCGTTGCACAGCAGTGTATCATGGGGCAGACATTACTTCATAATAATGGCCCCATCCACTTTACAAAGGACAAGACTTTATCTGAAGAGAGTTCTCAAAACATGTTTTCTGTCTGAATAGAAGTCCAGCAAGTCTGATTCAAATACGAAGACCCATAACAAGGGAGAAACGGGAACTGAAATTGCTCGTCTGCACGTAACCTCCAAAAAAACCAAAAAACTGGCGAGTACACATATATCCCGCTGGTCATTCTTCCTTACAATGGTGAAATGTATTGTATTTCTATTGAGACTGTAGTCATAATTTCTAATTTTCAACCTATGCTTCTAAATTAGAATATGTAAATTGCATGCTGATATGTACCTCTTGTCTTTTCTGGTGATTTATTTCCTTACTCTTTGTTTTGTTTTTCCTTTGGTGATGTTCAAATGACCATCTAATCCAGTGTTTCTTAACCTTCCTAATGCCGTGACCCCTTAGTATAGTTCCTCATGTTTTGGTGACCCCCAGCCATAACATTATTTTCAATGCTGTTTCATAACTGTAATTTTGCTACTGTTATGAATTGTAATGTAAATATCTAATATGCAGGATCAGGCATGTAGCCAGGGTGGGGGGGGGCTCGGGGGGCTTCAGCCCCCCCCCCCCCCGAAATTTTCATGGTGGTTCGCGAAAAGGCCTTATTGGTGCATTATTTAAACTGTTATGTTTATTCATATCATGATCTGATCACCCTACTCAATATATCCCATATGCATGGGGGTATTATTGGGGTAATGATACAAAAGGTTTGCTAGGCTAGACCCTCTTTCACTCAGACTCAGCCCCCCCCCCGAAACTCAGCCCCCCAAAACCCCCCCTGAAAAAAAATCAGCCCCCCCCCCGAAACGAAATCCTGGCTACGGGCCTGTGAAGGATGTATTTTCATTTACTGGACCAAATTTGGCACAAATACCCGATACGCCCAAATTTGAATACTGGTGGGGTTAGAGAGGGGATTGATTTTGTCATTTGGGAGTTGGAGTTGCTGAGATTTATAGTTCACCTACAATCAAAGAGCATTCTGAACTCCACCAATGATGAAATTGAACCAGTCTTGGCACACAGAACTCCCAAGACCAACAGGAAATACAGAAAGGGTTTGGTGGATATTGACCTTGAGTTTTGGAGTTGTAGTTCACTTGCATCCAGAGAGCACTGTGGATTCAAACAATGATGGATCTGGACCTAACGGCATAAATACTCAATATGCCCAAATGTCAACACTGGTGGAGTTTGAAGAAAATAGTCCTTGACATTTGAGAGTTGTAGTTGCAGGGATTTATCGTTCACCTACAATCAGTGTATTCTGAGCCGCACCAACGATAGAATTGTTGCCAAACTTCCCACACAAAACCCCCATGACCAATAGAAAATACTGAATTTTCTGATGGTCTTTGGCGATTCCTCTGGCACCCCACTTGTGCCCCCCCCCCCAGGGTCCCAACCCCCAGATTGAGAAATGCCGATCTAATCCTTCATCTATGTAACATCGTTTTATCAGAACAATCTTTTGCTGTGTAAGAGGACAAAGGCTTTTTGGAGAAAGGTGAGAAAAAACAACATTTTACATGTAAACGGGGTCCCAGCCAAAGGTCACACCTTGTCAGATATTAAGTCTGATTGAGGGGATGTTTTAAAACCATGAACATTGCCCTACAATATTAAGCCAATTTCACTTTACTATAAAAAAGTATTTTAAAAATTAAGATAGAGAAGTACACATTGGGGTTAGAGGCACAGGATCCCTATGAAAGTGAGAAAATTGCATACAACATTCCTTTAACCTGAAGAAATACCTCTCACATTTCGATCCTCCAGCACAATTCTACAGTCAACTTCCTCCCAAAGTGAACTACAGAAACATGTTGGAGAACCTTAAAATGCCTACATAAATGTTTTCTTTAGGAATCTAGTTTCCAGTACAAATTGTGTTTATTCCCTGACTCCATCCTCACTTGCCTATTTTAGGTACAACTTTGATAAAATCTTTTAAAATCTGAAAATGTGAAGGGAAAAAAGGGAGCAGCCCCACCTAGCTACTTTTTCCCTGCAGTCTATGTCTGACTTCAATCTTAACATTAGAGGAAGAGAACAAAATTGGGGGTTCTCTTCCTACTGATAATGTCTAGTTTAATCCTCCTGACATATATGGGTTGTCCAGCTGCATTTTAACCGGAGCACCTTCCAGAAGCAACCCTATGATGCCACCATCAGGATGGCCAGAGAAATGACTTGTGATAGAATTACAAAATCTGGGCTTGCCCACACAGCCCTATAACCCAGAATATCAAGGCAGAAAATCCCACAATATCTGAGTGTGGACTCAGATAACCCAGTTCAAAGCGATATTGTGAGATTTTCTGCCTTGATATTCTGGGATATAGGGCTGTGTGGAAGGGCCCTGGGTTACCTGAGTCCACACTGCCATATATCCCAGTCCAAAGAATAAAATGTGGGATTTTATTCAGCTGTATGGAAGAGACCTCAGACAGAAGTGTTGGTAAAAGTGTTGTTGTTAATAAAAGCCATTTTCATGTATGCTTTTCCAAGATATAGTAATTTATCTAAACTGGTGTTATATGTAGTCAGCCATATTTTCAAGCTATGGGGATTTCAATGACAATCAAGTGCTGGAGTTTAGCCCTGATGTGAAAATTATGTTTGGATGTGTTTTGCCTTCTGAAAATGTCAAGGCCAACCTCACATTGTGAACATATTGATTAATGTTGTTCTATCATTGCTGGGCTTGCAAAGTTAATTTTCCAACTGAGGCAGGAGTAGCAGAATTGTCGCTTTCAAAGGCACGTATTGACAACAACCAAAGCAAAAACTGGGCAGCATCCAATGAAATCCACAATAAGAGCAAGAGGGATGTCTAGGGATAGTCCAAAGATAGTCGTTTATGGGTAGAAAAGTCCAGTGCATTTCACCCTGTGTTCTAGAAGTCTTTCTCATGATGTATATAAAATAATAATAAAAACATAACTATATAGTATCACATTGTACAATCTGTTTTTTTACTTTAGCCTATGCATATTTTCCCATCATACTTAAGAAATTTCTGAACAAGAAATCCCTAAACTGTTTACTGGACATATGAAAACATGTGAACAAAGCCTGAAGGTCTTGTGAACAGGAAAAAATATAGATAACATTCAAGGGCAGATGGATTCAACTGAACCAAAGAGAAGGGGGTGATCTACAAATTCTAGAATATTTCACAAAAGTGGAAAGAGGTCAAGATTGTCATACAGTCCTCCAAGGACCTAAACTTTTAATTTTCTGATCCACATGTGGACAAGCAGCAGTTGTGGGATGAAATATGGACCACAAAGTAAGGACTAATCCCTCTCCCAAATGTAATTCAGCCAGAATGAATTGAACTCCAGACAAAAGACAACTCCTCTGGCAATGCCATGAGCAGCATCAGGACAGGAGACTCAGATTATACCTTAGAGAAGTGGGAGAGATTTTCACCATTCCCACTCCACCATAACCTGCAAGAATCTCAACACTAATAATAGCATCTCAGTGGGGAATCACTAAGCAGTGGAGGAGGTTTTCACCTCTCAAACAACAGAGACTTCTGTTTCCCTACTGCTAACAGTGGGAATCAGAAAGTGGGGGGAATAGTAATTAATTTATAGTAATGGTTTCCAACCTTTAGTCTTCCAGATATTTTGGACTTCAGCTCCCATAACTCCTAACAGCTGATAAACTGGCTAGGATTTCTGTGAGCTGAAATCCAAAACACCTGGAGGACATAAGACTGGGAACCACTGATTTATAGCATCAGTTTCTAAGATTTGTGTAAAAGAATACATGATTACAATCTGTACTCTTAAATAATTATTCTTTTTTTTTAACTTTGGGACTCAAAGCATTTTACAATAAGCTAAAAACATACACAGCTACAAATTCAAAAAATACTTATTAGTTTATAGCATCAGTGTCTAAGGTCTTTGTAAAATGGTACATGGTTGTGATCTACAGCCTAAAGATACATCTACAGAGACCATATAATGCAACTTGAATCTGGCTCAAAAATGCACCTCCAAACTATGGACCTGATCTTTCAGAGGCATGCTGCAAGTCGTCTCTGGTTGCTTCTGGATCGAGAGAATCAGCCGTCTACGAAGACATTGCCCAGGGGACGCCCGGATGTCTTGCAATCCTGCGAGGAGGCTTCTCTCATGTCCCCCTGGGCACACAGAAGACTGGGCGACTTGGAAGGCGCTGAACAGACTGCGCTCTGGCACCACGAGATGCAGAACCAATCTTAAGAAATGGGGCTACAGGGTGGAATCCACGGCATGCGAGTGCGGAGAAGAACAAGCCACAGACCACCTGCTGCAATGCACCCTGAGCCCTGCCACATGCACAATGGAGGACCTTCTTGCAGCAACACCAGAGGCACTCCAAGTGGCCAGATACTGGCCAAAGAACATTTAACCAACTACCAAGTTTGCAAAATCTGTGTGTGTGTGTTTTTTTGTTTTTTTTAATCTGTGTGTTTGTTTTGTTCTGTTAGAATTGTAATACAATGGTATGGTTGCTGATGACACGATAAACAAATAAATCTTTCAGAGAGAGAGCAACCCCTTACAGAGCAGACTATGTCTTAAGACTTACTATGGCAAGAATAAGAGGACATAAGAGCAGGCTTTCTTGGCGGCTGCTCCCAATTTCTGGAACTTGCTGATAGAAAATGAATTTCCTTCTGCAAACAAGAGACTGACTTTTTATTCAAGCATGCCTTTGGCATATAAACTAGTTTGCTGTTGAAGGAGTTCAATGGAATAGGTACTGGCTATGTCTTTCAATGTTCTATTTTAATGTTATGATTTTAATCAATACTTATTGTTAGCTGTATTGTCAAGGTGTCTTTGATGTACTTTTTACTTCCAAGGCAAGGCATGTATGAAATGAATACATTTGTAAATAACCTATTTGTGAATAGAGTTATCTATGTGATTGTGGTACAGTAGAGTCTCGCTTATCCAACATAAACGGACTGGCAGAAAGTTGGATAAGAGAAAATGTTGGATAATAAGGAGAGATTAAGGAAAAACCTATTAAATGTCAAATTGCGTTATGATTTTACAAATTAAACACCAAAACATCATGTCTTACAACAAACAGACAGAGAAAACAGTTCAATACACGGTAACATTATGTAGTAATTACTGTATTTACAAATTTAGCATTAAAACATCTCAATGTATTGAAACAGCTGCGGACCCAGGCAGGAGGGAGACTACGTTGGATGATACAGAATGTTGGATGAAAGAAGGTTGGATAACAGAGACTCTACTGTAATTGTAATACACAAGAAGAAACAATTCTATATCCTCCATATGATTTCATACTAGAAAAAGGTCAGCTCTCAGATCAGAGGTATTTCTTGAAGAAATATGGAACACAGATAGTAGCACTTTGCTGTGGAATAATCTCTGCCAAAAAAAAATGTTTTAGCCTATCCATTTAGTTGTTTGAATTTCACCAAAATAAAAGTATAGTGGTGGTGCTCCATGCCAGGACTTCTTAAAGTTTTGCTTCTCGTGACCTCTTTCCACCCAAATTATTTTATATGCTCCAGGAATATAGGTATATATAAGATAGGTATAAAATCAAACACTGATGATAATAAATCAGAATTTTCAAGGCTTGCTAAACAGGCCGATTTTTCTTTTTGTGACATACAGCTGAAGCATTTGCTTCAAAGTCCACTACAAACACTGCATGGTTTTGTTAAGATTGGTGCAAAAGTGTGGCATTCAGAAACCTTTCCCTTTTGACAACAATGAATCATGGGGACCCCATTTGGGGTTGGACTGACAGTTTAAGAAGCAGTGCTCTATACAGCACTAGGTTAAACCAGGAAGCTCTTAAACATCTTTATCTGCAACAGCTAATGCAGTCTACAAGTAGGACACAATGGCAACAGCTCTCTCCTGCAGTCGCTCTTTGAATTCTCTGTCCTACTGAACTATTTTCTTGTGCTGCCCCACATTTAATATTTTCATACTCCTCTTACAGTTGCAATTTTTATTTTATGCTCGACTCCATACAAAAAGTCATGGCTTTTTGGTAGACACTGACAATGCCTATAGCTATATCTGTGCCCAGAATATGGTCTGGAAGTAATATTTGTTAGGAAGCAAAGAACTAGTTGGAATTGGTAAGAAGGGAGTACCATGTATGCTGAAGTATAAGTTGAATACATGTATAAGCTGTGGACAGATTTCGGGGCCAAAATTATAGATTTTGAGATGACTAGTGAATAAGTCGTGGGTCATTCTGTGAAATGAGGAAAGTGCCACCTTGGCTAACATTTTACAACTCTGGCATTCAAAAGGCCCAGAAGATTAAAGGGGTTAGTGCTTGTTTTAGGTTCCTCCAGAATGGGCCACGCTCTTGCCTTTTGCCCCTCTACTCAGAAAGGACTAGTATTTTAATAAGAGTCAAGTAAGATATACAATAATTACATTGCCCTGTGGATGTGACCCAGATTTTGGGGTTGATTTTTACTGTCTGTGCCCCTGTTCAGAAGATTTCACCTCACTTTCTGTCCCTATGATAAATGGATTTTGAAAAATGTGGAGAATATAATTTTATGAATGGGTTAGTGTCTCAACTTGGGGACTAACAAGGCAGGGCTATCTGTTCCCTGAGGATTATTGTCTTTGTGATTACCCAGTGAATAACCCATCAGGTGGGTCTGGTGCCCATGCCCATTTCTGACCTTACAAATATGCTGTCCCGAATGATGGGATTAAAGAATCCATTACGGGGAAATGGCATTCAGGAAAAACAGTGGCAGAACCTTCCAAATGTGTTGTCGAAACATCAGGAGAGAATGCTTCTGGAACATGGCCATATAGCCCAAAAAACTTACAGCAACCTTCCAAATTTCAGGAAGGGTGCCAGGTGATCGCAAGTCCTTATGGCCACACAAAAGGTTAGCCCAATTCAGGGTCCGGTCATCCTTTGTGAAGTCTGGAATCAATAGAGATGGATTGATTCAGAAGATGATGGGTGCTTGAGTCCTTTGTTGAGGTGGAGACCAGGGAGACACAAGGGGAATCCCAGGTCAAGGCGTGCCAGTGAAAGGTCACCAATGTCATGGTGGTGGCTTCATGGATCCAAAGGTATTTTATGAAATTATAAAACACAAAATATTACAACAAACACACATAAGCAATCCTTTATTGCCTATTGCCTGGGTTTTTCGAGTATGAAGGCAGTGAATCCTCTGGAGCTGGCAGCTGTTGCAAGTCTTCCTCCAGCAAGCCATCGGGACTCAGGGGTTCAGTTGGTGATGTTTGAATCTCCTGCCATGGTCCAAATGAAGACTTTTGCTGAGGTGAGGGATGTCTTGGCTTGACATCAATACGGCAAAAATATTAAATATTTAATTAAACTGCGAATAACATTGTAAAAAAATGTGCTATATTAGGTATTACTCCTAACCATTTGCAATTTTCACCCCAGGTGTTCAGTATTTGTAAATATCTTGAAGTAGTCCTTGCCTTTGGCAGCAATTTCCATACAAAGGTCTATGTAAATATTAATATATGTGTAGGACTTGCTTCTGTTGCCAGCTGTGCTGTGGTTGCTTAGGGTGAAAGCAGAAGACATGGCAATCAATAATATAAAAATACAAAGAGGATGAACAGATACAGGAAACAAAGGACGAAAAGAGGATGTGCTGCATTTTAAAAGAATCAGTGCAGCCTTCAGAAGCAGTTGGGACCGCAGCCCTCAGCATTCCTATATTGGCTATGCTGGGTGCTCCGCAATGTTTGGAGATGTCCCAATAATTTTGATCTACAACCTGTGACATCTTCACGTATTTTTTTAATGTCAGGAATGATTTGAGAAACTGCAAGTCGCTTCTGGTGTGAGAGAATTGGCCATCTGCAAGGACGTTATCCAGGGGACACCCAGATGTTTGATGTTTACCATCCTTGTGAAAAGCTTCTCTCATGTCCCCACATGAGGAGCTGGAACTGACAGATGGAGCTCTACCTGCTCTCCCTGGATTTGAACCTCTGACCTATTGGTCATCAGTCCTGCCAACCCAAGGGTTTAACCCATTGAGCCACTACAATGATAATGTGGGATTTCTAGTTTCCCAAGGGCATCTAATCGTTTGCCTCCTCAGACGCATCTATAGTCTAACGTCACACCACTTTAACTGACATGGCTAGGGTTGTGCAATGGGTTAAACCCTTGTGCTGGCAGGACTGAAGACCGACAGGTTGGAGGTTTGAATTCAGGGAAGAGCACGGATAAGCTCCCTCTGTCAGCTCCAGCTCCCCATGTGGGGACATGAGAGAAGCCTCCCACAAAGATGGTAAATCATCTAAACATCCGTACATCCCCTGGGCAACATCCTTGCAGACAGCCAATTCTCTCATACTAGACGCGACTTGCAGCTTCTATGGTTTCTTCCAACTCTGCTTCCACTGCAGCGGGGGCACGAGCGGTCACGTGGTGCGGGGCCCACTCCCTCCCCGCAGCCCCGCCCCTTTCCAGCAGGGGGGGCGGGGGCAGGAGGAGGAACGCACTTCGGGTTTCAAAACCGGCGCGCACGTGCGTTTTGTTTTGGTGAGAGGGAGAAAGAGCCGTTGGCGGCCCGGCGCGCCTGCGCACCAAGGGAGGCCTGGGGCGGGGCCAAGCGCGAGGAGCTCCGTGCGCAGGCGTAGAGCGGCCCCTTCACGCGCTGCTGCTGGAGGCGCTCTTGGGCTCCTCCTTGCCAAGCTCCCTCCCTCTCTCCCTCCCTCCCTCCCTCCCCTCGCGCTCGGAGCGGGAGGCTTCTCGGGGTGCCCTGGGGCCGCGGCTGAGGCGCCCGAAGGCCCTGCGAACCCCAGCGGCCTCCTCCTCGCGCCCAAGATGTCGCAGACAGCCATGTCCGAGACTTACGGTAGGGAAGGGGAGAGAGGAGAGGAGGGGCTGGCCTTGGCCTCTTCTGAGGGAGGGAAGCAGGGCTGGCGAATGAATGTCTATCCCTCTCAGTGGCCCAGGAGCCCAGTCCTTTCTCTCTTCGCCAATAGTGACCAACCTTTCCCACATCCCTGGACCTGTGGTGGGAATAGGTACCTTTACCTTACAAAGGCCATGACACATCTTTCGCCCTCACGCAAAACAGCATGAAAGCCACAACAGAGCGAGGCCCTTCATGGTGACCTAAAACGCACCAAACGGCTTCGTTGGCTGAGGGGGGAAAGGAGAGGGCCTGAGGCTGTTAGGAATGGTGGGAGTTGAAGTCCAAAACACCCGGAGGGCCCACGTTTGCCCAGGCCTGCTCCAACCCAACTGAACATCATCTGGTACAAAATGCAGGCCCGTGGGCCCATCAACACTGTGGTGGAGGCTCCTCCTTTTGAGGCTTTTAAGCAAAGGCTGGATGGCCATCTGTCGGGAATGCTTTGAATGCAATTTTCCTACTTCTTGGCAAGGGGTTGGACTGGATGATCCATGAGATCTCATCCAATTAAATGATTCTTTATGTAATCCAGATTATGAGTTCCCACCTGTCAGCTCCAGCTTCCCATGTGGGGACATGAGAGAAGCCTCCCACAGGATAATAACACATCCAGGCATCCTCAGGGCACCAGAAGCGACTTGCGGTTTCTCAGGTCGCTTCTGACATGATTTTAAAAAACTGGATCATATGGCAGTGTAGACTGATATAATCCAGTTTTTTAAAATCATGTCAGAAGCGACCTGAGAAACCACAAGTCACTTCTGGTGCCCAGAGGATGCCTGGATGTGTTATTATCCTGTGGGAGGCTTCTCTCATGTCCCCACATGGGAAGCTGGAGCTGACAGGCAGGAACCCATCCCATCTCGCAGTTTAACCCATTGCTCCACCAAGGCTCCACTATATAATCCAGTTCAAAGCAGGTAATCTGGAAGTTTCATGACAGTGATGAGGCCCATGATTCAATACCAGGCATGGGAAAACATTGGCCCTCCAGGTGTTTTGGACTTCAACTCACACAATTCCTAACAACCAGTAGGAGTTGGGAGTCCAAAACATCTGGAGGGCTGAAGTTTGCCCATGCCTGAAACACCATCACTTTTCAATACTTTATAAACAATCTTGCCAATGGAGCCACTAAAAGTCTGCATGAGGTATTTTGTGTGTTATGGTTGGCCAATAAGAGTATTGCACTTTTGTTGATTTTGTTTTATTTTACTGCAAATCCACATTCTCAACAAAAAAGAGGGTGCATGATGTGTCGTGCAAGATTGCTTCCTCCTAAGAGGACCTTGCATATTGCTCCCTGTTCTTTTCCATATCTTTATTTCTGTGCTCTTTTTTAAGGGCTGCTTTTTTCCCCCTACTGGACCAGGAGTGGGAAAAGAGCAAGTAGGAGTGATGTGCATTGGGTTGTTGCTTGAAGAAGGAGTACATGAGAATTGCTTTTCCTGTGAAGCACAGAGCCCTTAAGGCAGGGGTCCTCAAACTTTTTTAACAGAGGGCCAGGTCACAGTTCCTCACACTATTGGAGGGCCGGATTATGATTTGAAAAAAAACCCAACATGAATTCCTATGCACACTGCACATATCTTATTTGTAGTGCAAAAAAAAAAAAACCTCACTTAAAACAATACAATAATTAAAATTAAGAACAATTTTAACAAATATAAACCTATTAGTACTTTAATGGGAAGTGTGGGCCTGCTTTTGCCTAATGAGATAGTATTGTTATTGTTGTTATTGTGTGCTTTCAAGTCGTTTCAGATTTAGGTTGACCCTGAGCGAGGGCCGGGTAGATGACCTTGGAGGGCCGTATCTGGCCCCCTGGCCTTAGTTTGAGGACCCCTGCCTTAAGGGCTTGTGTATCTGTGTATACATTCAGTTCACCTGCTAACTTACGGTGAACCCATCAAATTCATAGGGCTTTCTTTGGGGCAAGGAGTGCTCAGAAGTGGTTTTGCCAGTCCCTTTTTCTGAAATAACAGATAACAGTGCCAGAGTTTTGATGCCAGTCTCCCATCCAAGTACTATCCAAGCTGATCCTGCTTAGCTTCCAAGATCAGATAGACTAGTGCTTTTAGATTAGTTGGGTCCTATGGCATCCTTCATTAAATCAAGCTTATCAGTAATGTGGTCTTTCTCTTTCCCTACTTAGCTTCGAAGATCTCACAGGACAACGTGCCTTTAGTTTATGTAGATCCTTAAAGGACTGCATAATACATATTATTTCAGAAGTTTTTATATCATCCATACATGGTGGGCCAGACCCATAATAAATCTCAGTATTTCTCATCCTTGTTTTCTGGTTCAAGAATACTTTCAAAACAAATATGAGGGAAGGGAGCTTAGTAGTTGTTTATTCATTCAGTCACTTCTGATTCTTCATGACCTCGTAGACCAGCCCAGCTCCCTGTCAGCCGTTGCCACCCCCAGTTTCTTCAAGGTCAAGCCAGTCACTACAAGGATAACATCCATCCATCTTGCCCTTGATCTTCCTTTTTCCTTCCATTTTCTTTAGCATCTTCCCCAAGCTTTCCTGACTTTTCATTATGTGGCCAGAGTACTTCATCTTTGCCTCTAATATTCTTCCCTCCAGTGAGCAGTTGGGCATTATTTCCTGGAGTATGGACTGGTTTGATCTTCTTACAGTCCAAGGCACCACATATGTTATACCACATATGTATAGTATAGTGATAGTGCTGCTACTACAATCTATATCAGACTAGCAAGTGATCCATAATGTCAGAGAGTGTAGAGGCGAATGGTTGCAGCTGTTAAAAAGGTAACTGGCTCTTCTTTGTGGGAAGCTATACTTGAGATGGGAATTTCCTCTTTGTGGGCTTGGAGGTGTGGGCATTTTGAGAAACAAGTGTTACTATCTGCTTGTTTCAGAGTTTAAAAAGATAATATTTAATGAAAAATGTTGGATGTGTATAAGTAGTGTTTCTTCAAAGGGTTAATATTACTGGAAGTGCCCAGTATCTTTATATTTCTAACTATTTACATTACCAAATTGTTAATAGTTCTAATTTTCTTCTTGGTACACAGCATTATCAACTTTCACTTTTTCAGGAATCTCTTGCTAAAAACAATGATACTTTGCATCTGTTAAATGGTTTAGAAAATCTTTCCACTTATTATTTCTAAACCAAGTTAACTGTTTTGCATAAATTGGGTCTGAAGAACTAAAAAAGTGCCTGTATGCTGTACAGTCAAAGGAATAGAGATCCCCTTATTACTGTTTAAATAGTTTAATTTTATAATCCCCTCTATTTCATACTCATTGTAGAAAACTGACAGCAACCCCATTGTAGACAACAGACAGTTGTTTTTTTATTAATTCTATTTCGTCTGTTTTTTGGAGGGAGAACCCACTAGTGAAGTAACATTATTTAGTGAATTAATGTTAATGCTAAATTATTGCATTACTAGCATCATTTTATAGTAAAGTTTTACAACAGGCATCTTATAACATTCATCTCTGTGTTGCTAGGTTCCGTCTTCCAGACAAGTTTCCTAATGTTTCCAGACTGGCTGTGATAATAGTTCTGTTTGGTGGTCTGAGCTGCGTTTTCCTTTTTTAGTTATTCCTAGTAACAACTAGCTTCTCTAGGGTGAGAAACCAGACAGCTCAACAGAATCTTGCAGCTCAAGGGTTCTTTGTTGGTAGGGAAGAAAGAGAATACATCTTATAATGAAGTGCCTTTCAAAGCTTTGTTTTTGTTTGTTTTCTTCTGTAAAAAAGAAGCTGGGAGCAAAGTTGAATCATTTAAACAGCTGAAGAAATAACAGGCGTAAGAATTCCTTTCGCTTCACTATCCAAACAGTAAAATATATAAATCACTTTTCCCACAGTGATTTTGAACATAAGGACTACTTTGAAGCCACTGTAAAATTCATGTGAATTTGTGGCACATTGTAACACATGATATTTTTCTATTTTGTAAAGTTCTGTGTTGGCAGAATATGCAAGGAGACTGATATAATTGCCCTGCACTCAAATAAGATAGTCTTGTTTACAAACATGTCCATTATTTCAGCAACTTTCAGACATGAATAATTGACAGGTTTGTAAACTATATGTACTTCCCTTGGTAGGGGGATAGTATCTCAGTCATATGGCTGCAGCAGAATAGACATGCTATATCCTTAGGAATATTTTAGGTTCAGTATGTAATTCTTCAAGGAAAATAGATTTTTATAACACAGTCTGGCCTTCTGTATTAATTTTAGTACATCTAGTTCTTGTAACCAAAAAACAAATTGCTATTAAAATTGAGAAGTTTTGGAATTGAAGGATTTTACTACTTATGGAGTGAAAAATTGTCATATCCAAAAGATTGCAACCTCTGGTGTGGGGGGACGAGGGTACCAAATAGCAAATTCTATGTGCAGTTAGATCTACCACAGCACATTATTCTTCTATTCCTTACATTTATTATTATTGTTATTGTTATTATATTTATTTATACCCCACTTTATCTCCCCAAAGGGGACTCAAAGCGGCTTGACATAAAAGCATTAGCACATAATTTGAAAGATACAAATATACAAAAATTAAAACAGAATTAAATACAAACAGCAGTAAAAAATCAATTAAAATCCGTTCTCACCAACTGAGCTTGGGATGCAGGTGGAAATGAGAAAAGGACCTCTCGTGAAGATCTCAGGGCTCAGGCAGGTTCATAAAAGGGGATGCAGTTGGCCAAATAACATGGACCTGAACCATCAATGGCTCTAAAGGTCATAACCAGCAGTTTGAATTGTACCTGGTAGCTAACTGGCAGCCAGTGGAGCTGCTGCAACGAGGGTTGTTCCTGTAGCCAGCCCCAGTGAGCAATCAGGCTGCAGTTCTTTGGACCAGCTGAAATTTCTGAGCACTCTTCAGAGACAGCCCCCCAGTACCATGACATGCCTTGGTGATTACTAGTGGATGCTTGTCCTGCTTCCACGTTTTCTGGCGTTCTAGATCTGCCAGGGATTTTCGTTTCAGTGTGGATCTACTTGCTCGAAGATTAGAAATCCATACCAAAATCAGTTTCCAGTCTGGTACAGATGCATTTTGACCGAGCACGAAGCATGTATGTAACACTCTCTGTGTCGTTATCACAGACAGTTGTTCCTGTAATACGCTTGAACAACAAAGCTTTGATGTTCACTGGTCCAATTAATGATGGGTACTGAAAATGTCAGGACCTAACCTACTGAATTAGACCTACCCTACCTCTTTACCCATCAGAATATGGGAGATCTTTTTGTTCCATCCTGTATATATAAAGTAGGCCCCCTATGTGATAAGGTAGTCAACTATTCATGAAAGGATAGGTGGTGTAAAGTCTGCAGATCAGGAAGCTTCACTCAGACATCTATGGACACAGACCATACATTTGGAATGAAGAAAATGTGAACTTCTAGATTTTGGACTGCAGTTCCTTTCATTTCTAGTTACCAAGCATCTTGTAAAGGATGATGGGAATTGTAATTCAGGAAATTTTAGAATGCTGTTAGACTATACAAATATCTCTTCCTGGAATGATTTTGGAATTAAGAATTTTTATTCTTTGACAAGGTACTTCCCCCTATGTTTTATGTTTAATTCCTGGCAAACCTAAAATAGTAAAATCACCAAATGTGATAATCCGTGTTATTTTTACTTTTCTTGGAATGACAATGATCTTGTATCTTATATGTATGTATTGTGGAGAAAACCTATTTGATCCTTTGTTTCCTTTAAAAATAATGTCTTGTGAAGAACACATCTTCAAACTAAAAAGTTTGTGTGCTGCTGCCCTAAAATAGTACAAATACTATTAGTATACTCATGCTTCTTGGCAGAGGGTTGGACTGGATGGTCCATGAGGTTTCTTCCAACTCTGATTCTATAATACTTGATTGTTAAAATACTAAAAATTGGGCTAAAGAAGTTAAAATTTCTAAATGCTGCATTTTATATTAGACGCCTACTTGCGTGACCGCATTTCTGTGTACAAACCCACACGATCTCTACGTTCATCTGGGGAGGCCCTGCTCTCGCTCCCACCTCCCTCACAGGTGTGATTAGTGGGGACGAGGGAGAGGTCCTTCTCCATGGTTGCCCCTCGACTCTGGAACTCCCTCCCCAAGGATATCATCAAGCCCCCACATTGGCAGTCTTTAGGAGGAGTCTGAAAACGTGGCTGTTCCAGTGTGCCTTCCCTGGATAAAGGAAACAATCCCCTGCAAATACTCTGAGAAGCACATTAATTACCTGTTGGGTTGCTCTTTACTTTTGATTTAAAACCCTCCAAATAGAGACATCCTCTGTTCATGTCCATCATTTATTTTTAAAGTTTTAACTATTACATTTGGCCCAGCCATAGGTTTTTAAATTCTTGTGTTTATTTTCTACTTGTGAGTCATATTAATTGTATTGTTTATTTTGTTTATTGCTTGTTATTTTATTACTCCTTGTTGTTTTTGATGTGTTGTTAGGCATGGCCTCATGTAAGCCGCTCCGAGTCTCTTGGGGAGATAGTGGCGGGGTATAAATAAAGATTTATTTATTATTTATGTATGTGTTGAATATACAAAAACACGTTTATCTACTTTTGTTCTTGTTTTCAGATTTCCTGTTTAAGTTTTTGGTAATTGGAAATGCTGGAACAGGCAAATCTTGTTTGCTTCATCAGTTTATTGAAAAGAAATGTAAGTACAATCTAAGAGCTACTTTTCTTCAAGAGAAGTATGGTTCAAACTGATCTTTAACAAAAACCATGGCTAGCAGCAGTTTTGACTCTGTATAACCTAAATTTTCTCTTAAATAATTTGCAAATGAATAAGAATTCATGTTCTGAGGCCCTTTAAATGTTTAATCATCACGTTCAAGCATGGATTTGTCAGTCTGTACATACGATCAGAGTAGTAATACATTAGAGTAACTACAGATCTACTACACAATATCCCAGAGTACTTGTAAGATATCAGTACAAACACAAAACAATCTATGCGTAATGTCAAAGTGTATTATCAAGAAAACATAAAATATTCTATTTACCAAAATCCCCAGTACAAAGCTCAATTCAGTGGTACACAGAAATCAAAAGGAGCAACCGCTCTCAAACATAACAGTTCTGGGTTTGGATAGGGATTCCACTGTGTATAGGCTTCAGGGATATATTCAATGCAAAAAGTCATATAAACAAAGTCAGTATAGAGTCATGAGGCTATATGTAAGCTGAAGACAATAATGGATATGAAGCGTCACTCTCAAAACAATCTTCATGGAAAAGATCCAACTCAAGTCCAGTGAAAAATGGAGCACTGCTTCTCAAATTAAGTCTTCAAAGAAAAGTCCCAATGGCATTCAACAGGGGTGCCCGGGTATTTTTGTACCCTGTTTCGGGGAAAGCAATCCCCTTCCTCAGGAGTTGATAAATTCAGCAACTCTAGACTCTTATCTATAACAAAACATAACATCACATAGAGTAACAAGTATTTTCCAGCACAATTACAGCAGTGAAAATAATGGATACATCAAACATATAACATATACTCACATCATGCCAAGTAGCTAATACAAAAAGTGACTCTGCTAGGAGTAAATTCACACTGCGAGTAGTTCTGAAGGGTCATTCACAGGTTTATAAAGAGTAATCAGAAACTTAAAGGAAACAGCTAGAATTAAGTGACTCGTTAAGTCCTTGAGGGGAAAGGGTTTTCAACTTAAAGATCCAGAACATTTCCCTTTGGGATAATAGTTCTTCCAAATTCATATGGGGTTTTGGTGTGATGCATTCCAGAGCACAAAATTTGAGAGAATTGGATGAATGTTTGTATTGTGTAAAGTGTGAATATAGGAGGGACTCCATAGATAAACATTTAATTCTAGATTTATGTTCAGAAATTCTAATTCTCAGAGGTCTTGTTGTTTTTCCAATATACCATAAACCACAGTCACATGTTATCTACCTTCTAACATGTGACTGTGGTTTATGGTATATTGGAAAAACAACAAGACCTCTGAGAATTAGAATTTCTGAACATAAATCTAGAATTAAATGTTTATCTATGGAGTCCCTCCTATATTCACACTTTACACAATACAAACATTCATCCAATTCAATTGTCTTCAGCTTACATATAGCCTCATGACTCTATACTGACTTTGTTTATATGACTTTTTGCATTGAATATATCCCTGAAGCCTATACACAGTGGAATCCCTATCCAAACCCAGAACTGTTATGTTTGAGAGCGGTTGCTCCTTTTGATTTCTGTGTACCACTGAATTGAGCTTTGTACTGGGGATTTTGGTAAATAGAATATTTTATGTTTTCTTGATAATACACTTTGACATTACGCATAGATTGTTTTGTGTTTGTACTGATAACTACAGATCTACACACTTCATCAGTTTCTTAATAAAATAGCAATGTTTGGTTCTAATTGTAATACAAACAGGTTAACTGGGAGTTTAAACATGGATATAGCATGTGTTGAGCCAAGAGGATGTGGATGGCAGAAAAGGGGAATATACTGCTGTCACAATATTAATACATGACATAGTACTTGTGCATAATCCTTATTGCAAAATTGGTCAGAAATACGGCAAGGTATGTAATGGGTTGAAAATGTATAATGAGTTCCATTTACATATGTTGACAGTTTAGAAGATATACCGAATTATACTTATGTATTTGATGTGTTCCAGTACGTTTAAATTTATGTTACCTGAAGTGAGCAAACAAATTCACTTTTTGACTCTAATAACAATATGAATACTGAATACTGAATGTATTTGTACTTCTAATATACAGAAGTATTCTGTGTGTTTTAGTTATATTTGAATATTTAATCCTGGACTTTTTATTCTAGTTAAGGACGACTCAAATCATACCATAGGAGTTGAGTTTGGCTCAAAAATCATAAATGTAGGGGGCAAATACGTAAAACTACAGATATGGGATACAGCTGGACAAGAACGTTTCAGGTATAGTTTTATTTGATTTACATTTAACAGCATGTGGTGGTTTGTCTGGATACATTGGGTTAAATTTTGGTCGTGTCAGGAGCAACCGCTCTTGTTGTGAGAGAATTGACCGTCTGCAAGGACGTTGCCCAGGGGACGCCTGGATGATTTTTGATGTTAAATAAAGCAGCACACATCGGAGTTTGGTGTGATTTGTGGGAAGAGTCTGTAAGCCATATTGAAAAAGCCTTAAGCTTTAAAATGGATTTAAAATATCCTATATGAAGGGCATTTCCCATAATAACTGCTTCTAGTTATTGTGTGACATCCAAGTGTGTTGCAAACCTAGTTGGAAGAAATTAGTTTACAATTATTTCTTTAAACTTTATAGCTACTCAATTTTGGCCTCATTGTGTTATGTAGTCTTATCAAATCAGCACAGTAAATTTGGTGTTTGTAATTTTATCCTGGTGTAGTACTCAACTTTCTGCCATATTTCAGTGATGTCAACTTTGATTTGTAGGTCTGTAACACGAAGCTATTACAGAGGTGCTGCAGGTGCCTTGCTTGTTTATGATATTACCAGGTAAAACGATATTGACAGCATTGTATTCTCAAGTATGGAGATATGTCTTCTGTTCTTCCTGAGGGTGGACATGTTATCTTTTGCAACTACTGAGAGGCCAGATTCAGCCTTTATAGCCTTTTCCCTCCTCTCTGAGTTAACATAACAAACCTACCATATTTTCTCAAGTCCAGTGCACCATCGAATCTAATGTGCACCCCAGTTTTCAAAACCCTAAAACCCCAAAATATTTGCTGGTGAATAATGTGCAGGGACAAAAAGTGCATGCTTTGTTATTTGGCCAAAAAAGTGTATGTTACAATTATGTCTGCTTAGAATTCTTTCTTTAAAAGCTGAAATAGTAGGACACCAAATCTTCCAGCAATTGAAAGGAAAACCAGAGAAACAGGAAACCTTTCCCTCAAGGAGCCTCTACTGTTTATCATGCCTCAGCTTCCTTGGGTGAAGCTGTGCTGTAGAATAAAAGAATGTTGGTTGCTCACTTAACTACAACTCCCAGGAATACATAGTACTGAGCCATGGCAATTAAAAGTGGCTTCAAACTGCAGTAATTCTGCAGTAAAGATGCATCATAGGAGAGCTATGCTGGAAACCTAAACTTTAGCCTGCAAATCTACTTAGAGCTGCAAACGGGAACCACCAGCAAATCTCATGGAAAATTCCCCAGACTTCCTGGAAGTAATTATGGGGAATAAGTATTCCAAAGACATTCTGCTTACCCTTCATTTTCCCGCCCCCCTGGCTTGCTTGCCTGCTCAAGCCCTGACCCCAGCCCCCCCCCCCCCCCCCAATGGTGGACACTTGGTTTCTAAAAAGTTTACCATTGCTGTCCTAGATGATGTATAAATCATATTTTCTTTATTTCCAAGCTTATATTTCATGTTAACAACAAATACAATTGGTACACATAAACAAAATAGTTCATGATTCTAGAGTTTTCTCAATCATATCTGGATATAAAAAATACCGAAACTGTGATATTTTCACCAGTAAAGATAATGAATTTTGTACTTATAAAGAGGATGAAGATTGCCTTGGAACCATGCATCACTTGCTTCTGAAAATTCATCATTGTCAATATGTTGGATCACCAGTGATTTCTTCCCAGAAGCTTCCTGTGCTCTTAGATGTCAGTTTCATTAGAAAAGTGGTCATGGAATCTATGTTTCAGAACAAGCTCCTCCTCTTTCCATCCATAACTGATCTTGAAAGGAGATCCTCAATGCACCTTAAATAAAATTTTAATCTGCAAATAAATACCAACATAATTTCCTGAATAATTTGCTCCCTTGTCTCAGGAGGTGGTTTTTCTTGAACTTACCTTTAGCAAGTGCACTAAACCAAGTCCAAATGTTAAACTAGTACTAGATAGCTCAGGTACAGTGGCTAGAATTTGGGGACCTTCCATGGGTGCCAAAATCTATCGATGCTCAAGTCCCATTATATACAGTGGCATAGTAAAAAAGTGTGCCTTATTAAAATGTATATGTACATTAAAAGATTTTTCAAGTTGTGAATGGTTGCATCCAAGGATACAGAATTGGTGTATATGGAGTGCTAATTGTATTGTCTCATTGTCGTCTACAAAACTGTTATGCCTCCTCAGCCAATTTCCCTAATTGTGCATTAGCTCTTTTTTAGGTTTTACTTACTGGCAGAAGAAAGCACAACATGTTTTTCTATAGTTGTGTTGATCTGTCGAACTGTGCTTGAATTTATATTGCAGAATTTCATGCTGTTAGCTATAGTCACAGAACTAGTATAATGTATATCTCTGTTTGGAGGCAAGATGTCATTAATGTAACAATACATTTTTTGTAATTCAGTCGAGAAACCTACAATGCTCTTACTAATTGGCTGACTGATGCAAGAATGCTGGCAAGTCAAAATATTGTAATAATACTGTGTGGGAATAAAAAAGATCTTGATGGAGATCGGGAAGTCACTTTCTTGGAAGCATCTAGGTTTGCTCAAGAAAATGGTGAGTATTTTTCATGCTATCTTATCTTTAGGTTTGCCTTTAGTTGGGCTTCCTGAATGTTGTACCCTCCAGATGACTGGTAACCACATTCCAGATGGGACCCTATTGGTCTCATTATCCATCGGCTTTTTCCCAGTTCTTTCTCCCCTTCCCTTCTCCCTCTAGGCATGAATTATAGGGATTCCTGGAAATGTATTGGGCAGATAATGCAGCTTGAACCATCATGGAAATTCTCCCTGAGCTAGTTGCAATGTATAGACTATATTACCAATACCTATCCTAAGCTGTGGGTTGCATATTTGATTAAATAAAGGGGTGGACTGAATTATCATCTGTAAAAATATTCAGTATGTTATAGAGGATTGAGAAGGAAGCTTAAGAAATCTTTCAGCAAAGTTTTCTTAATTCTGCCTGTTCTCAGATTCTTCGGTGCCACTTTTAAAAAAAAACAAACAAGTGGTTTGGAAACTGCAGACATCAGATATTATTACAAGATGACTCTGCAAAACCAAATCAGCTCAAGGGCAGAGTCAGTCAATCAGTCAGTCTATATCTATATCTATATATATTATGGTCATCTCTTTCATAGAGACTTCTATGCTCTATCTTGGAAAGCTTTTTCTGACTTTTTTCTGGTTACAGTTGTTTTTCTGTTTTGTTTAATTTTACCCGTGTTCTTCCTTTTCTACTAACAAGTACCATTCAGACAAGTGAATTAGATACAAAAAGGGATATTCCTTGCATTTGTTTGGTTGATTTATGTGTTACATTCCAATTGTTGTTTTTAAGAGTGGTTTGTTTGTTCTTTTATTAAACTGTCAACTCCCTAAGATTATTAAATTATTTCCCAAAAAAATCTATCCATATATTTTATTGGTATTCATTAGAAGGTCTATTTTTTAAAAAAATGTAAAACGTATTGGCTTCAGTAAAAAAAATTCACAAGCAAAGACTACTTGGGTACTGAACCCTGCTGTCTACATCAGTCCCCTGAAAAAGTGTCCTGGTCCTTTGAGGTCTGTCGTGGAATGGACATATGGAAAAAATAAGTTGGTTATCTTGTGTGAGTAGTGTGTATTATTGCTTATATGTTAATGGTATTGCCAAGAAGTTGCTATATAGTTTGCAAGCAGTTCCCATTAAGTAAAATAGAGAAGATCAGAGTTGCTTGGCTTCAGAAGCACTGCTACATTAGCTGTACCTTGATCATTCTCCTGCTGTCATTTTGAATAATGATGATCTGCCTCCTTTGTCTTTTCTGTCTATTGCAGAGCTGATGTTCTTGGAAACAAGTGCATTGACAGGGGAAAATGTTGAAGAGGCCTTTGTACAGTGTGCAAGAAAAATACTTAATAAAATTGAGTCAGGTACTTAATCACAATTGCACGCTTGAGTAACTTGAGTTAAGCTAATAATAATACCAGATACAGTAGAATATGTGGAATGATGAAGCAGTCCTAGACTAAATGTGTTTTTCCCCATTGCCATAAAATTGCATCAAATTATCAATTTCACCTAAGAGTGTCTTATCAAATATAATAAAATAAGTTCATCCAAACACAAAGGAATCCACTAAAACATATAAGTAGAGCGATTTAGTAACATTTTATTTAATTAGCTGTTATCAGGATGTTTCCCTATTACATTGGTTTTTCATTGTAGATGTAGAAGATACAATGGAACAATGTAAAGCTTTGCATAAAAGAGACAAGAAAGTCTCAGAGAAAAGACAATCAGAAAAAAATAATTCTTAAAATCTTTGTATGCTACATTTCAAATAATGCTAAAAGGTAGGCAATTGCATACTGTTACATGACACTTAAGTATATACTACAGTGTGTGTGTTTAGCATCCTTTGTGGGTCTGCCAACTGCTCCTTTTTAGTATTATAGAAATACTAACATTAGGCATCTTTTAAAGGACTCTTTAACATAATATTCTAAACTTGAGTAAAATTGGAAGATATAGGCAGTAACACAGATGTCTTTAGCCTTTGGCTTGCATTATTACTCTTTATTTCTGCTTCATATATGTTTCAGCTGAGTGAGAAAGTATGTCACAGTAAGTTCTATCCAGGTTCCCCAACAATACTTAAATACAATGATACAGTCAGTTTAATTAAAGTTGTATGTTTTAGATGATACGGATCATTTATGTAACAGTACATTTTCTGTTTTTGTAGGAGAACTGGATCCAGAAAGGATGGGCTCAGGTATTCAGTATGGAGATGCTGCCTTGAGACAGCTGAGATCTCCACGAAGAGCACAAGCCCAGAGTGTTCAAGAATGTGGTTGTTAGAAGCAGAGAACAAATGAAGCATTCGCCTTAAGAAAAAGGGTGAGAAATAGAAATTTGTAGTTCCTTTTTCTGTTACCCGCCCCCCAAGAAAGAATTTCATACCCACTGACTGCATCCACAGATTCCCCCATTCACTACTTGACTAACAAACAGCCAGATCTACTTTCCTCTTTTTTTTAACCTCTCAGAAATAAGTTCTGTTGAATTCAGAAGGGAATATTACAAAATACAGGCAGTCACTGGGTTACAAACAAGATATGTTCTGTAGGTTTGTTCTTACGTTGGATTTGTATGTAAATTGGAACAGGTACATTTTTAAGCATAACTCCACACAATAAAATATCTTTCCTATTTTAAAGTTTTGGAAAGCATAGGGAAGGGTAAACACCCTGTAAAGTTTCTTTTGTTATAGTCCTGTTAAGAAGATTTCACCTCACTCTGTTCCTGTCACTTTTGAATTTTGAAAAATCTAGCTTGTGAAAAAGAAGGATTGGTGAGAAAGCTTAAGTTAAGCTTATTTCCCGTGATAATTCTTCCCTTCCTTGTGGTAGATTTCCTCTCACTTCCCATTGTTTCAGCCCCGTTTGTAACTAGGAGTCAGATGTTTGTAACTCTGGGGCTGCCTGTACACAAGCAAAGGATTTCTTAATGAGCCATATTATTATTTTTTCCCCAGCTGTCTTTGCAAATGAGGTTTCATTAAACAACTGCCATGGCTTCAAGGCTCTGCAATTTTAGAACTTCTTTTTGATTCAACCAAGGAGACTACGTATGGTATTTTTAAAAAAGAAAAAGTACTGTGGAATGGTTTCCAGAAATGTGCACTTGATATAACAAGACTGCCGAAAAGAAAATCTGATAATTCAGTGGACAATACTGAAATGCCTGTATGTAAATGTTTTCTGTTACATGTTTTTGTTATTTCTGTATTCTGTGTATATAAAATGTCACCATTAAATTTCCAAAGCATGATATACTGACATAATATTGCACTAACAGTTGTTTGTTTTTGTTTTTTTTAAAAAACTAAAATTTTAACTTTGATAGGCACTATCATGTTTTTGGTCTTTTTGTACAATGGCTTCTATTTATGAGTTGACATTGAAAGCTACTGGCATTGATTGTCAGTGTTTTATTTGCCACATTTTACAAGGCGCTTACATGATTTATTTTTTGAAAATGGTTAGACCAAGTTTATCTTGAGAAGATAGGTTTTTTTAAATTGAAACATAGCTGTCCTTTAACATATTTCAATCATTTTGTCAAGTATAGGCTACAAAATACACTTGTGAACTCTGAGAACTTACTGCTGTCGGATATTGCCTTGGGAAATTCTTATTCTCTAGATTGTATCTCAGACAGTGCGCTTTGGGTGGAAGATAATGCATTCTTGTTTGGCTGTTCTGTAGCTGTATTTGATGTTGTCAATCACTATTATGATTTTTTTTAAATTAAAACTTCTATATATAAGACTTCTTTCAGGTTATATACTCCTCTGAAAAAAGAAGCAACTTATGAAAACAAGCTCACATGCATTGAAGAGGACAGTTTCTAAATCTAATGAGTTTACAAAATGTGCTCAACTTTCCGTACTCTGTAATCTAGAAATACTATTCTTTAAATGATAGGTATTGTCTAGAAAATGGACTCAAACCTGCACACTCTTTCCATGCCACTGTGAAAGAAAAGCCACCCTCTGCTTCCAAGATATCTAATAAGGAAACTATGAATCATATAGATCCACCTGTAAATATGAAGTCCTGTTTTTGGTAAAGTAGTTATATGTGTGCAATAAAATGATCACTTACATTTATTTCTGTCATATTAAAAAAATCTGAAGGTGACCATTTGTAGTGTGAGTCAACTGATGGTCATAATATAGGTAAACATGGAACCTCGGAGCTGGAAGTGGTTATTTATGATTCCTGAGGTGCTGCTTTGGCACATTGATCTTGGTTGAAAACATCTTGTATATTTAAATTGCTGTATTGGTACAGGTTTTTGGCTGGTTCTATTTGGAAGGAGTATGAAATTTTATATGACTGTCAACTAAGAATTTCATCAGCCTAGGCCTAAAGTAGAGAAGATCATTCCTAGCTAGGATAAATTTAGCCATCACTAAGTATATAACTATCCAAAATGGAAACCGTGAATTTGATTATAATTTGTTTTTCTGAACAAAATTATTGTTCATCTCTATTTCTAAGGTTGTTTCCTTCCCTTTCGAATTAAAAAGGAAGATATACAGAAAAGGCAACAAATGAGTTGGTCATTATTTCTCAAAGAGTGCTATTTCTCAACCAATCATGTCATTAATGACAGTTGATTAGCGATCAATTAATTTGAAGTCACAAAAGTCTGAAAATGCAGACAAAATAACCAAATTTACTACAGAGAACAGAATTTCAGTAAAAGTTCTAGCAGTCATATGCCAAATTAAGTCGAATAACAAAAGCCAACCAGATGCTAAGAGTGGAATTTGGCAGCTTTCAAGACAAAAGTTGCACCAGTCTTATAGGAGATCTGTAGTTGAGACAGAATTACAGTAGGCCCAAACAACTTAATTTTCACTGGCAGAGGCACCTAGAGCAAAGAGACTCGTGGTTACCTGATCTTTTATAAAGGAGCAGGACATTCTTCAAAATGTTTTCTTGTTGTATTTCAGCAATTACACGTTAAGAGAGAAGTCATTTTTATCTTTCACAGTGTTGAAAGTTTAACATTGACATGATTGGAATGAACTGATTGAATAAGCTGCAAACAGGTTGTTCGTTAGAACGGAAAATGTACATTTGAGTGGTCTGAGATCAATGAAAACCTTCGTTGTAAATGGAAAATTCATTGCAAAATTAATATGGAATGCACTATAGTGTTGTAATTGATGCGTACGGGATTGGAGATTCCAATTTAAAGGAAAACAATGAAATCAAAGTGGCTAGCATGCAGTCTCTGTATTGGTGTTATTTGGTACACTGCATGGATGTATAAGGTATACAGCATAGATATTTTGTGATAAATAGGAATTAATTTCAGGGAATATTCTATGTGTGACATTTTTATAATGTCCTTTCTATTCCTACATCTACTCATATCAAAAACAATTCCAAAGACGCTTGGAGGGTAGGCATCCATCTAAGATTTGGCTCTAGCTAGCATTCTCAGTATAAGTGGAAAGCTTCATTGACTCTACTCCTCCCATCCCTCAGTTTTTAATAGTTATTTCACATAACTGTCTTTTAATTGAAGGAAATTTAAAGGGTGTTGTCATGTACTCTTAATTTAGAAGAAATTAGTAGCTTAGTATTATCAAGGGTACTACATTGCAGTTGTCCTAGAACATGCTGTTACTTTTACTTTTGTTCTGTAACACATTCTTCTCACCTTCTGTTACAATAGTACTTCCTATGTGAGGTGACATAGAGCAAAGAGTATGTTCTCTCTTAGTCTTAAAACATAGTGCGTACTGAGAAGCTAAAGTGCCATGCAATTCTACTAAGTAAATGAGGGTAGTGAAAGCAGAACAGATCAACATAGATTTCAAATGCTACTACACAGAAGCTAGCCTGCTTTTCTTTTTCTAGTACTCTGTTGGGCTGGAGAACTCAGGACATCTTGCCTTAATGCTTATGTAGATAGATTTTGGTTCTGTGCATTACTTCTGAGAGAATCCTGTTTCCTCTGTTTTTTCCCTCCTTTATTTTAGTGCAAAAGTAGCTCTTATTAGTCTTCCTCCCTCACAATTAAGAAATGGCTGTTTCCTAATTTTTACCCAAAAAACATTTTAACTGGTATTAAAAGACATTTTAAAAATTATGATTTTTTCCAAAAATGACATGCAATTGCCAGAATACTTTTGGTGTATTACACTAGATCAGTGGTTCTCAACCTGGGGTCCCCAGATGTTTTTGGCCTACAACTCCCAGAAATCCCAGCTAGTTTACCAGCTGTTAGGATTTCTGGGAGTTGTAGGCCAAAAACATCTGGGGACCCCAGGTTGAGAACCACTGCACTAGATAGTGGCAGCAGGAGAAAGAATGCTGTGAATATGAACCCTGCACAGTAGAGGAGGCATTCGAGAAACTGACTCTTAGGAACCAACAGATTTGACTGGCTTTCCTCATCATCAGTGTATACCCCTGGAAAAAAGACAGCCACTTACATACACAATTTTAGGAAACAGCCATCTAAGACTTCAGTCGTATACGGTGTATCTGAATGGAATGCCATCCTGATCACCGAGGCATTAATCCTTCTGTATACATGTATGTATTTCAACCTTTGGCTCTCCAATCTTTGGGGGGGGGGGGGGGTTTGGACTCACATCTCCCAGAATCCCCAAGTATTGGCTATGTGTATTGGGGCTTTTGATAGTTAAAAACCAAAACATTTGGAGAACTGTAGATCTTGTAGTATAAGGACAGGAAACCTTGCTTGTTACATCTACACACAATTCTTACATGTTCTCTGCAAGCTCATGTAAATGCAAGGATGGGAAGAACATGCATGGGAAATTTTGGTATGAGAATTGTTTGTGCCTGTCCCATTTGTTTCCCCTAAAATAGACTTCATAGAGCTTGGCTTGGGAGCTAGTTGAGGAAAGCCAGAAATGTAACATTTCCTGCAAATGCCTCCATTTCATTTTTGTAGGGGAAACATGGGATTGGGATCCCTATGCTTCCCTTGCAGGATATAATTCCATCCTCAGGGCTGTAAAATGGCAGCTGCAATCCAGCAAACTGTTGCTACATGCACTGTCAGTTTGGGTGTGACTCAAATGTGCTAGACTGCTGTCTTTGTTCAATACCCGAAGCTTGAAGCAGAATTATTGAGTCACAAGACAGTATGTATTTGTTTTTAGAGTTTAACTATTTCTAAAAATAAAAGTGTATTTATATAATATTCGAATTCATTAACACATTCAAAATGCATGGTTTCTTTACTGTAAAGTTTTTATTATGCTGCTTAATGTCACCTGAGGAATGTTATTGAAAGTAATGAAATAAAAGGTTTTCTGCAAATTTACTATATGTACGTTTCTTTTCAGCCATACAGCAAACCTGTGGAGCGTTTGGATAGTGGCTTATTTACTGATTAATCTGTCTTTTCCTGCAGTGACCCTTTCAGAAATAGCATCTTCTCTATGCAACACATACATTCATATTTTCTGAATGAAAGCTAAGCTGTCAGTCTTTTAAACCACATTTCTGTGTAAGACAGCCCCTTTGAACCTAAAACAGAAGAAACTGTTTGTCACACATAGTAAATCCATAAACTCAAATTGTACATTGCTGAATTAAAGTAATTTGGCACTTTGACTGTAATAAAGATAAGCACATGACTTCTGAGTGTGTGTATGCTGCAATTTAAGCCTTTAACTTTGAGGATATTAAAGGCTTTCCTGGTAGAGAATGTTTTACAAAAGCTATAGTCTCATTTAGGTTATTTCTGAATTGTAGTAGGTTTTCATTGTCTTACTGATTAATCTGTTTAGAATACATTGTCTCTTAATATGAAGATAAAATCTTTTTTTGTAAAAAAAATTATCTTGTTTCTATAAGAAAAAGGATGGTTAATGAGTGCTTTTTGCTGCAGCACACTTTGGCAAAGAAAAGCAAAAGTTTTCTAAGACTTCTTTGATATGGTCACTTCAAGGTAAAAATCATTTTGAGTTGTGAAAATATGACTCATGTGGACTGTGTTTTAATCATAGGTAATAAAGTCTTAGGGCAATATTATTTGCTTTGATCTGCCTTTTTAAGAAAGAAGCATTCCTCATCAACTAGTTTTTAATCTGCAATCTCTAGCCTAACTCCTTCCTTCCACTGTGTTGAAAGTCTCCTTTATGAAAACAGAAGAAAAATCAGCATTAATGTAAATCTGCTGTTAGAATCTGGTTTGCTGAATTGCACAACAGCATATATTCAAGGTAGATTACTTTGGGCTAGCTTGGTGTGTGGTGTTTACCAATTCTGAATTCAGATCTCTTCCATGTTACCTTAAGGTTGCAATCTTTATTGGCATTGATGCATGTTAACTCGGAAACGAAGTTTTGTTGAAACACTGACAGATCATTTAATAATCACTTTAAATGCTCGTATAAGCATATCTTGGTTTCCTCTAACTTAATTATACATCTAAGTCGACTGCTATGAAAGCTTATGCCACTGACTTTATTGTCTGTGTCTCTACGGTCATATACGGTCTCTTTACATAATAATAATCATCATCTTACATAATAAATGGGAAACTATTTTTTCCTGTTCTGAACATATAGGTAACTTCATTGCTTGTTTGTACAGTACATTATTATAGGAAAGTTCTCAGGCCTTGATATAGCTTCCGATAATTGAGTGCTTCTGCCTAAGCAATCAATATATATTTTAGTTGCAATTAGATCTGGGCTTTCAATTGATGTCTAAATATAATATAGCACAGAACATCAGTCATCAAACCACTTTTCTGAATATATATATATATATATATCAAAGTATTAGCTTTGATAGAAATGGAAAATTCCATTTCTATCCTGGGATTCTACAGAATGGAAAATTTAAAATGGTATTGAACATTTATAAGTGTATAGTGCAGACAAAACAATTTTAAAAGCAGACTTTTCAATGGAAAAATAAAGTGAGGGGAAAAAATCACAATATTTTCCACTGTTCTACTTAGCATAATATTCCTTATGGTGAGTTCTGTATAGATGTAATACCCATACTTTCCTATCAGTTATGTAGTTCTTTTGAATAAAGCTTTTATAACTTTAACTGCTGGCCTAGTTCCTTAAGTGTGATATCTCATGGTTCCTCCTAATGCACATTACCCTTGCTACAATACTCTGCTAGCAGTCCAGCAAAGTGGACTAGCAATCTCTAGAAAGGAATGTTAGGTCCCTCTAAATTCCAGGATCCAAATAGGTATGGCCATTACAATATCCAACTATGCAGGGTAGATTCACTCCTGGAATCAAGTGAGAAGTAGTGAGTGGCAAAGTTTCCCCTTGAGAGAATTTATCTAGTGCAGCAAGAACAAAAATATATTTTAATAAAATCCAATAAAATTTCTATAAACAGGAGTTGAAGTGACAAATGAAACTAAGAAAATGTAGTGATTTCCACTTTTATGTATAAACTAATAGTTGGCAGTGACTGACAGAAAGGGATCTGTAACTTGTACCTCGCTGAATGGTTGAAAAAAAAAGTATTCTAACAGAATGTTCACAAGGCTTTGGTGTTTTAAATATACCAATAACATTTCAATGACGGGTTGCGGTCTTTTTTTCTAATTAGTTCAGTTTTATTTTACGGACTGGTGATTGGGACATTCCAGTGCCCTAAACAAAATTGGATCCAATTTATAATTCTTAATCATTCCGCTTTGAAAATTCTCAAGAAAATTGCCACACTTTCCCCATACTAGTTTGAACTAGTAGTTTCGAACTGGTTTGCAATATTAGCTAAAAACCTTCCCAGTGTTAACTTCTTAGCTGTAAGACCGCAATTATTTCATGTTCCTAAACTTTAGCATAGGTAAATTAGTTGCCACCATCCTGAAATAGAAACCATGCAATGTCAGCCTAATAGCAGAGGACACAATTGCCACTGAAAAGGAGCAGTACGTGGATATTTTTTATTTCCATCTGCAACAGTTCAACATTAGTTTCTGTGGTGTTTCGGAACATTTCCCTCATTGTGGTAATTCAGTAATGTCTTCAATTAGCTGGAAATCATGAGATACACACAACACAATATATCTCAGTTGAATGTCAATGAGCCTTGTGAAGAAATTGTTTTCAAATCAGTTTTATTCACATATACAAAGTCATGGCCAGTACAATTAAATAGAAAGAACACAAAACATATTAAAATGAGTGCTATTTTAAAACACATTCTAAGTCACATATTGCTTCAAGCTTCATTTTTCCAAGCTTTTCTCTAAAGTGATTTCAGTGCTCATGACAGTGAAGTGAAGCAGCTTCCCTTTATCTCTGACCTTTCCTAACCCTTTTCTTTATAGGGATTACATAAAGGAACAGAGACTAACTGAATATATGGCTTTACTATGCCACGTATCTCCACTTGCTAGTAAGGACTTGGGCCTAAAACAGGCACACTTAAAAGATTTTATCCGGTTTGGTTTGGTCACTACCCCACTATTTATTCTTTGGGTTTAGCTTTATTTGTTTGCTTTTTCAAAATAGCACACACCAATATATCAGTCCAACTAATCCATGGACAAGAAAGTTAGCAGAAAAGGGTTGGTATGCTTATCATTAATAGCTAATATGGTGAAAATTTAACCCAAATTACTTTTACATCAATTGAAAAGGGAAATGGTAACTAATACGTTTATTATATTGCCTTATAGAATTACATTAAAAGCAAGACTAAGGGTCTTACCAACCTGAAGCTGAAAAATGCCACCTGTTTTTCACACATACACCATGTCAGTCTTCTGAGCTTGAGAAAAAAGGAAAGGGATTTGTCAATGTTCGAAAACCGAAATGTCTTATCCACTCCAACAAAACCAATTTTCTTGCATTTTCCTGCATTTTAAAATCTCATCTTCTATATCCATCCTTTTAATTCTCACACGGATTCCCATAAAAATCCATGGGTTCCAATTTAAATCCAATTTAAGTTATTTGTTTAGCTTATCAAATGTATTCAAGATTTCTTCTTGTTAGAAAATCTCCAATTTAATTTGTTCAGATGGCTCCTCTGTGAGCTAATCCTAAACCACAATCTGACATATTTTTGAGGTGTAGATATAAACATGTATTCTATTAACATATTACTGAGTAAGCATTTACATGATGTACCTTAGCATGGTATATGCCAGATCAAAAGTGCTTACTTCATTTATATGTGGAAGCACTGAAATGTTGGCTGGTGTGCAGTATTGTAGTTATACATTTGTAATCTAGATTTACAGATTCGTAACTGATCTGCATTCAGTAAGACAGTGCAGTATTACTCTAAACCTACATAACTACCACCTCGAGAGCCAGCAGGAGAGATTGGGAAAATAGGGTCAATTCAAATGCAAGGAGGAAGAAAATCGTGTTGCAAATTTTTGTCATGGCTACATTCACTGGTGAGAGAGATGGAAACGTCCCCTTTACTGGAAGTTGAATGGACTTCCTTTGCCTGATCCACCTGGATCTTAAGGTGGACAGGCAGAGTTGTGCCAGTATACATTGCAGATGTAACTAAGTAGCTGATAAAAGCTATGTGCAAGTCTGGCATATAGATTTGAGTAGATCTCAGATTCAAGTCAATTCTACCTATTGCTTAAGATCAGTCATTTCTCAAGAAAGAAGCCAAGTGCCCATGCAGAGAGGCATGATACCTAAAGGGGGCAGAAATGACCAGGATGCAAATGTTTCTTCAACTGTTTGAATCACAGACATTTTTGTCAACCAGGATAATTCTGCAATGTAGAAAGAAACATGTGTGCCACCCATAGGAGGCAAGGTACAAGTCTCATGTTCAAGTTACTTTACCACCCTGCTAGTCAAATTTAAAATACTGCAATATGTTTAAGAGATGCCCTTTTAAAATCTTCTGATGCACTACAGCTGTGTAATTACCCACAGAAGATATAGCTGCCAATAGGGCAATAAGTTAGAAACACCCCTAGAGTTTTAGAAAAATCGAAGTCAAGAAACTGAAATCTCTGTATGAACCACAATCAGCCAAGCACTATTGCCCTGTAAATATGGTATTTCAAAAAGAGAAATGAGAGCTTTCACATATGATAATTAGCTACTAAAGGTTATTGACTTGTGCTGTGAAGAACACATGGCAATACAAATACAGAGAAGCATGTTTTGGTATTGCATAATATTATCTTACAGTTTCACATCATATATTAATATTACAAAATATTGGTCAGGTTGGAAAAGAAAGCGAGCTCTTTTTGACTGCACCAGAATGGACAGTGTCCTTGATACCTATGAGTGTTTCATGCATTTCATAGCTGAAGGATGTACTGATCTAAATTTAATAAAAACAAAAAAGACATAAACATATGATACAAATTTTCTGAAGATGTGGCAAGGTTTGAGGATGACTACAAAACAATATCTTTATTTCATGATAGTGTCCCTATTTTAAATTACATTAGGTCAGAAGGTATCTCCTTTATATAGGAGAAAACCTGACTTTCTCATCTTTCAAAAGCACCTCCCTTTTCTACACAAGCAACACAACTCATGCCTGAACATCAGATGGACTGATGTACCCTCCTGATAAAGTGATGTAAAGATTAATCATTTTGTAAACTGAAGGTAAGAAATACTGGAATAGTCAAAACAAAACAAGGGACTACAATTCCAACAAAGAGCCCAAGGAAATGCCTCTAAGGTTTAAAGGAGAACAGAAAGCTGAAATAAGTATCAAAATCGTGTGCCAAAAACCAGCAAAGAAACCAAGTTTCTGGCATATCAGGATTTAATCCTACATATTTTTAAATGAGATACTCACATTTGAAGAATGAATACTAAAACTAAACTGCCTCATAAAAGTTTCTTATTACTGAAGCCACCAGATTATGAGATTTCAGGAAACAACTACTATAGCCAAAAAGTTGTTTTAAGCCTCCTGAAGACTTGCCTATTTAGAGCATGAAATTAAACATGACACGGAATCTCGTAATATGTGTCACAAGCTCCAAACTCACTGTTATGTTATCATGATTACCAATGGCTTCATCCTCACATTTACACACACTCATTATTCAGAGAAAAGGGATATGTTGTACATTTTAAAAGTACAGGAAAATCTGCAGTCAACCTGAGTACTGAATATATCTTGTGAAATGCACACTCGTTTAATCAGACTATTAGAAGAATCTCAATTCAGAGTACTAACATTAGTACAACTAAAATGTTACTATTGCAGAAGCTTACCTAACAAAACTGTTTACAAAACATTTCAGTCTATCAAGATGAAACGTTACATTACCACCACCACCTCCACCCAAAATAAAAGAGAAAAAGAATGACATATCAATTTGGGGAACCAAGTCCATGTTATTTACTGCATTACTGAATAGATCTCCACTATTGGTTCATGATTGTCTATGTCATTTGGTTTACAACAGCAAATAAATACAGTTTTAAAAACATAATCAGAGCACACACTTAATCTATTGCACCAAAATCTGATTCCAAATAGCCACAAAATCCAGAATTGGAATGTAAACTAAACATGCCACTGTAGGTTTAGATTTTGGAGATTTTTTCAGAATTCTAAAAAGACTGATTCTATTATTTGATTAATCCTAATAGCTCCTGGTAGTTGCGCAAAAGCTGACATGTGTCTCCATAGCTTGTGATCCACCAAGCAGATGCATGAAAGGAGATAATAGGTCCATTAAAGTTCACCAATGAAATACATGGATGGGGAATATGTTGCCCTCTGAATGTTGTCCTCATTGCTTATGTTTACCACTGGCTATTCCTGATGGATACAGATTGCAGTCCAACAACATCAAGAGGACCACATATTCCCCATCTATAAAACAGGGCATTAGGGTTGCTAGTCATATAGGCTTGATGAAACTCACTACAAGTTTAATTAAAATTGTTTTAAAAGTCAATGGACCCTACATACCTCCTTAAATAATCACAGCATCCTGATTTACAAAGGCTCCTGGCTGCCAATCCTGAGAAAATTGCAATGAAGTCTAACTCTCCGCTTGCCTTACAAGAAAATTAATTTTCCACAGATTGGAGCTGACAAGTTTTAACATTAGAGGGTGGGCTAAATACCTATCAAAATTTCTTTTTGAGTTCTTTCATTTCAAAAATGGGTTCCTTGTACAACCTTCTATGGCTTGCCACTTGAAGGTCATCAGAAGACATCGCTCTTCTTTTTGGAAAAAAGCAGTACAGGGTCTCTATTGCCAAACAGCAACTCTCAGGCTGGAGCCAATTCTCCCCTCTGTCGTTGAGAGAAGCAGCCAAAACACAAACAAGGGTCCCATAATACCTATTTAAAAACATTAGCAGAAACCCTGTATACGCAGTCTGGTATTTTGATGCAGTGTCCTAGTTGTCTTCCAACTCTGTTTCTTGAATTTTGTTTCTTAAAAAGATGGGTCCAGCCAAGTTTTCGAATCACCGAGTTCGTGCTGAATAGCACCTCATGTATTCAGTCATCCAGGGGTTGTCTGCTCCAGAAGATTTCATTCTCCAGGTTTTCTCGACGTCTGCTGAGCGAATCTGTCTCTGAGGCATCTTCCTTTTTTCCACTTGCCTTCTGTTCTTTGCTCTTAATGCAGATTCGTGGATCTAATGGAGACATTTAAATGTCAGTTGCTTTTATAGAACATAAAAATCCCAAGATATTTAAAATGAGACCCAAATACAAAACTGTGTCACCATTTTATTTGTATTACATTGGCCTCCTTTACAGTCCTTTCAGCAGGAAGAAGTGATTTATATTGCTGCACTGATTTTACAACCTGTGGGCGATGCATCTATGAATAATGTTCCCACATGAATAATGTTCTCACCAATGTTCCCTCTTCTTTGTTTATCGGTAGTACACACAGCAGTGATCAATCATATAGAACACTCTCAATAGGGAAACTGTTGCTAGTCTCACTAAAGTACACCTATTGAATCAATGGCATTTATATAAGTCTTGACTTAAAGTAGCCACTTTGAGTCTCTCCTAGTGGAAAGAAAACGTGGGGTATAAGTACCAACAACAACTTGTGAAGTCAGGAGTTTTGGAGCACAATACTCCTCACGATCATGGAAAAAAACAAAGTATGGATTGTTGATGATGCAATCCCAGGAGGCAGCAGAATTGATGAGAAGCAACTGGAAGAGCTGACACTATATGAGGATTTAAAAATCGAACTGCAAAGACTCTGGCACAAGCCAGTAAAGGTGGTTTAGTGGTCAGCACATTGGGTACAGTGCCTAAAGACCTTGGCCTGGGACCTTTCAGCACCAATTGGTGCTGAAAAAATTACTGTCTGTCAGCTGCAAAAGGCCACCCTACTCAGATCTGCATGCATTATTCACCAATACATCACACAGTTCTAGACATTTGGGAAGTGTCCAACGTGTGATTGAATACAAAAGCCAGCATAGTGATTTTGTTTGCTGTGTACTAAACTTGCTGTGTATTGTATAACAATTGCAATCTCACAGTTGATTCACTGGGCCTGTTCTAATTTAAACTGCCAATTAGAAAGTCTCAAACTGTACCATCCAAAAAAAATAGTTCAGAAAAATCAGTATAACTTAAATGGGGACAATGAAAACTATTGCTCTAAGAAACCATGAATTTTTAACTTCCTAGGTACTGGAATCAACTGTAATTTCGTTGGAGAAAAAATATTTTTGTAAGAGTAATACAGCCAGTCCTCCATGTCCACAGATTCTGCACCCACAGATTCAATCATCCATTTCTTTCCCTTAAAAGCAAACTTTGATTTTGCCATTTTATATAAAGGAAACCATTGTACTATGCCATTGTATACAACAGCACTTGAGTGTTTATACATTTTGGTAACCACAGAGTCCTGGAAGCAGATTCCAGCAGATACCAGGGGCGCACTATGTATATTATTTTAGGCACTTCTCATGTAAAGATTTGGGAAGAGGAGAAATGGAAGAGTCTTGCTTCTTTTTTAATAATATTTTTGTGCTGCATCATCAACACTGGTAATTTATTAAAATGCCCATTTATTATCTTGGCTGAGTAATTTTACATGACCAAAAATCCACGTTATCTCTTGCTATCAAGTCCCAGCCTCCTATATTCTTGTTTGAATAGGACATAAAGCAATGGACACTTTCTCTCTGACAAGAAGTATAGGTAATTGTGTTGTCTGTCTCCTTACATCTTTCTCCAAAGCAGACATTCTGAACTGCAGATCTGTGTTGCCCAAAGTCCCAATGACTATTGGTATTTCCATTCCTAAAACCCTGGCAAAAATAGGTAGTTCCATAGCAGAAAAACTTGGACATGCTTCAAATTTCTCATTGTTTCTGGTAGAAAGCACACATTATTACCAGCTGTGAAAAAATCCAATTCTTTTCATCTCACTGCAGTTGGGCCAACAGCAAATCCAAATATACAGATTGATTATTTGCTCCTTTAGTGGAGCAAATAGGTCATTTCTCATCCCATATATTTTAAAGGTTTAATACTGGCTATAGGTTCGTGTGAATGTTCCTCATGGGGGCATGGGATTTAATCTCTACATACTATTAATGTTCATGTTAATAAATTATTTATTATTTATTTTATTATTTCACATGATTATTTGCATGACACTGTAAATCATCATCTTCTCCTGAGAAAATTTATAATATCACAAAGGACTACCACCTCACCTGCTTCATAGGAGTTTTTTTGTTGAGTTCCAGAGCCAGAGAAGCAAATGGCAAAAACAGAAGAATGGCCTGTTGCAGAGTTGCAGAGGAGCATGCTTGCTCCATCAATGTTTAACATTTACACAAATGATCAGCCACTGCCAGAAGGGACAGAGAATTTTATCTATGCTGATGATTGTGTCATCACCACTCAAGCAGGAAGCTTTGAAATGGTTGAACAGATGCTCTCTGAAACTTTAGGCGCTCTTACTGCCTATTACAGGGGAAACCAGCTGATTCCTAATCCATCTAAAGCACAGATGTGTGCTTTTCATCTTAAGAAGCTCTGAGGATTACTTGGGAAGGAATCCCACTGGAGCACTGCAGCACACCCAAATACCTCTGTGAGTCACTCTGGACCGTGCTCTGACTTATAAGAAACACTTTTTGAATATCACACAAAAAGTGGATGCTAGAAATAATCTCGTACAAAAGATGACTAGACCAACCTGGGGGTCACAACCAGATACAGTGAAGACATCTGCCCTTGCGCTTTGCTTCTCTACTACTGAATGTGCATGCCCAGTGTGGAAAGCATCTCACCATGTTAAAACAGAGGATGTGCTCTTAATGAGACATGCCACATTATCACAGGATGTCTACACCCCACACCACTGGAGAAATTACACTGTTTAGCTGGTATCGCACCACCTGACATCCGCCGGGACATAGCAACCAGCAATCAAAGGACCAAGGCACTGACATCTTCAGCCCATCCTCTGTTCGGATATCAGCCAGCAAACCAATGCCTTAAATCAAGAAACAGCTTTCTAAGATCTACAGAGATACTTGCAAGAACACCTCAGCAAGTGAGAGTCCAAAAGTGGCAGGCAAAAACCCAGCACCTCAATCAGTGCCTGAGACTGGATGAGAAACTCCCTCCTGGGCACATAGAAGAGTGGATGACTTGGAAGGCACTGAACAGGCTGTGCTCTGGCACCACAAGATGCAGAGCTAACCTTAAGAAATGGGGCTATAAAGTGGAATCCATGACATGCGAATGTGGAGAAGCACAAACTACAGACCACCTAATACAATGCAACTTGTGCCCTGCCACAGGCACAATGGAGGACCTTCTCACAAAGACATTCCAAGTCAAAGGACATTTAGCATAATGCCAATGTTTTTTTAAATTTTGTTTGTGGTTTTAAATGCATTTTAACTGTACTCTTAATGCACTTCTGACACAATAAATAAAAATTTGCATCTAGAGAATATTTCATCTCTTTTCTTGAGATAAGTAGTTCATCATAAGAAGACCCTTTGCTGTGAACTTTTTCCCCAGAATTATTCATCTGGCATCACCATTTTTGGCCTGGTTTGCCTACCAGATCGAAACAATTTTAAGATATGTGCCATTTTATCCAAATGATATATGATATTTTACTGCTCCTTTGAAGTTTAATTATAGGCTTAAATCTTCTTCTGTAGTAGTCTACCACTTAAAGTTCCAATTACACACAGATCTGCTTGTCTGATAAGAATTTACAAGACACCTTGAGAGATTTATATGAATACACTGAAATTATTATTTGTCAGTTCGTTAGGCAAGTGAGATGTCCAGTCAGCAACTTTTTGGATGATTAATGGTCCTGTCTGCCTATAAAACATTCCTGTTGTAAACTTAACCGCTACTTTAAAGTCTGGAAAGCTTTGAGTATGAATGTTTCTTTTTCAATTCAAGTGGTTACAAAAAAAAATAGAAAGTTGCATTAGATAGACTATATTTGGATTATACTATATCTCAATTAAAAAGCAACTCCTTTATTTTTAGCTCCTTTTGTGTAAATAGGAAAACAACTGTGATGAGATGTGGGCCACCTCAGTAAAGTGGATATGCTTCCTAGCCATCAGAATGAGCAATTCAGATCTAGGGCTGCTCTGGGACATATTTATCCCAGGCTAACCTGCCCAGTATAGACGAAGGCCTGAGAAAGAGAAGTGGGAAAGGTGTGTCCCTCCAGACACTTGTTAGGTTGCAGTATGCATCAGCACTTGCTGCTGCACTCCTACAAGTCATCTTCCAGATCCCAAAACACACCGAAGAGTACATTCAAATGTAAGAATCTACAATTTGTGAAAGTTACTTCCTTCAGTTCAAATGAATTGCAGACATTTTTACAAATCGGACATGTAAAGCAGGGGTACAACTAGTGCAGCCCTAAAGGTGTTGTTGGACTGCAGGGCCCATCAATCCTACCCAGCCCAACCAGTGAGGAATGCTAGGAGATAATTCCATACATACCTGAAGGATCACATATTCACCATCACTGCTATAAAAGAAGGTATAAAAACAACATTGCTTCATTGTCAGACAAGGTAAAAAGGATGGGGCCTTGATGTTGCTGGAATTAACGGGTTTCATCACTCATGACCCCAACTGTAACAGCTGGAGCTGATGGATATTGAAGTTCAGCACTATCTAAAGAGAGCTACAGGCACTTTAACTTTGTCACAGGATGAATATCATGATCTGTTACATCCCTCTGTCTGTCTAAAAAGTCCAAGTATGTCTGTTGATTGGTTGGTTTGTACTGTAAAGGCTTCTTACATGGCTAGGTGGATTCAAACCAAACTCAACACACATTTCCAGCTTAATTTAATTGACAAGTTTGAACTTAAAAAAAAAAAACACCCCTTTTGGGCCCAGAGCTTGGGGGGGGGGGGAGGAACAAAGCAGATTGTTTGTGAGCAATGAAGTGGCCTCTGTACTGAACTGCACTATAGGAGTCTACACTTACCATATAATGCTGTTTCAAACTGCATTTTATGGCTGTGTAGAAGGGGCCTGGGAAAGAAAGCAAATGAAGTAGAACTGGCTGCGGCTAGGTGATGTGTGAATGAGGGAAAGAGAGGGAGGAAGAAAAGTAAAGAAAGGAGATAAAAAGAATTGGAAGAAAAAAGGGACAAAGAAAAGGGGAGAGAAGAGAAGAGAAAGGAAGAGAAAGGATAGAAGGAAAGAAAAAAGAGGGGGGAAGGTGTATAAGGGAAAGCAAGCAAAGAAGGAAAGAAGAAAAAAAGATGAAAGAAAAGAAAGGAAGGAAGAAAAGAGAAAGAAAGTGTATAAAAGAAAGGGAGGAAGAAAAGAACCACAAACAAAATGTAATGTATATACACTAGGCTAAGATAAAAGTAACTGTATATGGGCATTGTCCACTACCCTATCCATCCACTTTTAACATAAACAATCTAGAGAGCACACACGGTGCAGGAAAGTCTATAGATATACACCCTTTGTTATCCTTTCACGCCAGAGCAGCCACTTCTGCCATCTGCTAAATACATTACACTTCATGCCAGTGAGGCAACAACCTTTATTCTTGTCAGAGAACTATGCAGAAATGGCAACGGTGCGGACTGCATAAAGAACAACATGGTGAAAAACTGCAGGCTGGGAGTGGGAGGAACAAGAGGAGGGAAATAGGCTGTATAAACCTCCTTCTGAACAGAACATGTTGTTCTGCAAGTGTGCAGGCCTCTCTGTCCAAGTGAAATGTACAGGTGACAAAAGCAAGCAAGACTCGGACAACCACAGAAACAAACAAGGAACCTTTTCACATTATACAAATGTAGCACAATTTTAAATGCCATGGAACCCTGGACACTCTGACTGAAAATTCACAATACTGCTCCCTAAATTGCATGATCTAGGATTCCATAAAAATATTACCATGGCAGTTTTTTGTTTGTTTTTTCATGTCAGGAACGACTTGAAAAACTGCAAGTCGCTTATGGTGTGAGAGAATTGGTCGTCTGGAAGGACATGACCCAGGGGACGCCCGGGTGTTTTAATGTTTTACCATCTTTGTGGGAGGCTTCTCACATGTCCCCGCATGGGGAGCTGGAGCTGAGAGAGGGAGCTCATCTTCACTCTCCCCAGAATTGAACCTCTGACCTGTTGGTCTTCAGCCCTTCTGGCACAAGGGTTTAACCCATTGCACCACCGGGGCTCCATGGCAGTTAAAATGGAATCATAGCACTAATACTGTGTCATGTTAAAGGGCCCCAGGAATGCCAAATGCCTCCTGCAGATACAGATATGTCTTAGCTAGTGTCCACACAATCAAAATAATGTGAACTCTCCACTCAGCTGCTGCAAGGAGTTCACATGATGCATGGCTTGATTTGCAGTGGAACTGCAGCCTCCAGCCATTACTCCCCAAAAGCAGAGTACGGGACTATCTTTCTGGAGGCTCCAGGGTGATCCCACAGTTTTGGGATCAACCCCATCAGCTGTTCACATCACAAGATTGCTGCACTACTGCCAGCAAGCAGCTTGCTGTGATGTCAAATTCTGGGTGGTGTTGTGTCTATGATTGAGCCATGTGATCAGAAATGCGAGTTTCTTGGAATGAACTGATTGCTGGCACTGACCCTAATGCACTTCCACTCCATCCAACAGCATGCATCAGGATTGGACTGGATGGTCCTTGTAGTCTCTTCCAGCTCTATGACTCTATGATTAGTGACCAAAGAACTCCAGGGATGCTCATGGTGCTGTACTGGAGCAGCTCCAGAGCAATTTACTGGAACGTTTATTTGGGACTTGTAGACCTTGCAAAAAGGTCTGCAGGTCTGTGTATGAGGAAGCATGCACAGAGATACAACCCCTTATCCATGGATTAAATATCCATAGTTCCACATCCACACTACAGTGCAATTGTATGCTATGTTTCTGCCCAAAATGTAATCAAAATATAGGGTTTGTTATTATCCATTTCAGGTATCCACAGGGAGTAGAGGGCTTGTGTCTTGGAGAGGATTTACTATATTTATTAGACATGGTATATTTATTAGACATGGTTCTAAAGTACTTAAAAAACTAGGAGGCGCTGGTGCTCTGCTTCTGAAGTGTTGCTCACGTTCTGATGGTGAAATTTTCAGAACTCTAACATTATGTCATTATTATTTCATTATTGAGGATTTTTATGACAGAGCCAATTAGGAACTGCAATTTATAACAAAATTTTGAAAGTTTTGTTAGCATTCTGAAATTTTCACCACCAAAATTTTAGAAACACTTCAGAAGCAAAGCACCAGCGCCCCCTAGTTTTGTAAGTACTTTAGAACCATGCCTACCCATGCCTCATATTTATATACCACCTTTCTCATCCTGGAAGGGGGGGGGGGGGACAACTCAAGGTAGTTTACAACATATTAATGGCAAAAATTCAATGCCATATACATATACAAGGGTAAAAAATCATAATAACTGAACACTAACATATAACTATAAATTAAAATAATTAAAAATAATTAAAGATAAGATGTAAACAACATTTAATATTCAATTCTTACCTACAAAAGGTTTTTTTAATCGTATATTTTACCATTGTGATAACTGAAATAGATATGTGCAATCCTTCATATCTTCCCTTTTGTCAAGGTGATCCAGCCCTCTGGTCTAATTCTTTCTTTTCCTGTCATGCTTCCTTTGGAAGATTTCAGTATTTTAGACTCTCTTTAATGCCTTAGGGCTAACGCAGTAGGTTTCTCTCCTTCAAAACATCAAGTCCCATTCCTATGCTTAAAACTCAAGCATAGGAAACTTCCCAGAATACCTTTCCAGTCCTTCTCTCCTTCTTCCAAAACTTGCTTCTTCAATGGCAGTTGAAATGGACTATAATAGTGGTGAGGGTTCTGCTTGCCATGCTTTAGTGCAAAGGCTCTAAAGCAGGGGTTCTCAACCTGTGGGTCCCCAAATGTTTTGGCCTTCAAGTCCCAGAAATCCTAACTGCTGGCAAACTGGCTGGGATTTCTGGGAGTTGTAGGCCAAAACACCTGGGGACCCACAGGCTGAGAACCACTGCTCTAAAGAAAGGATTTTGAAAACTATAGAAGCATAAAGGAAGAGAAAGAAGAGAAGAGAAAGTGCTTAGAACAAGGACAGTAGGAAGATGGAACTGTTTCATTCTTTCCTACTTATTCCCCCTCCAATAGAGACACAAACTTTGTGAATTTTATTATTGTAAGCAAGGCAAGACAAGTCATTTTACAATGTTGATCTTAGCTGTGAGGAAGCTGGCGAAAACTGCAGCTTGCAAAGACAATTCATGGTTTAGGGCTTAGTCTATGCAACAAAAAAAACACATGGGTGAATTTTTCATGTAATAAACATTCTCTTCATAGAAATGCTATTTTCTGCTCTTAAAAATACATATGCATTTTTCATGCAGAATAAGTTCCTCAGTGGCACAATGGGTTAAACCCCTGTGCCGACTGAACTGCTGACCTAAAAATCAGTGGTTCAAATCCGGGGAGCAGGGTGAGCTCCCGTTTGTCCGCTCCAGCTTCCCATGTGGGGACATGAGAGAAGCCTCCCACAGGATGGTAAAACACCCGGGCATCCCCTGGGCAACATCCCTGCAGGCGGCCAATTTTCTCACACTAGAAGCAGTTTCTCAAGTCGCTCCTGACACACACAAAAAGTCCTCAACTGGGAAGGTCCTCCTCTATCAAGGATTCTTCTTATCTGTATTTCCCAATATTCCAGCAACTTGCTTTTGACTGTTTTTCAAATATGTTTAAATATTCTTTCAATCCCTATCAATTTTCTAATTTTTGCATTATAAAAAAAGCATCTGACTAGGGAAGCAGCAATGAGGAGCTAATTCCCAGTCTGGAACGTCCCTCTGAGAAACAAGTTTACAAATGAACTTTCAGTTGACTTACTTCATTCTGTGAAGCAGATGCACAGACGTTGTGTGTTTTCTGATTCCCTGTGTCTGTCTGTTTTTCTCCCCAGCCATATAAAGCAAACGGGTGCCTCAACTCCTTTGTTGTTTCTGTTCTCTGAGGACTTTTTGCCCGCCTTCTGTCACCTCGGGCACCCACAGCACTACGACTTGCAGGTGGCTCTTGCTGTTGCCCTTTGGGTTTGTCCGTTCTTTTTGCTGCAGATTTCTTGTCTACTTCAGTTTTCTCTTGCTCTTCTTCTTCTGGAAGAAAACCCAAAAACTCATTTAAGATTGCTATGGCAAATATATTCACTACCAATGAAACTAACTACATCAAGCTAAATCCTTTCACTTTATCTACACCAGGATAGGCACAACATACCGTATATACTCAAGTATAATCCGACTCTAATATAAGCTGAGACACCTAATTTTACCACAAAAAACTGGGAAAACATATTGACTCGAGTATAAGCCGAGAGTGGGAAATGTAGCAGCTATGGGTAAATTTCAAAATAAAAATAGATAGCACTAAAATTACATTAATTGAGGTATCAATAGGTAAAATGTTTTTTGAATATTTACATAAAACTGCAATTTAAGATAAGACTGTCCAACTCTAATTAAGCCATTATTCTAATCTTCTTCAGTGAAAATGTGCTTACATATCCTTCCAGTAATAATACAGTAAAATAATAAATGTAATAATAAAAATAAATAGAGTAAAATAATAAATGCAATAATAGCAATAATAGAGTAAAATAATAAATGTAATAATAATAGAGTAAAATAATAAAAATAAAGAGTAAAATAATGTAATAAAATAATAATAGAGTAAAATAACATAAAGATAACAACAACAGAGTAAAATAATAAATAACTTTGGCTCAAGTATAAGCCGAGGGGGACTTTTTCATCCCAAAAAAGCTGAAAAACGAGGCTTATATTTGAGTATATACAGCAATTTACTGTGCAATGTTTCAATTCCAAATAATTTGACAACAGTGTGACAAAATTATTTTTCTGAAAGTACAAAGTTGCCAGGGTGGGAAGGATACCGAGGCGTGGATATCTGTACAGAAGAAATTTGACTTCTGTTCACTTTTTATTCTCAAATTCGACTGTACATAATTATTTAATTTTAAGTAAACATTTCAAGTGTTTTGCTCCAGATGATAGATTTCAAGGATCCAGTAAAAAACAAAACAGAACCTTCAGGCCTAAAATCCTCCTAGCTTTGATCCATCCTGTAACTCAGTGATAGCAATGACATGACCCACCAAAAATGGTTGAATTAAAATCTGAATCCTCCCTACAGAGCAAAGCCCATGGACGGGATGCCAGCTTCAACCCAACATCCTCAGGAGAACAACATGATTTCCACCCTAAGACAAATAAATCTTTAGCAGGGCATCTAAATACCAACTGTGGATAAACTGCGTACCTTTATTACAAAGACCACAGATAAGACTGTGAAACTAGATTGTTGATAGAAAGGCTGTCTGCCAGTGAACAGAGTTGTATACTATTATAGCAAGGAGTAACACATCTCACTACACAATCATGTGTGATAACAAGATGCTATTCTGTAAAGGAGCACAACTCTCCAGAGCCACCAATTCAGCTGACACAGCAGGGTGATCTGAGGGTGCATTACTGCTTCCTATGTCTAACGTGCAATACTCTGTTCTATTGAAACCACCTCTCTTTTCCCCTCGGCTGAATAAAAAGCTTATGCAATTTTTAAGATTCATGATACCATAGCAACAGCTTATATAAGCCGCTATGTAGCAGTATGAGAATCACCGACATAATTGAAGAGCTCTCTGTATATGCCAAATTCACTGCAAGCATATGGTGCTACTGCCTGTCACTGCTCATCACTGGAAAACAGAAGCAGCTCCATGGACCCTGGATATGGAAACACAGACTCCACCCTGTGATGGTTTTTCCATATTGGAAGGAAGCAGAAAAATCTGAAGCGGACTATCCACAGTGGTTGTGGGGAAAGCAATCTGTTTGAAATCTATTTTTATAAATCAATTAATTTATATCCTAAAAGGTAAAGGTTTCCCCTTGACATTAAGTCTAGTCGTGTCCAACTCTAGGGAGTGGTGCTCATCTCCATTTCTAGGTCACAGTGACAGTGTTGTCCGTAGATGCCTCCTAGGTCATGTAGCTGGCATGACTGTATGGAGTGCCATTACTGAAGCAGTACCTACTAATCTACTGAAGCAGTACCTACTAATCTACTCACATTTGCATGTTTTCGAACTGCTAGTTTGGCAGAAGCTGGGGCTAACTGTGGTAGCTCACCCTGCTCCCCAGATTCAAACCACCGACTTTCAGGTCAGCAAGTTCTGCAACTTAGCAGTTTGAAGCACTGTGCCACCATGGCCCGCTAATTTATTTCCTACCTTTTTCCTAATATGGGATACAAAATGGGATAGGGCTCATTTAAGGGCTGGATATCTTTCTTGTAAAACATTAGTCATTTTGATCAAATGATCCCTTTTGCCTGCTACCTTTCAGTTAAATCAAGAGGAAACCCAAGATGGAAATGGCCAGTGCTATAAAATAACCTCCCCCACCCCCCAAAAGAAACACACAACCAGGAAAGGTCTTGCTTCCAAGGCTTGATTTTGACATCCTCAAAAAGATTAAGGAGCACCTTAACAAGTTTAACTTTGTGAAAATATTTGTAACAAAATAACAAAATTTGTATATTGGCAACTTAGTGCTGCCATTCATTCATATTCAGCTTTCACGGTACTGTTTACTACTAACATGAATCTTGATGGCAGCCAACATGGTATAGAGCAGGCATGGGCAAACTTGGGCCCTCGAGGTATTTTGGGCTTCAATTCCCACTATTCTTAACAGCCTCAGGCCCCTTCCTTTTTCCCCTCAGCCGCTTAACAGGAGGTCACCCCATCTGCAGATTCAAACTGCCAACCTTCTGATCAGCAAATTCTGCAGTTCAGCATTTTAATCCTGTCAGAACCTATCTTGTGCATAATTGGGGACTGTTTGTACAGGCAGGCCACCCAAGAAAACAACATTTGGAGGTTGATGAAATGAACAGTAACTGGGTTGTGAGTGCTGTGCCTGGTATGTTTTCCCATCAGCAAGTAAGAAGATAGAGAAAAGTCACCATACCCATCAACAAAAACCCTCTATGCCAGTGGTTCTCAACTTGTGGGTCCCCAGATATTTTGTCCTTCAACTCCGAGAAATCCTAACAGCTGGTAAACTGTCTGGGATTTCTGGGAGTTGTAGGCCAAAACACCTGGGGGCACACAGGTTGAGAACCACTGCTCTGTGGGGTACAAAGATGCTTCCAGATGTTTGTAGTCCACACAGTATCCTTGGCAGTGAGAAAGATGATGGGACCTGCTGTCCATCGCCTATGTACTACATAGTATACTCATTTGAATGTTGGGCCACGTCACTGGAAGGTCTGAGTTGAAATCCTTGCTCAGACTTGACAACTGACTGAGCAAGTCATGTTCTCTCAACCTCAGAGAAAGGCAATGGCAACGTACTTCTAAGCACATCTTTCCAAGAAAACCTTGTGATAAGTTTGCCTGAAGGTTGCCATAAGTCAGAAACAGCAACAATGATCAGTGCGAGCCTAGTGCTGGGTTTTGTGTGTTGGACTACTGCACTGGGAGACTTCCCTCACCCCTCAAAACCCAGTAGGCGACTTTGGGTAGGTAAACCTCTCTTTGAACAAATTCTATCCAAAAATGCATTTGAAGCTACATAACAACAAAACACCTGGAAGTTCCCCAAGGAGTTTAGGCAGGCCTCCACACTGTCCTCTTTTCCCGTGGATTTGTAAACCTGGACATTCCAGAATGTTTTTGAGAATGACTAGTCCGAGGCCCAGTTTCCAGGTAGCCAGATAGCACTTTGTCCTGCAAAGTGTAGCGGGGGAGGGGGGTGTCGCAAGGAGGTGTCAGTGGGGTCGTCAGAAAACACAGTATTTTCTGTTTGGCATGGGGATTCTGTGTGGGAAGGTTGGGCCAATTCTATCATTGGTGGGGTTTAAAATGCTCTTTGATTGTACTATAAATCTCAGCTACTACAACTCCCAAATGTCAAGGACTATTTTCCCCAAACTCCACCAGTGTTCACATTTGGGAAGTATTTGTGTCAATTTTGGTCCAGATCCATCACTGTTTGAGTGATGCTCTCTGGAGGTAGGTGAACTACAATTCCAAAACTCAAAATCAATGCCCACCATTGATCTTGAGTTTTGGAGTTGTAATAGTATTTTCTGTTGGTCATGGGAGTTCCGTGTGCCAAGTTTGGTTCAATGCTCTTTGATTGTAGGTGAACTATAAATCACAGCAACTACAACTCCGAAATCACAAAATCAACCTCCCTAACTCACACCAATACTCAAATTTGGGCGTATCGGATATTTGTGTCAAATTTGGTCCAGTGAATGAAAATATATCCTGCACATCAGATATTTACATTACGATTGATAACAATAGCAAAATTACAGTTATGAAGTAGCAACGAAAATAATTTTATGGTTGGAGATCATCACAACATGAGGAATTCTATAAAGGGGTTGCGGCATTAGGAAGGTTGAGAAACACTGGTCTAGTTGAATCTCTACTGAAGAAGCTACAATGAAATGTGTTTCTAATTTTTTTATCTTTGCTGTGTTTTAGTATATTGTTTTTGTATTTTATGATGTTTTAGTTGTTATTTTGTCTGTTAAGTTTAATTAGACTGTATTGCATTGTCGAATGTGTTTATCTTGATGTAATTGTCTGTATGGTTTTTGTTCAGCAATTGAATGTTTGCCTTACATATTGGTAACTGCCCTGAGTCCCTTTGGGGAACTAGAGCAGTATACAAATAAAGTTGGTTTTGTTGTTGTTGTTGTTGTTCTTATATGCTCCAGTTGCTCACCAAAATGTTTGTACAAGAGACCACTGCTGTCTCAGCCTTAAGGGCAAAACGGCACTACCTAAAAGAATCCTCCACTTTGTGTGACTGTGGAGCAGAATAGACAACTCTGCATCTGTATGCCTGTCCACTATGCCCTGCCTCATAGAATCATAGAGTTGGAAGAGACCTCATGGACCATCCAGTCCAACCTCCTGCCAAGAAGCAGGAAAACTGCATCCAAAGCACCCCCAACAGATGGCCATCCAGCCTCTGTTTAAAAGCTTCCAAAGAAAGAGCCTCTACCACAATCCGGGGCAGAGAGTTCCACTGTTGAACAGCTCTCACAGTCAGGAAGTTCTTCCTAATGTTCAGATGGAATCTCCTTTCCTGTAGTTTGAAGGTAGGATAAAGAGGAAAAATTGCTGAGGGTACAAACAATGCAGTTGCCTGTTTTTGGTCAAAAGATATTTAATGGCTTGTGCTCCTCCTATTTTTTTGATCTACTCACATTTGCAAGTTCTCGAACTGCTAGGCTGGCAGAAGCTGGGCCTAGCAGCAGGAGCTCATTTCACTCCCCGGATTCGAACTGCCAACCTTTCAGTCAGCAAGTTCAGCAGCAGAGCGGTTTAACCCACTGTGCCACCAGGGGACCCTGAATGTGTTTATCTTGATGTAACGCTCTGTATGGTTTCTGCCTGGCAATTGGAGGTTTCCTTACATGTTGGAAGCCGGCCTGAATCTCTTTGTAGAGACAGGGCACTAAACAAATAAAGTATTATTATTATTAGCTCCAGTTGCTCACCCAAATGTTTCTACAAGACCACTGCTGTCTCAGCCTTAAGGGGAAATAGATTGACCTCCAACAAGTTACAGGAGAGGAGTTGAGGTTGCCCTGGGAGGAGCACACTTCCCCTTGACCTTCAGACTCCAACCTTGTGTACATTCACACTGTAGAATTAAAAACACTTTGACGGCCATGGCTCAATGCTATGGAATCATGAGAGTTGTTGTTCTTGAGACAAGGTCTCCTCTGCCTAGGGGTCTTTCCACACAGCCCTCTATCCTAGAACAGGGTCCTCAAACTTTTTAAACAGAGGGCCAAGTCACAGTCCCTCAAACTGTTGGAGGCCTGGATTATAATTTGAAAAAAAATGAATGAATTCCTATGCACACTGCACATATCTTATTTGTAGTGCAAAAAAAAGTTAAACAATACAATAATTAAAATGAAGAACAATTTTAACAAATATAAAGTTATTAGTATTTCAATGGGAAGTGTGGGCTAGCTTTTGGCTGATGAGTAGGATTGTTGTTGTGTGCTTTCAAGTCGTTTCAGACTTAGGTTGACCCTGAGTGACCTTGGAGGGCCATATCTGGGGCCCGGGCCATAGTTTGATGACCCCTGCCCTAGAATATCAAGGCAGAAAATCCCACAATATCTGCTTTGAACTGGGTTATCCAAGTCCACACTCAGATAATGTGGAATTTTCTGCCTTGATATTCTGGGATATAGAGCAGTGTGGAAGAGCCCAGAGTGCTGGAGTCTCATCAAACTACAACTCCCAGGATTCCATAGCACTGAACTGTGGCAGCTAGTGGAGACAAAATGCATTCATTCCAGAGTGTAGATCAGGCTTGGACAAAGTTAAGCCCTTGAAAAGTTTTGGACTGCAACTACCACCATTCCTAACAGCCTGAGGCCCTTTTCTTTTCCTCTAAAGTGGCTGAGGGGGGGGGGGGGAAGGAAGGAGGCCTGCGGCTGTTAGGAATGATGGGAGTTGCAGTCCAAAACACCTGGAGGACCTAACTTTTCTTGGGCCTGGTCTAGAGAGATAAAAGTAGCCTGAATCCCCCTCCCACGCACCAAAGGAAGGAGCCTGAGGTTGAGGAATGGTGGGAGTTGGAGTCCAAAACACCTGGAGGGCCCGACTGTACTCGGGCCAGGTCTAGAGAGATAGAACTAGCTTGGATCCCGCTCCCACGCACTAAGGGAAGGAGCCTGAGGCTGAGGAATGGTGGGAGTTGGAGTCCAAAACGCCTGGAGGACCCAACTTTGCTCGGGCCAGGTCTAGAGAGATAGAACTAGCCTGGATCCCCCTCCCACGCACCAAAGGAAGGAGCCTGAGGCTGTTAGGAATGGTGGGAGTTGGAGTCCAAAACACCTGGAGGACCCAACTTTGCTCGGGCCAGGTCTAGAGAGATAGAACTAGCCTGGATCCCCCTCCCACGCACCAAAGGAAGGAGCCTGAGGCTGTTAGGAATGGTGGGAGTTGGAGTCCAAAACACCTGGAGGACCCAACTTTGCTCGGGCCAGGTCTAGAGAGATAGAACTAGCCTGGATCCCCCTCCCACGCACCAAAGGAAGGAGCCTGAGGCTGTTAGGAATGGTGGGAGTTGGAGTCCAAAACACTTGGAGGGCTCAAGTTTGCCCAGGTCTGGTGTAGATGCAGCAGGAGAGCCCCTTCTGCCTCTCTCTGTGTGTCTGTGTGTGTGTCTCTCTCTTTCCCAGCAGCTGGGATTATTTCTGATGGCAGAGCAGAGGCAGCTTCCCCGCCACACACTCACTCACGCATTAAAGTCGGATTAAAGCCGATGATCCGGCGGCGACCGGCTGCAATGCAAAGGAGGGAGAGGGAACATGGAGCAGGAGCCTTCCTTCCCTCCCTTCGCTTTGAGCGTCTACAGTGCGGAATTGATGCATTTTGACACCACTTTGGCTGCCGAGAGGCTCAATGCTATGGAACCCTGGGGAAACCACAGCAGTTCAAGTGGGGCCTCTTCCAAGGCGTGGATGCGCCCAAGGTCATTCATTCATTCCTTCCTTCCTTCGCAGGCACCTACCGGGCTCTCCTCGGAGGGGCAGCTCAGGGGCAGCGCTCCCCTCCTCCTCCTCCTCCGGCTCTTCCTCTCCCTGCAATGGCGGGGCTGCAATGGGCGAGGGCGCGCTCCCGTTGCTGCTGCTGCTGCCTCGGCTGCTGCCGCTTCCTCCTCCTCCGCTGTCGGGCTCCCACCCGTCCCAGAACCAGGGCCGGTGCGCCTGTTCCAAGAGGCGGCGGCTGAGCCGGTAACGCAGCAGCTCCTGGTAGCAGGGGCCGCACGCCTCCCACTTGGGCTCCTTGAAGCGCTTCATGTACTCGCTCTTCACGCACCGCGAGGGCACCATCGTACACCCGGGCTGTCCGTCCACACGACACACTGACGTCGGTTTCCCCCCTCCTTCCCAAATGACCTCCTCTTCGCCCCACCCTCCCGCTGGAACGTTTGAACACAAACAGCGCCCGGCCGCGTCCGCCTCCGCGCGCCTTAGCCAATCAGCGCACGAGTTGCGGGCCCTGGGAGGTACGTCATAAAGGAGCCTGCCAGGCGCTTTAAAAACAAAACCAGCTGAAGGAGGAGTGTGGGAGCGGGATCCAGGCTGTTTATATCAGGCATGGGCAAATTTTGGGCATCCAGGTGTTGTGGACTTCGACTCCCACCATTCCTAGCAGCCTCAGGCCTTTTCCTTTTCCCTCTCAGCCTCTTGAGCGAAGGGCCCGAGGCTGTTAGGAATGATCAAGGGTCTGGGGAACAAGCCTTATGAGGAGCGGCTTAAAGAGCTAGGCATGTTTGGTCTGAAGAAGAGAAGGCTGAGATGAGACATGATAGCCATGTGAGGGGAAGGTCATAGGGAGGAGGAAGCAAGCTTGTTTTCTGCTGCCCTGGAAACTAGGACACAGAACAATGGCTTCAAACTACAAGAAAGGAGATTCCATCTGAACATTAGGAAGAACTTTCTGACTCTGAGAACCGTTCAGCAATGGGAATCTCTGCCCCGGAGTGTGGTGGAGGCTCCTTATTTGGAGGCTTTTAAACAGAGGCTGGATGGCCATCTGTCAGGGGTGCTTTGAATGCAATCTTCCTGCTTCTTGGCAGGGGGTTGGACTGGATGGGTCATGAGGTCTCTTCCAATTCTATGATTCTAGGAATAGTGGGAGTTGAAGTCCAAAACACCTAGAGGGAGGGCCCAAGTTTGCCCAAGCCTGCTCCTTAAAAAGGTAAAGGTTTTCCCCTGACATGAAGTCCAGTCATCTCTGACACTGGGGGTTGGTGCTCATCTCCATTTCTAAGCAGAAGCGCCGGCATTGTCCGTAGACACCTCCAAGGTCATGTGGCCAGCATGATTGTATGGAGCGCCATTACCTTCCCGCAGGAGCAGTACCTACTGGTCCACTCACATTTGCATGTTTTCAAACTGCTAGGTTGGCAGAAGCTGGGGCTAATAGTGGGAGCTCACCCTGCTCCCCAGATACAAACCGTCGACCTTTCAGTCAGCAAGTTCAGCAGCTCAGCAGTTATACCCACTGCGCCACCATGAGCTCCCTAGCCTGCTCTATACCATGCAATTAATGCCGTATCCACAGGAGTCCTGGAACCAAATCTCACTGGATACCAAGTGAGACATACATATACACACATGAAGGAAAAGAAGGAATACAAAAATAAGGCTATAACACAGTTGGGTTGCTGTGAGTTTTCTGGGCTGTATGGCCATGTTCCAGAAGCATTCTCTCTTGACATTTTGCCCACAACAATCAAAAATGGGAATTCCAGACAAGAAACAATCAGAGCCAGCTAATCACTTCCCAATAAAGGATTCTCCCAGGCAGGAAGCAGCCATACCTTGAAACTGCACAGCCATTAAATGCTAATCAAGGTGGCCAATTGCAACATTCACACCTGCTTCAAACAGACAAGAGCTCTTTCTCCCACCCTGGACATCCCACAGATATATAAACTCCATTTGCCTAATTTCCAACAGACCTCAAAACCTCTGAGGATGTCTGCCACTGATGTGGGCAAAATGTCAGGAGAGAATGCTTCTGGAACATGGCCATACAGGCCGGAAAACTCACAGCAACCTGGCCTGAGGCTGTTAGGAATGGTGGGAGTTGAACTTCAAAACACCTGGAGGGCCCAAGTTTACCCAGACCTACTCTATACCATATCTACAGTAGTATCTACAGGAGTCTTGCAACCAAATCTCACTGGATACCAATGACTCTCTATATGCATACATGAAGGAAAGGAAGGAATAATAATTTTAAAAAATGTACAAACACAACTGTAAAATAAATGTTCCAGATAACATGCAATATAAGTCATATAAAGCAAACTGACCAAATACATGTAATCAAAATGTACAAGATTACCAAATATTATTGAACTAAAAGTTCCCAAAGCCTTGGAAAACAGGTTAAAAATACTGAGAGAAGGAGCAGTCTGCAAATGTTTGGAGGGGCAATTCCAAGAATAGAAAGAAAACCTACACGCCTGATTCTTCCTTTTCTGCAGTGCTTTTAGTCACCAGATTGTACCACCCACCAACCCAGCTGTTGCCATGCAAGACTCCCCAGATGGGGATCACGTGTGATCACACGCTGTGTGTGCTTTGTTGGATTTTAGGCTGATGGAAACAGCTCGTTTTTTGAGCCAAATTCATTGTGTCAGCAGTTATTGGGGGAAGGGGGAGCCTAGGATCTGGTGGCATCAGAGGCTAGTTGATATATTGCTTTAGGGCCACATAGTATTTGTCAGCAGAGTTCAGTCCCACTTCCCCTGTTCTGGTTGAGCCATACCCTATCTGAAATGTTTGGGATGAGAAGTGTTTTGGATCTGGGATTTTTTCCCCCAGATTTGGAAGTACCTGTATTTTTATATATGAATATAAGATATAGCTTGGAGATCTAGATTCATTTATATTTCATATACAACTGAAGATAATTCCATGTAATATTTTAAATAATGAAACAAAGTTTGTTTACGTTGAAGCAGCAGAAAGCAAAGATGTCACTATCTCAGTCACCCATGTAGACCATTTCGTAGGTTTTTTTGTGTTGTTTTGTGGGGGTTTTTTGTTTGTTTGTTCTTTGGAAAATGGAAATCTCCATAACCTGTTGGAGATTTTATGATCTTTGGAAAGGCATGACCTTGTTAGAAGTCATAACATTTTGAAAAATCATGCCATAACCTCTTGATAAAAAGCATGACCTGTTATATTCATAAACTTTAGGAGGAAATGGCATTCATGCAAGGCAATTAGGTGTCTCCGCTGTTAAACTGATATCCTAAATATGTCTTTGAACAGTTAGGGACAAAGATATGCCAATGCAGAAACACACACACAGAAACACACATATTCAGCAGAGTTTCAGAAGTTTACTTTTTAGTTGCCCCAGAACATCTACTATCCCTTAAAATATGTTTACCTTTAAGTCATGCTCTCAAGAGACAAAAATAAGTAGACTTCCTTAAAAGTAACATAGTTGTTTTACTCACAAACTTCATGTATTCAGAATACAGGTACTTTGCATATCAATCCAGTTACAAATAGGATTTGAAGTAGTTTCTCTGTGTAGGTAACACAGAGGATCATTTCTTCTCTAATCAACAGTCCAAAGACCAAAGCATCTCTCTGTTCTGAGAGTCTAATAGACTATGGATGATTGCGGATTGTGTGGTTTATAATGATAATAATGTTTATAATGCTTTGATGTATTTAATTATGGTTTTTAATTTTAACTCAAATGTATTTTAATTGCATACTGTGGTTAAGGTATTCAATTTTGCCTATCTTTAAGCTACCCTGAGTCCCCTTCGGGGTAGAGAAAGGCGGGATATAAATATTGTTAAATAAATAAATAAAGTCTCTGTTTAGTCTGAAAGTCCAATGGAGTCTCTAAGCATTCTGTTCCTACTGAAATCTAAAGCATACTGTTCCTACTGTCTTCTTAAAAGCATACTACTGAAGTCTTCTGAACTGTATTGTTTCTAAAATGGAGTCTGAGTCCCAAACAAGCCCAGTTCTGATCAAGTCTGCAGCCCCTCGCACAACAAAAATGTTAAAGAAGAACTGCAAACCACTACACACATGTACAACACAGTAAGCAATCTAAATTATATTCATAACAAGTAACTAGTGGAGGCTTGAAGAAGGTTGCTATTTCCAACAATTTTAGATTTTGACATTCTAAGTAAGGGATTCTCAGCTGGTACTGGATAGAAATTAGGGTTGCCAGGTATCCCTTATTATAAGGGATTACCATTGTTTTCGAGTCAGTAAACTTATCTCTTAAAGAGCTGCCAGGTGGCTCTTATTACATGTGCATCTAAGATCAAATCCCGAATGGCAGCTCTTTTCCATTCACAAGTTGATATTAAGCAGCAGCATTTCCAGGGGAACAGTTTGAAGGCAATTAGTACTTTGTTCTTTTCTCTTCTTCTAGTGACATGTAATTCGTTCACCTTTCCATGTATTCTTCTCCCCAGTAATGTCTGCCCAACATGTATTATGTTATATATTTACATTTTATATTTGTGTATATTTTATACTTTCAAATATTCAACATGGGGAGAATATTTTGAAAATATTTTGTAAAATTTTGTAATGAATATCTTCTAAATAAAGGTACATTTAGCTACAATTTCCCATTTTCCCTATGTGTAGTGAATTTTGGGTACTAATGCCAAGGTTTTGTGTGAAGACTCCAATAGGATTAAAATGGGTGTTTTTGACTGGCCAGGCTGTTACTTATACTTTTAATATAAGTTTATGAATACCAAAAGATAACACTATGTAACACAGGTTTTGTTCCTGGATTATAAATGTCCTTTCCTGATTACTTCTATCATAAAAACATGGGAAAAGTTTATTAAACTGCAAAACCCTTGTTACCTTTGTTGGACTCGGATAACCCAGTTCAAAGCAGATGTTGTGGGATTTTCTGCCTTGATATTCTGGGATATAGGATTGTGTGGAAAGGCCTAGGGTTATCTGAGTCCACACCAACATATATTCCAGTTCAAAGCAGATAATGTGGGATTTTACTCAGCTCTGTGGAAGGGGCTTGAGGCTCAGAGAAAATGAGAATTATATCTGCTTCTGAGAACCTTGTTTGACCAAATAAATAGGAAAACATCAACTACCTGGAGTTGTCATTTATTTTTGAAATAGATTATAGGGATCCTATTAATGTACCAAAAAAAGAGAAAGAAAATATTTCAGGGCCCTTCCACGCAGCCCTTTATCCCAGAATATAAAGGCAGAAAATCCCATATTATCTGCTTTGAACTGGGTTATGAGTCCACACTCAGATAATGTGGGATTTTCTGCCTTGATATTCTGGGATATAGGGCTGTGTGGAAGGCCCCCCAGTTGTCAAACCCAGAAGTTGACTTGAAATCCCTTTGGACTTTTTCTTCCTTCCTTCCTTCCTTCCTTCCTTCCTTCCTTCCTTCCTTCCTTCCTTCCTTCCTTCCTTCCTCTTTTTTGAGCTAAATTTTAGCAGCTCCTCGAGAGTCCCTATAGCAGATAACTACTACCCAGACCTGTTCACTTTGCCCATGGAGACACTGCAAGGAACTATAACTGTTCTTGAAGAAAATATCCAGAGGTAACTGTGTTAGCTATGCAGCAAAATACAACAAGATCAATGGCTCATAAGCAGCAATACAACTTTGGGGCCATAAATTAGCATAAAATTATGCAGTCTTTCAAACCTTCACATTAGATAAACATGTTCAAAATCCTAACAGAGAAAATGGTGATGGTGTTAAAGCTTTCCTCACAGGCCTGTGACTCTTAAGTCACCCTTTTTTTCCTGTAGGATTTTTAACATCTTGGTGAAGAAGCTAGTGAAGCTTTGAAAGCTTGCATGATGTATTTCATGCTCTGGAGTTGGTCCAAAAATGGTATCGTTGCAGGTGGTTTTCAGATTTTTGTTGCATCTTTCTGAAGAAGTCACCAGTAACTCTGAAGAGGGGAAACATAGATTATGAGTAAAAGATAGGCGATCTGTGACTTACAAAGTTTGAAGAAAGAATAAAAAAGGAGAGGGATGGAAAAGGAAAGGCAATGAAGGATAAATTAAAACCAATGGAACTCCACCTGCTTAGACTTCTTTAGCTTACTTTTTGCAGACCATCCATACAATGTTATCCAGTTACTGTCACCCTGGATTTTGTCTGTGGCTCTTCCATTTTTCCTTGGAATAAATAAGGCATAGCTTTGATCAGAGCAGCAAAAAGTAGCACCATCTCCACAAATGTAGGTGGCCCTCACACAGTACTCCATCAGCCTTTAAAAGAGTCATAGTTTGATGTGAGCAAAGAGGAGCAACTTGACTTACAACAGCTTGTCGCATTATGACCTCACACTTAGACTCTTCATGACCTTTGCACTGGGGACATTTTATGATCATGTTAGTCTTGGCAGCCCAGTTCAGCAAGTGAATTTAGTCCAATAATGTTGGTGTTCAAGGTGAATTTGAATGGTAACAAAGGAATATAAACTTATTCAGTCCAGTTCAGTTGTTTGAGTTTGTTGACATTCACTTTTCATATAACAGATACAATATACACATTCTAAACAGGAATTATAACAAAGGACACAAATCAGTAGCCATAATAATATACAAGAGCATAGAAACAAATCCCTAGATCATTATTTCTTTCTACAAGATTCAGTGTTTCGGGATGAACCATTTCTCTAGCCTCCCATGAGTCCTATGCAGGCGTAGAGTTTTGTTTGTTTGTTTTGGAACCACAAAAATATGATATAGGAGAAGGAAGGAGGGAAAGAAAGCCTCATGGAATATAAAAATACCTCATTAATCCTTTTCATAATATTTTCCCTCCGTGGCATTGTAGTTGGTTCAAAATGGATGACTACAAGTGATACCAGTCAAAAGGCAACATTTCTGAGTGAAACTGACACACTGAAATAATTTTTGAATGGTAAAGCAATACTTTTGCATGGGTTTAATGTTAGGATTAGGGTCTCCTGGTGATGCAGAAGGTTAAACCATTGAACTGCTGAACTTGTTGACTGAAAGGTTGGCGGTTCGAATCCAGGTAGCAGAGTGAGCTCCCACTATTAGCCCCAGCTTCTGTCAATGTAGCAGTTCAAAAACATGCAAATGTGATTACATCAATAGGTGCCGCTTCTGTGGGAAGGTAATGATGCTCCCTGCAGTCATGCTGGCCACATGACCTTGGAGGTGTCTATGGCCAACTTAGAAATGGAGATGAGCACCCCCACCCCCCACTTCCAGAGTCAGACACAACTAGACAATATCAGGGGAAAAGTTTACCTTTTACTGTTAGAATGAACAATCGGATTTTGGCTGTCATGCAGCTAGTCCATGTTTTCCTTCCTAACAGATTTTATGTAGTGAGAAAAGGAAACAGAAGACATGGTGGAGAAATAAATGGAATAGTTCTAAATGGAAGATGATATTATTGGAATATCTTGCAAAGTTTCATGAGTCAGGGTGTCTGTACAGGAATAATCTTGCCTGGATTCATCCTTACAAAAAAAGAAGGATGGAAACCACATATGAAGAAAACATTTCCACCTTTGAAAATATGTCATTATTGAGGAGGGTGAAAGTTTGTTTTCTACTCCTCTGGAGACCAGGAGACAGAGCAATGGATTCAAAGTTTCCACATAAACATTAGGAAGAACTTCCTGATCATAGGAGTTATTTGGCAGTGGAATATGCTGGCTCAGAGCAGCGTGAAGTATCCTTCTCTGAAGGACTTTAAGCAGGGGCTGGATTAGACAAAGATTTTAACATCTTTGTCTAATGTGGAGCTTTAAAGACTGCATAATTTTATGCTAATCTATGGCCCCAAAATTGTCAAAGGTGCTTTGATTCCGTTTTCCCTGCATGGCAGGAGGGTTGGATTGGATTATCTTTGGGGTCTCTTCCAATACTGTGATTCTATGATTCACCTATAGAAGGTGATTAAATTTTATGAAATGTAATAATAATTCTGGGTTGTTGTTAGTTTTCCAGGCTGTATGGCCCTGTTCCAGAAGCATTATCTCCTGATGTTTTGTCCACATCTATGGCAGGCATTCTCAGAGATTGTGAGGTCTGTTAGAAACTAGGCAAGTGACATTCCACAAATATATAAAGCTCACTTGTATAGTTTCCAGTAGACCCTTCAACCTTTGAGGGTCCCTGCTATAGATGTGGGTGAAACGTCGGGAGAATATGGCCATGCAGCCTGGAAAACTCACAGCAACGCAGTGATTCTGGTCATGAAAGCCTTCAACAACACAACTGAAACATTCACACCTAGCTCCAGAAGACAAGAGTCCTTTGTCCCACCCTGATCATTCCATAGATATATAAACCTTTTCCCTAGTTCCAACAGACCTCACTACCTCTGAGGATGCTTGCCATAGATGCAGGTGAAATGTCAGGAGAAATGCCTCTAGAACATGGCCATATAGCCTGAAAAAACCTACAACAACCCAAAACAATAACAGTTCATTTGTATTTCCATAAGCAAATGCACCCCCAGATTTCAGGGTTGAGTCCTTCCAGTTTAAACTCTGACAACATCTGACAGAATCCTAGGATTTGAAGGTTTAAAATAAGCTCTGAATACTCTGCTACAGAGGACCAGTGTAATAGTTAAAAGGAGCAAAGTATAACTCCCTAACAGAGAATTCTCTGCCTTGTCAAACTACCAATCCCAAATTCAGCAGGATATAGTCAAGGCAATTCATGTGTTCTGTGCCATGGAGATACATTAATGTCTGCTATAACCATTAAAACCCTTGGCACTACTATGTTTCGATCTGGATTCAGATCAGAACATTTTTTGTCCTATTTAAACCCCCTAGATTAGAATAAACCAAGTAACTGCTATCAAGATCATTTCCAGATCTGCCCACTTGAGGTCCTCTTGAGACCTCAAGGTTGTTTTCTTTCCCATAAGGATCCTGGTGTTAAAGTGTCCTCAGTGGCAATCACTTATTACTGTAATATAAGCTCTCAAGGTATCTGTTTTCTCTCCACCAAGTTTATGAAATGACTCACCCAGAACCAGCAGCCTATTGTTTAATTTATAATGCTAACAATCTGAAAGCACTTCCAGATACTTCAGCATAAATTGTATAATAAAATAATTAGAAAGCCATAAAAAGATTGCTGACTGTGGTAGGCTTTTCAACTGCTCGGTTACTAGTGAATGCAATCCAAGATATCTTAAACCCTTTAAATTCTCAAGGATTTCAATGAAAATTTTTCCTAGGCTTAACAGTCCTGATAAAACCATTGAATATAAAGGTGAGCTGTGCTTACATAGAGATGCTCTTCAGCCCTATTCAGATATGATAGAAAACAATGATCTTACAGCCATGTCACACCAATGAGTAACCACTCCCTTTGATGTTACAGAAGAGAGTGAAAATTATACTCTGAAGGATTACAACTCACAGAATCCCCTAATAAGCTTGGCTACTAGGGCTGGGCGGTTTCGTTTCGTAATTTCGTAATTCATTAAAAATTCGGTTTTTTTTTTTTTTTTGGTTACGAAGCGATAACGAACCATTCAGGAGCATCTAAGAAACGAAACGAATTTTTCAATTTGTTTCGTAATTGAATCATAGAATCATAGAACCAAAGAGTTGGAAGAAACCTCATGGGCCATCCAGTCCAACCCCCTGCCAAGAAGCAGGAATATTGCATTCAAATCACCCCTGACAAATGGCCATCCAGCCTCTGCTTAAAAGCTTCCAAAGAAGGAGCCTCCAAATTGCTTCGTATTTGTTTCATATTCGTTTTGAAATCGTTTCGTTATTATTTCCGCATGTCTGAGGCAAGTTTTATAGCTGTTGTTTGTTTAATCAGTGAAAAAAAATTATAAATATCACACCAACAGTCAACAACAGAGGGAGAGGGAAGCTTCAGAAGTTCCCCCTGTCCCATATGGAGGTTTTTTAGCATATTGCGCAGTCGCGCCCGCCATTAACGAATCAATTCGTATTCGTTTTGTATTCGTTTCGTATTCGTTTCGTAATTTTATGAAATTTCGTAAATATCAAACTTTTTTAAAGAAAAATTTCGGAATTCTTTTAAATATCGAAACGCAAAAAACCCCAAAAAACAAATCGAGTTTAGAAACAAATTTTTCCGTGGTTGCCCAGCCCTATTGGCTACTGTAACTGTTCACATTCTGTGTTTCTCTCTCCAAATGTCAACACACAGGGATTGGGACAATGACACAACCAAAGTTGTAAATTGTGGGGGAGTCTGCTAAAACAGACAAAGCAATCTGCTGTAGAAGTTATTCTTCGCACATGTGAGGAACTGAAAGATGAGTCCTATAAGGCCAGGGAATGTTTGACTGGAGCTATTGTGTTACTTGAACCAAAAGTAGATACAGAACCAAAAGCACACACATTTTCCCCCACCCACAATACAAGAAGCCAGGTACGTACATTCACTAGGAGATTCAATGCAAATTAAAAGGAAGTCCTGCTGAATGTGGTGCACAGTGAGAATGTGGGGTTGACTGCCAGAGGTGTGATGGGAAATTATGGCATTCAGGCCTTTAATAGGGCCATTTCTGTGGCAAAAAGTTCCAAGAACAAGTGGATGTGTTGATGTAAAACAATTTCTAGCAATTTTCATTTCTATCACAGACAGCTCTTCCTGTTGTCATCCTCTTGGTCAGTTGAAGCGGAAATCAGGGATAGTAAATTTAAACTTTACTAGCAACATCAATGTGTCTCCATGTAGGAACTTCTTTAATGGGATGGGGGTATGGGGTGGAATAGGGAGATATCACTTGGTGCTGTACCTCAAAGATGATGAATTGTGTTTTTAATTATGTGTTATGATGTTGTTTATGTATTTTATTGTGTATATTTTAACTCTGTTTGACTGGGCTTTGTCCCCATGTAAGCTGTCCCGAGTCCCTTTGGGGAGATGGTGCCGGTATACAAAAATAAAGTTATTATTATAATATTATTATTAAAAAACACAATTTCTTGGGATATCCCTTTGAAAAAGCTGATTTCATTGGTCTATCTGCCTGTCTATCCAGTGATGGACTGGAGTTAAGAATTTTGGTTGCCAGGAGACAAAGGGAGCCCACCCCACAACTATAAGGACATCTTTTCATTTGTATAAGAAATACAGTAGTAAAGTACCTTGGTATCGATAGGGATACCAAGGTTCCTGTTTATAAAGCTATTGTCCTCCCAATCCTGCTATATGCCTGCGAAACATGGACTGTCTATAGACATCACATGCAACTCCTAGAATGATTCCATCAGCGCTGCCTCCGGAAAATCCTGCAAGTCTTTTGGGTAGACAAGCGGACAAATATTAGCGTGCTGGAAGAAGCAAAGACCACCAGCATTGAAGTGATGGTTCTCCGCCATCAACTCCGCTGGACCGGCCACGTTGTCCGGATGCCCGACCACCGTCTCCCAAAGCAGTTGCTCTACTCCAAACTCAAAAATGGAAAATGGAATGTTGAACAGGAAAAGAGATTTAAAGATGGGCTCAAAGTGAGAACTGGGAAGCCCTGGCCCTTGAGCGCTCCAGCTGGAGGTCAGCTGTGACCAGCAGTGCTTTAGAATTTGAAGAGGCATGAATGGAGGGTGAAAGGGAGAAATGTGCCAAGAGGAAGGCACACCAAGTCAAGCCCAACAGGGACTGATTATATTTTTAAGTGTATTGTAAAGTATCCTTGAAAAATTATTTTTAATTAAAAATAATACAACTTAAACTTCTGCTGCATAAAGTAATAATGTTGGAACTTCTATTATATTTTCAAACTACTAGAAGGGCATTAACATTTTGAGCATAATGTCTAATGTTTAAGGGGGGCGCTTTCCATTGGGGGTCTTATGCCAAATTGGGCAAGCTGACATCCAGCCTAGTCCACCACTTTGTCTGTCTGTCTAAATATCTATCTATCTACCCACCCCCTTTCTTTGTATTCCCTTGCAATTTAGAATTGAAGCACAATTAAAGTGAAATATGGTAAAAAAAAAAATCAGAGGCCTGTTTGATTTCCTAAAGGCTTTGCCTTCCAGTGGAGGAAAGCAGAGAGGGGGAGCCAACCCAACTTTATGTGGGAGGGAATTCAACAATGTGAGATCAGCAGTTAAGAAGGCTCTCTCTTTTGTCTTCACCAACTATATCTCCAATGATAGTGGAACGGAAAGAAAATGTTCATCCCAAAGATCTTGAATTTCTGACAGTCTTAAATAGAGACTGAGTTATAGGGCCAGTCAGCCTCAAAGAGCATGAAATACAAGCAGAAGTGGTCCTAAACAAAATCATTCATCGGGACGCAAGAAACTCAGGCATCAGATTTCTCAGAGTTGCACATTTATAAGAGGGCTCAATATAACCATCGAAAAGATGATACTCCCTTATTTTGCTTTGCACTCATTATCCAATTTGTTATTTAGCCTACATGATAAGAGATGGCAATAACAGCTGGGCTGTACGTGTAATGGAGTGTGGGAGGGAGCACAAAATATATGGACGCGTGCTTTTGCAAATCACAGGCTTCATCTCTGAAAATAATGTGTGGGTGGCCTAAATTAGGGAGACGATGTGGAATGGTCACCTGGAAATAAGTACAAATGGGAACAGAGAGCAAAAACTTTGTGTTGCGCTTGCCCTAAAACAGGCCTTCTTCACTCAGCGTAGCTCCCTGACATTTAAGATGGGAATTGAAGGGCATTTGTAAACATGGCAATGGTGTTACAGTTGTGAGTACAGAGCAGTTATGTTTGCGCATTCATAACTACATTACAAGATGCCATCCAGTGTTTTGGGCCTGGATTTCTCTGAAATTTCAATAGATTTGCTTCAAGTGTAAATAAATCTCAGTCCAACCAAATGCAAACAAATACACATACATTTGCTCAATGAAAATAACATCACAGGCATGAAGAGACACATTTCTATCAAAACATATTTTATCAGAAATTTCTGCCAATTTGTGACATAAAGCTGAGTTATAGCACTGCAGAATCACACAACTGAAACAAACCATGGGAAATAAGGGATGTGTGGGTTGGGGACGCAATGTGCTTTTAGAGTCAGACCCTCTCCACTCACCACTTGGGGGAGCACCTTCTTAAAAAGAGATTTATGTCAGTTTTGGCCCTCATATATAGGAAGGCTTGAAAGGAGGATGATCTTCAGCTACACCAGTGTTTCTCAACCTGTGGGTCCCCAGATGTTTTGGCCTTCAGCTCCCATGGATCCTAACAGTTGGTAAACTGGCTGGGATTTCTGGGAACTGTAGGTCAAAACACCTGGGGAGAAACACCTGAGGAGTGGTTGAGAACCACTGAGTTACATCCTTTGGTTCCTGATACTGAATCTGCTGGAGTCAGTGTGTTGTATTGGTCTGAGTGCTCAGTAACCAGAGTTGGAATCCCTGATCAGTCATGGAAGTCCTCTTGGTGCCTTTGGGCAAGTCACACTCTCTCAGCCTCAGAGGAAATCAAAAGCAAACCTTTCTGAACTTGCAAAGGAAAATCCTAGATCACCGTAAATCAGAATTGACTTGAAGGCACAAAACAAGAACTAAGTGAAACCGTCATCATCATCAGTCATTTTGCTGCCTAAGATAAAGGACAAGACCACACTCCCCTGATCTCATTTACCTAAATGAACTGGATTTGCAGTTAATTATAAATGGGTAAATTGAACATTCAGCATTATGATAGACAGTGTCTTTCAGCTCACCTGACCAAAACAACTTTATGGGTTACACGATGGTTGTGGAATACACATATCTATCTGTCCTCCAAAAGCTCACTACCCCTTCTTACCCAAATGAAATTGAAAGTGGGAAAGGATAGGAAAACTGAACATTTTAAAAGCAGCTGAAAAAGTGAGAAGATTAAATAGCACTGTTCCTGCCAAGTCAGGACAGTTAAAAGGTATGCAATAAAATCATGACAGTTTTAATACACCTGGAGGGTGCCTAGTCAGGAGCATAGAATCATAGAGTTGGAAGAGACCTCATGGGCCAACACCCTACAAAGAAGCAGGAAAATCATATTCAAAGCACCCCCCCCCCCCCACAGATAGCCATCCAGCCTCTGTTTACAAGCCTTCAAAGAAGGAGCCTCAACCACACTCCAGAGCAGAGAGTTCCGCTGCTGAACAGCTCTCACAGTCAGGAAGTTCTTCCTAATGTTCCTAATGTTCAGATGGAATCTCCTTTCTTGCAGTTTGAAGCAATTGTTCCACATCCTAGTCTCTAGGGCAGCAGAAAACAAGCTTGCTCCATCCTCCCTATGGCTTCCTCTCACATATTTATACATGGCTATCAAGTCTCCTCTCAGCCTTCCCTTCTTCAGGCTAAACATGCCCAGCTTTTTAAGCCACTCCTCATAGGGCTTGTTCTCCAGACCCTTGATCATTTTAGTCACCCTCCTCTGGACACATTCCAGCTTGTCAATATCTCTCTTCAATTGTGGTGCCCAGAATTGGACACAGTATTCCAGGTGTGGTCTAACTAAGGCAGAATAGAGTGGTAGCATGACTTCCCTGGATCTAGACGCCATACTCCTATTGATGCAGCTGCAATGTTGTCTCAGTTCATTCTTTTTAGCCCACTTACTATGAAACGTGGAGCCTCCAGTGGCACAGTGGGTTAAAGCGCTGAGCTGCTGAACTTGCTGGCCGAAAGGTCACAGGTTCAAATCTGAGGAGCGCTGTGAGCTCCCACTGTTAGCCCCAGCTTTTGCTAACCTAGAAGTTAAAAAACATGCAAATGTGAGTAGATCAATAGGTACCACTACGGCGCTCCATGCAGTCATGCTGGCCACATGACCTTGGAGGTGTCTATGGACAACGCCGGCTCTTTGACTTAGAAATTGAGATGAGCACCAACCCCCAGAGTTGGACACAACTGGACTTAATGTCAGGGGAAAACTTACTATGAAACATAGTCATCAAGGAGTCTGGTTCTTCCCAATTTCTGTCTCATCATAATACAATCCTTTCCTTAGCTTCACAAGTGAAGAGCCTGTTTGTTAAATCAGCGTGAACTAACACAGTAAAAGTGCAGTGTGGTATCTAAATATAGCAGCCTTTTGAGTCTGTATATATTCATTGCTTCCAAGGAAGAGCAAACTCCTCTTTTATCTCTCCAAGTTAGTTCCTGGAATGGATTATAAAAATGCATGGAATACTTTTGGTTAACAATAGCATACGGCATGCCAGAGGAGATTTTCCCTGCCTCTGGTGGAGATTGACACTGATGGATGCTTTTGAAATACCAGAGCTAAAAATTTTCATTCCCTTCCTCGGGCAACATTCAAGTCACTGAAGATGGTCTCTGTATCCTTCCAAAGTTCCCATCCTTTCACTAAAAGCAGAGAGAATAACTGGACAAAGGTAAACCTAATCTTGACCTATTTGGCTTTGCTCATTCTTTTTCCTATTATGTCTAGGTTATAAAGATACATTCTCCTTCTTTGCAGAGATTCAGACTACATTGTCTTTCATTTGGGGAACGAATTGCTCTTTGGGGTGGAAAAACACAAGCCCCTCAAAACTACACCAGAACTATCTCTTTGTGTGTGTTGCCGTTTTGGACCTACCAGTACCGATACGGCAGTGCTTTCAGGCAGGAGTTGTCAAAGGATGGCTTGCAAACTGCATGTGGACCCCAAGGCCACTTTTAGGGATCCCACAACATTATTATTATTATTATCCCCTACAATGATCCTAGTAACCTGGGGTTTGTTGTTCCTGAACTCTTTTACAATTATAGTGCTTTTTTCCATGTCAGGAGCAACTTGAGAAACTGCAACTGATAATATTTCCCCATTAACCTAACATTGACAGCCCATGGAAATGAGGAAAACAATGACACAGCCCCGGCTCTTGCTTTCCACCTGGTAATCTGCAATGGGATAATGCTGCATATCTGGGATTATGATGGCACACTTTGTACTTCTCCACTTGTTTCAGTTTTATCTTCACAAGTACCCTAAGATGTAGATTACGCAAATAAGGGATGGATTATCCTATGGTCGGCCAATGACCGTTATGCCCAGTTTGCACCTGGGTTTCCTTAGTCGATACAGAACTACATACAGAACTATATGTCCCTTCAAGTTACCTGTCATTTTATGGCAATCTCATGCATTTCATAGGGCTTTTAAGGAAAGGAATTCTCAGGAGTGGATCACCATTTCCTTCCTCAGAAATATAAGCCCCATCTACACTGACCATATAATGCTGTTTGAAGCTAGATTCAAACTGCGGTGGTCACAAAAGTGCATGAAAGAAATGTATATCAGTGCTCTGTAGTTTGGGTAATCATCATCTGGGCCTCAAACTGGTTCCAGGATTCCTATATAATATGCACAGCAAAACCACTTTCTTCAATATCAATTTGAAACCATATTAAATGGTGAATATGAGGGCACCATATCCTACAGCACTGTAATTCATTGGTGGCCTCCCATCCAAGTACTAACCAGGGCTTACCTGGCTTAGCTTACAACATTAGATAGGACCTAGTGTTTTTAGGGTATTAACAGAAGGAAAATAATGTCCATTCACTGTTGTGTTTAAGTTTTTTGTTTGCAGCATCCCTAAAAATGAAGGAACTTTTCACACTAGATACTTATGGCACTTAGATTCCACATTAACTGCTGTTACAACATCCCATGGAATCTTTGGGTTGGTCATTTGGTGAATCACAAAACCTCTTTGGCAGAAAAGTCCAATTCACCCTTCTTAAACTTCAGATCTTAGAATTCCATAGGATGGAATCGTGGCTGTTAAAGTGGAATCATAACACTATAATTGTAGGAGCCCCTGGTGGTGCAATGGGTTAAACTCTTGTGCCGGCAGGACTGATGACCGAAAAGTCAGCTGTTTGAATCCAGGGAGTGGGGTGAGCTCCCATCTATCAGCTCCAGCTTCTCGTGTGGGGACATGAAAGAAACCTTCCACAGGATGGTAAAACACCTGGGCGTCCTCTGGACAATGTTCTTGCAGACGACCAATTCTTTCACACCAGAAGAAACTTGCAGTTTCTCAAGTTGCTCCTGACATGGAAAAAAACACTATAATTGTAAAAGAGTTCAGGAACAACAAATCCCAGGAAGAAGAGGGGAGCAGGGGAAGGATGTAGAGCAGCAAGTAAGAAGAGTACATCTATCCTTTCTGGGAAAGCTATCCCTGTCCTTTTCCAACAGCAACAGCATGTAATGTCCACCCATTCATTAGGGAAGCTGATGAATGTGAGACATTTGTTCTTTTTCTGGATTTCTAGCCTCAGTGCTCTGCAATGCAAAGAGACATCCCCTGTGACTCCCTCTGCTCAGCTGTTGCACCAGGGACACCCATGTGGAGTACACTCTGTTTTCTAAATATGGAAAACACCGAATGGAAGCTCACAGAGAGAACACAGTCACCAGCAGCAGTGCCCTCAGTGGATCCCCTTACCTCAAGCTCAAATGCTTTCTGTCTAACTGGAGAGATCCCTTACCATATTGGTGACAAGAGAGTGATCAAGAGGACCTTGGTAGATGAACATTGGCACAATTCTTTGCCTGGGCCAGTGCGGCTGATCAGGTGCATAACAGAACCATAAAATCCTAGAGTTGATCCAAGACCCATCATCCAGCTTTCTGCCATGCAGGAACACACAATCAAAACACCCCTGACAGATTGCCCCCCAGCCTGTTTAAAAACTCCCAGGGTGTAGGGTTTCCTGAAACATATCGTAGTTCCAAGCAATCCCTCACATTCAGTTTTGGTGGAATATTGCAAGGAGTCTTGGGATTCACCTCTCTGAATTGCCGCCCATTGTTACAACTGACAGTTCAGCTGTCTGAGGCATCAAAATGTCCGTAGTCCATGTATTGTTGACTAGTATTTAAAAAACTCTAAAATTATAACAGTAAATAAAGAACAAAACTCAAACACAGGGGAACTCCAGACAAGAAACAATCAAGAACACCTAATCACCTCCCAACAAAGGATTCCCCCCAGGCAGTAGCAAGCCACACCTAACAACTGTCAGGCTATCACATGCTAATCAAGGTGGCCAACTGAAACATTCACACCTACCTCCAACAGACAAGAGTTCCTTCTCTCACCCTGGACTTTCCACAGATATATAAACCCAATTTTCCTAGTTTCCAACAGACCTCACAACCTCTGAGGATGCCTGCCATAGATGCAGGCGAAACGTCAGGAAGAATGCTTTTAGAACATGGCTGTTCAGCCCGAAAAACTACAACAACCCTGTCCGTATTCCAGTTCTAAAGATTACTCAGAAACATCTATGAGTCTTCTACTTCTACTCTACTGTACATTTGCTTTCAAAACCCTGCCAATTACACTGGAGGGTGGGTGTCTCTTCTTATCAATTGTTGGTTCATGGCAACAATCACGATGAGTCAGCAGTGTGATTGAGCAGCTAAAAAATCCCATGCAATTCTAGATTGCATTGAGATGAGTATAGTGTCTAGATCAGGGGTCCTCAAACTTTTAAAGCAGATGGCCGGTTCACAGTCCCTCACACTATTGGGGGGCTGGACTATAGTTTAAAAAAACAAAACAAAAAAACAAAAACAAATTAATATGCACACTGAACATATCTCATTTGTAGTGCATTTTAAAAAAACACAATACAATATCTAAAATGAAGAACACTTTTAACCAACATAAACTTACTAGTATTTCAATGGGAAGTGTGGGCCTGCTTTTGGATGATGAGATAGTCAAGTTGATTAGGATTGTTGTTGTTGTGTGCCTTCAAAGTCTAAAGTTTAGGGCAGGAAGGTAATGGTGCTCCATGCAGTCATGCTGGCCACATGACCTTGGAGGGGTCTACGGACAACGCCGGCTCTTTGACTTGGAAATTGAGATGAGCACCAACCCCCAGAGTTGGACATGACTGTCAAGGGGAAATCTTTACCTTTTACTTAGAACAGAGCAGGGGAACATCACTCTCCAGAGCTTCCAGGCTTCCTCGCCAATGGCTATGCTGGCTAGGGATGCTGAGAGTTGTTGTCCACCTATATCTGGAGAGCCACACAATTCCTGCCCTTGCTTTAGAATATAATCAACTCTTTATGTTATTTCAGCACTTCTTGATAACATGCCACCAGATATAGCAAGGCTGCAAGACTTTAAAAACAGAGAAGATGGGTTTGCAAATGTGACTCGCAAGGGAACCTGGCTGTGTGACATTAACTTGGACACTTGCTGTGATCTCTATATTCAGGATATTCATTTCATTTTTCAATTATTGTTCCCTCAACTAGCTAAAGAGTAAGAGCAGAGGCACATCAATCAGTTTACTAATTAAAAGGGAAAGAAGCAAAGAGTACAGGAAGGGAATAGTGAAGGGAAGAAGGAAGATGGGTTTTTTGAGGTCCAGAGCAAATAAGTCCAGGGCATTTGTTTGAATAGCAGTTGGCATGCCTTTGTTTCTTTGGGTGATGGATGGGGCCACTTGCTTTTGCAGTCTGGCCCAATGAACCGTTTGGGGGATCTGAATGTTCTTTCTGGCAGGGAGAGGCCCAGCAAGTGGCTTGCAGTTGCTCCTCTGCTGGCTCTTTGAGGGGGCTTGGTCTGGCCACTTAAGGCATTGCTAAAAGGACACAAAGGAGGATGTGTGTTTGGTTTCTATGTATAGATTTGATTTGATTAAAAAATGTATGTGTTCAAGTATTTATAGCCCGGCCTCTGTTTCAAGATCTCAGGACACAATATTATAAAAACAACCTAAAAACTTGTAAACAATGAAAGAATTTTTAAAGGCTAAAACTACAAGAAACAATTTAACAAGTTAGAAGCAGATTAAAATTGGTTACCATAAAATAAAACTTTTTGAAGCCTTGCCTGTGTGTGGAATTGTATTAAAACCAATAGGCCTGAAAGATTACAGTATACTCAAATGTAAATTTAGGAATAGCCATTCTAATTTAAATAATACCTCTCTTACCATAGGGGGGAAACTGGGATGAGGTGACACATGCCTGCCTGCTAAATCTACAGTCAGCCCTCTGTTGTCAAACATAGGAACCCCCCCCCCCACACACACACACATACACTCCCAAGGATTTATAGTTTTCAAAGGACATTAAGCAAGAATGAAATAAAGCTGTGTCCTTTCTTTTGCATGAAGTCTTCCCAGCCCTGCAGCGGACCACCAGCAGCTAATCTTCCCCAAAAAGCCAATTTTCCACTTTCGCACTTTTTGACACAGATCTTTAATCTGTGCTAGTCTGGATCTTGGCATATCCCAAGGAGTCCAGTTTCCTTAATCTACATTGGTCCAAGTTCAAGTGCATATCCCATGGAGTTGAGTCTGCCACTGTGAGCCTCCCTATTTTGTTACGGATTTTTAATTTTACCTTCCTACGAGCATTCATAGAAGTGATTCCTCTTTTAAAGAAAAGAAACACTATTTTTATAATGTTAGTCCTCTGTATTATGCTAGTACAACATAACACAGTTTCTAGTGTCTAGATCCAGGGAAGTCATGCTGCCTCTCTATTCTGCCTTGGTCAGGCCACACCTGGAATAAACACTTCAATTGCAGTTCCAATTCTGGGAACTGCAATTGAAGAGAAACGTTGACAAGCTGGAATGTGTCCAGAGGAGGGTGATTAAAATGATCGAAGGTCTGGAGAACAAACTCTATGAGGAGACGATTAAAGAGCTGGGCAGAAGAGAAAGCTGAGAGGAAACATGATGGCCATGTATAAATATGTAAGGGGAAGTCATAGAGAGGAAGGAGCAAGCTTGTTTTCTGCTGCTCTGGAGACTAGGACGTGGAACAATCACTTCAAACTACAGGAAAGGAGATTCCACCTGAACATGAGGAAGAACTTCCTGACTGTGAGAGCTATTCAGCAGTGTAATTCTCTGCCCTGGAGTGTGGTGGTGCTTTGAATGCAATTGTCCTGCTTCTTGGCAGAATGGGGTTGGACTATATGGCCCATGAGGTCTCTTCCAACTCTGTGATTCCATGATTTCGATCAGTGCTCTAATATCTTTGGGAATATATTATTAAGGGCAAAGAGTTTAAAACAAGCTGGGCTGGGCCAGATACAAGGCTACAAATATATTCTGATTGTAAGGCATAATTTTTAGAGGCAATAGCTGTACCCCCATGATAACATTTCTAACTAATACTGTAAAAGCCCCAGGATTTTTTTTTTCAGTTTGCCAAAGTTGGTTGGTTGTTATGTGTATTAAATAGATTTAACTACCAATTCTGCATATTCTATATTGCTTTCTGAAAACGCATAAAAGAACATATCATTAGGAAAAATTCCTGTAGAATAAGCTGTTGAAGTGAACAGGAATGGCAGAAGAGCATAGATCCTTCATGGATAAGTCTCTTCTCATTGAGATTAAAATGAATTAAATCAAGTCAGCAATAATATTTAATTGCTCCTTTGACATAGAACAGACATTAAGCTTTCTGAAAGTATCATGTTTCCAACTTTATGTCGCTGGGCATCTGTTATATGCAACCTTTCCGGTAAGGCATTTCAAAAAGCTGACTTGATTCATCTCTAAGCATGACAATCCTGGCTAGTTTCACTCTGTGCATCCTTGTGTTAGTCTCCTCTGGCCCAGAGCCCGTGTGCTGCACCTGCTCTCAGCTTCGTGTCTGACGCACTGAGGCTAAGCTGCCAAGATCCTGCCACCATGTGAAGACTGCCCAGTTGTACCGCAAAGGAGCTGAATGCAGGCTTTCAGCCGAGAGACAGCTAGTCTGGCTGTCATCACCTGGGCATGCTCTACCCTCCTCCCCAGCAGCCATAAGCCATGTTTTTACCTGCCTACTAGGTGCTAACACCAGGTACTCTTGGAAGACCATCAAAATTACTTTTGTGGACTGCAGCTTCCAGAATCCCCCACCAGCACAGCCAAAGGGATGTGGTTCTTACAGTCTAAAATGTAATCTTTCAAAGCTTTGACCCAAGGCTATCCAGTTACAGATTCATGTGTGGGGTTTGAGACTGGGTTAGACCAGTTACTATACAGTCGGAGTGGGCAGAGCAGGGCAGTTCCATCCTGATTGGAAGGATGATGGGGAATTCTTTTGGAGTATATGAATGAAAACAAACTTCTAGGATTTTTAATTGTATATCTTAGTATATCAGAGAATGGTCAATCTAGTGGTTTCCAGAGGGACTCAAAAGTCCCATAAACCTGGCCATTAACTATAGTGATTGGGGTTTAACGGAGTTGTAATCCAACTCATCGAGAGCTGAGTGGTAAGATGATCTCGAATAAATATACTCCCCTTAATATAGCCACGAGTGCGAATTCTTTTGTCCAGTCTTAACTGTCATACTTCACATTACTGTAGTTTGCTCAGTGTCCTTGAGATATGGAAAGTTTTCAATCAAAGCAAACCAGATTAGGCAACTTTAGACATCCACTGAATGAACTACTGTAAAACTGGAAAGTGAGGATTTCTCATGAAACTCCTTCGAAAGCATGGAGGAGGCAACAGATGGGGGCTGAGAATCTCCTTGCAAGTCAAGCATACTGTGCTAATCTGCCCTGACCTCTGGGGTATTTTAGGGCTTTGGCTCAGCTAGCTTTGACACTGAGTAACTGAAGCTGAGGGTGCACTAATATTTCAGGTCCAGTCCTTGGCACAACGATCACTAAAGGGTCTCACATAGCATAGCTTGGGTGAGCCTTTGCCGACGTGCTTCTATCAATCAGCATAGTTTGGTGGAAGTGTTGGCTTGATGCAGTGCAAGGCAGCTGTGGATATATTTACATTGGAATTTGGAATTCTTTAGGTAAATAACTTTTCTCTTGGCAAGGAGTTCTGCCCCTGAGTATTTATAACATGCACCTTTGTAGAATGTGATTACGAGGACACAAAGTGTGTTTCTTTCTTTGTATAACATGGCAGGCATAGACCCCAAAATTTCCTTGAATCTATGTGTGTTGGGGATTTTTGAAAAAAAATGTCCTTGTTGGGGATTTTTGAAAATGGAAGTCTTTGTATGGTACAACACTGGTAGGATATTAAGTAACACTAAATGGCTACCAGATCCCCCGGTGACATAGTGGGTTAAACTGCTAAGCTGCTAAACCCATTGACCGAAAAGCCACAGGTTCGAATCCGAGGAGCGGAGTGAGCTTCCGCTGTCAGCCCCAGCTTCTGCCAACCTAGCACTTCAAAAACATGCAAATGTGAGTAGATCAATGGGTACCACTCCGGTGGGAAGGCAATGGCGCTCCATGCATTCATGCCAGCCACATGAGCTAGGGAGTGTCTATGGACAACGCCAGCTCTTCGGCTTAGAAATGGAGATGAGCACCAACCCCCAGAGTCAGACACAACTGGACTTAATATCAGGGGAAACCTTTACCTTTACCTAAATAGCTACCATGTAGTAACACTGTTACAGCACCCATTCCCTCCTTCTCACTTAAAAGAAAAGCCAGAAGGAGTATTTAAAATATTACAACCCACCGCATTTGAGAGAGCAATAAATCACACCAAAGCCAGCTGTATTGGGGCATGACAGAATGACTGATGATTTAATGCTTCTTGAAGTTTTTTCTCTTTTTTTGGTTTCCTTCCACTGGGCATGGCTTGAAAAATAACAAAATGAGGTAAAATAAATTAATTTTATGTACATTTTACATACACTCAGTGTCACATGGCGTCTGCAGCAACGGTTACAAAGACATTGTTACAAAATAGAACGTTAACATGGCCACTGCAGGTGTTCAACATCCTGCAAATCACAATGTCGTCATCCTGAGAGTAGTTAGCAAGTAATAATAATGGTGATCCTTTCTGTAAACAGGTTTAGAAGCATTTACGGTGGACAATGGATGGGCCGGCTTCATCGTATTCTTGTTTTGTGATCCACATCTGCTGGAAGGTGGACAGGGAAGCCAAGATGGAGCCACCGATCCAGACGGAGTACTTACGCTCTGGTGGGGCAATGATCTGTTGGAAGGCAGAACGGAAAGGTTGAGTTGGAAAGCGGGCAGGCGGGAAGAGAGAATACAAAGACAATGCAGTTCCCCAGCAGGGATTCTGAACCTTTTAACTAAGGATTAAAGAACCAGAGCTGGAAAGCAATGACTCATACGTATCATACACTGCTATAAAAGATTAATCTTCTTTGCAGCAAAACTCAACAGGGAGGGGAAATACTACACTACTAGATGAACAATCTGATTGTTTTAAATAGGTATTTTAAGAGAATATATGAGGAATTTCCATATTTTAAGCTATTCTATTATCAATTCTAATATGGTTCTTAAAAATGAAAAAAGAAGTAAAATAAGTGACTTTTAATACAACAACTGATTATTTCTCCAATACCATAAACAGTAACAAAAGGGAATTACTTTTAAAAAGTAATTTTTGAGCTCTGGTCAGTAACTTTCTCATAACTGGGGAAGTAATTACTTGAATAAGTGTAAGAGGGCAATACACGAAAAGCGCCCAGGCACACTCATCCATCCATCTCCCTACAATAAAGCCCCCTACTCCATCCTTTATTATCATCACTGGTGGTTGCCACTGGTACTGTATTACAGTCCCATAGGAAATTGGGTGATATATGTTATTTTCCAAAAAGAGAGCATGTAAAATGAGCTGTCCCAGAGGGAAATTGTAAAACATAAGCAGGTGGCTTTGGTACTGGTTAATCATTCAAACTGAATTGTAGTAAATTCAAAAACTAAAGCAGGATAAATAGAAAACAATGGAGCCAGTCTAGAAACACTTAATTTAAATTTAGATCTCACAAAAAGGAATGGGATCGGCCAGAGTTAAGTCCAAGATTTTAGTGAGGCTTAGGTGTCAATGGTTCAGTGGTTTGAATTTGGGGAGCAGGGTGAGCTCCCATTGTTAGCCCCAGCTTCTGCTAACCTAGCAGTTTGTAATCATGCAAATGTGAGTAGATCAATAGGTTCTCTTGATCTCTTATTTTCAGTATCCAGAAATTCCTTGAAACATAAAGACTGGTTGCATGTTGTTGCCTTAGGTTTTAAGTCTTATTCCATAGGATGACTGATGCCATTTATCCAGTATATCATGGAATGAAACCCACCTTGATCTTCATTGTGCTGGGAGCCAGAGCAGTGATTTCCTTCTGCATGCGGTCAGCAATACCGGGATACATGGTGGTACCACCAGACATGACATTGTTGGCATACAGGTCCTTCCTGATGTCAATATCGCACTTCATGATGCTGTTGTAGGTTGTCTCATGAATACCAGCTGATTCCATACCTGGTGACATTAGAAAGATAAAACAATAAGAGCTGAATGAAACTACCTGCAACACATTTCTAGAGAATATAGAAAAGAGATCTCTGAGTGGGTGGAGAGGAACATACCAATGAAAGATGGCTGGAAGAGGGTTTCTGGGCAACGGAAACGTTCATTGCCAATGGTGATGACCTGCCCATCAGGCAATTCATAGCTCTTTTCCAAGGAGGAGGAGGAGGCAGCGGTAGCCATCTCATTCTCAAAGTCCAGAGCCACGTAGCACAACTTTTCCTTGATGTCACGGACAATCTCACGCTCAGCTGTCAGAGGGTAAAAGAAGAAGAATTTAGCAGTCTGCCAGAAGAGGAGCCATCATTCCCTGAGCGTCTAATCGGGAGTGAAAAGATAGATGGATACAAAATCCAAGGATTTGTGCCATTGGAGGGAGAATGAAGCCAAAAGAATGATATAGACTTTCTGCGAGTTTTAATTTTATGGTTCCATTGAATAGCTAGCCAGAAAGTGGCGATATATTCAGACTTGGAGGCTTGAGCTTCCAGGCTCATCTTGTGCTTGATAAGCAGAGCCAAATGACTGCCTTAAAATACTCTACAGACATACATTAAAGTCTAGGTTTCATTGTATTTTAGTGTTTAAATGCTTTAGGTTTTAAATTATCCACTTTGAGATCCTTTTAAGAGGAAACATGGCTAATAATAATAATGATAATAATAATATCTCAAATAAACAAATACCAATTACAGGGTAGGATGACCTGTCTAAATCAATGCAAGGGAGAGCAAGTCCGCCTGATAAAGGTGGAGGAGGCTGCATTAATTACCAGTGGTGACGAAAGAGTAGCCTCTCTCAGTCAGGATCTTCATCAGGTAGTCAGTGAGATCCCGACCGGCCAAGTCCAAGCGCATGATGGCATGTGGGAGAGCATAACCCTCATAGATGGGCACATTGTGGGTGACACCATCACCAGAGTCCAGCACAATACCTACAGAAGGGAAAATGAAATGGATGCAAAGGTTAATGACAAAAGCAATACACCTGCTTTCACCTCTGGTACTCTCAGATGGACGCAGAACACATACAGTAACAAGGAGATAATTGCTGATGTGTGAATGAGGTAAAATACAGAGAGTGCCAGGAGCCAACTTTTCTTTATAATAATAATAATAATAATAATAATAATAATATATTTATAATCCACCCTATCTCCCTGAGGGGACTGAGTGAGTGTTCCAGCTAATCATTAAATGTATATAAGCGTGTGGAGGGGTCCTTACAATGTACTAGAGATGGGTTTTTTTTCCATCTGTTTGGTGGGCTGTAATAGTCATTGGAGATGTGTAGGAGACATCGAAGCAGTCTGTATAAAGAATATGAACAATTCTTGAAGTAGTGGGCAAAGCTGTCAATGGTTACTATCAGAAACTCTAGAAAGTAACTGCCAGTTAATGTAGTTAATAGAAAGCTAAGTAAGCATGTGTGCTATGGCAGTTTTTTAGGTAGCTAATATCCTCATTGGTCTGAGTGTGTAGGTATGTGCCTTCAATTTGCCCATTGATGTATGGAGACACCATAAATTTCATAGAGTTTTCTTAGGACTAGGGAATATTCAGAGGTGATTTGTCATTTCCTTGGTGATTAGATGCCTCCTATTATGGTGGGACTGTGAGTGGCTCATTCTGTTTGGGAGTGATGGTAGGATGTGGGGCTCCCTTGACATTCATACTTTTTCCTCCTTCCCTTCCTGATAATGTCACTCACCGGTGGTACGGCCAGAGGCATAGAGGGACAGCACAGCCTGGATGGCCACATACATGGCAGGGACGTTGAAGGTCTCAAACATGATCTGGGTCATCTTTTCACGGTTGGCCTTGGGGTTGAGAGGGGCCTCAGTGAGCAGGGTGGGGTGCTCCTCAGGGGCCACACGGAGCTCATTGTAGAAGGTGTGGTGCCAGATCTTCTCCATGTCATCCCAGTTGGTGATGATGCCATGCTCAATGGGGTACTTCAGGGTCAGGATACCTCTTTTGCTCTGAGCTTCATCCCCTACGTAGGAGTCTTTTTGACCCATACCCACCATGACACCCTGGGAAGGAAGTAGGAAAAGGTTCAGCATTTCCCAAAGGGACGAAAAAGTGGCCAGTCTTACAGGAATGGCTACTATCTGCACTGAGCTGTCAGGCTATGCTTGTTATGACTCTGAGAACTTGCTTTCACTCTGAAGGAAACCACAAACAGCAGCTACACTGGACACATTTAGAAGGGCAGCTCACTAACCTCTCTACAGCTAACCTTTCTAGGGAAGGGTATTGCAGAACCTGGGAGCAGCTACAGAGAAGGTCTTCTACAATGTTCCCACCAAGAGTACTAACTCCTGGGTTACATTGTGACAGTCCATCTGTGGAACCTGATGGACCCATTTTTTAAATCCAAAACAATATAAATGCTTGAACTAGGATGGACTTTCCCTATTTCAAATGCTCTTGGCTCAAGGAATTTCACTTAACAAAAATCACAGCTCTGTTGAACAGGACCAGTTCAAGATATTTTATAACTAGAGGCAAAAGAAGAGAGACTATATCTCTGCCTCTGTGTGTGTGTTTCTTTTAAGTTTAGGATTCCAAAAGAAAAAAAGGGAAAGAAAGTAGAACGTGATCGCTGAGCTAACATATTCATGCCTTAATCCAAGCCAGAGTTCAGGCTCTCTGGGGAAACAAGAGCTCAAATGACATATGCTGCACCTGTCGGCCTGTCTACCACTGGAGAGGGGCACAGCTGGCAGAAGGGGCAAAATACCTGATGACGGGGGCGGCCAACAATGGAGGGGAATACAGCTCTGGGGGCATCGTCCCCGGCGAAGCCAGCCTTCACAAGGCCGGAGCCGTTGTCGCATACGAGCGCGGTGGTCTCATCCTCATCACACATGGTGTCGGCTTTCTGGAGAGGGAACAGAAGCAATAAGAAGAGTTCACAAGGGGCAACAGGCACCCAGCCATGGAAGTTTATGAGCCAGAGGCTACTGAGAGAATTTTAATCGACAGATGTCTAGCAGGCGTCTGCTATAGACAGAAAGGGCAGCCAAGGACAGAGTCACTGTGATTTGCCACTGCTTTCCCCTTTAACAGGCAAGGTAACCCCAGGGAATGCATTCCATGTGGGATGCCAAATAGATCTTCCTTTGCTTCACCTTTCACTTATTTATTTATTTGATTGATCATGAAACCTGGCAAACTCAAATATCACAAAACAGATGAATCCTCAGCTCAGCCAGATTAAAATACTTGGGCTTGAGTAGCTTAAACGTCTTTAACTCAGAATTAAGTCCAATTTACTTCAATAGGGATGACTTCCAAAGTCAATAGGCTTAAAGATGTACTTTTACAGTACAAGGCAATGCATGTCCACTCAGGACTGAGTTCAACAGGACTTATTTTTAAGCGAGCTTCAGATTTCACTTGAGTCGAAAGAGTGCTTGTGGGATCAGATTAAAATCCAACTTCCTTCTTAGACCGCTCATTTTACCTAAATTACTATATTATTTGGCCAACATGCAAATACTACATGTATATACCTGGAAGTATTTCCAAATAAGTTGCCAATACTTTCAATGATGACCCATTTTATTTCTAAAATGCTGTTTCCACAGCAATTACATGACCATGGGCAGAACCTGGAAAGTGTGTTACGACACACACTAGGTTCCAAAATACTGTTTATCTTTACTGAAAATACAATCTGCAAGTTAATCTATGGTTTCTTGCTTTTTAAGTACCATTGAAGATACATTTCCAAACAATGCTAACTAAGGGCCCTTCCACACAGCCATATAACCCAGAATATCAAGGCAGAAAATCCCACAATATCTGCATTGAACTGGATTATCTGAGTCCACACTGCCATATAGCCCAGTTCAGAACAGATACTGTGGGTCCTTTATGCAGCTGTGTGGATTGGGCCCAAGTTAGCTGAGTCCACACTGCCATATATTCCAGTTCAAAGCAGAAAATGTTGGGTTTTGTTCAGCTGTGTGGTAGGGGACCAAGTATGTCATAATTGTCTTGAGGAAAAGCGGATATCTCCCTCCTTAGGACAACTAATTGGCTGCTGAGGAGCTGCCAGGTGGGTAGGACCTTTCTTTGTGTGCAAAACTACCAAAGGCCTTGAAGAATCTGGGGAAAGGGAGCATGAGAAAGGGATTGGTCCAAATAAAACTCTTTCTAGCAGAAAATAAGAATCCAATTCATTTTGTTTGTAGCTTAACACCCAGTCAAATATATATATATATCAAAAAAACACTGGAAGATCATCGGTCACCCCATATCTATGTTTGCAAAATATTTAATAACTTTATAATTCAATTGTAAACATCAATGGATCCAAAGGCTCTTCCACACAGTGATATGACCCAGGATATCAAGGCAGAAAATCCCATAATATGTGTTTTGAACTGGGATATCTGAGTCTACACTGCCATATATTCCAGTTCAAAGCAGAAAATGTGAGATTTTATTTTGCTGTATGGAAGGGGCCGAAAATGTCTCAAATTATTAGATGATTTGTTAATTCCTAGCATTTACAATTTGCTTACAGTCAAATCTAACCCTCCCTCCTCTCTCCAGTCTAAGAGACTAGCAAGGCTTGGCCCAAAGTCACCCAAATCATATGGCAAGCGCAAGGCATTTCCAAAGCCAGGGTGGGGAGACCCATTGGCCTTCTAAATGGTACCAGACTGCAGGTCCCAGCATTAAACTCCCATTAGTTTTGCAGGGAATGTCAGTTGGGATGTGGGAGCCCAGCCACACCTGGAGGTCTCAGGGCACCTTTTCCTCAAATCCTGGACTTGGAACCCCTTCTGACTAAGTTTTGAATGACCAAATGTGAGAAATACTCATTCAGTCATTCGATATTCATTCAGTCATTTGAATGACTGAATGTGAGAAAGACTCCTTTCAAAGAGTATATAAATATGGAAAAACTATTTTAGTATTTCTTTGACTGCAGGCTTTGAATTGCATAATTTTTAAATCATAGAATCATAGAGTTGGAAGAGACCTTGTGTGCCAACCAGTCCAACCCCCTGCCAAGAAGCAGGAAAATCACATTCAAAGCAACCTGGACAGATGGCCATCCAGCCTCTGCTTAAAAGCCTCCAAAGAAGGAGCCTCCACCACACTCTGAGGCAGAGAGTTCCACTGATGAATGTGGTGAGCTCCTTTGGGCCTCAATCAAGAGAAGGAAAAACAAGAGTATAAACAAATAGAATATTAATAATAATTTGAAAAACTGCTTCCCCACTTTGAAAAAATTACCCCTTCGAAAAATAGTTGGTAGAAGTTCTGTAATACATTTAATGTAAGTGTGTCTTAGGTGAGATTGTTTTAGATTTAGTTTTGTTTGATGTAATAAGGTTTAGTAGTAAATAATATTGGGGGGGGGGGAGAGATTGAATTGTCTTTGTGTTTGTCTATTTGTTTTCTTTATCTTTGAATAAATTAAAACAAAACAAAACTGTGCAGCTCCACTAGAGAGATGGGCCGGGCAAGCTGACTGTCGCTTCCCACTGGAAAGAGGCTGGGCTGTTCCCGCCTTTGGGGATGGGTTGCTGGTTGGTTGGTCCCAAACTTCGGTCCTCTAGCCGTTTTGGACTACAACTCCCAGAATTCCAAGCTGTTGCTTCAGTCGAGTGCGGCTCCTGGGAGCAGAAGTCCAGAACACCTGGAGGGCCAGAGCCAGAACCAGAGCGCTCTCCCCTCTGGGCAGCCTTGGTCTGGCCCTCTCGGCCCGGCTTGCTGTCCTCCCCTGCGGCGCCGGAAGGTTCCATCCCTCTAGGCAGGGGAGTCACTCACCTTTTAGGTTCCTGCTCCGGCTTCTGCTGCTGCTGCTTCTTCTCCCGGCGAGCTCGGCTGCACGGTGGGCTTCCCTGGCGGGCCGGCGGGTTTTATATAGGCTCTTCCCGGAGGGCCCCGTCCTCCCGGCCGGCGACCCACAGGAATGTCTCCATATTTGGGTGTGGGGCACCGCGGCCCGGCCGGAGCCCCCAAGGCCAAAGAAGGAGCGCCTGGCCGGAGCCCAGGTAACGCGGGCCCGGCCGTATAAGGCGCGTCTGCCGAGGGAGACCGCCCACGACCCGCCGCGCCAGGCCCCGAAAGGAGAGCCCAGGGAAAAGGAAGAAGGAAGAGCGAAGGAAGGAAGGAAGGCGGCCTTCTTTCCCTCCCTCCCTCGGGCTTCAGCCTCACCTGGGCGCCCCAAAGGGGAAGCCCACCTTCTCAGGTGAGTGCCTTTGCCACCTGAGGGAGATGCAAAGGGGAAGCAAGGCTGGTGAGGTCCCTGCCAGAGCTGCTTTATTTAGGGATGTATAGTTTACCAAAGGAGAAGATCCAACCAGTCCATACTTCAGGAAATAAAGCCCTGCTCATTGGAGGGAAGGATAGTAGAGGCCAAGATGAAGTACTTTGGCCACATCATAAGAAGAGAGGAAAGCTTAGAGAAGACAATGATGCTGGGGAAAATGGAAGGAAAAAGGAAGAGGGGCCGACCAAGGGCAAGATGGATGGATGGGATCCTTGAAGTGACTGAATTGACCTTGAAGGAGCTGGGGGTGGTGATGGCCGACAGGGAGGTCTGGCGTGGGTTGGTCCATGAGGTCACGAAGTTGGAAACGACTGAACGAATGAACAACAACACAAAGTTCACCTACATCCAGCAAGCGCTGTGGATTCAAACAGTGATAGATTTGGACCAGACTTGACATAAATACTCAATATGCCCAGTATGAACACTGGTGGAGTTTGGGGAAAATAGACCTTGACATTTGGGAGTTTTAGTTGCTGGGATATATAGTTTACTTACTTCAAAGAGCATTATGAATCCTACAAACAATAGAATTGGGGCAAACTTCCCACAGAGAACCCCCATCACCAACAGAAAATACTGTGCTTTCTGATGGTCTTTGGCGAGCCCTCAGACACGCCCCTCACGGCCCTCCAGGGATCCCGATCACCAGGTCTAGGTGGTGTTCAGAGGCTTTGCACTGTTACTAAATTTGGGGTTGGGAGTCACAGTTTAGGGTACCCTTTCCACCCACGTTTGTTGCAATGGATTGGACATTCTGTTCACCTCCAGGGAGAATTTATTTAGTATTTATTTACTGACTGTATTTATATGCTGCTTTTCTCACCCCAGGGGGGACTCAAAGTGGTTTACAACAAATAATGGCAAAATTCAATGCCATACATACATAAAAACCAAATCATAAATCTAAACTAAATGTATGGCTATGCATTTTCAATACAACAATTAACCATATGATAAAAAAAACATGTAGATACAGAGACATGAAAATTAAAACCACCTAATAAAAACATTAAAATCACATCCACAATCGTAATCCGGGGTCATTCCAAAGGTCTTTGCACATAATTCATTTTTGCACTATAGTTAATTTTTGCACTATAGTTTTTGCACTATAGTTAATCTCCAAAGGCTTGACCCCAGAGTCAGGTTTCCACTTTCCTTCTGAAGGCCAGGAGGGAGGTAGCTGCTCTAATTTCACTAGGGAGGGAGTTCCACAGCTGAGGGGCCATCACTGAGAAGGCCCTCCTGTCTCTTGTTCCCACCAGATGCACCTGTGAAAGAGGTGGGACCGAGAGCAAGGCCTCCCCAGACAATCTTAATCTTCGAGATCTGATGTGGACTAACCAATGCAATTTTCTGAATCAGTATCCCAAATAATCAAATCTAAAGTTGACCAAAAACTGATTGGTAACACTTTTGGTATTAATGCTGGAGAGTTGCCCCTGGTCAAAAAAGGTTGGCAACCACTGTACTGTATGATCTGAGGAAGTATTAAACGCAACAACCCACCTGCAATTGTATCCTAAGGGAGATTTTTAATTTTTAAAAAACAAAGCACAACCACCTTTACATCTATCACATGCAATGATGTAGCTCTCCGGTTGTTGGACTGCAATGACCATTAATCCCAACCAGTATTGCCTGGTGTGAGGATTGTTGGGAAATGTAGTTCATCACCAGAAGGCTGTATGAGTTCTACCCCCTTGCATATTACCATTGGCATTTGCCTCCAAGATGAACCTATTATAAGGTTTTCTGGAGTTGTATGTGAATCATCCAAGTTTATCCAGTGGGTTTCAAGAGAGGGGAATCATCATTCAATATTCAAACCACACTGAGGGCCCTTCCATACTGTCCTTTATCCCAGGATCTGATCCCAGATTATCTACGGTAAACTGGAATATACGAGTCCCCACTGCATGATAACTTGGGATAAACAGATAATCTTGGGATAAAGGGGCGGTGTGCAAGGACCCTAATGACTCTTCCACACAGCTGAATAAAATCCCACATTATCTGCTTTGAACTGGAAATTTAAACAGTGTAGACTCAGACTGATGTTGTGGGAGTTTCTGCCTTGATATTCTGCGTTATATGGCTGTGTGGAAAGGCCCTCTCATTACATATACATTAATATTTTTGTTAGTCCCCATTTTCCTGCCAGGGCTCACTGGGAAGTCAGGGAGCCCTCCCAAGGCTGCCTTAGGGCACCATTTCATTGCACTGCAGGGGCATCATCTGTGCGCCTCCAAGGGGAAACAAAAGTTTGTGGGTTACACTCTCGGTTCAATGCCTATATAACTTGAGGAAGATTTGAAAACAACAATCCACCCATCTTTCAATGTACCACAAACAGCAGGTGGAAATAATGTGGTTTTCCACATACTAGACTACAGTGCCCATGTGCCCAACCAGGAGCCCCCGGTGGCGCAGTGGGTTAAAGCCCTGTGCCAGTTGGACTGAAGACCGACAGCTCCAGCTCCTCATGCGGGGACATGAGAGAAACCTCCCACAAGGATGATAAAACATCAAAATCATCTGGGCGTCCCCTGGGCAACGTCCTTGCAGACGGCCAATTCTCTCACAACAGGATGCTCCTGAATGACAAAAAATAAAATAAAAATGTGCCCAACCAGCATAGCCTGGTGTGAGGTTTGTTGGGATTTGTTCAGCATCTGGAAGGGTGTATAAGCCCCACACCTTTACTACTACTCTTTATTATTATCATTATTATTGCTGTTTTTATTATTGCTGTGTGCCTTCAGGGCAACCCTAAGATGAACCTTTTGCAGGGTTTCCTCAGGCTGACAGTGTGTGACTCACCCAAGGTCAACCAGTGTGCTTCATCTGGTCAAGAGGGGAATCACATCCTCCGGAGTCATAGTCCAGAACTCAATCCATACTGATTCTCTCCTTACATATACAACAATATTTTAGTTACCCCTTTCCTTGCCTCAAAGCAAATCTTGTGAAGTTCAGTGGGGTGCCTTCTTAAGTGAATGCGTCTACTACTGCAACTTAAGAAAGTTGTTAAAAAAAAACAACGTATCCATCTTTAAATCTCCCACATGCAACCATGCAGGTCTGCAGTTGTTAGACTATGATATCTAGGAGCCCAGACAAAAAAAGTGCAATGTGAGAGTAATAATAATTTTATTTTTATATCCCACCACCATCTCCCTGAAGTGACTTAGGGCGGCTTACACAAGGCACAAAGTGCCTAAAACAAGACATGATATAAAACACAATATAAAATACAATTGAATAAAACATATAAGCATGTAACAGAAGCATAAAACTTAGAATAAAAAGGCACACATCCATCAGTGGTGATAGCTAATGTAAACATGGCCAAGCTGTAAACAATAGGGCCAGGGAATGGGAAAAATACAGAGCTGTAACCATGGGACGAGGGCATGAGATAAAGTGCAAGGCTGCATAATAAATTAATAAATCAACTAGGTATTGGTGTTCTCAAAGGCTTTTTTGAATAGCCAGGTCTTCAGATCCTGGGAGTTGTAGTTCAACATCTGAAGGAAGGTACGGGTCCACCACTTCCATGTTGTTTCTGTTTGCCTCCAAGGCAACTCTAAAGTAAATCTTATCATGAGGTTTCTGCAAGTGTGCAATTCACCCCAGGAAAACCAATAGGTTTCAGTTGGTCAGTAGAGCTGAACCTTGATTGCTAATGTCGTAGTCCAACACACTAATACTACACCATACTGGCTTGCCCAGTACATACTGGCTTGCCCAGTACAGGAGCAGAATTCAAAACGATCTTGATAGATTAGAGAGATGGGCCAAAACTAACAAAATGAAGTTCAACAGTGACAAATGCAAGATACTCCACTTTGGCAGAAAAAAATGAAATGCAAAGATACAGAATGGATGACGCCTGGCTCGAGAGCAGTACGTGTGAAAAGTCCTCGTGGACAACAAGTTAAACATGAGCCAACAATGTGATGTGGCGGCAAAAAAAGCCAATGGGATTTTGGCCTGCATCAATAGGAGTATAGTGTCTAGATCTAGGGAAGTAATACTACCCCTCTATTCTGCTTTGGTTAGACCACATCTGGAATATTGTGTCCAATTCTGGGCACCACAATTCAAGAGAGATATTGACAAGCTGGAATGTGTCCAGAGGAGGGCGACTAAAATGATCAAGGGTCTGGAGAACAAGCCCTATGAGGAGCGGCTTAGGGAACTGGGCATGTTTAGCCTGAAGAAGAGAAGACTGAGAGGAGATATGATAGCCATGTATAAATATGTGAGAGGAAGCCACAGGGAGGAGGGAGCAAGCTTGTTTTCTGCTTCCTTGGAGACTAGGACGCGGAACAATGGCTTCAAACTACAAGAGAGGAGATTCCATCTGAACATTAGGAAGAACTTCCTGACTGTGAGAGCCGTTCAGCAGTGGAACTCTCTGCCCCGGAGTGTGGTGGAGGCTCCTTTGGAAGCTTTTAAGCAGAGGCTGGATGGCAATTTGTCAGGGGTGATTTGAATGCAATATTCCTGCTTCTTGGCAGGGGGTTGGACTGGATGGCCCATGAGGTCTCTTCCAACTCTTTGATTCTATGATTCTATGATATACATTAGTATTTGTTTGTTTGTTTCAATCATACTAATTATACTGCATGACAAAGGATCAGTTAATCCTATCTAGGGTTCATGTTTTCAATTTTAATCCATGAACTCATCAGTCGCTGAAGTCAGTTGAGCTTGTTTAAAGTCAATAAATGTAGTCGACATTGCATTAGAGTACATATATCAAATCAAGCTTCGTTGAGTCTGTTCCAGCAACTCCAGAACAAGCAACATGTTTAGTTCCAGAAGCGGGTACAAAACATTTCTTCATCTAGGTTTGAAGATACAGTGTAAAAGGAGAAGCCTTAACTAAGATTGAAGTGATTTGCTTCCCCTTGTTTAGTAATGGAGACTTTAACAGGATGGCCATTAATCATACTGATGACAAGGATGGCTCAAGATGGCTAGAAATTGTCAGAGACTGATGTAGTTGGATTGTGTTCCTAATAGCTGAATGCCTCCAGGCAAGCATGAGAGATTTTAAATTTCGCAAGTTGATTTTTAAAGAATTTAAGGGATTTTAAAGTCTGTTATTTTTGCTATGAAAAGTGTCTGCCCTCATCAATCATGGCTGAACTGGAATTACTAACCGTGACCTGTTCCTCCCGCCCTCCACACCAGTTATGAAAATATTTGCCTGTTAAAGGGGCCATCAGGTAGGCTGGAGCCTGGCGAGCTTTACTAATGAATATTCATATCATCATGAAGGTTGTTGAAGGGCTTGCAAAAGACAGAATAGCAAATCAGGGCTGACTTCACAGGAATGTGGTTTGGTGGTGGGCGGGAACTGCTCGCTACTAGAAAGGTACTTTTGAAGTACAATTTAAAATGCTGTGCAAAATCAGTTTTATATATAGATGATGATAAATATCTAAGGGGCTGGCTGGCTGCCAGACTGCACTGAAGAGTTATCTACACCATGGGACTGCCATACTTTCATGCTATTTATACCGCTTGGGTACGCCGACTTTAAAAAAAAACGTGCTAAAGAGATTCACATCTAGTTATGGGCATGGAGGAGGTTAATGGCAGTTTTGGGATGAGGGGGAGCATTGGTCTCTCATAGGATAGGCAGAGACAGCAGCTCCTTTTGGAGAGGGAAGATCCAACTGAATTGATACCTTAGGAGGAGAGCACCAATGCGCTGCCAAAAAGGAGAGGAAGTAACAGCTACGTTTGCAGCCTTTCCAGTAGGTATGGATTATTTTCAATATGGGCAGGGCCGAGCAAAATAGAGACTGCAAACCTGTTTATGCAAATATAAATTAATCCACTTCCTCTCACCCTACAGTAAATAATGAAAACTACTGAACCCCAACTTCTCCTCTCAGCTGCTTTGCACCCTTTACAGCTCTTTGATATTTTGGCAAACCTAGTCCATGAACATTTTCTTACCCAGTCATACAATGATTAGAGAAGGGTTTAAAAAGTAATCATACCACAGGAAACAAGTATAAAGTGTTAGGTCCACTAGTATGTTTTCATTTCAGATTAAACTACTCCACAGAAAGAGTGATAAAGAGTAAGTGTAATATTGACCTTCCATTTAACTATGATCTTCTGCTGAAATACTGCTGAGTTGAATTAACATGTATTTATTTATTTATCTGGCATATTTATATTCCGTCTTTCTCACTCCAAAGGGGACTCAGAACGGCTCACATAAAGGTACAATTCAGTGCCTTACAATATATTTTCAGCAGACAAAACATATACATCTGCTATAAAAATAACCCCTTAAAATTCAACACTAAAATTATTAAAATCACATAATCCAATATCCAAATCCAATGCTGTTCCTGTTGCACCATTTCACATTTTTACTTATTGCACTAGTAGCTGTGGCACAGCTAGTTAGTAGCCAGGTGCATTAAATCACTACTGACCAGGCGGTAATAAGTTCGAGGCCAGTCCGGGTTGGAGTAAGCTCCCGACCATTAATAGTCTAGCTTGCTGTTGACTTATGCAGCCTGAACGACAGTTGCATCTGTCAAGTAGGAAATTTAGCTACCGCTTTATGTAGGGAGGCTACTTTAACTAATTTATAACACCATAAAACCTTCCAGCAGCGTGCAGAAGGATGAGGAAGTACTCCATCAAAGGACCCGATATCACAAGTGGACGGAAAGCAGAAGCTCCCCCTGTGGCTGGAACCAAGCATACTCTCATGAAGCCAGAAAAAGCTGAAATGTCTGTCTGTCTATATATGTTGTATGTCTAAATGGCATTGAATGTTTGCCATGTATATGTGCATTGTAATCCACCCTGAGTCCCCTGTGGAGTGAGAAAGGCAGAATATAAGTACTGTAAATGAATAAATAAATCAAAAGCTTGATCCCACATCGATGTTTTCAGTTTTTCCTGAAGGTCAGGAATTAGGGAGCTGATCTTAGATTGTTAGGGAGTTCCACGACTGAGGGGCCATCACTGAGAATGTCTTGTCTCTTGTCCCATCAGCTGCACTTGCGATGGAGGTGGGACCGAGAACAGGTCCTCACCAGAAGATCTTAATCTCCTAGAATTTGTAGAGAGAGATACGTTTGGATAGGTAAGATGGGCCGGAACCTGAAAAAGAACTTTCGACTTCTGGATCTTATCTTGGCTTGAGGTTATGGATTGCTTCTCTGCAGATTCCAGGCTTCTATCTTCCTTTCTGAAGACATTGCCTGGGAAACACCCTGAACTGTTAAATTATCATTTCATAGGACTTGCAAATGTGCATAGAATCACCGATCACTACATTTCCTTATATTTCCTACATAAGTAATGCAGAAATCATATTTATAGCCTGTAGGATTTTATAAAGTCACACAGTCTTCATAAGCCATAGCACCTGCAATTCCCCTTTCCTTTAATAAATATCTAAGGCAACATTGATATAAATGATATTGTAAAAAACACTTCACTATATACATTTTTGAAGTCACTCTAAACCAGGGGTTAGTTTTCCTCTAAACATTCCCGAAGACTATGATGCAGGAAGACAGGCGTGAAGGACTAAACCAATATTTTGCTAGTACTCAGCCACAACAGAGACAAGTCAGGTCAAATTCCAGCAATGAGAGATGAGCAAGAGCAAAGCCGATCTCCATAGGAGAAATTGCTGTAGTTTCTCAAGTCTGTCTTGATATTTGTAACAACTTTACACCCCTGCCTATTTCAATCATGTTATGGTTTCAGAAGGATTGCTTGGAAGCTGCAACATTCTTTTTTGGAAAACAAATGGATATATTTCATCATTGCATCAGCTAAAAACAACATTTTTAAGCAGCAGGTTTTAGCTCTTTGCAAAATGCTGTAGAAGTACACTTTGGTTCTGGCAGAAGTCATTGGCCTATTTCTTGTTGCATATATTCCCCATTTTGTACATTTTGCCCATGTTGCACATACTGGCCATCTTTTATGAAAATAGTTATGGCTGGCATTTGGACAATGCATTCTCACTCACCTCGTTCTCGCCCAAAGGAAAACTCATTGGATGTAGAGAAAACAAATAGCAGTAATACTTTTAAATGTTAAATACAGTAAAGTTCCATATATAGTTGTGAGTTAAAATGGAGTTTTTCAGCCCTTTTTTAGGGCTGAAAAAGCCCCCTTCGGCTTATATTTCGAGTGAGGGTCCTGGTCGGCTTATTTTTGGATCAGCTCATACTCAAGTACATAGGTAATCAGAGTTGGACAGTTTTATCTTAAATTAAGTTTTATATTCAAATATTCAAAAACATTTAACATACTGATGCCTCAATTAATGTAATTTTATTGGTATCTATTTTTATTTTTTAAATTTACCAGCAGCTGCTGCATGTCCCACCCTCGGCTTATTATACTCAAGTCAATAAGTTTTCCTAGGTTTTTTTTTTTGTAAAATTAGGTGCCTCAGCTTATATTCGGGTTGGCCTATACTCGAGAGTATATGGTAAATCTGACAAGATTTTAGATCGGAGAAGACCAGCACCTCCAGTCCATAATATTGGATGCAGTTATATGGCAGGAGGCTGGACTAGATGGCCCTTGTGGTCTCTTCCAACTCTGATTCTACAAAACCTTACACGGTTCCAGCCCAGTTTACCTGTCCGAACGCATCTCCTCCTATAAACCATCAAGGATGTTAAGATCTTCCGGAGGCCCTGCTCTCGGTCCCACCACCTTTGCAGGCGCATTTGGTGGAGATGAGAGACAGGGCCTTCTCTGTGGTGCCCCCCCCCCCCCCGGCTATGGAACTCTCTCCCCGGTGAGATTAGGTCTGCCCCATCCCTCCTGTCCTTCAGGAAGCAGCTAAAATCCTGGCTGTTGAATCAGGCATTCGCAGATTGATGGATGATCCGGTAGTAATGGATAACAACAATTTAATTGAGTTTGTTGATGAGTTGGATGATGTTTTTAACTTGATGAACTGTTTTATATGCATTTTAGAACGTATTTGATATGTATGTTGTTTTTATGATGTAATTTATTGTATTGTATAGTATTGAATTTTTGCTGTTAGCCGTTCTGAGTCCCTTCAAGGAGGTAGAGAAGAACGGGATAAAGGTTTTAAATAAATATAAATAATAAATATGATTCTATAAAAGGCAGATAATACTTCAAAATGGAAGCTGATATCATGCATTTCTTCTTCCCTTTAAAAAGTTCATCAGTTGTAAAAAAATATGTACTATTTTATTGATCCCAAGATACTTGCTGTTTTTATCGAGTCAGAGCTATCTAATATTTTGAACTTATGTTTGATACCCCTTAATTAAAATCTATTTCCAGAGAGGCATATATGCTTTTTTTCAATGTTGGCGTGACCATTTCCCGATAAGTCTATTCTTCCGAAGAGATTCAGCTCTTCCACTCTTAGAGCCATATTAGCATAGCAAGAAGGGAAGCTATGGAATGGTAGCTGTGCTTTTAAAACTAGAAACTGGATTCTCTTCAACTGATTTAACTTATGACCTTCTCAGCTGTTGGATCAAGTTCTTCTATTAGGCATCCAGCCAAGAATAAAAGCAAAATGTTAAGGTGATGCAAACTGCTTTGCAGTCCATTTGTGCAGCCTGTAGGAAAGTGTCGCCTACAACGTGTCAGATTAAATCAACTAATTCTTAAAGAATATGAAATTAAAATGATATGGATTGTACGGCAAGTCATTAACCAGAACCGACTTGATCTCAAATGGAGAAAAGGAGAAGAGATTCTTCCAGGAAAGACTTTCCAAGGAGAACTGCTTTCTAGATCTCACATCATTACTTAGGTTATAGTAAACCATATTTTCAGTATGTGGTGAGAACTTAAATGTCTATTTATATATACTCATTTTTTATATGTATTGTGTTTGTAACATGGATATATTATTTAAGGTAGGATGCAAAATTGCATGACTGATTGTAATTAATTTAGATTTGGAAGAGGTAGATATCAGAAGCAGGATTGTGAATGTCAGGAAAGGCAATATATTTTAAAATTCACTTGTATAAAACAGTTTTCACAAGCCTTAGAATGTTTTGTTGGTGAAATAGGCATGCCATTTAGCGTTGTGTAGACATACATTCACCCAGTTCATTATCATTGAGACAAATAGGGTTTAGAGTAAATATTTTATTGCAAAACACAATGTAAAAAATGAAAATGGTTTAAATTTACATTCAGAATTCTCATGCCTCCCTGTAGACATAAAGCTCATAGTTTGCTTTTAGTACAAATTCAAAATAAGTATTGGATTTTAAATGTTCAAGTTCATCTGCTTCCAGCAAGTCTTTCACATCAGGCAAATATTCACTGAGCTGGACACCTAACAGCAAATAGAAAGAAAGTTGTATTAGCTATGTTACTTTTTTGTGATTATGGAAATGCTATCTACATTGCAGAATAATTTGTTATGAGTTCTGCTACAATATATATCAAATATGAGTAAGTTACCTTATCTTGCACAAAAGAAGAAAGCAGAATTGGCTTTTAAATTGGTTTTAATATATATGTTGTGTTAATAGTTTATGCTTATTTTTAAGTTTCACGTTGTATGTCTCTTGTATTATTTGCATATATGGAAACCGCTCTGAGTCCCTTAGGGGAGATAGGGCGGTATATAAATAAAATTTTATTATTTTTTCATTATTTACAAACCACATTTGCCAATTTCTTTAATATCTCTAGCCTTTCTTAAATTTTGTCAGCTATATTTAAATCTTGCTAGTCATTTTGTTGTTGCTCTGACAACAGAAATACTGCTTAAAAGCACTATGAGCAATGTATTTCTCAACATAATTCATAGAACAACATATACCTTCTTTTAAGAGCTTTTGTAGTATTTTCACAAATATGCTGTCTTTAGATGCTTCAATTGGGTCATCTTTACCTTCTGAACTTGACCACCTGTAATCCAAAAGTAAAGAATCAAGTTGAATATGACATTTTAAATGAGAATTCCCATTGCACTTTTATGTTTTGCCAGATTTATTTAATTGTATTGTAACCTTTTCTACTAAATCTTTAATGTTCCCTAAATTCTGCTTCAGAAATATGGAGATTTGGAGGGAGGCAGAGACTGCAACAAGCAGAATAAGGAAGGAATTTGCTTTCATAATATTTGAAGCTCACTGGAAGTTTAATTACAACTTATATAATGCACTCCAGAAGTCTGCAGGACATATACATGGAGGTGCTAGTACCAGGCAGGAATTTTTGGAGTAGCTGCATTACACTTGCAACTTGTAAAGTGACAATGGATGAACTATCTAATTTGCAGATTTAGTTAATTCTCAGGCAAAACTGACAAACTGTCTTTGTTGCAGGATGTGAACCCAAGAGAACTCAAATCATATTCTGAATTCCAGTTCAGATTAAATCTGGTATTCAGAAGCATTAAAAAAATTAAATCTCTTTACAAAAATGGTAATGCTAGGAAGAGGTTCACTTGTTACGAATTCTTTATTATAAGAATTGACTGTATATCCAACGTTGTACTGTGGGTTGAATTAAATTACTGAGTATGCATGGGAAAATGACTACTTGGTTCCATAAATTTCTTTCTACTAATTCTCTTTTTAAAAGTGTAGAAGTGAGCAAAATGAATGAGAAACCAAATCCATTTCCACTTTAGGAAGTTATGAAGTGGTGTTCCTCATGAGCCTTGGGATACTACTTAAGAACCCATTTACCTTATATAGATATGAAGCAGTGAAGTTTGTACATATAGGGCAGGTATTTCAAAGTGTCGCTAACGAAGAGACCAACAGATGCCTTGACGTTCAGAAGGGCATTTACTTATGAATAGATCATCTAAATAGTCATCTAAACTCCATTGGTTGGGCAAACACCATAAATGCTGAACATTCTTTTGAAATGTTCAACAAATGTTTGACCTATCTATTTCAATATCAAGCATCAGCAAACTATTTAAATTATATTTGACTTTTAATTTACCATAATGCAATACTACTTATGAATTTGTGTTAAAATGTTCAACACAAATCATCATTGCTATTGCCTTGTGGTATCTTCCTGATGCATTGCATTGCATTGCCCCAGCCAGAATGAATGTGACAATAATTGTTCTGGGAACTGGTATTCTATAGTATATCTGGAAATTGTTAAATTAGGGAAGAATGTATTAGTATTACACTGTTTTAGTATAAGTTTGGAAACAAAGTAACTCTGCAGTCTGATACAAGCTTATGCAGAAACAGACTCAAAACACCAGAGACTGAATTCCTTCAGTAAATTTGCAGATATTGGATTGGACTATATTTCTAGATTTCTATCTTATTTTAGCATTTGAAATATGTGTAGTTCACACTTTTATTCAACATTTTGAAGTACACTGTAGTTAAATCATACGTGGGTTTAATAATTCAACAAATTAAGCCATCTTGAAACCCAGTGTTGAGTAATTTTGTTTTCTGTTTCTCTGCTTCTTCAGAGCTTTAGCAGGGGAATGGGCAACTCTGGCAGGTAAAGGGCCCAGTTCTCTGCCCTTGGGACTAGGCTATCCAGGGTGTACGGACTGCCAAAAAAATAAGCAGAGCAAAGCAACAGCCGCTGAGTACTCAGAAGTCCAATTCTAGTTAGAAAGAAATATGTTAAGATGGGAGGGTAGCTTTGACTTATTTATTTTATTATTTAGTTATTACTGGCATTTGTACCCCGTCTCTTCTCAACCCCCGAAGGGAGACTCAGGACGGCTTACATTAGTAATGGTGCAAGACCGCTGCATCACAATTACAATAATATAACACAATCAAATACAAAACAATCATTAAAACCAATACATATAACATTAATTAAAGCAATAAAACAAAGTCACAATGTCATTGCCGCAACGCCATTCCAGTCAATGTCCATTATGGTGCAAATTATGTCTGCTGCCCGAAGGCCTGGTCCCAAAACCATGATTTTAATTTTTTGTCTGAAGGCCAGGAGGGATGGAGTCGATCTTATTTCATTTGAGAGTGCATTCCATAGGTGGGGGGCCACAACCGAGAAGGCCATTCCAGTCAATGTCCATTATGGTGCAAATTATGTCTGCTGCCCGAAGGCCTGGTCCCAAAACCATGATTTAAATTTTTTGTCTGAAGGCCAGGAGGGATGGAGTCGATCTTATTTCATTTGAGAGTGCATTCCATAGGTGGGGGGCCACAACCGAGAAGGCCCTGTCTCTCATCCACACGCATTTGCGATGTTGACGGAAGTGAGAGCAGGGCCTCCCCGGATGATCTTAGGTTGCGAGATGGGACATAGAGGCAGATGCGTTTGGGCAAGTAAGCTGGACCAGAACTGTATAGAGCTTTATATGTCAAAACCAGCACTTTGAATTGGGCTCGGAGGTGGACCGCCAGTGTGAACTGCTTGTGAAAGCTTACAGGAGAGGCACATTACTTTCAAAAATAAATGAAAGGACATGGAGTAGTCAGTGGCCTCAGAAGCAGTCTTGGATCTTCACACAGCCACAGCGGCACATTTGTTCAGCCAACTTTAGAGACTGGGTAAGAGAAATGTTAACACTGGAGGGCAGAAATGGCAGCTCTGATTTGCAAGGCATCTTAGGAGTCTAGTACAATCTGCAAATAGGCAGATTCTAAATAACTGTATCTAACAATGGAGGGATGCACTTTGCTAATTCTTACTATAGCAGATGCCCTGGAGGTAAATTAAATATACAACTAACAATTCTCATCTCAAATTGGGAACTGACTCTACTCCCCTCCCCCCCCCCCAAGTTTTCCATAAGGCAACAAAAGTTGGTACATTATAGTATTTAAGAGCTAATGGTTAATAAATTTCTGTTTTGTCGAAGGTTTTCATTTCTGGGTTCCGATGTTTCGCCTGCATCTATGGCAAGCATCCTCAGAGGTTGCGAGGTCTGTTGGAACTAGGAAAAAAGGCAGACTTCACAACCTCTGAGGATGCTTGCCATAGATGCAGGCGAAACATCAGAACCCAGAAATTCCTGTTTGTCTTAGCCACATCTTGATGGATAGCTTTAAGCAAGGCATTGCAAGTTCTCACTGTATACAAGGAAATAAGATACACTTTTAATCAAACCAGGTTCTTCTTGAAGAAATGTTACTGTTCTGAACTGTCATCGTACGGTATCTGTATAGCTTGTTAATATGAGGAATGCTCACACTCCTGTCAGCCTGCCTATTCTCTAAGACCAAACATCAAGGCCTTTCTCTATGGATCTCTTGCACAAGAAAGATGAAAACCATCCACAAGGAAGGGGGCTTTCTTCAAAGTGATGAACTAGTGATGGAATGCTTTCTCTCTGCCTTGTATAAACGCTGTTATTATTTAGGCATCAAGCAGGAGGTGTTTAAAAACTTTTTGGTGATTTAACTGAACAAATCTTAGTCTGTTTTAAGTGATCTATCATTTTGTTATCTTTGTGTTTTATGCTGACTGGTGCCCTGAAACAGTACATACTGCTTTTGATATTAAAAACTAGGAAAAGTTGATAACATGAATTATAGTGAGTCATCATAAAACGACTGAATATGGAAATTTGGGAAGCAGAATCCTGGGAGATCCATTCCATCCAGTTTTCTGCAAAATGCTTTCATACAAGCTGGTTATCAGAGAATTTGTACGTTTCCTTTGTTTCCACTTTGTGTTTTGTGTCAAATCCTATAGACCAGTGATGTCAAACATCTAGCCCTCCAGGTGTTTTGGACTTCAGCTCCCAGAATTCCTGGCCATTGGACAAGCTGGCTGAGGCTTCTGAAAGTTGGAGGCCCAAACACCCGGAAGGCCATAAGTCTGACATCTCTGCTATAGAATGTCAGCTGCCTTGTGCTCTCTGGTGGTCTCTTATTCAAATGCTAACACAACCCTAACCTTCCTAACTTCTGAAGTGGGATGAGATCACTTACTAGAATAGGTTGTTCTGGAAGCATAAAAAAAGAAACAATTCACAGAAATAAATAAAATTGTATATGCTTACCCATCTCTGAGAAGAGCTTTGCAAAGTATTTTAAGTTTAAGATCATATATCTCAACTTCTTCATCCTTCATTTAAAAATATTACAATTAGACATGAAATAGCAGAGGAAGTACATAGTCATCCATTATAATTACATGCAAATTTGGTAAGTTTGAAAGAAACACAATGAAAGCAGAGATTTCAAGTATACTTGCCACAAATAATTATTCTGAAGGAAAAGGGGATAATATTTACTTTGGAAAAGAGGTTAAAGCCAAATCAGAACACACATAAAAAAACATCAAAACATCAGATGTTGAAGTAATTAACAGAAAAAGAAAAAGGCTCCAGCTTAAGTTGACTAGCATGGGGGTATCAGAGCTACAAGCAGCAACAAGTAGCTTGTGCAAAATAGTAATTATGTTTCTCCATAAAAAGAAATATACAGTCAACCTTCCACATTCACCAGGGTTAGTGGGGAAAACACAAATTAAAAACTTTGTAAACGTGAAAAAGCAACTTTCTAGGTATTTCTAGGTCCTTCAGGGTCATTTTATGGTCAACATCTGCTGGAAGATAAGCAGAGTTGTGCTAGAAGGCCAAGAGATTCCTAGAGAGACCACGGATGTCAAACTTAATGTGGAGAGCCAACTATAATATGATCCTAGCAAAGGGGGAGGAAAGATTTGAGCAAATCACCAAGGGCCAAGAGATATGAGAATATTCAGCTGCTCAGGCGTTTTTAAATTTCCATGAGAGAGAGAGAGAGAGAGAGAGAGAGAGAGAGAGAGAGAGAGAGAGAGGTAGAAACCTCATCTAGAAGCAACCTAAGCATACAGAATGAGGTCCTATGGCATAAGGAAACTAACAAAGTTGCATCCTTAAGAAAATGAATGCAGTTATGTAAAAATGGAAGGGAAAGTAAGAAATGAAGCTTCAGGAAAAGCTTTGAGAAGACTGAGAACTAAGGAGGAGCTAATCAGTGAAGGGCCCCCAAAAAGAAACATTTTGTTTTACATTCTGGAAATATGAAAAAAAGGGAGAGAGGGAAAAACCTCCGGAGAGTCCAGTGGAAGGGCAGGAATGGTTAAAGATAGACAAAGTAAAAGCAAGAAAGTGCTTGAAAGACTGAACAGTGGTAGAGACAGGATGCTGAGGAATGGAAGTTGCCATAGGACTTCAGGAATCAAAAATAATACATATGGTGTTTCAATCTAACAGAAAAAACAGCTTTAGCTATTTCAAAATTAAGTCAAAGTTCAGCAAAACTAATTCACTCTCGTACCTCATCAATGTATTCCAACAGATCGAGTGCCTTCTTGAAGTCATATTCATTAGCCCTCTTGTTGTCACTGCATATGTACAACTATTGTAAGATTGAAAGAAAATATTTTTTAGATTCCAAAAGAGTGTAATTTTAGACAAAAGAGATCATTGTGGGAAGACTACCCCAGATTCTAAGTTGTGTGACCTTTTCACTGAAATATCCCTCGATTCAGCTGTAGGTATTTTTTATAGTAAGAAAGACTGTAAAGGTTTTAGAAATGCATTCCACCCATATGACAATGGAAAGACTACACTGTGTGTAAGATTGCTATATGATCAGCTTCAAATGCACATGCCATTTAAGGTTGTTGCATTGCTTGTCTATTGTGCAAGGAATGCAACTCCACAAATAACTGTAACTATTCTATATTTAAAAAATGGTTCCCAGTAACAGACACACACCTAGAAAAAAAGAAGAGATTTTTACATTGACCATTTGATATTGCTCAATAGGTAATGGAATTATGAAAGCTAATATTCAGAGAAGTAAGTTTACAGGAATACTTGTTCACATTCTCTTGTCAACTCTCCAGTTAGCTTTGTTACATGAAAAGCCTGTCTGGAGGTTTGTGTCCCTTGAACTATGAACTGTTTTGGAAAAAAATAAATAAAACAATTGTGGCTGATAAGAGCTGGTTATGGTATGTAAAGACAGCTGTCCAGAAGCTGGGTCTCATACTGTGAGAGCCATGACATAAACAAATATCCAAAAGGGGGATATGTATAATTTTGGGAGATTTCATTTTCCAAGAGACCAACATTGTTCAAGGTAGACCATAAATTGACAGACTTTTCAGAGGAGAAGACAAAAAGGATGCATTAAACCACACACACCCCCTCCAGATCTTGCAGAACCCCAGTTATTTTTGGGGAGGGGGCTTCATTAGTTTGTGATTTGACAAACAGCCATTTAAAATAATGACTGCTTGTTTTAAAAACAAGAGCAATATAGGATTAGGATCCTCTGGGGAAAAAAATAGTCAATGAGACCAGGGAAATATAGGTTGCTTACCTGTAACCGTATTTCTTCGAGTGTCCATCTGCGAAATTCACACCTATGGGTTTCCCTTTGCGCATGCGCAGAAATCCGGAACATTCTAAGTTTGATGAATAAAAAAATGATTATTTTAAGGCTCCGCCCACCTCCCCGCCCCCTCGGTATATATATCCCGCCGCATGCGGGTGAGCTCTAGTTCCCCAGCGCTAATCGCAGCTAGGTATAGAGGCATGACAGAGGGGAGGACGGGCGGGTTGTGTGAATTTCGCAGATGGACACTCGAAGAAATACGGTTACAGGTAAGCAACCTATATTTATTCTTCGTGTCCTCTGCGAAATCCACACCTATGGGTGAATAGCAAGCTACTGACCTGGAGGTGGGTCATGCCACGCAGGAGAAGAGGACAGCTCTGCCAAACGCAGCGTCTTTCTTTGCTTGTATGTCCAACTTGTAGTGAGAGGCAAACGTGGAGGGAGTAGACCACGTAGCTGCTCTACAGATTTGGTCCAGAGGGACTCCTCGAAGAAAGGCCTGGGACGTGGACACCGAACGTGTCGAGTGAGCCACAACATGAGAAGGAGGTTCTTTCTTTGCCAATTGGTAAGCTAGTTGGATAGTTGAAACAATCCAGGAGGCCAACCCTTGAGAGGATATCGGGTGGCCCAACATGTCTTTTCTGTATTTCAAAAACAACCTAGGTGACTTCCTATAGGTGGAGGTCCTATGTAGATAAAAGGAAAGTGCCCTCTTAACATCGAGGGAGTGTAACGCTACCTCCAACGGGGAGGATGGGTTGGGGAAAAAAGCTGGTAGGATAATATCCTGTGACATATGGAAATAGGAAACAACCTTGGGTAAAAACGTAACATCGGTCCGAAGGACCACTTTGTCTTCGTGGAACCTGATATATGGAGGATCTGAGCGGAGGGCTGTTAGTTCGCTCGATCGTCTAGCAGACGTGATGGCCACTAGGAATGCCGCTTTCCAAGACAAGTGGGAAATGTCGGCAGAGGCCATCGGTTCAAAGGGCGGTTTTGACAACTGAGATAACACTAGTTCTAGGCTCCATTGAGGTGAAGGGAGGGATGCAGGAGGGTGAACATTTTTATAGCCCTTGAGGAATAATTGAATGAGATGGTCTTGAAAAAGGGACGGCAAGCCGAACTTTCTACGGCCGGAGGAAATTGCTGCAATGTAGCATTTGACCGAAGAGAGGGAAAAATTTTTGTTGGAAAGGAGCACAAGGAAATCCAATATCACAGGGGTGGGAGCTGAAAGGGGCGTGTGGCCTACTGTTTGTGTATACTTTTGGAAGGATGACCACTTATAATGATATGACTTTTTAGTAGTTGGTTTATGGGCGGCTAGGAGAATTCGTGAAACTTCATCGGATAGGTTTAGTGTGGTCTGATCCTCCACGCCGTCAGGGAGAGGGAGTGGAGGTCTGGATGGAGGACTAGTCCGTTCTCCACTGAGAGAAGGTCTGGGGTTGGAGTGAGACGGAGGAACTCTTTGTTGGAGATCTGGAGAAGGGGAGCAAACCAGTGTTGGCGTGGCCACCAGGGGGTGATCAGGATGCAATCTGCATTGTCCTGAATTATCTTGGCTATGACTGGGGATAGGAGAGGGAGGGGCGGGAACAGGTAAAGAAGGCCCGGAGACCATAGGAACAGGAAAGCGTCCCCTAGACAGCCTGGGGATGCGCGGGGTCGGAGCCTTGCACAATAGAGAGGGCAATGTGTGTTTACAGGGGACGCAAACAGGTCTATCCTGGGGACGCCCCACTTGCGAGTGAGAGTCTTGAATTGTGTGTGATGTAATTGCCACTCGTGATTGTTCTTTGAGGATCTGCTTAGGGAGTCCGCCAGTATGTTGTCCTGGCCTGGTAGGTGGATAGCTGTGAGGGTGATGTTCCTTTGGATGCACCATTCCCAGATTCGTGTCGATATGGATAGCAGCGTCTGAGAGCGTGTCCCCCCCTGCTTGTTCAAATAATATTTGACTGCAGTGTTGTCTGTCACAATTTGGATTTTGCGGTTTGAGATGATGCGGACAAAGGCTCTGAGGGCCTTTTCCACTGCCATCATCTCGAGTGCATTGATGTGGAATTTGCGGTCCCGAGGGGACCAGTGGCCGCTTACTGTGAAGCCCTTGAGGTGCGCTCCCCAACCTGAGTTGGAGGCGTCTGTCGTGAGGGACATGGACGGGTGAGGTTGGATGAAAGGCATCCCTGATTGAACATTGTATTGCTTTGTCCACCATGAGAGGGAGTGGAGGACGGAGTGTGGTGGGTATAGGATTCGGGATTGAGGTTCCCGTAGAGGATCGAATGTCTTGATGAACCATCTTTGCAGTGGTCTCATTCTTAGGCGGGCAAATGGGGTTACATTTGTGGTAGATGACATGTGCCCAAGGATAGATTGGATAGCCCAAGCTGAGGTTCTTCGGGACTGTTGGAGGTTTAGAATTGCTCGTTGAAGATTGACGAAGCGATCGTCCGGGAGGAAGGCTTTCTGAAGGGAGGAGTCTATGACGGCTCCTATGAACTGGATTCGTTGAGTCGGAGTGAGGTGGGATTTTTCCTGGTTCACGACCAGGCCCAAGTCCTGTAAGAGAGATAAGGTATAATGAATGTCGTTGTATAGCTGTGTCTTTGATACAGAACAAAATAACCAGTCATCCAGGTACGGAAAAACCACAATGTTCTGCTGACGGAGGTGAGCCGCTATGACTGACATGCATTTTGTGAACACCCTGGGTGCCGTGGACAACCCAAACGGGAGAGAGTTAAATGAGAAGTGGTTGTCTTGGACTGCAAAAGTCAGAAATCTGCGGTGTGATTCCCTGATTGAGATGTGGAAGTAGGCGTCTCGTAGGTCCACCGTCGCTAGCCATGCTCCTGGTGGAATGAAAGGAAGTATGTTGGGAAGTGTAACCATGCGGAACTTGCGTGGTGTGATGAAAGTATTGAGCCTGCGAAGATCCAGGATGGGGCGTAGTCCCCCATCCCTTTTGTCTACTAGGAAATATCGAGAAAAGAAGCAGGAGGTGATATTGTGTGTGGAGTTAGAGGATATGGCGCCCTTTTGAAGAAGGGAGTGTATTTCCTCCCAGATCTCTTGAGAGGGCTGTGTAAGGAGGACCTTCCCCACAGGTGGGTAGGTGTCAAACTCTATCGCATATCCCCTTTGAATTATGTCTAAGACCCAGGCATCTGTAGTGATGGATTGCCATGCTGGAAGAAAGAATTGTAGTCTATTGAGGTATGTGAGTGGTGGTGTATGTGTGGGAGGGGAAATGGTTTTGGGTAATGATGTGCTAAAAACGACGTTTAGAGTTGTTAGAGGGTCTGGTGCCACGGTACTGACCTCTGAAAGGGAGCTGAGGCCGCCTCGGGGCCGTAGACTGGGTGTAGGATCTTTGACGTCCTCTGTAGAAGGAGGTATTATAGGGTCTGTTGTAGTAATGAGGGCGATAGTAGTATGAGCCCCATCGTTGGCGTTGATGGGAGTAAGGTTGCTGGTCATACTTGAAGACGGTTTGTTTCATTTTGTGAGAATGTTCAAGTTGTGAATCAGTCTCAGGATTGAATAGACCTGCCTCATCCATGGGGAGGTTTTCAATGAGGGTGCGTTGAGATTGAGAGAGGATAGCAGCCCTCAGCCAGGCATGGCGCCGAAGGGCCACGGAGCCTGCAATGAGTTTGCCAGAGGTGTCAGCTGTGTTTCTCGCAAGATCTTTTTGCAGAGATGACAAGAGAAGAGCTTCTTCTTTAAAAGCCATGGCAAGTGGTTGTTCAGCTGGAGGTAGTAACTCCAGGTATGGTGATATTTTGTTCCATAGGAGGGTTTGATAAACACTCATATAAACTCCGTAGTGGGCCATGCGTGCAAATAGGCATGCTGAGGAGTAAAATTTTTTGGCCATAGAGTCAAGTTTCCTTCCCTCTTTATCAGAGGGGGAAGTTTGGTTTGGTTGGACAGGTTTTGGTTGAGCATCAGTTACAATGGAATTTGCCTTAGGCATTTTAGATAGCCATGAGGCTGAAGAAAGATCAATACGGTATAAATTTTCTGCCCTTTTGGGGGTTGCCGGGATCATAGCCGGAGCAACACCAGTATTTTTTAAGATTTTTAGTAGAAATGGTAAAGTGGGCAACACAGTGGAAGTAGGTTGTTGTTGTTCAGTAGAAGTAAAGCATGGGTCTACCACAGTATCTGTGGGTTCAGGTGTAGAGAGATTCAGGGACCTGGAAAGTCTTATTAACAGGGCAGAGAACTTTTTAAATTCTTCCAAATTTTTGGGGGAAGGATCAGAATCTGGAATGGGTTCCTGTATGACTGGAGTATCATCAGTGGACTCCAGGTCTACTGTCTCAACCTCTTGGTGAGCTTGTGCGAGGGGGTCTTGGCATGGTTGGGGGGGATCTGGTTCAATGTGTCCTTGTGGAGGGCGAGAGAGTGTAGCAGTAGGAGCTGCATGAGGTGGATATGGGTATCCAAACTGGGGTGGATACTGGGTATTGTAGTCCTTAGCGTGGGTGGGGGGGGGTGGATAATAGAAAGGGTAGATAGGAAAAGGCGGGGGGGGGAGGGTAGAGGTGATAAGGGTAATCTTGTGGGCTATAGAGCTGGTATTGATCGTGAAATCTAGCTCTCTTGGAAGGGTGGGGGTTAGGAGGGGGATGAGGGGAAGGAGAGAGAGAGCGCTGGCGGCGGCGCGGAGCCCGCGCCGCGGAAGTGTGCTGCTCCGAGGGAGGAGACTCCCTCGGTACCGGCGAATCTGGTGGGCTGGGGGAGGGGGGAGGTGAGGATTGGGAGGGTGGGAGGGGCGGAGGAGAAAGCTCCGCGTTCGGCTGATTTTGGAGCGGATCCAGGAGCTCCAGAGGGGGAAGGTAAGTAGGCTCTTCCAGCTGGAGCATGGGAGGGAGGGGATCTTGAGGCTGGAAGGCGGAACCGGGAAGGTGGGAGGCCGGTTCCAGCATAGGAGGGCTCAAGGGCTGCTCGCCAGTGAGTTGCCGTCCCTTTTTTTGTTTTGAAGATTTTTCTTTTGATTTAGCCGACCTCGTGGCTTGTTTTGAGGGCTTTGCTTTCTTTTTAGGCGGCTCCACTGAGGAAGCGTTTGCCTGGCTCGAATCTCGCCTATCTCCAGCGCGTGGAGAGGGAGGCTGAGTGAGCTCTTGGGTTGGGGAAGAATGGGAGGGGGGAGGTAGCGTCTGGGGAGCCAAGGCGCGTTCATAAAGGAGCGCTTTTAAACGATTATCTCTGCCTTTGCGGGCTCTACTGGTGAAACTTAAACATATCTCACAGGATTGGAGATTGTGAGCCTCCCCCAAGCATAACAAACATTTGGAATGCTTATCAGCCTCGGGCAAAGTAGCCCCGCAGGCCGAGCAGTTTTTAAAATACTGAGAAGACATGCCAGCCTGAAGTAGAGAGTAGTCAATCTGTCCGGGTCAGGAGTGGAGAGAGACGGAGTCAGAAGGGAAGTCCTTAGTCAAAAAAGCCGGTAGAGAGTGGGCGAATGTTCCAAGATGCTGCCGGATTAGCGCGGAAAAGGAACTAGAGCTCACCCGCATGCGGCGGGATATATATACCGAGGGGGCGGGGAGGTGGGCGGAGCCTTAAAATAATCATTTTTTTATTCATCAAACTTAGAATGTTCCGGATTTCTGCGCATGCGCAAAGGGAAACCCATAGGTGTGGATTTCGCAGAGGACACGAAGAATAAACATACAATCAAAATTTTCCTAAGGGTAGATTTTCCATTATTGCAATCACCCGAATTACTTAAATGATCCTGGAAAAAAGGTTTGATAAGTAATCTTTCAATTAGTATTTATATCCTGCTTCCTCTCTTTCAAAGGAGAGTCAAAGCAGCTAACAGTAAAAATCATACTAAATTATTTATTTATCGTGTCATCAGCAACCATTGTATTACAATTCTAACAGAGCAAAACAAACACAGAGATTAAAAAGAAAAAGAAAAAAAAAGAAAGAAAAAAAAACCACACAGATTTTGCAAATTTGGTATTTGGTTAAATGTCCTTTGACCAATATCTGGCCACTTGGAATGCCTCTGGGGTTGCCGCAAGAGGGCTCAGGGATCATACTAAATGTAAATTAAAACCCAAAGGATATAAGCATTAAAATAAAATGAAACACAAGACTTATTAAACATACATATTTTATTTTATTTTTAAGGACCTATTAAACTACAGAAAACACAGCACCCTCTGGCTTGATTTTAAAAACATTCTTCTTGAAAAGTCTGTCCAAAAAGAAAGCTTTTAGCCAGCCACTGGAAGGAACCACTCTGGCTTCCCTAGGCAAGGAGTTCCGGAGTCAAGGATTGAGTTAAATAGAAGAACTCTATATTGTGGGTTACAGAAAGTATAAGCAGTCATGGTGCAAATTTCTCCCCATGTCCTTGGGAATCTTTAGAGATCATACAGCTTGCTAAAACAATATATTCCAACCAAAAAATAGCTAGAAGCCCACTTCTGCTCCTTAAAGGGGGGGGGGGTGTATTTTAAATGTTAAATCTTACAAAAGGGCCTTGTGACCTATTTCAAAAGGAATTTGCTATTTCCAGAGGCTTCCCTTTGACTAGCCTGGAAGAGTCAAAGACTGCAGAAAAGTTGTGTGTGTGTGTGTGTGCGTGTGTGTGTGAGAGAGAGAAACATTCACATCCACCCATACCACCCTTTGTCCATCCCTGAGCTAGACGAAGCCTCCATCCTGTGGGAAATGTCTCTGCTCTTCAGTTCTCAAATCCAGCCAACAACAGAACAGATTGTGATCTCCAGCCAACAGTAAATGCTAATGGGGGAAAAGTAATGGAAGGGTATCCCTTTATTCTTTTAAAGCAGTAACTGTGGCTTTTTCCTCTTGTTTCCCTGAGCACCGAAGGACAAAGGATGAAAAGGAATAGAAATACTGCTATGCCAATGACAACTAGCTGGTTAAACCTCCTGGATTAACTTTGCCATGACACTTGATTTTCCCAATGTCTGCAGTCTATGTAGAAAATAAAGATGGCAACAAGTTTTTTTAAAAAGTTCAATTGTTTTACAGTATTTATTTCCAATCACGCCGTCTTTACTTAGCAAGCAGTTTAAAATTGGGACCTGGTAATGACTCAAGATGGGAGATTGCTAGGAAACATCAGAGGTCTTTTTGCTTTGAGACAGCTGTTAAGGACATTTGTTGCCCCTCTCTTCCTTGAATTCTTCTTCCCTTGCCAAAACTAAACATGGATACATTCTGGCTCCTAGTTGTCTCTTAGGATGGTCTCCAGGGAATGGGGAAACAGAGGAGGAAACTTCCTCTGTAACCATGATACAACGGATTAATACTACATTAAGAAATCTGATTTTAATATACTAGCAAAAAATCTTGTTATCAATTTATTATTTATTTACCCTGTTTATACCCTGCCTTTCTCTACCCCAAGGGGAACTCACGGCGGCTTGCATATAGCAATTATTCAATGCCTTAACACATACAAACAGTAAACTTAAAATCAATTTAATTAAAATTAATGCATATTAAACATTTAAAATTACACTCTATATTAATCAATACTTTGTCCTACTTTAACTGATACAAAGCAAACACAAATATTCGATAGTAACACTATTAGACTGTAATAAATCACAACCACAATTCCTTTTCTTTTAAGTATCAAGTTTCATCCCACAGTGGCCTTGCACTAGCAAAAATAACATTCATAACAAAAGGCAGGATGTCCAAATTCGCCAGTTCTGCTGCTGCGTCTACAAGGATTCCCCAGAACTCTCATGAACTGGTGGATTGACTAAACATATCATTTTATGAATTTGTTAAGACATCCTCTCCAGCTTAGGAAAACTTGATATTCTCTGTGATTCTGTCATTCAGAAGTGAATAAGTTGTTATATGCTAACCTTCAAGGCAGCAAACTAAGGATCTCTTGGACTACAAGTTGACTCCTTCTGTTTTGCTTGACAAGGGTCACATATGGAAGTGGGGGGAGGATGGTCTGATTCAAGGTTTGATTTGTATTTAGATCTGTCATAGATGTGTTGCTCAAGAGCACAGAATACATGCATTGCTGAGGGTTCGAGTAGGTTGGATTCCTGCCTATCTTGGTTTGATGAAAGTTTAAGGTTTTCTGTTTTGGGGGAAGGTAAGTCGGAGACGAATGAACGAATGAACAACAACAACACTTTTATTATTAGAGATCTAAATTAACTGATATGAGGCAGGCGTAAGGGGTAAAAGAGAAGCAAAAAGGAAAACAACATGAACTGCGATGGAGAGAATGCCAATATGGCCAGTTTCCAAATGGACATACAGTCTTCAAGGTATTTTCATCCAAGAACATAACATAACACGGAAGGGCAGGCACACAAAAACAGCATTAGAACCATAACCAGCTCTTATCAGCCACAACTGTTTTATTTATTTATTTTCCAAAACAGTTGAGATTTTAGACCTGTTCACTTCTGATGAGTGTGTAATTCTCTGGAGAATTCAATTACACTGTTCCTGCAACTGAATTACTCTGGATTGATTTTCTATGACTAAGGCCATGATAAGGGCGCAGGGCTGGGACTTAGAAGGGATTCGAACTGTGGTCCCACTGGGAGAAGGAACTCAAAGTCTTTGGGCCAATCACTCTCAATTCAAACCACAATGTATTTTCCTTAAGCCAGTGACCACTGCAATCATGACAGATGCAATAGAGACATTACTAATACTTATATGAATATGGAAACAATCTTATTTCTAATACATATCTCTGGCATATTGTTTCCATATTCATATAATACTTATATGAATATAGAAACAATCTTATTTCTAATACATATCTCTGGCACTATAACAGATGTAAATAGTATAACCAAAGACATTTAGATCTATAGAATGATCACGGAGTTTATTTTAAAATTAATCAAAGTTTCTATGATTCCATCTCATAGGGTTCTAGTGAGGATAGTGAGGAGATGTGAGCAATATATACTACTGGTTCCTCATCTTTTGCCTTTTAGATGTGACAGACTTCAACTTCCAGAATCCCTGGCCATTGGCTTCTTGGAGCTAAAATCCAAAACATCAGGAGGGCCAAAGATTGAGCAACAAGTGATGACACCACAAGCTTGAGCACTTGATGAACCAAACTGGGCACAAGATATTATTTGAGAACACAGAAATGCTGGACCACTCCAACAACTACTGTGTCAGGCTACACAGAGAAACCATTCAAATCTACAAGCATGTGGACAATTTCAACAGAAAAGGAAAAACATTGAAAATGAACAAAATCTGGCTACCAGTATTTAAAAAAACTCTAAAATCAGGACAGTAAAAAAAGAACAACACTCAAAAATGGGAATTCCAGATAAAAAACAACCAGGACCAGCTAATCATCTCCCAACAAATGATTCCTCCAGGCAGGAAGCAGCCAAGCCTTGAAGCTGCAAGACTATTCAATGCTAATCAAGGTGATAAACTGCAGCATTTACACTTGCCTCAAACAGACAAGAATTCTTTCTCCCACCCTGGACATTCCACAGATATATAAATCTCACTTGCCTTGTTTCCAACAGACCTCTCAACCTCTGAGGATGCCTGCCATAGATGTGGGCAAGAAGTCAGGAGAGAATGCTTCTGGAACATGGCCATACAGCCCAGAAAACTCACAGCAGCCCAACATTATAAATAGCTGAGAAATTTACATTAAGAGAAAACAATACTCTTTAAACAAATAGAAATGCATACCTCAATCAGTTCAGGGGCACTTAATACAGGCATTTCATTGAGGTTAAAATTTCTCTCAGCCAACAACTGTTCAGGGAGAGTTTCCTGATGCAACAAAAAGCGTTCTTGCTCAGCAATTTCTGTAAACAGTAAAAATGCATACATTATTATCTCTTAATACTATATTACAGTTAATGGGTCCATGGACTATGAAAAAAACTTGTTTTCCTAATTATTGAACTTGCCATGAATAAGTCAATTTCGGCATAAATCCGAAAGGTCATTGCAATGTTTTATTTGGAGAAAACAATTGTTAGCTGATTATCCAAGGTCACCTGGCTTATACAAATAGGTAAAGGTAAAAGTTTCCCCTGACATTAAGCCTAGTCGTGTCAGACTCTGGGGGGTGGTGCTCATCTTCATTTCTAAGCCAAAGAGCCGGTGTTGTCCACAGACACCTCTAAGGTCATGTAACCAGCATGACTGCATGGAGCACCGTTATCTTCCCCCAGAAGCAGTACCTATTGATCTACTCATATTTGTATATTTTTGACCTGCTAGGATGGCAGAAACTGAGGCTAACAGCAGAGCTCACCCTGCTCCCTAGATTCAAACCACTGACCCGTTCAGCAGCTCAGCGGTTTAACCTGCTGCACCACCAGGGAGTCCTATTCAAATAAGTATGTTTTAAATAAAACAATTCATGGAAATAATTATCTACATAACTGTCACAAGGTATTCTGAGACATTAACTAACTACATACATAGCAAAAGAACTCTGCTAATTCAATTTTGCACCTGGAATTTAAAAAAATAGCTTGTATTATTTTCTGTAAAACTTCTTTTTAACACAAGTGTACTTATGCTGAAAGTGGCTTTTATAATTAACAGCTTACATTATATTACTAATTATTTAATGTTGGGTTATTGTAATGTTTTTGTCTAATATTAAAATTGATTTACATTCAGTAATTGTAGGAGAATATGACAGTTTGTACAGCTAATTTTTCTCCTTTCCTCCTTCTCCCCAATTATGAAAACAAGGCCTACCTTCAGTTTCTTCATTTAGTATCACTTCTGATCTATCAGAAGCCAGGACACATAATTTGCTCAAACCAAGGAGAGTTTTCTTCTTTGCAAAGTAGCGAGTTTCTGTATTAGCTAAATTCTGCAGTGTTCGGTGAGCCTAAAAAAATTAAATTTCAGATTTTTACAAATTTCTGAAATGTTCTGAAAATGTATTCTTAAATACTAATTATATGGCATATAGTTGGATATCAAATTAAAGTTTCACAAGTATCTTTTTAAAATTCTGAGACTACTGAGAAAGTAGATTTACATTCTGCGGACTACGTATCAAATGTGTGCATCCTCACTAGGCTGAAAGAAAGAGTTAGCAATGTAGACATTCAATAGAATAAGTCCAGTGAAAGGATGAGGGGAGGGAGGAGGAGGAGGAGGAAGAAGAAAAAGAAGTAGAGTAGGTGGAAGTAGAGGAAAAAGAAGGAAGAGGAAGAGGTGATAAATCTCTTATACATAGCAATGTTTCAAATAAAAGGGTTGCCTCATACACATGTTCTTTCTTACTTTAGGTACAGTTAAGTTATGTTCCAGAGAGACACTAATGGAAGAAATTCTGGTTGTGGAAGTATTCTGCACACTGTCATGGAAAAGGCATTTGGAAGGCTACACAGAACATCTTGTGAAATGCAAGCATATGTTTGCATGTTGATACATATCTTGCAACATTGGGGAGGACAAACAAATGCAGAAGGGCAGAGTCTCAATCTGTGTTTAATATTGGACAAGAAATGGTACAAAACGATGACTGAAAGAAACACGCCAGTGGATTTTCAGTTATGTTTTCTCATGCAATAGCCCTTCTGTTCCTGAAGGATGCCTCTGGACTCAGCTTACAAGTTAATGCCAAATATATTCACAGATTTCTTCAAGTATCCTTCATTCAGAAGACTCAATACTTTACAGATAACAAAATTAGGTACAAGATACACAGATATTCTCGATTGTTTTGTACAATAAAGGAGGTGTGTACTTGTGTATAGAGACTCATGTTGACAAAACTGAAGCTGAGTATGAGATAGAGAGCAAGGAAAAGCAGAGCACTAGGGGACTTTCATTAATGACATTGTTAAACTAGGTTAAAATTATAAAGCCTACCTTTTCAAAATCGCTACTGTTGATGTCATGCAGCCAACTGAGATGCTCATGGGCTTGTAAGAAACTGGCCAACTGACCATGTTGAGCAAGGGGCTGAGATAACAGCTTTCCTCGTTTCCCTTTCTCCAAATACCAGCGGAAAAGGAAATCTGAAAAATTCTAAAATTCACATCTTTATAAGTACCGGTTTCTCAGAATTAAAAATAACGATCATCTAAAAATGTTAAATATATTTTCTCTCATCAGCATTTTAGTAGAGAAAATCTTAGTATATATGCTATCAGTTATTTCACATACATATGTTTACAATTCTGGTATGCTTCACTAGAGGATGAATAAGCATTTATGAAGAACTGAATCTGATGATAATTCTGAACAATGTTCTTATGATTTTGCTTCATTTAATCTAGTGGCCTTTTCCCTTTCAAACAGCACAATGTTCCAATTCCTCAGGGTGGATGGGGCGCCATTCAGTTTGTGACGCAATACCAGAATTCAATCAGGCAGAAGCATATTGGAGTCACTAGTATTGCCAGAAAATAAGTTTTAGGCTCTGATGTATTTATCTAGAATAAGCACACAATTTAAGCAACTATATTTTATTTTATTTTGAATACAGATTTCAAATAGTATGTATTAGTATGCAATAGTGCTTTATGCATTTCAGTTTCTGTAAAGCAGGACCTCCAGACTTTGATACGTTCCCCTAAACATGGCAGCCCCTGTTCCTAGAGGCTTAGGAAACTTTCTGGCATAATATTGGTTATAATGCAAAATGAGGGGTTAGGTTACGGATATGAATGAAACATTTATACATTTCCACTGCAAAAGTAATAAATACACTTTGCTCAGAATGTTATTATGAATATAAAACACACTTTTAAAAAAAGTACATCAGTTTTGAGATGCTCTGTGGCTACAGTAATGGAAACCAGCCAAAAAAAATAATCATATACTAATGCACTACTAATGGATAACGAAAAAGAACAGACCGCACCAAATCATCCTTCCTGATATTGTGGCCCCTCAACTCTGGAACTCACTCCCTAAGGACATCAGACAGGCCCCAACTCTGTCAGTTTTCAGGAGGAGCTTGAAGATGTGGTTGTTCCAGTGTGCCTTCCCGGATTAATGATCCCATAACACTTTGTCCCTCTAAAGCACTTTACATTTTTTAGGTCTACCCATATGTCTCTCCACAAACGCCACTATCACTTGTTTGTCCATTTTAATTTTACATTTGGCCTTCCCATAGTTTTAATTGTATGTTGTCTTATTGATAATGTTATATGTTTATGTTTTATTTTAATTGCTTGTATTGTGTGTTTGGGCTCAGCCTCATGTAAGCCGCACCGAGTCCTTTGGGGAGATGGTAGCAGGGTACAAATAAAGTGTTATTATTGTTACTATTATTGTTGTTGTTGTTCTCTCACATTTTCTGGAGAAATAAATCAATGTATTTGTTCTCATGCCAACATCCACTGTTTCTCCAGGTTCCTGCAATGGCATCACACATGTTTCCAGTGTGTGACCAACAGAAACACATTGGGATGGCAGCAGGACTACTTTTCAAATACGTTATGTGAATGATAGTCTACCTAAACTGCATACTGAAATTTGAAATTAAGATTAGACATGATAGATGTCCTGCCTAACATTTGCAAATCTATTATGCATCAATGGTTAGCAATTTCTTTTTTAAAAAAGTAAGTTCCAAAGGTTTTCCCCATAAACTACTATTGATTAAGAGAACAGCAGAATTACCTGATCAGCAAACTGGGTCATATAACGTTGCAATTTGGCTTGGTTATCACTCTGTTCACAAATCTGTATCAAAATATCAAAGTCACGGTATTTTTCTGCCAGAGTAGCAGCTAACTGGTACTGTCCGAGAGAAACTGGAACAAAGAAAAGGCCTACAGTCAAATATTTTTATCTTGTGACTCTTGCAGAATACATAAGAAACATTTAATCATTCATTCAATTTCAGATTAAAAGTAAGTATGGTAGAAAAACCTCACATCATGGAAGAAAAACAAAGATGTGGTGGTATTTCTTCAAAATAATCTGCACACAGCATTGCTAATAAACTTTCTCTGAAATATCTGAATTGATTCCATAAAACCCCAAAAGATTTTTGTCCTTACAGAATCTTTCAACTCATTCCAAAAGACTCACATTCCCCTTTCACCTTATAAAACTTTTTTTGTATTTTGTTGATTATTAAAGCCAGGTCTACAACAATGATCCTACCCAGTATCCACCAACACCAGCATGATATCCCATACAGATATAATAGAGAGATGAGCCAAGAAATGTAGAAAATTAGCACGTTCTTCCCTCTAAAGTAGTAAGTTAATATATGGAAACACAAGTCATGTGTTAGTAGAAGTACAACACTTCTACTACATTCGAAATGAATTAGTACACTTCTTATGAATTAGTACTTCTGGCTTTCAGTATCTATAGTTTTACCAGGAAGAAATACAGGAATTCAACACAACACAAGAGAAAGATATTTGTATCCCATGTGAGCTGCAATAAATTAGTCACATATTCTATTAAAATGATTTTCTTCTGAAAAGATCTCAACTAATCCATAAATATTACTAATTAAAATCTCACAGTGAAACGGTCTTGCTATCACAAAAGCACCCGCAAAGATAAACTAATTCAAACATTATCTTAGGCTTAAAATTTCAAACTGAAATGAAAAATGTAATGTCTAAAATAGAACTAAGAAATCGTTCAAAAAATGTAGGGGTAAAACTTGAAAGTATCTTTCCTATTCCTTTGTCTTCCCATTTCCTGTCATATATATAACCTGTTCCGGCTGACCATTGGCAGATATCCATTATTAAAGACTTACACAAACCTTCATGTAATAATAACATCACTTACGTAGCGGTAACAATAATTCTGATCTCTTCTGCGTGTATTCCATTTCAAGACTCTTGTGTCGCTCTCGATACTCAGGCCGGTCAACAGACTTCAGCTGAGAAACATAACCCTCCAGAAAGCAGTCTAATAGTGCCACCAGCTGTTCTGTCACTGTGCTACGAAGCTTACTGTTAACCTGAGGATAGACCTTCTTCAGAACAATTTCATGTTGTTGCATTATTGCAGTCCGCACAGCAACAGATGCTTGAAGAGACCAGAAAAATAAATATTTAAAGCCATTTGACATACAAATGCAAAAAGTTTATATTGGCAAGCCACAGTTCCACAGGACAAAAAGTTAGGAACATACGACTTACATACGATTCCTAGTTACAAACTGGAGTGAGACAACAGGAGGTGAGAGGAAATCTACCCAAAAGAAGGGAAGTTCACTCCTGTAAGAGTTATCAGGGGGAAAGGTGTCTCCATTGAAGCGTTATCACCACAATTTCTAAATTTCATTCGTCACATAGACAGAAAGTGAGGTGAAATCTTCTGAACAGGGGCACAGATAGCAAAAGAAACACCCCAAGGTTGTTAATACTTCCCAATGCTATACAAAACTTATGCTCAAGAAAATCACTTCATATTTCAGAAAATTCTAAGCTAAAGGTGTTTTCAAGATATATGTAGCCTGCATACAGGTAAATTATGTGTAACAACATATGTATACATGCACTAGGAAGTTGTAACAAGACATATTCATTTACTCAGACGATGATGAGAGAAATTGTGCTGTTTACTGCAAAATCACCTCTACAATACATATTTTGGTTGCATTTCGTTTTCATGCAAGTACTGATTCCAAGATACTCTAGATATGCAATAATAATCAAGAAACTGGTTCACAGAAACAAATATTGTAACTGGTAGAGAAAGTACTGTGTCTGAAATATATTAAATCCTCCTCTGTTCTTCCCTATTTCCTCTCCAGCAAGAAACATATGAGTTCACATGGTGACTGAGAAAACACATTCATTCATGTATATGCGTACGTATATGTAGGCATAATACAATGTGATTAACAAAGAGAATTTTATTAACTAAGCTTCTAGTTTCTTCAGTCCCTAAAAATCAATGTATATTTAGTTTATTTTAGGTAACAGAAAAAGGAAGAAGCCAAAATGTTTATGAACTTCTTTGTTAATCATAATAAAATTGTTAACTGCATCCTTCTGTGATGTAGAAGAAACTTGTCAGCAACTATATTTGTTTTTAAATCACACTGAATACATGAGTAGTGTATGATAAGTTCTAGAGCAAATAACACACGACAACCTATTTAAAATGGTAACATCCTAATAAACGTCTATCAAAATCAGTGCTGGAATAGCTCCAATGACATCATGCCATAAACCAGAGGTACCAATAGGTCGATCTCTGTGTGATTTACAATAGACTAACAAATATTTGGTAATTATTAAACTAGTGCAGCAACAAAATACCAAAATAATAGTTGTTTTTATCCCACTTTTGCGCTCTAAAAAGAGACCCAAAGGAGAAAACAAGAAAAGCAATACAATATATAATTTAAAACCTAAAAAAAATGTAAGATCACAAATGGTCTTCATACACAATATTACTAAAACAAGAAAAAACCTAGATTAACTATTAATCAGTTTTTAAGTTGAAGAATTATGATACATCTTCAGTCTGGGCAAAATGACCTCTAGAATTCAGCATTATTGAATTCACAATACTGCACCAATTTTGATGGGCTTCTTTTGGGGTTTTAGGTTTTTTTTAAGGGGGTAGATCCTTTAAGCCTGAAGTCAGCACTCTCCTATCACTGGCCTGCCAAGAAGAAGGTATTCTACCCTAGACAATCAGGACAAGAATGTAAAAATAGAAGATGAACTCTTAAATCTATCTTCTGTAAAGCCTCTCAGATATTTATGAAACACAACACTGAGGTTTGAGACATAAAGCACAAGCAACAAATTCAAAAGCTAATTCAGTATTGTTCTTTAGGTAGGATATAAATAACACCAAAAAATTCTGGTGTAAATGTATTTTTTTCCTGTTCTCACCTGTCCATGGAACATATTCTGGTTCTGTTTCAGGAAGTTCTCTTACTTTATATGAAGATGCTTTGGATTGGCGGTCTTGGAGAGCAGCTTGTAGCATATCCTAAAGAACATTGAAAAAGAAAATGCAGAATCTTATCAAAAGGTGGGTTGTTTGTGAAGGAGCCTACTTATCAGCATCGCTATCTAATAGTACAACTCAAATGACAAGTGCTTCTATGGCTGTAATCAAAGAGGGCAATCGCAAAACTAGAGGAAAGCATCTATATGATTGAAGGATAACATTTTTTTAAAAAATTGTCAAATCTAAAACCCTGGGATAGCTAGACTGAGATAAAGATTAAGAGAACTAGAATAATAGGTGCCTATTATGTAAAAAAGGGGTAAGGAAATAAAGAAACAAAATTATCTGCCAATGAAGGGGAAAAAATGATACAGAAAAAAAAGGAGTCAACAATTTCAACCCAAAAAGTAATCTGATTTTCCCCTGCCATGAAGGAGTTAACTCATGTGAACATGAATTGCTGGATTGGCTATCTAGATAATAACCATGAATAGATACAACTTGAGATATTGTTGGCATTACTGATTTTTTTGTAAAATTATCAGAAACATGATGGGGTTTTTTCACAAGTCATACTCAGCTCTCCACAGCTCTTTCCTTGCAAGTAATGTTGCCACCATTTGAACGTATGGACTAAGAGATGGTTAAAATTATAGTTTTCATTTACATATTCTATCCTGTATGGTAATTTGAAGCTGCTTTGTACATCCTGCTCCTTTGTTTCTTTTGCTGAACGTAGTAATAGTTTTATTTGTTTGCTATCACTACCATAACTAGCTATAACAAGATTCTCTTTGTTAAATGCATAATATACCAATTTTCCATTTCTTATTGAATTTTGAATCAGGAAATAATTCAATTCCATTTTAAAAGTATTTTAATATGAAATAATATCTGCTGTCAAAACACAGAAACACTGGATTAAACATTAATTAAGAACAATATCAATCAACATAGAAAAAGAAAAATATGTATACATTAAAAAGAACATGCAGACCAAGACACAAGTACAGTTGATAGAATTTTGTTTATCAAAGTTACCAAAAATCTTAACTAGTTATTTAAAAGTTGTTCTCAAATATCTAACTTTTGAAGGAAATAGGCAAATGGGAGAGCAGTTTTTTTTGGAAGTGAATGAAATAAAAGACCAGGAAATATCCCCTTTTTAAAAATATCCCACTGATTTGAGGGGGGGGGGGTATGTTGGAGTATGAATGTATGGAACTACTTAATTTTCCTACTGAAATCGAATGAGATTCAAAAGTACTTAACTGGGTGAAATACAGCCATAGTTTTTTTTAGGTCACTGTGTGAAATTGAATTGTCAGATAATGGAACTGACATTTATTGACAAAAATGGATCTTCCTCCCTGCTGCAACCACCAATACTATCCTCAAACTTTCTGCAACGGACTGGAGGACTCACCAGAGTAAATGATGTACTTTTTGTGAGCTGAAATCACCTTTCATAACACTGCCCTTTTCCTCTCACATTATTATTAAAATAAAATTTAATACCTTCATGATGTTATTTACATAGATCACTATTTCAGCCCATTCATCAGATTGAACAGATGTATCCTCCAAGATCTGCTTTTCCTTTTCCAGCAAACATTCAAAAATAGCATCTATTTGTGACACCTGAAAAATTGACAAGAGCAAAGTCAACACTTAAAATTCTTCTTGAGACATACAGCAATAATTTGGCTCAGATTTTATGAAATCAGGAAATTTAAATGTTCTGCTTAAGAAATTAAATATTCTCTTGAGAAACGCAGCACAGATGTCAACAGGGAAAAAGACAAAATAGATCCTAAGCATTTGTACCCTGGGGCAAAATTGTATACACATAGAAAATATAGAAGTGTTTTAGCTTGTAAAGACTTCGTTTTACCTCTCTGAAGAAAACATCAGCAGGAGTTAGACTTGGCGGAATGTCACTTTCTCTTTTCTCCAAAGCAAGCTGTATGGCTGCATTCACTACCTCTGGCAATCTGTAGTGATAGTTTTTGAGAGCAATGGCTGCAGCTAACTTTTCCGAATGTTCACTGAGTAATAGCCGAGTTGCCATCGGTGCATTTCTGATTTGAATAACATTCAGACGTCCCAACAGACCCATCTTGGAGAGAGATAACAGTAAATTAAAGGCCTTGTGCTACACTGCGTATTACCCATGCCTCTAATTGAGAACTCTGGGAGCCTACCTTGCGAAGGAAGTCAATGAAGAGACAATGTGCTTGTGACTTGTTGTCCAACTGGCGAAGAAGGATGATGGAGGAGCCGGTGAAACCTGCTGCTTCTGCACAAAAATGTCACAAGAGTATTAATTAGGTCAATTGTAGTTTTTTTTTTTTAAAAAAAACTGTCACCACACATATATGCCCCTTCTAAAATATAGGAGTTTAGATCCTGCACTCAGACTAACAACCACAATGCTATGGCTACACTCTGCCTCTGAATCCGACCCCCCTCCCATATTAAAGCCACTCCACTGATGGTCAATTAGTTTCCGGCAAAGTACAAAGTGTTGGTTTTGACCTTTAAAGTTCTACATCAGGCACGAGCAGACTTCTGCCCCTCCAGGCTGTTAGGAATTGTGGAAATTGAAGTCCAAAACACCTGGAGGGCCAAAGTTTGCTCATGTCTGTTCTACATGGTTTGAGGATCACCTTCTCCTATACAATTCACCCCACAAACTGAGGTCCTTTAGAGGGCAACTACTCCAACCAGCCAGAACCCAACTGTAGCACAGAGAACCTTTCATCGGCTGCCCTAGGACTGTGGAATGACCTGCCAGAAGGGATCCAACAGTTGAATGGCATGTCAGAATGTGAAACACCACTGAAGACCTATCTCTTCCAACAGGCCTACCCACTCCATTTCTATGAATTTTAAAATCCTGTCCTGTGTTTATTGTGTTTGAATGTTTATTTTATGTATTTTAATATATGTATGTTTTAATATATGCTTTTCATAGAATCATAGAGTTGGAAGAGACATCGTGGACCATCCAGTCCAACCCTCTGCCAAGAAGCAGGAAAATCTCGTTCAAAACACCCCCGACAGATGGCCATCCAGCCTCTCTTTAAAAGCCTCCAAAGAAGGAGCCTCCACCACACTCCGGAGCAGAGAGTTCCACTGCTGAACAGCTGTCAGAGACCGGAAGTTCTTCCTAATGTTCAGATAGAATCTCCTTTCCTGTAGTTTGAAGCCATTATTCCGGATCCTAGTCTCCAGGGCAACAGAAAACAAGCTTGCTCCCTCCTCCCTGTGACTGAGTTTCTAAACATCTTTCATTCTTAAGGTATAGAGAAGACAGGTTTTTTTTTCTGAGAGAGATCCCTCACCATATAATCATTCCCACCCACAACACAGAGCACAGCTATTTTACACACAACAGTCCTTGCCTTCAGGTACTGATTCAGCCCAACGAGGGTCAGATGTAGGATAATCATCCACTAATTCCTCACTGAGTTGAGCCACAGCACTATCCAGATCAGAAGATGGGCCTAAATCTATATGTTGGGGAAACAGCTCAGCAACTATGGCTTGTGCATTCTTCACATCATCCCTCAAATAAAAAGAAAAAATACAAATGAGTCAACTCTTCAAAGGGAACCATGGCCAAAATCCGACATGTGTAACAGTCCATTAGCATACATTTACCCCTGTTCCGTTCCACTCCATTCCAAATGTCAGAGAGTGCTCCCACCCTGGATTATGGAGTGAGCAGGAAGGGATGCCTGGGAAAGAAAGACACTACTCTCCCAGATCGACAGTGAACTAACATATATTGGCGAGATCAAGGGTAATGATATATTATCTATATTCTTCTACAGAACAAACAACTAAGCACGCCCTGGGTGACTTCTCCCCTCATTATTAAGCAGCTGTGGAGGCATGTTGCTTGCGCTTGGGTGTGGGGTATAATTATACAATGAGGTTCTGAATATTTCTTGGCACTATGAACTCAAAAGCACAAGTGCTCTTATTTGTGTTGCATTTTAGAGACTGGGTTGGTGGCAATGCTATATGACATTGTTAAACCTGATCACTGAAATTTTAGGTGTTTCTGAAAACTTCTCACAGCATTGCTATGTAAATGTTCTGCTAGTAGTCCCACCATTAAAGAACCCAAAATGCATTTGGTAGACAAGAATCTCCCTCGTCATACATGTATTCTGCGCTGTACATCACTCACTTAAGAAGGTTATGTGTAGTTTGCACAATGTAAAGCAGATATATACTAAATATACTTATATGTGAGTAATAGTAAGTTTCATGTGATCTGTATACTCCAGTAACATCCCAATTGATCTTGGAAGTCAGGCAGGGTCAGGCCTGGTTAGTACTTAGATGGGGAACCACCAAGAAATGTAGGATGCTGCAGAATGTATTTCAGAGGAAAGCGATGACAAACCTCTGAGTACGCCTTGCTTCAGAAAATCTGATGAAGTACATGGGACTACTATAAATTGAGAGGCTGCTTAAAAGCACATGTATACATACATACATATTATAACCATAGAAATATCAATGCTTACTGTACAACAATTTCTTTAACATATTATCCAACAAACAGAAAGCTCACTAAATATGTTAATCGGTGATGCTATACTAAGACAATGTGTCTCCTGGAATGAAACCAATTCAACACTGCATTTACATTTTATTTCGTACCTGCAATGCTGCAAGAAAGCAGATTTTAACAGTTTTATCTTATCCTCTGGTGCTACAATATCCATTCTCGAAGAAGGTTCAAATGCAATACTCTAAAACACAATAGAAAGAAAAAATAAGGGAGGAATAGCCCTTCCACAAAAAACAACTTTGCTGTGTCAAAAGAGACTAACTCTGGAGGAAAGGTTAGCTGCAGAAATTTTATATCCTTAACTAAAATGAACACAATTAGTGTATCTGATTAAGTGTGTGCAATCCATGAAAACCTATGCTCATTTCTAAGTCACTACAAGGCATAAGTGTTTTAATCTGTTATGATTACCTCATCATTTGGCTCAGCTATAGAGGAGGCTAGAGAATCCTCAATGTCTTCTGGAAGCACAGAAATTGTTTCCTTGGAATATACAGCTAAAAGACCACTTTTTCTAGCAAAGAAAATGGGAAGTCCAGCACAAGAACCTGCTCCTAAGATTCTATCACCTGAAAAAACATAAATGAAATCCAACATTACCACCATTCACCAATGCCACATGGTTTTGTTTACAAAATAACTATTTCATATACAAGATTTTATGACTCCAAAATTGTAATTTTTTGGCATCGAAAACAGCAAACATTCACAATAATCCCAATTATCTGGAAAAGTGTTTTTCTTTGCACAGAACCCAAAATTCCTCTCTTTTTAAAAATAAATAAATACCACATGCATTTTCATAGATAACAATTTACTCAAACATTCTGGGATGCCTAATTACTGGACAAAATGTTGGAAGTTACACATTGTCATTTATGAGGATGAAATAGTTTAATATTAACACCCACACTGTTAAAAACTGGTTTTCAGACATATTTATTTATTTACCATATTTATACCCCACCCTTCTCACCCTGGAGGGGACTCAAGGCGGCCTTACAACAGGCAGTAATTTGGTGCAATACACACATATGAAGTGAAAGTGATGCCATCTGAAGCTTAAAAAACAAGTCCCTATACATGATGACTGTATTCCAAAACATAACTGGCATTGTTCTTACATTTTATTATCAGCCACCTCATTGCTAAGTCATTTATTTAGCCAATGGAAAAAGGAATTGGAATAGCTAGAGCCTTTTTTTTTTTCTGGGAAGGTCCGAAAGCACCTTCCTTGGCTTACTGAGCATCTGTAAAATAAGCAATTTGGATTCACTGGAGTTTGTACCTTGCGAACTAAAAGTAATTTTTTCCTGGGGTAAGGAAGGTCTTCCTGTCCCAGTTGAACAAGCAAATACAGCTTCTTCTGTGTAAAGACAAGCAGCTTGACTGGAGAAATCTGGGACCACTAAATGACCCTCCGGTTCTTCAGCCTGAAATATTAAAAATGGACAACATCTGATAGTAAGACACACAAAGATGCCTCTCTCCCAAACACACTGTGCCTCTCCCCAAACACACTTTGATTTCTTGGGTTTTTTCCAGCTGTTTCAATTCAAGATTCCTACTTTTTAAATAAAAAAAAGAATTAAAAAGCAGGAAAGACACCTTTGACACACAAAAAGTCAACAACTACTACTAATTTCATGTACTTTTGCATACTACACCTTCTGCCCCAAAAGACTGAGGCTTGTAAAGGCAACTTTGATCATAAATTAATTGCACAGATTTTAAAGCAATATTAGAAAGGAAAAAAACAAGAGAGGAAAATAATGTTTTTGGTGGAGGAAATTATTTCCTCCACCAAAAAGGAATCCTATAATGCTTGTTTCACTATGTATATTCAAATATTTCAAACAAACTCTTACTATCACTGATGACCAATGTACTATCAACACCATGTTGTCCTAAATAATATTCGTAAGTTCAAGAACTAAAAGTAAACAGAAGAAATGCCAGTTACCTGAAAAGGTGGGTTGTATTGGGTGACCTCTACAACAACATTATCAGATGTGGGAGAACCATTATCTTCCAGTGTTACCAAAGCATAATAGATGAGGCATGGATTATCACCAAGATGCCAGGCAGCAGCCAAAATCACCAAGCCATCACTATTCATTTAGGGATATAAGAGTTAAACAGACAATGAACTTACAAGTCTATTAAAAACACAAGTAGCAAAACAAGGGTTCAGCTCCCATGACTCCACAGCATTGGGCCATGGAAGTTAACATGGTGTGAAACTGCATTAATTCTACAGTGTAGATTGGGGGTTCCCAAACTGTAGTACTCCAAGTGTTTTGGACCTCAGTTCCTTGAAGCCTGAACTGCCTTGATCAGTGAATAGGGATGCTGGGAGATGAAGTCCAAAAGACCCTGGAAGACCAGTGTTTGGGATTCACTGGTGTAGATGCACCCTAACTGCTCATAAACCCCTAATGCATCCCACTAGTTCATTCTTCCCTATTCTCTCATAATCCTAGTTTATCCTAATTGTCCTAAACCAAACTAATCTCTATCTTCATCCCACAACTATCACATGCTTTAGCCTTTTTAATATTCTTTCAAATGTTCAGAAAGATCAATCATCACCTCTATTCTCAAAGGAGCACTTAATTTATTCTGCATAAGAAACATCACTGACATAACCACACTTTACTTTAAGTCCTCTATTTATTGAATCAAAGCATATTAAGAGTGGAAAGGGCCCACAGCGACCATCTAGTCCAACCCCCTGCCATGCAGAAATATACAGCTGAAGCGCTTCTGAAATAAGTCCCGCCAAACTATTTAAATGCTTCCAAAGATAGATGTCCAGCACCTCCAAGGAAATCTATTACATACTTTTTTAAAAAAGTGTAATGTTGAGGTGGAATCTTTTGTTTATGACCATAACCATTCCTTTTTGTTCCTGGTCCTTATACTGCTAACTGTCCCCATCACGTGACAGTTTAACAGTCAAGCTTCCCCCTTTTATATTCTTTTTCCCCCCTCAGGCCCCCCTTCTCAGCATTCCAAGGCCAGAGATTGGCTGACTCCACTCAGGAAATGCAGACTAAGGATTTAATCCTTCTTTACAACAAGCAATGTGTTTAGCTGTGGCATGAAGCAATATTGCAACTATGTAGCACTTTTTAAAAGAATATTTCATCGGCTAATTAATATAAATGTATGTATAAATTTCCAATGTTGTTATTGCTTTTTGGCTGGGAGAGAGGAATTTAACAAAAGATCCCTGATTAAATTACAGAAATTGACAACTTTCTAAGCTGTTAAATCCACAAATTAGTAAGAACTTTAAAAATTGATATTATCAATTCTATTTGTGTTGCCATGGATTTAAAGAGGGAGATGAGCATACTATGAAATTGCTGACCATTGCTTTACTTTATGAATCTCGTTGTATTTATACTTTTAGCTACTTTTCCACTGTTTCTCCTAAATGCTCAGTAATCTGCCTACAACACTATCATACCCATAACACTAAATCTTTAGTACAGCTTTCCCCGAACTCATACCCTCAAAATGTGATTAAACTGCAAGTCATGTTCACTATACTGGCTGAGAATGACAGAAGTGATAGCCTCATATATCCAAAAGGTTAGCTAAATCTGGCAGGTTTAAAAGAAATATACTAAATTCAGAGATACAGCATTGTTCATGCCTTCCAATTCAAGCAGAAATGATCTAGCTACAGATGGAAAAATCCAGGCTTTTTACTACCACCTACACCAGTAATCCACCCACTGTGAAAATACACAAGTGCACACTTTAGTGCATTCAATATTCTGGATTACAGTTTTTGTAAATTCCAGTAAACAATGCTCGGAGGTTCTCGGAATTACAAATCCAAGATATTGGAATGGTGTCAGAATGCCTACTCTTGCCTAGTATTTTAAACAACAACAACAACAACAACAACAACAACAATAACAATAACAACTTTATTCTTGTATCCTGTCGCCATCTCCCTGAAGGAACTCGGGGCAGTTTACACAAGGCACAAGATGCCTAAAACGAGACATATACAACACAATTGAATAAAACATATAAGCATGTAATCACAACATAAAACTCAGAATAAAAACTGCACACATCCGTCAATGGTGATAGTTAATACAAACATGGCCAAGCTGTAAACAACAGGGCCAGGGAATGGGAAAAGTACAGAGCTTACCGATTTTGCTGTAAATCCAGATACTGAACATTGACCTCTCCCTTAATTTCTCCATAGTTGCTTTCAGATCCCTGTTGAAATAAGAGATATTAAAGTACCACAAATAAGACAAACATTTAGTGTTACGTGTATTCCATATGTACTACCACTTACCCATATTGATTCCATGATACTTTCTTTAAGTAGTCTATTTACATCCCAGCTGAGAACCTGCCGTTCTGCAGTTTCATCGACTTCCCACTTGTGAAGATTACAGCTGGTTAATGCATAAAACCTTGAACTGCTGTTGTTCCAAAGAACACTAGATAGCTGCATTAAAGATAAATTATGGATAATATCTCTGATGTACTTCTATATTTGAAGGTTCCATTAGAATAAAACAAGAGTTTACTATTCTATTACCCATTTATACTATTCTAATGCTAAAAGTGATCAGCTTATTTGCATTTTACTAAGGCCCATCAGTTACCGTTCCCTTCCCATATAAGCCTTCTTTTTTTCTGAAAAATATTGCAAGCATAAGGAAATGTGTTTGTTGTGTGACTGAGTCATAATTGAGCATGGAAGTAAGTGTGCTGCTCACTGTTGGTACCACAGCCATTTGTTGCAAAGTATCTATGACAATGATAACACATAAATTTAGAATGTGATCAACAGCAATCCTATAAAGATTTTACTCTACAGAAAACAGATGTTAGTTTTTGCTCAAACAATGGAAAGTAAATTAAGGGAAAATACTACACCCCAAACACAAAAAATAAGTGGATAAGAAAAGAGAAAAAGGGTCCTCTTGTCCACTGTCAGTCTGTTCACTCTTCCCCTAAGGCAGTGGTTCTCAACCTGTGGGTCCCTAGATGTATTGGCCTTCAACTCCTAGAAATCCTAACAGCTGGTAAACTGGCTGGAATTTCTGGGAGTTGTAGGCCAAAACACCTGGGAACCCACAGGTTGAGAACCACTGCCCTAAGGAGAGTAGCTCTCAGCAGAAAAATTATTTCCTATCCATGCTCTAACTGGTTCATGTTGAGAATCAGTTTTTCTTCTGCATCTCTCAGCTAGCCACGTGTCATTTCTGGTGTCGCTTTAGTCCCATCTTTGATCTTTTAGGAGTTTGGGCTTGTAGAGGGTTAAACCATATTCTGATGTGAACTTAAAACTTTTTTAAAAAATTGGAGTCAATTTTCCCCTTAAAATGTGGTGGAGTGTCCTGAAAAAAAAAACTACCAAAAAGGGTTGAGGGCCACCAGCAACCTACAGGATTCCCAGTTCGGCTATAAAACATTTAGACTTACTGCTGCATCATTACTGGGAGACAAGATGCCCAGCAGAGAAGAAACTCTTCGACCAATTCCTGAAAACATGCCTTGTCCTTGTGGCAGGCCATGCTGATGAATCTTTCCAGAGTTATCTGGTGTCAGTCGGATAAACTGGCCCCGTGACGATGATAGAATAAAACTTCCTCCCTAGAAGATGAAAAAATGTTCAGTTTGGTCTATGACATTATTAGGTGAAAACTTTTTGTTGAAAACGAACATCCTATTGTTAGTGCTCCTGTTGCTATTTGCTCTCAGATTAGCTCCAACATAGGGCAACTTTATGTATGAGAGAACTCCAGGAGATCATGTAATTAACAGCCTTGCTCAGAGCTCACAAACGTTATGGCTTCTTCAATTAAACTAATCTTCCTGCAATTTGGTCTTTGCTTTTCTCTACTGCCTTCCACTTTTCTCAGTGTTACACCCCACCCCAATGAATCATGTAAGCTCATGATACATTAAAATACAATAGTCTTCCTGAAAGCAAAATTATATTCTTCTATTTTAAATATATATATTATGGTGCCCTTGAAGCAATGATCAGAGACAAAATAAAATAAAAGATTTTCCAGAGCTATTGAGCTGCAACATTAAAATTCCATGAAATTGATTTTCACATTTAAGTTCCTATTTTACCTTTACAGCTGTGAGAAAACTGCAGAGAGAGCCTCCAAAATCTGTGCATGTCTCAGTGTAGGAACTTTCATGCACAAGACTGGGCCAATATCTTATCGATCCTTCACTTGTGGTAGCCATTACTGATAGAGACTTGTAAAGACAGCAAATTGGATTATGTTAGCTATGCAATCTGTGTTGACATGACAAATGTAAACAATTTCAAGATTTTAGTTATCATAGTACCTACACTATGTGATTATGTGAAAAAAAGGAATTGGTTGTTTAAGGCTGTTAAACATTGTGAAATTGTTTCAAGGTTATTTTAAATGTGTACTTCAGTGTAGCCTAAGACTAAGAAAGATTTGTACAATGCTGACCACCATATTTTTCATAAATACATTAAGACTCCAGATGCTCTATAAACAAAAACAGTAACAACTTAGAATTTCTAAGCACTGAACAGACTTAAAAATAGTGGTTACAGTTTAATAAACATACTATGTATAATTGTGCACATGTCAACCTCATATATAGGCAGTCCCTGAGTTACAAACATCTGACTGACAAATGACTCATAGTTAAGACCAGGGCGAGACAACAGAAAGTGAGAGAAATGTACACCTAGAAAGGAAATTCACTCCTGAAACAGTTATCATGGGGAAAAAATGTCTCCAACTGAAGCTTTATCTACAATACTTGTTTCCACAATCCAAAAATGTCAAAATCCAATTGTCACAGGGACAGAAATCTCCTGGACAGGGGAACAGACAGCAAAACAAACACCACAGGGGTGTAAACCTTTCCCTGTGCTATCCAAAGCTAAAACATATATATTTTTGGCTGTAGTTACACTTAAAAATGTACTTGTTACAAACAAATCCAGCTTAAGAACAAACCTACAGAATCTAACTTGTTCATAGCTTGAGGACTGCTTGTCTATGTCAAGGGCAGGTTTGGGGGCCAAACTTACGGATTTTTATATGATTCATGAATATCTCAAAGATTATTTAATGGAGTAGGGAAAATGTGAGTGCCTTTTCAGGGGGCTAGATACTGGTGCTATTTTCCTGTCTAGGCATTCAAGAAGGCCAGAAGTAGTACCATGGTATAGAACACTGTTTCTCAAACTTTGCTCCTTGAAATGTTGTGGACTTAAGCTCTCACAATTCCTAACAGCTGGTAAGCAGGCTGACATTTCTGGATGCTGAAGTCCAAAACACCTGGAGGAACAGTTTGAGAAACACTGACATAGAGTAAAAAGGGGGTCAGTGCTTCTTTTTGGTTTTCTTGAGATGGACTAGTCTTTCATCACTCTATTCAGATAAGAGGGTATTTTTTAAAACAAAAGTTAAGGTACAATGCTTACACTGGGGGTCAATTTTTGACAAAAAATCTGTACTTATATGAGTATATTTAGTAATACAGAAGGCCAGGAATGGGAATGCTGAAATTTACAGTTGCCCGATAATGATCAGGAGGAATGGTCTTCAAGGAGGGATTTCTGGGAATGGAGCCAAAGTTGCTACTGACCTGAGCTACTTTTTCATTCAAACTAATCACTTATTTTCAAATTCAAATCACTATGAGCTTGTTCAGACACAGCTTGAGATCATAAAAGGAAGCCATAATAAGGAGAAACACTGAGTTCACTATCAAACATATTTGAATGTGTAATTCAGCATCCCATTTCAAGCTCCTTTGTACTGCAATTTACAGCAAATTAAAATAACTGTGAGGAAATACAAAGCACACCTGACCTAAGGACTATTAAGGGGTGTTTTTATTTCTGCATATGCCATCGATTCAATGAGAGAGAAGTAGCTTGAACACACATTTTCTGCTCTTAACATACAGTAAAGTCACATCAAATTTTAGAATGGACCTGTATTCTCATCATACTGAACATTCCCAACTAGTAAAGGCAGAATTCAGATATATACTGTTTAACAGTTACCAAATCATCACATGTAAATTTCTTTGCTGTTTGAATGTTTTCCCCATGTCTACCCCCCCCCCAAAAACATTTTAACTATTTAAATTATGTATCACCAAATTAAATACAAATATTTATGAAAACAATGTTTGCATGGATAGCATACAGACTACTCAATAAACCATAAAGTTCGGAATGATTTCATAACCAAAGACATTCTAAATAACTTTTGCATATTATATAATGAAAAAAATTGTTATGTTCCTCACCTGTAAAGAAGGAGCCTCACCAGGAACTTTATGACAGGATACTGCTACTAAGTCTGCATTGCCCTGAAAGTCACTGGGTGGCAACTGCAATTCCTTGCATACGGACAGCTGAAACACACAAATTTGGTTCTTCGTTTTGTTTGTCAATTGATAAATTTAAAAGTATGCATTTGTGTCACTCCAATTCTATGAAAGTTATTTTGGAGAATATTTATCAAAGATCAAAATAGCTTGGGCACACACTATCAGTTTTCTCCTTTAATACAACACACAGAATAGACTCAGATTGTTCATAATAGTAAGCTAATAGACTGAAAGTATGTTTTCACTTTAAAGCCCATGCCCAATATAAAATCATTCATAGTCTAAACCAGGTTTATTCAAAGCAGTGGTCCATAGACTGGTACCAATTCAGAAGCCACTAAAAACCAGTCCACAGTAAATTTCCAGGAACGTACATCCAAATGATAATAAAAGGTACAAATATAAGACTGGTCTCAGGCACACTGGAGAAAAATGTCCAGGCTGCCACATCAGTTAATTTGAAAAGCACTGGCCTAAATTTTTCACAGAAAGTTTTAAATGATGCAAAACAGATGCCAAGCCAGCTTAACCTCACTAACACAATAGATCTGAAGTTGCCCATTAGCCATCTATATTTTTCTTATGAAAATGTCCATGATTATTTTTAAAAGTCTACATTTGTGTATCTATAACCTACTCTTAATTTACCTTTGCAGTTGGCGATCGACCAATTTTCCAAATAATCAGTCTGTCTCTGTATACCAGCCAAGCCCATCCACTTCCATCTATCTGCACGCTCAAGTAGTCCTCAGCTGCAAGAAAGTACAAATTCCTGAACAAATCCTGTGTTTTTATCTGTTTATACCAGATTATCTGGCAGTGGAGACTCCTATAATCCAGTTTAAAGCAGATAATCTGGGATCAGATCCTGGGATATAGGGCAGTATAGAAGGGGCCTAAGAATATTCTCATACTTAGAACTATCTCCTTAAGGAAAGCAGCAAAACCACACGTTAAAATGAATACCATTTGCTTGGTTTGATAAACAAAGCTATTTCTACCTAAATCGAAATAAGAAGCATCTCATGTACAAATAAATAACACTAAGGTTACATCTTTCTATCTCAATCTTCAAACCCATGCTTTCTAAAATAGCTGTAGACATAAACTTTAAAAGATATTGGCAATGTTCCCAGGAATGTTACAAACCTAGCAGGAAGATTTTAGCTATTTTTCCATGTTTGGTTATTTGCATAGAAAAATAAAACACTTACCACCAGCCATTCTCAAGGCCTCCATAACTTTTACTGGTAGGGGCGAGCCAAACCCTTTCACGTCATAGTTAATGGTTTCACTTCCTGTTGGATGATGCACAACCTTTGTGGGAGTACACCTAAGCAAAAAGAGAAGTAACCAACATTTTCCATATTTCTGTTTCAATTAAGTGGTAAAGTAGCTACAACTGATTTTAGAGTTTGTGTATATTTATAGTTATTTTATGTCCCAGCATGGAATGTTTGCCATATATATGTTGTGCTCCCTTCGGGGTGAGAAGGACAAAATATAAATGTTTCAAATAAAAAAAAAATAACCTTGTCAAGAACATTGCTTCACTGACTTATGCTAATTTCATTCATCACTGTTTGAACAAATGTGTGGAACACATAACAAAACAAAGATTTCAGTTGCCACTTCATTTATTGGGGATGACGACCCACAAATGCATTTTCTTCTTGCCATGGAAGGAAAATCCTCACATTTAAAAACCAACAGGGCTGCTATTAAGTTCTATCTATGGTGAAATCCAATGTTCTGAAGTTAATATAAGCCACAGCAGTTACCAACTTCAGAACACTGATTTTCCTTGGGAACAAAATGTCAGAGAAAAAGGATGAGTTCTCTTCTGCCTTCTCCAAAACTTATAGTGAACAGCCCAGCCTCCACAGCTGTCATTTCCATTTCTTGAAAATGGACACATTCAATACATACATTACAGATGTATCAAATTACATGAATATATACAACACAGAGATATAGCAATATGACACCACTTTGCCCTTTGACAAGATGCTTAGAATTTCTTCCAGTTATTCCTAAGAAAATGTTATGAAATTCATGAGGTTACTATAAATTAATTTGAAGACAAGCATGTGCACACACACACACACACAAACAACACGCCCATGAGCAACAGCACTAAAACTTTCTAGGTGTGATTGCTGACTATCTCCACAAAGTATGGATTCCACAGGATGGAGCCAATGTTCTAAAGAGCTACAATTGAATAAGGTGTATCCATATTCGCAGAGTGCGACTTTGGGACATAAGGGTCCCAAACCCAACTCAGCCGCAGAAACTTGCTAGTTATCCCTGGTGAAGTTACATTTCCTTAGACTTACAGAGAGGCATTGGCAAACCATCCTCTGAATAAAAAAAAGCTAAAGATAGGTGCCTACTAAGTCAGGATCAATTTGAATGCACATGATGATATAGAGACATGTACAGTTAATGCGATAGCCACTGGGCTCTTATTTCCTGTTGCTGTTATGACAGGTTGAACATCATCCCTTATCTGGAAAGCTGAAATGCTTCACAATCCAAATCTGGGCAGCTGAGGGCCCTTCTACACTGCCCCTTTATCCCAGGATCTGATTCCAGACTATCTGCTTATATAAATATGTATAACTCCTCACTGTCGATAACCTATGATAAACAAGTTTTGGGAATTCTAGTTGGCTGTTGTATGGAATCTGCCCGGAGTCCCCTTGGGGAAATAGGGTGGAATACAAATAAAGTTTATTATTGTTGTTGTTGTTAATCTGGGATCAGATCATGGGATAAAGGGGCAGTGTGGAAGGACCCTGAGAGTGTGACACTTTTGCTTTCTGAGGGTTCAGTGTCTAAAAGTTGTACTGTACATACAGTTAATGTGGTGGCCATTGGGTCCTTATTTCCTGTTGTTGTTATGACAGAGAATCCCTTATCTGGAAAGCTGGACTGCTCCACAACCCAAATCTGGGCAGCCAAGGGCCCTTCTATACTGCCCCGTTATCCTCTGATCTACAACTGTAAATACAGTACAATTCTACCCTCGGTTCACTTCTGATATGACAAATAAAACAAATAGCGCCTAAACACATTGCTTCGTGAATAAAATTATCTTCCGGCTGTGTGTGTGAGAGAGAAGTATATGCAACATCAATACACTTTGTGTTTAGCTGTCGATCGCATATCCAAGATTTGCATAATGTATATGCAAATACATTCCAAAATAATAATTGCAAACAAAAAATCTCCCTGTGCATTTTGGATACAAAATATTCACTCTCCAGGCATGGGCAAACTTGGGCCCTCCCTCCAGGTGTTTTGGACTCCAACTCCCACCATTCCTAACAGCCTCAGGCCCCTTCCCCCTCAGCTTAAGCGGCTGAGGGGGAAAAGGAAAGGGCCTGAGGCTGTTAGGAATGGTGGGAGTTGGAGTCCAAAACACCTGGAGGGCACAAGTTGGCCCATGCCTGATTTATTATTAGTTCCCTTCCATTAATTAAAAGTTCCTAATCCAAAATTAATGACGTACAAGGTTCTCCACCTATCCCCTTTATCCCCATCTGCTCGGTAGTTTGATGTTGTAGTTTCACCAGGCCTTTAGCCTTCTCACCCCGAGTAGGCCGCCCCTCGCGTACTCACCGCGCCGACAGGGAGCTGACGTTCCTCCGGGCCACGGGCGAGAACAGCGCCGGGGAACTGACAGACGCCTGGCCCTTCCTGCCGCCGAGACGGAGGCCCCTTCGGCCTGACCCACCACCGACCGGGGTGTGAGGGGAGCCCACGGGGGTCGAAAGATACATGGTTCCACCTCAGGACGCCAAAGCTCACAGAATACACGGAGCTTTCAGAAGTGCACGAGTTCCCGGGCGGCTCCCGATGACGTAGACGTTGTGTTTCTCGCGCGTTCTAATAGCGTCATCCGGATTCCCAGGATGGGATTGACTGGAACGCTTGAGAAAGGCGGGGCTTCCGTGATCCAGCTGGGCAGAGTTGAAGGTCCGCCTCGGAAGTTTTTGAGTTTAGCTTTTGGCGGGAAGGTTAACGCCCGCTGCTCTTCCTCATTCAGCTTAAGGGAAATTCAGAACGGTTTTTGAGGGCCCTTGCAAGCTCCATTATCCTTTCCCTTGTGTTGCTGGATGCCTTTCAAGTCGTTTTTGAGCTATAGCCTCGCCATCACTGGGCATTCTGGAGGTCAGGCTACACAGAGAAGCCACTGAAATCCACAAGCATCTGGACAATTTCAACAGAAAGGAAAAAACCATGAAAATGAACGATAACTGGCCACCAGTATTTTAAAAACCCCTCTAAAATCATAACAGTAAATAAAGAACAATGCTCAAATGCAGGGGAACTCAAGACAAAAAATCAGGGACAGCTAATCACCTCTCAACAAAGGATTCCCCCAGGCAGTAACAAGCTACACCTAAAAACTCAGACCATCAAATTCTAACCAAGGTGGCAAATTGAAATATTCAAACCTAGCTCCAACTGACAAGATATATAAATCAAATTTCCAACAGACCTCGCAACCTGAGGATGCCTGCCATAGATGCAGGTGAAACGTCATGCTTCTAGAACATGGCTATATAGCTTGAAATACCTACAACAACAGTGAGAAGCTACACCTAAAAACTGTCAGGCCATCAAATGCTAATCAAGGTGGCCAATTGAAACATTCACACCTAGCTACAACAGACAAAAGAGTTCTTTCTCCTACCCTGGACTTTTCAGATATATAAACAGATATATAAACCCATTTTTTCCTAGTTTCTAACAGACCTCACAACCTCTGAAGATGCCTGCCATAGATACAGGTGAAACGTCAAGAGAGAATGCTTCTAGAACATGGCTATATAGCTCGAAATATCTACAACAACCCATTCTGGATGTGTCTGTCCTTAGAAGACTTGCTTTGGCCTTCTCCTGAGAGTGGTTCCTTCCACACAGCCATATAACCCAAAATATCAAGGCAGAAAATCCCACAATATCTGCTTTGAACTGGGGTATCTGAGTCCACACTGCTATATATTCCAGTTCAAAGGAGATTATATGGGATTTTATTCAGCTGTGTAGAAGGGGCCAGTAACTGATCCAAAGCCATCCAGGGGGTTTCCATGGCTGAATTGGGATTTGTACTCTGGTCTCCAGCACCAAACCAGGACTCCTCACTGGCTTCCTATCCATGTCTGTTGTGTGCCTTCAAGTCCATCCTGAGTTATGGCGATCCCAAAGTAAATGTATCATGAGGTTTTATCATGGCAAAATTTGTTCAGAAGAAATTTAACACTGGCTTCCTCTGAGACTGAGGCCCCTTTTACACTGCCATATAAGATCCAGTGTAGACTCATAATCCAGTTCAAAGCAGATGTGGATGATCTTCTTTGATAATCTGGATTATGTGGCAGTGTAGAGGGGGCCTGAGAATGGGATTTGATGGTGGTTATGCAGAGCTTTCCCAACTGTGCATCGAAACTATTGCTGTGTCCACTGACCTGTTGTGTAGGTGTGTCACGGATGTAGGAAAAAAAACCTTGAGTTTATGTGAAATAAGCAATAAATCCTATACACACACACACACATGCAAGGTTTTCGTAGGAAATGTTGGCAAACATTTCCTAAAGTTTGATAATAATTTCATAATACTTACATGATAACTTAATGAGGTTCAATACTGAGGAGTATTATTGGTGTAAGGTCACACAGTGAATTGCCTTGGTTGAGCGGGGCAGAACAATAGGCAGAGCACTCAAACCACTAAACTACACTGGCTCTTATCCTGGAAAAACCGCTTTTTGAGTGCAAATCTTGTCAATAAATTATTTAAAAATGAGATTACTTTCAACTAAATTATAATGATGACCTCAGTACTAAGGGGCCAAACTAGACAGGCTAAGCCTCTTGGGGCTGCAGAAAGGTATTTAGCACCTCAATTTTCAAGTAAGGTATAATAATGATTAAGATTGTTGTTGTGTGTCTTCAAGTCATTTCAGACTTAGGGCGACCACAGAGATTCCTTGTCAAGATTTATTCAAAGGAGATTTGCCTTTGCCGTCCTCTGAGAGAGTGTGATTTGCCTAAAGTCACCTAGAGCCATTGTCCAAGGTTCAAACCACTACACCAGGCTTTTTGAATTCTGAATTCCTTCCCTCTCTTTTTTTCTACCTCTTCTTTCTCCCTTTCTTACTCTTCCTCCTTCCCTGATTCCTACTTACATTTCTTTCTTCCCTTTCTCTCTCCCTCCTCCTCTTTTTCCTACCTCTCTTTTTCTCCTTTTCTTTTTCTCCATCCCTCCTTTCTACCTTCCCAGGGGTGCAAGGAGTGCCAGGAGTGGTGAAGTAAAGTGGTGGGCAGAAGGGAAAGTGGCAGGAACCAGGAGCAGGGAAAGCGGCTGGCTGGCATGACCTTTATCAAGTCAAATCATAGGTCCACTTAACTCACTGAGAATGGTAATAGTCTTTATAGTATCTGATAAAGATTTAGCCCAGATTTGATGGCCAAAATTTTTTGTAATCTACTATAGTAGGAATTGAACCTGGGCCCTTCAGCATACAGATTGCTTTCTTTCTTAAGCTCAGAACAGACATCCCAATACTGTGTGTGATGAGGAAAATTTCAAAACCACAGTAGGGATTTAATTCTAATGACTTGGGTTCTATTGCAGAAGACTTGCAAATCCAGTAGAGGAATTTTTTAAATGTTTGCTTTTTAAAACAAAAGCAGTTTCAGAATGTAAGAGTTAAAAGAGCCCCCCTTTTCTGTAAGCAAAACGCTCTCTGAACTGATCTCTATCTTTTCAATACAATGACTTTAAACAAAATACCAGAATTACACATTTAATTTATCACCATCTTAAATGGAAAAAGAATGTGCTTCCACGCCGTCAGGTTTAAAAAAATAGTAAACATCCATATCCATCAATCAAAGCAGCATAAAAATATTTACATTGTAAAAACAATTTACTGTTTCATATCTTCACAAGAATATAATTATAATTAGATTCTCTGAATAAAAAGTTTAGTACAGCCATGTTTTAAAATACACAGGAAAAATATAAACACATTTATTATACATGAATTGAAACATAATTTAAAATTACTTGGAAATGTGTTACATTTCCATTCTTTATATTATTTCATTTTAAAGTCTTTTTTCTTCTTCAAGATTTTACATTTAATGCAACATTTTCACTGTGCTGGAGAAAAGACTGTTTCTTCATTAATTTGCTGAAGAGTCCATTTGGGTTTGCAAGCAATTTTTCATGTTTCCCACACTCAACAATTCTTCCTTGATCAAGAACTGCAACAGAATTCGCATTCTGAATAGTGGACAGACGATGGGCAATTATGAGAACAGTCCTTCCTTCCATGAGTCGATCTAATGCTTCTTGGACAAGGAATTCGTTTTCAGCATCCAATGCACTAATTCATGAACAAAATGATGAGAAAACATATATTATTGTCCTATATCCCACTTTAGAATAGTTAGCTTACTAGTTTGCTTTCATTTCAGGCTTTTTATAATGTGACAGTATTTTAAGAGTATTACATACATTTCTTTTTAAAAGCAACAACTTTATTTCTGTGTAAAAAATATACCCTTCTGATAAATCAAGTCCCTGATGAAATTCAGGTAAGTGCACATATTTTTAACCTGCAATGTAACATACTTCTTTAGATTATTGTTTCAAATCTGTTGACACTAAGTGAATGAATATTTCTAGATGGAAGTCTCAGTTTATCAGAAAGTCTTCCAAAAGGGAGGTCACTGGAAAGTTATGGAATGTGTAACTTTTTTTTAATCAAAGAAATACACAGACTAAACCTAGTTGCAAAGGCACAGCTTAACACTACCAAAGGCTTGGAAACGCACTGTTCTCACATCAGACTTTTACCAGTCCCAGAGGGCATCTACACTGTAGAATTAATGCAGTTTGACACTACTATAATGGTTAGGGCTTGATGCCATGGAATCATGGGAGCTGCAGCTGGCTGAGGCATCAGTACTATTGGACAGAGATGGCTAAAGCCCTTGTAAAGCTACACCTCCCATGATTATATGGCATTCAGCCAGGCAAGTAGAGCGGTGGTGAATTAGATTAATTTTACAGTGTAGATGCAGCCCTCAAGTCCACCTTGATTCTGACTGGCCCACTTTTCAATTCTGTCAGTTTTGTACACAGATAGTTTGAAAAATGCATCACCAGTCGAAGAAGTTCATTAACTCACTCAAACAATGATCCCTTTCTAAAACTGCCTGACCACCTACAAGTCATCTATCAGGAGCAATCATTTTGTCATAGCAATCACTTAACTCCTTGACAGATAAGAGAACCATGACAGACCCTCCCAAGTACTGTAGATACAGTGGCTAGATTAAACTAAATCTGTTTTCTCCTTGTAAGTGGTTTTCTATATTATAGAATCACAGACAGAAACCTTGTTCTTAATATTTTAACAATGTTTCTTACCTCTCACACAAAAATAATACCCACTTACAGTTGTTCATGGTGAGTTTAGTACTTCGGCATTGTTTGTTTTCCAACTTATTAAATTATATTCAAGGATTTCAACGGAGGCAATATTTTCCTGGGTATCTCATGCTTCCCAGAAAATATTATGCTCAATGGGAACCTTGAACTCTTGCTGCAATGTATTAATGAAGAATATGTAACCTCCTTTGATGCAAATTCACATAGTAAAAAAGTGACAGTATTCAATAGTTAACCGGGCAGGAGCCACCGGTGGCGCAATGAGTTAAATCTTTGTGCTAGCAGGGCTGCTGACCAAAAGGTCGGCAGTTCAAATCCAGGGAGCGGGGTGAGCTTCCATCTGTCAGCTCCAGCTTCCCATGCAGGGACATGAGAGAAGCCTCCCACAGGATGGTAAAACATCCGGGTGTCCCCTGGGCAACTTCCTTGCAGACGGCCAATTCTCTTACATCAGAAGCAACTTTCAGTTTCTCAAGTCACTCCTAACACAAACACACACAAAAGTTAATAGGGCAGCATATTTCAATGACAAGAAAAGACATTATATGGTTTACTACAGAGATGCCAATCCACCCCTACTGTCTTGAACATGGTTGCTTTCCTTTTAAGTAAAATATTTTTCTACTTTGTTATTCTATTGTGTCACTTTTATTACTTACCTTGTTGCTTCATCAAGAAGAAGAATTTTTGGATTCTAGAAAACAAAATTAATGTGGTTTTATATGAACAATATTTTTGGGAGGAAAATTTTAAGATTGCAAATTGGAATGCAAATTAATTTCTATCATCAGGAAGATAAATCTCAGCGTATTGACTATTCATGCAAAAACTGCACTGTGTCGAACCATGTTAATTCGACTGAAACAACAGTGACAGGTGTGCCAATACCGAGAAAACCAACACAATATTGAAAGGGATTGTGGAAGAATGATATTTTCTCAACCACCACGTGAGTTTCTTTGAGGATATTCATTTTTCACTTTGAGGATGATAATGCTATAGCCAATGTCATTCATAACTGGTACTGATCACAGTTTGCAATGTATTTAATTCACTCTTTAGAGGAGAAAAATGTGTTTTGAAACAGATTTTCATGAATAGCTATGCTGAATTCACTTCTTTTAGAGGATTCCGCCCCCCTCCCAAATAAACGTTTCCTCAGGTTTTGCATGTTAACAATGTATGTGTTTATTATTTTCAAATGGTCATGTCATATATTCTCTCTTAAGTTTTTTTGCGTGTACACCCAAATGTGCACAATTAGGTGAAAATGATGAAACCACCTTTTTTTAAATAATGAATTTCTCTAAGGTTTCTCAGCTAGAAATAATGCACAAGTAGTGACTAGGGACAGTTACATTTAGTCTATGTTTAAATAAAATAGGTGTAAAAGAGGCTGCTGCACAACAACTTTAGTAAAATGAAGAATGTGCAAAACAGAAGCATATGCTGCATCTTCTTTTTAAAAAGAAAGAGACAAAAAATCTAAAATTCAACATGATCTTTTTCCTCTCATAAAAGGACAATCCCTGGGTTACAAACAAGATAGGCTCTGTAGGTTTATTCTTGTTAAATGTGTATGTAAGTTGGAGCAGGTACATTTTTAAAGTGTAACTTCAGCCATATATATGGCTGGATTATGTGTTTATATGTGCAAGTTTTGGATAGCATAGGAAAGGGTTAATACACTTGTAACGTTTGTTTTGCTATCTGTGCCTCTGTTCAGGAGATTTCGTCTCACTTTTACCCTGTGACAATTGGATTTTGAAATTTTTGGTTTGTTGTGGAAGCAAGGATTGGTGATAAAGCTTCAGTGGAGACACTTTTTCCCCATGATAACTCTTCCAGGAGTGAATTTCCTTTCCTTGGGGTAGATTTCTCTCACTCCCTGTTATCTCACCCCCATTTGTAACTAGCAGTCGGATGTTTGTAACTCGGAGACTGCTTCTATATAGATACTTGAGGGAAATATCCTACTTAGATGGCATTAGTAACTATTTTGAAATCGTGTTGTTTATTGGTGGTTTTAATATAAATGTTATTGTATTACCGATTTTTAATTTTTTATGCTTTACGTCTAAATTTTATTTTATGTTTATATTTTAATTTAGTTAGGTTAATTTATAGTTAGTTATATATTATTATCTTGTTATTATCTTATGTACAGCATTGAATTTTGCCTTTATAATATTGGAAACTGCTTTGAGTTCCCATAGAGGGAGAAAAGCGGTATATAAATGTATCAAATAAATAAAGAAATTGGGTATTAGGATCTCTCTGAGAAAAATCCTAATATCTGAAAAATGACAATGCTTTACTGTTTGGTATTTGAATATTACCAGGATATGATCACAACTAGATAATACATAGTTGTGTCTTCTACTATGTAAAGTCCAGAGATTTTACTATTAATATGCATGAAAAATAATCAGCAAACTGTAATTAGTGTTACCAAGGAGTTAACTATTGTTCTTAGAGCAACAAGTATAATACTTTTGACATCCTGATTAAAATTACTGGTAGTTACTTAACAGGCCCATTAGAGGCTGCTCTCCACAGAACTGGCTGTTCTAGAAAAGGCTGTAGAGCAGGTTCCTGATTTTTAACTCCTCAGAAAAGGCAGCAGATTGCAAAGAAACACATTCTCTCAATCTATCTCAAACGTGATATTGGTATAACTACAAGATTTCCAATTGAAAAAAATCAACTATGAAAAGATTTTTGACACCTATTTTTCAATATTATTCTCATTAGCTTTTAAAGAGAGAAATGAGCACAAAGGCTTACCTTGAGAAGAGCTCGGGCAATTGCAATTCGTTGCTTTTGTCCACCTGTCAATAAATAGATTAAAATTCTTTTTTAAATATAAAAAAACACTTTCCCCTTTTGTCTTAAGCTTCTAGCTTAAATATTATAGAGATGTTATGCTCTCTGCTAATTTACAGAAAAAGATAAATATTTATAGATAGAACCACAGAATGATGGAGCTGAAAGAGATCCCAGGAGCACCCAGTCAAACCCCATTATGCCAAGCAGAAATAAACAAACAATTCTCAATGAATGGCCATTCAGCCTCTATTGAAAAACCTCCAGAAAAGGAGCTTCCACCACACTCCTAAGCAGCATATTTCATTGCCAAGAAACTCTAATGGTGAGGAAATTTTATCTAATGTTTAGGTGAAATTTCTTTTCCTGTAATATGAATCCATTGTTCTGTTTTCTTTCTAGAGCATCGGAAAACAAGCTTGCCTTCTTCTTAATGTAACATTCTTCCATATAGTTTAACATATCATCATGTGAAAGCATTAATCACATAAACATATTTTCAAAATGGCAACCTCTTACCTGAAAGAAGAATTCCTTTTTCGCCAACTAAAGTATCGAATCCTTTTGGAAAATTTTGGATAAAGCTAAAAGCATTTGCAATCTCAGCAACTTTTTCAATTTCTTCCATAGTAACTGCAGAGGGGTCCTCCGCACCATAGGCAATGTTTTCAGCGATAGAGCATGAGAACAGAATAGGTTCCTAGTATGTGTGAAAGCACAGTGAATCATCACAATATATAGTTAGGGAGTTCAAATACATGCAACAAACAGGATGAAAAAGTAAACACAATATTCTTAAGTACAGGCTTATCTGTTCAAGTATGACTTTCAAGAGATGGAATTCAATTTTTTTTTTTGGTCTTGTCAGGAGCGACCTGAGAAACTGCAAGTCGCTTCTGGTGTGAGAGAATTGGCCGTCTGCAAGGACGTTGCCCAGGGGACGCCCGGATGATTTGATGTTTTATCATCCTTGTGGGAGGCTTCTCTCATGTCCCCGTATGAGGAGCTGGAGCTGGAGCTCATCTGCCTCTCCCCGGATTCGAACCTGTGACCTGTTGGTCTTCAGTCCTGCTGGCACAGGGGTTTAACCCACTGCGCCACCGGGGGCTCCTGGAATTCAAATTGATAATACAAAAAAGGCCCTCCAGTGTTCCCAAAAGTTTGTCCAGTGCTTAGAATGGACAAACTCGTATAAAGAGAAAAATGAATGAGAATAAATACTACAATGAAGAAACACAACTTATCTTCTTACCTGACTTACTGTTCCAATTTTAGTCCTGAACCAGAGTGGATTTAGTTGACGAATATCAACACCATCAACAGTGACCACTCCTTTAAAAAGTTAAAAGGATCTTGTTAGGTAAAATTTCAGATTCCAAATTTTCAGAGGAAAGAAAGAACAGGAAATACAGAACGTAAAACAAATCTACAGATACAAGTGTTGAAGTCCTTCATACATTTTTGTATTTCCAGAAAAGAGAATATATTACTTTGCAGCAATGTGAACAACTTCTACAGAGGTCTCTATTTAATATGATTCAGAGAAATATGTGTCATATCCAACAGCCATATTTACGTGAGTCTAGTGTGCCATCAAATGTAATAAACACCTCAATCTTGAGGTGCTCATTCAAAAAAAAGAAGAAGAAGGAAGGAAGGAAGGAAGGAAGGAAGGAAGGAAGGAAGGAAGGAGAAGCAGCACCCTTCTGCCAAGCAGAGGCTGTTAAGTTTGAGGAGGAGAACAGGGCTTGGAGAGGGAAGGGGCACCCATTTCTTTGCCTCAACTGAGAGACGGAGAACGGGGCTTGGGGAGGGTAGCCACTGCTCTCCCATCAGGCTGAGGCTGGTGAGTTTCCTAGGTTTAGCCTGATGGAGGGGTACAGGCACCTTTAGGAATGCAATTCTATGTGCCATCGAATGTAATGCACACCTCCATTTTGGCACAGCAATTAAGCCAAAAACATGTGCAATACATCTGAGATAATGTAGTAATGTATAGGGCTGCAGGGATAGTACATCTCACAAGAATACACAGAACTCATATTATCACTTGAAATGTACCCCCTGAGAATGTGTAAAAATACAACTTGAGCCTAATATGTATCTATGAACCTTCTTCATACAATCCTTCCTTATTCTAAACAGAATAGAGCTTAATCTAAGGTAAAGGTTAAGGTTTCTACTGACATTAAGACTAGTGTCCGACTCTGGGAGGTGGTGCTCATCTCCATTTCTAAGCCGAAGAGCCAGCATTGTCCGTAGATGCCTCCCACATCATGTGGCCAGCATGACTACATGGAGCGCTGTTACCTTCCTGCCGAAGCAGTACCTATTGATCTACTCACATTTGCATGTTTACAAACTGCTAGGCTGGCAGAAGCTGGGGCTAACAGCAAGAGCTCACCCCTCTCCCTGGATTCAAACTGCCAACCTTTCGCTCTGCAAGTTCAGCAGCTCAGTGGTTTAACCTGCTGTGACACCAGGGGGGCTGAGTTTTCTCTATCTCTTAAAAAATAAAATACTGGTTATTGACCCTCTTTATGAGGTGCTGCTCCTTCCCCATCACCCTAGCACTGCATTTTCCCTCAGTAGTCGCTTGTCAGTAGCCTTGAGCAAATACACAAAACTCCTACAACTTGACATTTGGAATTCACTGTGGAACAGAGATAGATGAGGAAATGGTTTGCTCTCTCTCAGGAGGAAAGTTCTACTCAAGCAGCATGAATTTAAATGGTCAGGCTCCACCTACACTGACCATTTCATGCCGTTCAATGCATGCTGCTTGAGTAGAAATAGCATCAAATTGCAGTGGCCAGACAACAAAGCTGCCTTGAATATCTATTAGGAGAAAGATGGGATAGAAATAAAGATAAATATGATATCTTTCACAAAAGCACTCAAAAGAAAGTCCTTTATGTGCACCAGTGCTTTGTGGTTTATGTAGTCACCATCCATCCAGACCTCAAACTGGTTCCAGAATGTCCTATGTAATAATCTGTACTGCAAAGCAACTATTTTTAATACAGTTTTGAAACAGCATTGTATGTTCAGTGTGGATGGCCCCAATATTACATACAAATTCTTACCTGAGACAGGATCATAAAGCCTAAGCAGAAGAGACACAACAGTAGATTTGCCAGAGCCGCTCGGGCCAACCAAGGCCATGACAGAGCCCGCTGGGATGGAAAGGGTAAAGTCTTGAAAAATTAAAGTTTCTGGTCGAGTTGGATAGGCAAACTGGATATTTTTGAACTCCAGAGCACCTTTGAAAGCATCCTGGTTTAATACAATGCCCTCTAAATGGGGTGGGGGAGGTGGGGGTGGGAAGAGAGACAAGAAAAGGAACTTTCAAAGATATCCACATATAAATACATTTTGAATGAAGAAAGACCCATTTGTCCAAGTAGCCTTCATAGTAGTACCTTGACTGTGCTATGTTCAGTGACATCATTAACAAGCCAAAAGGTTTGCTTTCTGACTAGATAGTGTCTTATAGATCTGGGTCTGGTTGTATCTTCAAGCTGTTTTTGACATATCACAGGCTTTTCTGAGGCTGAGGGTATGTGGCTTGCCCAGAATCACTTAGTGGGTTTACATCGCCAAGTGGGGATTCAAACCCAGAGTCATATTCCAATGTTCAAATTATTATACCATGCTGGTTCTCAACCTATTTTCGTAGAGTTGTTATGATAAAATGTAGGGGAGAATTATGGGCGCTACTTCATGTTCCATCCCTTCAAATGGGGTTGGCAGACCTAAAGAGATTGTGGGACCCACTGCTTAAATGCTAGGGAAGACAGGGGAATAGTCGTTCATTCTTCTGTATCATTGCCACACTTGCATTTCAATTGCATACATACCCTTGTTTGCTGACATACACTTGAAATAAAACAATTTACATTGCCCTGTTTGCTGTGCCTCCTGCTCTATAATTACTGCATGTTTTTCAAAAAAAATCAGGAAGATATAATTGCACAATATATAATGCCCAATAATGCAATTAAGCAATTCTGTACTTCTGCTTTAATGCAACTGCGCTCTCCAGGAATTCCCTACTCAGTTCAGAAAGATGAAAATACAAGGGCTATGCAAACCCCTTTTCTGTTTTTTTCTGTTTTGTGTTTTCCCACAAAACAATACTTCCCTGTTTCTGCTTTTGTATATCACTATTAAATTTTTTGTGTATTTTAGAAAAATTACTCTAAAAAACCTATCATTTCTTTGGGAAACCTAACTTTAAAAAGACTACATCTATACTATGCTATTTCACTATTCCTCTTCTTAAAAATTAATGTAACAAAATTCTGGGGGTGAATGTACTGTGGTTGTCTTGAGAATTACCATGGGATCCCAATGGAAGTAGTCTGGAGTTTCCCTAGAGATCCCTGGGGAATACCTAAGTAAGGAGCACTGAAATCATATCCATGGCATGCCCACTATGTTCCCAATATGGTAGCCAAGCAAAATGAGACTATCAGCACTAAATCATAGTGCGATTGGGGTTTGTTTTGATTATTTCTATTGGGAAAAGAACTGATTGTTAAATGTCCCAACAGTGGTCCAATACAGAATAGCATCAAGAAAACTACAATGTCATGCAATAAGATATAGTTAAAGATGACACTAACACAATCCAATTGTGGTATAGCAGTGGAAAGCGTCTAAGTTCTACTGTGCTAAGCAGGTGTATTCAGCAGCAAAAATGAAATTGCAGCTTTTACCTTTGAACACCTCATTCCAATTTTATTCTAGATCACTTTGGGAAAACTTTAGTCTCCAGATATTTGAGATTACGATTCCCACAATCATTACATGTTAACTTAGTTGGCTGGTACTAATGGGAGGTGAAGTCCAAAACACCAGGAGGGTAAAAAGTGCCCTGATCTACATAATAAAAAAATTTCTCTGGAATTTCTTAGTGTTTTGGACTTGTGTTGCAAAAACATTTTTTCTCCATCCTTTTGTTCGTATGCATACCAATCTACTGAGGCTACCTCTTCATTTATGTGATTATCTATTAAGTACCATAAATAATTTTGCTCGGTTCTGCTGCATCAGACTAATATGGCTATCTATACATCTGCAATGATTCATAAGATATTCAAATTTAAGCAAAATATTTATTGCTTTCTGATTTAAAGTGTCTATGGCTATACCATGTCAGCTTAAGCAAGTGCAAAACTTTAATGAAAACAGAGAGCATACCATTAAATGGAAGTCCTGGCTTTCGATCAATGAGTTCCCAGAGACGCCCTCCTGCACCCAATCCTTTCATTAGTTCAGAATAGAAAGAGCTTAAACCTAAAAAAGAAAACTTATTGTTATGCATGAATAATGTAGAATATATACTTGGACTTGAAAGATGCACTATTAATTACCCATTCCAATGTTCCCTGTCAACACACAGCTTGAAAAACAAGTTCTGTACATTTTACAGAATAAACTCTTTTAATGCATTTTAAAACAGTAGATTATAAAAAAAGAACATTCTTGACAGGAACAATTCATGTAATGGGGCAATGGCCTCCCTCTCCCAGTTCAAGAGAGTAAGTGCACCCCAAGACTGCAGATGATTGCATGTAGTACAGAGTTGCTTCACCCCCTCTCCTTTAAGTAAAAGGCACTTTTGACATGGCTGGCAATACTTCAGACATGATGGAGGAAATCTTCCTTGTGATCACCTGAACTTTTGATCCATGTAGTTTGAAAGGCTAGATGTATTATTTTCACTCTACACTTGTAGTGTTAAAGGTGATTGATTTTCTCTTAGAGCAATGATTCTCAACCTATGGGTCTTCAGACGTTTTGACCTTCAACTCCCAGAAATCCTAACAGCTGGTAAACTGGTTGCGATTTCTGGGAGTTGTAGGCCAAAACACCTGGAGACCCACCTGTCGAAAACCACTGTCCTAGAGCAACCATAAAGGAGGCAACTACAACTTACTATAAATAGATGAACTACACAAGAGACAACAGGAGTAGAACAGTGTGCATTTCCACAGTCCTGAAGTCAAGCACAGTTCTAATACAAAGATAAATGCAGCCGACCCTCTGTATCCACAGGTTCTGTATTCCATGGATTCAAACATCTGCAGTTCAAAAATATTAGAAAAAAAATCCAAAAAGCAAATGTTGATTTTGCCACACACTGAACACTGATACGTAAGCACACCCTGCTGTTTCACAGATCCTCAGGTTCTCTTTGGTACTCGTCGTATGCCATTTTATATAAAGAACTCCATCTTGCTGAGCCACTGTACATAATAAGGATAGATTTTCATATCCACTGGAGGTCTTGGAACTAAACTCCAACAGATACCAGTGTAGATATGGGTGTATATGCGAATAAATATATAGTAAAAATATATAGTAAATATATAAAAAAGGATACATAATCAATCTTAAAGGTGGAGAAACAGCTACAAGGAGTCGATAAAGGAATAAAACAGAATGGAGCTTCACAATGGAAAGCGCAGAGAAGGGTGACAAAATCATGGGCATGTTGATAAAAGCTGTAATGAACTCTTTAAAATAGCATCTCAGTGTAATTTGTAGAGACTCTCCACTTGACACAGGGGCACCTTAGCAGATGCACTCTTCTCATAGCTGGGTTGCTTTGCCGAAAGGAGAGGCCCGGCCCGGCGGGAAGGTGTGTGACTTTTGATCCTTCCTCTCCTCCTCTCTCAGCACAGAGACCCAGCTGGGTTGATGTGCCGAAAGGGGAGGAAGCGCGCGCAGCTGGTAGAAGCCCTACAAAGGACTTCTTTCAGCTTCACGCCTTTCCGCCAGGACCCTCACTCGAGTATATGATGAGGGGGCCTTTTTCAGCTGGGTTGCTGGGCTGAGAGGAGAGGAGAAGCTGCATGCCTTCTTCTTCTTTCCACCTACAGAGCAAGTTTACTGTTTTTCTTTGAAATAAATATTTAAAAAACATTTCACCTACTGATGCCTCAATTAATGGAATTTTATTGTTATCTATTTTTATTTTGAAATTTATCAGTAGCTGCTACATTTCCCACCCTAGGCAATAACGAGGCATTAACTGGGGCATCATCTCTTTGAAGCACCTATTTTTGTCCCACTGAAAGCCTGTAAGTCAAACACAATAGGCAAGTTTTTCATACACTGCAAAACTGATTTTCCAGCTATGAAAAGAATGAGTGTGACACAAGAAGACCATTATAATTTTTTTAAGTTAAAATGAATGAGTTGTTCTGAGCATGCATATTAAGATTGTTTTATGGTTTTAATAACTGTTTTGATATTTAATGATGTACTGTTTTTAATATGATTTATGTTTAAAGTGTGGTTTTACTATTGTAGTTGTAAGGCATTGAATTTTTGCCATTATCTATGTGTAAAGCGCTTTGAGTCTCCCTAGGGGTGAGAAAAGTGGTATATAAATACTGTAAATAAATAAATAATAATAAATATTTCATAAAGATAATGGTAAGCAAAAACTTATTCTGATCCCTAATTCCGAATGCAATATATATCCATGTTAAAGCATTACCTTATAAGAAAAGATGATAACTTTTTGTGCACTGGGCATTTTAAAGGCTTTTAAAATAGTAATACAAATGTATACACCCATTAGTGTTTAGAGATCAGGCTATACATAAGAGAAAGAAATATTTTTGAAATACGCCAGCTTTGGAGAGTTTCCTGGATCTCATCTTATGTTCATAATGTCCCTTTTTTCTAATCAATGAATGTACATAGCACATTCAACAAATGCTATTTCTCATCACTTTCAAGTTTTCTCCACATCATTTGCTAGATAAATAACCAAGGAAATGAGTTTGGATCAATTCACTCACAGTGCACACTTGCGGAGTGGTCTGATTTAATCTGGCTTGTGCATTGTTTGTGGAAACACTGAGTTGCCAAGCATATTTTGAGTGGATTACTTTCTGATACATGTTACATCTGTTATTTGAACTCACCTTATCTGTAGTACAGCAGTAAAGATAACAAAAATGCATCTGAAAGCCCTATTTATTTTCCCAGTCAAGTTTTCAAACATGCATTATCCTAATTAAGTGGCTGCATAGAGTCTACCTTCCACAAGGGCTGGTTCCAGGCATATCCCTTGCTTTCATATCAGTTATGAATATATTTGCAACTGATAAAAGCACTACCATGCTAATCTTGCTGTTCCATAAAACTGTTTAAAGAAGTAAAGATTTTCCCTGACATTAAGTCTAGTCGTGTCTGACTCTGGGGGTTGGTGCTCATCTCCATTTCTAAGCCAAAGAGCCATTGTTGTCTGTAGACACCTCCATGGTCATGTGGCCAGCATGACTGAATGGGGCACCATTACCTTCCCAAAGAAGCCATGCCTACTGATCTACTCACATTTGCATGTTTTCAAACTGCTAGGTTGGCAGAATCTGGGCCTAACAGCAGGAGCTCACCCTGCTCCCTGGATTTGAACCACCAAACTTTCAGTCAGCAAGTTCAGCAGCTCAGCGGTTTAACCTGCTGCACCACCATAAAATTGTTACAGATCATTATTATTATATAGACCAAAGTGTGCAGGCCAGTGTTGCTGTACTGGACAGTAATGATAAAATATATAAAGTTATATCTTTTATTAGGCATAATTCTGTTAGTAAAGTTTAACAAAAGCCTTTTAATTATGTAATTCTGTTAGTTAGAAATATAATTATTCTGCAACTATATAGCTGGGCTAAGCATATCATAAGCCAAAAAGTATTAAAAGTCCTCACCAAAAAATTAAAGGAAGGTGAATTCTGCCTTTTGCAACCTTTTAAGATTTGTACACCCTTTTTTAAATAATCTGTACTTCCCTGTGTAGTATTTATCAATTGCCCAATTTATTTTCCTAGTGATAAAGAGGGACAGAGAACTATGCATAGAAACACTGTTTGGCTGATCTTTTGAGGCTTTATGTTTGTACATCTTTAATATTTACAACCAGAGGAACAATAACTTATTTAACTTTGCTGACTTTCTGTACTGAAATCATAGTGTTCACACACTCATGATCTTTACCAGGTAATTGATACACTTAAAAATACCTTTAGTGCTTCAAGAGCCACTCATACCAGTTACTTTCAAGGGCTTTAAAATATTTTTGTTATCAAGTATACATTTTATGATGCATACCTCCAATACTTATGCCAACCCAGAAGGCATACATTAAGAAAGAAGACAGTTCACCAATAGTCATGTGGGCACTGCCCATCAGTAATCCTCCTTTGTATAAAACAGAGAGCACAATCAAATTCCCAGAGAGCCCAGTCTGAGGAGGAAGAAAAGAAAAAAATGCTGAAAGAGTAACATGTATTTCAATACAATCCTTCAAGCTGCATCTTCTAAAATGCTGTCATTTTTTAAAAAAATAAAAATAATTATGCTCCAAAGTCTATCCCCCATCTATTATACCGTATATACTCGCGTATAAGCCAAGTTTCTCAATCCCCTTTTTATTTTATATACCCTTGGCTTATACTCAAGTCAGTTATTTATTATTTTACTGGGTTGCTATTATTACTATTATTATTACATTTACATTACTTTATTATTATTATCACATTTATTATTTTACTCTATTATTATTGTTGTGATTATTACATTTATTATTTCACTCTATTATTACTGTTATTATTACATTTCCATTATTTTACTCTATTATTATTATTTTATTACATTTGTTATTTTACTCTATTATTATTGGAAGGATACGTAAGCACATTTACACTGAAGATTAGAATAATGATTTAATCAGAGTTGGATTAAATCATTAATCTTAAATTACAGTTTTATGTAAATATTCAAATATGGAAATATGAAAATATGCCTCAATTAATGTAATTTGATTGGTATCTATTTTTATTTTGAAATTTACCAGTAGCTACTGCATTTCCCATCCTTGACTTATACTTGAGTCAATACATTTTCCATTTTTTGTGGTAAATGTAGGTGCCTTGGCTTATATTTATAATATAATATATTGTATGCATATCTTGTAAGACACTCTGAGTCCCCTTCGGGGTGAGAAGGGTGGCATATAAATACCACAAATAAATAAATAAATATTTGGGTTGGCTTATACTCAAGTATGTATGGTAACTTGGAAAAGCAACCTAAGGGAATGTCTGAAGGCAGCAACACTTTCATCACTGTTCTTTTGAGCACAACAGTCTACATCAGGAAGAAACACATTTACTTCTGAGAGATCTGGATTTTATTTTTGGTCTTATCTTAAGCTTCAAAGGATAGCTAAATAAACATAAGCCCCCAAAGCGCTCTAGTTCTGTGCTTCTCAAGTTAACTGGTATGGTGGGCCAGCAACTATAGCCCTGGAATTTTTGCTGAGGAATGGCAGAACTGCTATGGGACCAGCACCAAACCAGGGCACACCATGTGGAATAACACTGCTTAAGCAAAACATATTTCTGCTCACAATCTACTTGTAATTTTCATGTATTTTCCCTACAGCTTTGCCCTGGTACACATCTAGTTGAAGGTTCTCAATGCTCAGGAACTGCTACTCTGATATGCCAGACAAGAGGTGTGAAGAAGAAAGCCAAGGTGGAAATTTCTACAGGAGTAATTATCATGCAAGCAACTGCCTGATTTATTGACCTGGTGACTAATTTATTTGCATTCCCATCAGTTATTAGAGCATAGCTCTTGCAAGCATTTTTTGATTAAATGTTTTTTAAAGAAGTATATCATTAACCTCCAACTAGATTTGAAGAGCAAAAATTTTTGCAACTGCCATAAGAACTGCTTAATGGAAATATTAATACCACATTGGTCCAATTTCTATTTAAAAGGCTCCAATAACCAATCTAAAAATTTACTTATTAATAAGATAAGTTTCCAAAGCAGTTTTGAGAGTTTCTACGGTAGCTACTGGTGAAGAAACTCTCTGATAGGTCTGGATGTGATGACCATAGTAAATACGGACAAGCAAATCCTCAATAACACACACACATTCCATGTTCTGAAGTGTAACTTATACATTTGCAAATAATGTTTTGTAAAGGAACTAATACATTATCTTACAGGGGAAAATTAACATGGCTGTATAGACAACCTAAGAACATTTTAAGAACTCTCAAAGGAAAAAAAATCTCCAGGTGTGTTTCAAAAACACTTTGTGGATTCCTCACCTTCTCCTTATACTTACTGCTCCAAAGAATCCTGCTCGAGCAATGGCTTCCTTATTGGCCAACTGTAGCACATAATCAACTTTGTTCCTATATTTCTCCATTTCATTTAACTCATGTCCAAAAGCTCGAACAGTCCTTAAATTTCCAATCCGTTCTTCTGCTAACTATAAAGAGAAAAAAATTAAGGAAAACTTTCTAATACAGCAGGAATGTTAAGAGTTCTCTCATTGCATTTAAGTTCTCTCATTGCACAACAATGGCATGTCTGAGGTTCTTCATGGTCCAAAGAAAAAGGAATGTTACTTTTAATACAAACTGCATGTTCCTGAATGTTATTTTTAATACAAACTGCTTCTTGTTGCATAGATGTGGGTTTTTAAAATGTGTATCTAAAGATATATTTTAGTTGGGGAGTGGGGTCTCACAAAATGTGCAAAATCTGGAGAAATGTAAAATCAGAACACATAGTTAAATTTCAGTCTATGCATTAATTTAAGTGATCTGGATCAGTTTACCCTGAAATCTGGCGAAATGGATTTCTGCTAAGGGATTTATATAAGATAAAAGGATTTTCCATATGTATGAAAAAGAGACAGTGGTATAATGGCTTGAGCACTGGAATGTGATTTTGAAGACCAGGGTTCGAATCTGCTCTCGGTCATGAAAACCCACTGAGTGACACTAGGCAACTTTGGGCCTTTCCACACAGCCACATAACCCAGAATATCAAGGCAGAAAACCCCACAATATCTGGTTTGACCTGGGATATTTGAGTCCACACTGCCATATATTCCAGTTCAAAGCAGATAATGTGGGATTTTATTTAGCTGTGTGGAAGGGTCTTCAGACACTCTCAGCTCCAGAAAAACCTTAGGAGCACTGTAAATTGATAATACCCTGAAGGCACACAGCAACAACAACAATGGCATGTCTGAGGTTCTTCATGGTCCAAAGAAAAAGGAATGTTACTTTTAATACAAACTGCATGTTCCTGAATGTTATTTTTAATACAAACTGCTTCTTGTTGCATAGATGTGGGTTTTTAAAATGTGTATCTAAAGATATATTTTAGTTGGGGGGTGGGGTCTCACAAAATGTGCAAAATCTGGAGAAATGTAAAATCAGAACACATAGTTAAATTTCAGTCTATGCATTAATTTAAGTGATCTGGATCAGTTTACCCTGAAATGTGGAGAGATCAAATCCTATGTGCTTGCTCAAAAATAAGTTTAATTGAATTCAACGAGGCTTACTTTCAAGCAAACAAGTATAAGACCGTAGCACATGGTCACTTCTGCCCCTTCCCTCCTGACTTTTAGAAAGCTGGTGAAATCTTGGCTTTGGAATATGACATTTGATGATTAAGTCAATAACTCTTGACCACACTGACGGATGGTGATGAATTGTGATTTCACTCTGACGACCTGGCCTTATGTAATTATATGATTGTATTTTAATGTTTTTTATGGATTAGTGTATTATGAGGTTGTGATGTTTTTATACTATTGTCTATGAATCTTCTGTTGTGAACCGGCCTGAGTCCCTCTTCGGAGGTCGAGAAGACCGGGTTATAAAAGCTCTAAATAAATAAATAAATAAATAGTTGTGCAATGACACAAGGCCAGGATAGTGCAAACAACAGGGAGAAAAAACCTTCTTTATCTCACAGTAACAAGAATTAAAAAACAAAACTGAAGTGTTCCACATTTCTGTGCCCCAATGTTTTCTGATTCTTTAACTGAACTTCAACCAGGAAATAGCTAGATACTTGGGAGAATATCTAAATACAGGAGGGTCTTACTGTTATTTTTAAAGAAATTAACATGTTTAGCTTAACGCTCAACAATTTTGTTTTGACATTTGAGCACTCCTTCTGATATGCTGTGTCATATAGTATGTAATTTATTGTTGTGTGTGTTTAAGTCCACTTTTGACTTATGGCAGCCCTAAGTAGATTGATCACAGGATTTTCTAGGCAAGATTTGTTCAGAGGGAGTTTGTCTTTGGCTTCTGGGGCTGAGAGAGTGTAGTCTGCCAAAGGCCAATCAGTTGAGTTCCTATGGCAGAGCCAGGATTCGAACCCTAATTTGCCAATGTCCTAGTCCAACACTCAGACTACTATACCACACTTGCTCAGGTTCTCTTATGTAATTACATAATAATAATAATCTTTATTTATACCCCACCACCATCTCCCTGACGGGGACTCGGGGCAGCTTACCTGAGGCCAAGCCCAACAACACATTACAATAAAATAAAATAAAACCAAGGCATAAAACAATACCACAATAAAATACATAAAACATAAGAATACAGTAAACAATATAAAATACAATAAAAGTCATTCACAATCACAGTGACAGTGAGCAGGCCACATGTACAGGATAAAATACTAAAAATTCAGGGTGAGATAAGAATGAAGCAGATGATTCTTTAATGGCTGTTACTACCCTGCTGTGTTATGTTCTACTTTAAAATAAATGATTTCAGAACCCACCTGCGTAGCATCTGCAAGAGAATCCTGTGTCATTCTAGTAAGTTTTCGTAAATATCTTCCATACAGCACAGCGATAAAAGCCAGAGGTGGCACCACACTCAGAACAAATGTGGCTAGTTTGGGAGATACAAAAAACTGGAAATAAAAAACAATTTAATTTTAACATTTTAGTACAATTAAAGAGATCCTGCTATTTCTATTTACTGGGGTGACAAAAATGTAATGCAGCATAATATGCTTCCAATATTTCACAGGGGTTTTGCAATGCATTTTTCTTTCTCAGTTCTTTACCACCACTAGTAAAGGAGGAGGAGGCAGAGAATATCATGCATGGTTTCCATGGAGCGGAAATGGCTGGTCATCCCAGCTGCCAGCTACAATTTTTTAATTTTTTAAAATCTTTATCTGATTTTGTTTAGATTCTTGTCTGTTTCCCAATGTCTGTAGTGATGCAGTATATCTACTATGTTATTGTTTAATTTTAATAATGTGTTATTATTTTTGATGTAGACGTAGATTTGTTTTTCGGATCTGGGTGGGTTGGTCTTTGTCCAGTCTTTGTCCAGTCTCTATGACATTGATTGTTTGCCGACATTTGTTGTAAACCGCCCTGAGTCCCCTTGGGGAGGTAAGGCGGGATATAAATAAAGTTTTATTATTATTTTACTGTAAGTACTGAAAGTCCTCCGCAATAAAAAGGCAGTGGTGCAGATAAATGTTTCACTCCTTGTTGCTGAATGAGTCCTTTGGAGCCAGACTGCAACTTTTATTACCATTGATCGTATTTGTACTAAAAGTGGAAAGGTTACAGCTCTAAACACAGATGCTGCTTAGAGTCATGAACTGAATCCATTCCAAGTTGCATGATACAATTGCATCAGGAGTCACGGACTACTGCCAAAAACGTATGCAATTGTGACTACATGTTTGATGGATTATCTCCCACACATGCTTTGATCTCCACATCACCTGTCATAAGAGGAAATATACTTTCACGCCAACAAATGCATGCATTTTAGAGCAAAGGTCTTTGGATATTAGCACATATTACAATCCTATCTTTAGAGCACAAATTATTTGGATCTGCCTTGGAGGCTACTAAGTCATAGCCTCTGTGTTGCCACTGCTGTTCCAAGCCATATGCAGAGATTCCTGTGAACTCCTGGTCATAATGGGCATCCCAATCATCACAACCATTAAGGGGAGTGGGCAATCCCTCCACCTTCTACCTGGTCATCTCTGTTGATGCCAAAATGAGGTATCTGCAATAATCAGAATCTCACACAGAGTTTTGTGTCTCTGGCAGTGGTTGATATGGGTATGATCCATCCGCTTTTTCTGCACTGATAAACACAGGGAAAGCAAACTCTGGAGTATCCTCCAGCCTGACACAGAACAAAGAATTTTGATAAGCAGTTTAACCCTGGAAAACCCACGCTACTCCCCATAGTCAAACATCATGTGGACAGCCAAAATTCAATTCAGGAGAAGTTTGAATTTTCTTCCTCAAATAGACTGGCTCCTGGTTCAAGCTGTGTTCTCTGTCTACCGAATTACATTGCTCTCCCCAGGCATAATTAAAGACTTTCTTATTATAGTATCTTTGCACAATGGCTTTGCAAGTGGAATACTGAACCCTTTGTCTTATTAACCTAAGTATTTTGGCTCTTTCAATCACAGGAAAGGGGAGAGATAGAAACAAACAGACACGTACCATCATCCCAACTGCAACTGAGGCCTGAGCACCAGCTCTAAGTCCATCAGAAAGGTTTTCAGTGACTGAACGGCCCAAGAGTGTCGTGTCTGAAGACAAGCGATTAATCAACTCTCCAGTGCTGGTTTTATCAAAGAACGCTATCTCTTGTTTCAAGAGAGAAGAGAACATTGTTGCTCTTAGACGTTTCACAATTCGTTGTCCTGCAAGGGTCAAGAGGTATGACAATTTGTTTCAAAAAGGATTTATATATATTAAAAATGAGCTAGCAGTATAACTTGATTTAAATGGCTGCAACAGATCCTGGGAAAATGTGTTGGGCAACATGTGGTTATGAAGAAATAGAAGTTTATAATGTTACAAGATTATGAATAACAATTCTGAAATGCAACAGCAACTGTCCCTAATTAATCTAAATTAATTATTTCTAAAGCAAATAGCAAAACTTAAAATATGGAAGTTTTGGTCTGGAATTTATCTCAGACAGTCATTCTGTTTACTACACAAAAAATTAGATGTTTTGGCATTTTTATCCCAATTACCTGCTGTCTGCATGAGGTAGACACGGGTCGCATTGGCAGCAGCACCACACAAAAATATTCCACTTAACAAGGCACAGAGGTTGGATAGGTTTTCCCCAAAGTCACCACTGGAATTTGTGTAAATGACATCAATAACTTTTCCCAAGAAAAAAGGAGCAGACATAGTAATCACACTGGAAACGGTCAGAAAGCCAACAGCAGCTAGGGAAAACAAAAAACAACTCTTTTAAATAACTTATTATTAGATATACACTTTATATTTACACTGAAAACAAAACAAACATTCAGCTCTTTACACTGAATGTCCATAATCTTCTATTCATGCTTTCAAGAGGGATAGCCTTTTCAATCTGCTGCAACATGTGGTTCCTGACATATTCTCAGCCTCAGAGGAAGGCAAAGGCAAACCTCCTCTGACAAATCTTGCCAAGCAAATCCCTTTGGGGCATCGTCTTAGAATTGCTCTAAGTCAGAAGTGACTTGAAGACACTCAGTTAATTCAAATGTAATTCCCATATTTATTTCCAGAAACGTGTGAGTAAGAATATACACTTAAAAGAGTAAATGAAACTCTTATTGTGGTATGTCTTTACGTGGATGACAGATTATCAGATGCATGAAATATCTTTTGGAGTGGCCAGATAACCACAGAAATGGGTGTAGTGATAAACGGTTGAAGTTGCACATCTGGCTCTTTACTGAAGAAAAGACTCTGGGAAACCCCACCCCATCCCACTGGCAACTAGATAACTTTATCTAGAGCTCCCCAGAGCAGAAGGCAAGTGTTGGAGCACAGGGCAGCTGTGGGACACATGTAGCTCTTCCTTTGGAAACTTTTCAGTTGCCTCTTTCTGACTAATGGAAGGACCAGCCCTGCTGGCAGAGCAAGAAATACTGGACAAGATGGACAAAACAAATCTGTTATGGATAAAAACAGCCTCTTAGTTAATAAGGTTGCTTGATCAGTTTCTTTTTACAAAAATACTGACACCACTGAATCAGGTAGTAGACAACTTCAGGCCTGTGCAAAGTTATGTACCAAGGAGAAAGACAGTGGAGAAGACTTCCATCTTATTCATAACACAACCTCCATATGTTGGAGTATCTATTTAGTGGCTTTTGCATACAGAATGCCATACACATTTGCAATAATAGGCCAAATACACGATCCAATACCCCCAGAAGACAGGAACAGAATTCAAAATGATCTTAACAGATTAGAGATGGGCCAAAATTAACAATATGAAGTTCAATGGGGACAAATGCAAGATACTCCACTTAGATTGAAATGCAAAGATACAGAATGGGGGACTCCTGACTCGACAGCAGTACATGTGAAAAAGATATTGGAGTCCTTGTGGATAACATGTTAAACATGAGCTAACAATGTGATGCTGCAGCTGAAAAAGCCAATGGGATTTTGGCGTGCATAAATAGGAGTATACTGTCTAGATCCAGGGAAGTCATGCTACCCCTCTATTCTGCCTTGGTTAGACAGGCACCACAGTTGAAGAGAGATATTGACAACCTGGAATGTGTTCAGAGGAAGGCAACTAAAATGATCAAGGGTTTGGAGAACAAGCCCTATGAGGAGTGGCTTAAAAAGTTGGGCATGTTTAGCCTGAAGAAGAGAAGACTGAAAGAAGACATGATGGCCATATATAAATATGTGAGGGGAAGTCAAGGCAGAGCGGGTATGTTGTATGATGAGTGCAGTTTAGCACGGCTTTAATGGCCATGGCCCAATGCTATGGAGTCATGGGAGTTGTTATTTTCACAAGGTCTTTAGACTTCTCAGCCAAAGAGTGCTGGTGCCTCACCAAACTACAGCTCCCAGGAATCCACAGCACTGAGCCATGGCAAGTAAAGTGGTGTCAAACTGCATTCCACCTACAGAGCAGACTTAGTGTAGATATGCCAGGCATGAGCTAGAAAGATCATCAAGTTTGCAGATGACACAGAGGACAGGAGCAGAATTCAAAACGATCTTAACAGATTAGAGAGATGGGCCAAAACTAACAAAATGAAGTTCAACAGTGACAAATGCAAGATACATGACCATCAAGTTTGCAGATGACATCAAATTGGGAGGGATAGCCAATACTCCAGAGGACAAGAGCAGAATTCAAAACGATCTTGACAGATTAGAGAGATGGGCCAAAACTAACAAAATGAAGTTCAACAGTGACAAATGCAAGATACTCCACTTAGACAGAAAAAACGAAATGCAAAGATACAGAATGGGGGACGCCTGGCTCAAGAGCAGTATGTGTGAAAAAGATCTTGGAGTCCTTGTGGACAACAAGTTAAACATGAGTCAACAATGTCATGTGGTGGCAAAAAAAGCCAATGGGATTTTGGCCTGCATCAATAGGAGCATAGTGTCTAGATCAGGGGTCCTCAAACTTTTTAAACCGGGGGCCAGTTCACTGTTCCTCAGACTGTTGGAGGGCCGGGCTATAGTTTTTTAAAAAAAAAAATCAATAAAAAAATTCCTATGCACATTGCACGTATCTTATTTTGCTGTGTAGAAGGGCCCTTAGAGGGGGTTCTTTCTAGCTCTCTTTAGGCAGTAATTCCAGGAGCAGAGAATGGGAAATCTGGCAAACCAGAACAAAATCTGGCTACCAGTATTAAAAAAATCTCTAAAATTATAACTGTAAATAAAGAACAACACTCAAACACAAGGGAACTCCAGACAAGAAACTATCAGGGCCAGCTAATCACCTCTCAACAAAGGATTCTCCCTAAAAACTGTCAGGCTATGAAATGGCGATCAAGGTGGCCAATTGAAACATTCATACCTACCTCCAACAGACAAGAGTTCTTTCTCCCACCCTGGATCTTCCACAATTTTCCTAGTTAAAGGTTTTCCTCTGACATGAAGTCCAGTCGTGTCTGACTCTGGGGTGTGGTGCTAATCTGCATTTCTAAGTCGAAGAGCCGGCGTTGTCTGTAGACACCTCCAAGGTCATGTGGCCGGCATGACTGCATGGAGCGCCGGGGCAGCCTCCCTTGGCTGGCTCACGCTGCCCATCGGGCCTGACGGATAGCGTGAGCCAGCCAAGGGAGGGGCACTGTGTGTGGGGGGGGGCGCTCCTCCTCCACGGGCCGGATAAGTGCCCTTGGCGGGCCAGAAGTGGCCCTCGGGCCGCAGTTTGGGGACCCCTGGTCTAGATCTAGGGAAGTAATGCTACCCCTCTATTCCGCCTTGGTTAGACTACACCTGGAATATTGTATCCAATTCTGGGCACCACAACTGAAGAGAGATATTGACAAGCTGGAATGTGTCCAGAGGAGGGTGACTAAAATGACTAAGGATCTGGAGAACAAGCCCTATGACGAGTGCCTTAAAGAGCTGGGCATGTTTGGCCTGAAGAAGAGAAGGATGAGAGGAGAGATTATGAGGGCCAGGGATAAATATGAGAAAGGAAGTCACAGGGAGGAGGGGGCAAGCTTTTTTCTGTTTCCCTGGAGACTAGGACGTGGAACAATGGTTTCAAACTACAAGACAGGGGAGATTCCACCTGAACACGAGGAAGAACTTCCTGACTGTGAGAGCCGTTCAGCAGTGGAACTCTCTGCCCCGGAGTGTGGTGGAGGCTCCTTCTTTGGAAGCTTTTAAACAGAGGCTGGATGGCCATCTGTCAGGGGTGCTTTGAATGAAATATTCCTGCTTCTTGGCAAGGGGTTGGACTGGAAAAAAGATCTTGGACAACAAATTAAACATGAGTCAACAATGTCATGGTGAGAGCTGAAGTCCCAAACACCTGGAAACAGGGCGGAAGTGAGCTTCTCCTCCTCGTCCCTCCAGCAAAGGACAGCTCCTAGGAGAGAGGGAGTGAGCTACGGCATCGCAAAGGGGTCAAGCCGCGTGCGTTCAGGGAAGATGCTTTACCTGCCAGGCGCCCCCTCTCTGGCCGCGCCAAGGCCAGCAACCTCTGGGCATCCGAGGGAGGAGGAGAAGGAGGATGAGGATGAGGAGGAGGAGGAGGCCGGGCCTCGGGGGGATCCTCCGCCTTCTTCGGCGGGGCTGCCCAGGAGGAGGACGAGGCGAGAGGCGGCGAGAAGCAGCCAGAGGCGGCAGGCGAGGCGAGCGCGGCCCATCCTCCGCAGAAGGGCGCCCGAGGCCGGCGCCGCCTCAGGAGCAGCAGCAGCGAAGGCAGGCGCGGGGCCAGGCCCGCCATAGAGAGCGGGGAGGACGAGGAGGCGGACGAGGAGGAGAAAGAGGAGACGGTGGCGGCGCCTCACGGGCTCCAAGGCGGCCGCCCCATGAAGAAGAAGAAGAGGGGGAGGAGAGGCCTCGGTAGGCCCCGCCTGCCGCCCGCTGATAAGGCCCGCTCGCTCCCGCCTTCTTCCTGCCCACCACTCTCGGGAGAGAGCCCCGCAGCGCCCCCTGCCGGCTCCCGGCGTCACTGCTGATGAGGAAGGAAGGAAGAAAAGGCAGCCAGGTCTCCTTGGGAAAGGCTGCACCCACGCCGCCTGTGTCAAACCAAATATGCCTGCCATAGATGCAGGCGAAACGTCAGGAGAGAATGCTTCTGGAACATGGCCATACACCCCGGAAAACCTACAGCAAAGCAGTGAATCCGGCCATGAAAGCCTTCAAAAATTCATCAAATACAGGGTTGTTGTAGGTTTTTTCGGGCTATATGGCCATGTTCTAGAGCAGGGGTCCTCAAACTTTTTAAACAGAGGGCCAGGCCACAGTCCCTCAAACTGTTGGCGGGCCAAATTATAGTTTAAAAAAAACATGAATGAATTCCTATGCACACTGCACATAGCTTATTTGTAGTGCAAATACATTTAAAAACAATACAATAATTAAAATTACGAACAATTTTAACAAATATAAATTTATTAGTATTTCAATGGAAAGTGTGGGCCTGCTTTTGGTTGATGAGATAGGATTGTTGTTATTATTGTGTGCTTTGAAGTAGTTTCATACATAGGTTGACCCTGAGCGAGGGCCGGGTAAATGACCTTGGAGGGCCGCATCCGGCCCCCGGGCCTTAGTTTGAGGACCCCTGTTCTAGAGGCATTATCTCCTGACGTTTCACCTGCATCTATGGCACCTCTGAGGATGCTTGCCATAGATGAAGGCGAATCGTCAGGAGAGAATGCCTCTAGAACATGGTCATATAGCCGGAAGAAACCAACAACAACCCAGTGATTCCAGCCGTGAAAGCCTTCAACAATACTTCAGATACAGTTCCCGAGTTACAAACATCCGGCTTACAAACGACTCGCAGCTAAGAATAGGGACGAGACAACAGGAAGTGAGAGGAATCTACCCCTCGGGAGGGAAATTCACTCTGGGAAGAGTTATTATAATGGGGAAAAGGTGCAACCAGTGGTTCTCAACCTATGGGTCCCCGGGTGTTTTGGCATCAACACCGAAATACAACACTGCCTGAGCTCTGCGAGTGCAGCTTTTTTCCAAATGAAGCAGAGAGTGTTTGAGGACTGGGACATCCATAGGGATACCAAGATGCTTGTCTATAAAGCTATTGTCCTCCCAACCCTGCTATATGCCTGTGAAGCGTGGACTGTCTACAGACGTCACATGCAACTCCTGAAACGATTCCATCAGCGCTGCCTCCGGAAAATCCTGCAAATCTCTTGGGAAGACAAGTGGACAAATGTCAACGTGCTGGAAGAAGCAAAGACCACCAGCATTGAAGTGATGGTCTTCCGCCATCAACTCCGCTGGAATGGCCACGTTGTCTGGATGCCCGATCACCATCTCCCAAAGCAGTTGCTCTACTCTGAACGCAATAATGGAAAACAGAATGTTGGCAGGCAGGAAAAGAGATTGAAAGATGGGCTCAAAGCTAACCTTAAAAACTCTGGCATAGACACTGAGAACTGGGGAGCCCTGGCCTGTGAGCGCTCCAGCTGGAGGTCAGCTGTGACCAGCAGTGCTGCAGAATTTGTAGAGGCACGAATGGAGCGTGAAAGAGAAACGTGCCAAGAGGAAGGCACATCAAGCCAACCCCAACTGGGACCGCCATCCACCTGGAAACCAATGTCCTCACTGCGGGAGATGATGCAGATCAAGACTAGGGCTCCATAGTCACCTACGGACCCACCCTGGAGGATTATCCTACTCGAACAATGAGGAATCACCTAATTTTTGTCCTACAACTCCGCGAAATCCCAGCCAGTTTGCCAGCTGCTGGATTTTTGTGGGGTTTGAAGGCCAAACCATCTAGGGATCCACAGGTTGACAATCACTGAATTAAACCCTTATGCTGGTAGGACTGCTGACCAAAAGGCCGAGGGTTTGAATCCGGGGAGAGCGGGGTGAGCTCCTGTCTGTCAGCTCCAGCTTCCCATGCGGGGACATGAGAGAAGACTCCCACATCATCCCCTCGGCAACGTCCTTGCAGACAACCAATTCTCTCACACTGGAAGCGACTTGCAGTTTCTCAAGGCGCTCCTGAGACAAAAAACAAACAAACCCCAGTCCTTGTTTCCTCCACAAGCCAATTCTCACAGGGACAGAAAAGTGAGGGGGAATCTGAACAGAGGCAGAGAGCAAAACAAATGTCACAGGTGTGTAAACATTTCCCTATGCTATTCATAGCTCTGTGTGTGTGTAGCTCAGGCATGGGCAAACTTCGGCCCTCTAGGTGTTTTGGACTTCAACTTCCACAATTCATAACAGCTGGTATGAGAGTTGAAGTCCAAAACACCTGGAGGGCTGAAGTTTGCCCATGCCCTGGTAAAGCTAGTTATCTTGTTCATAATTTAGGGCTGCCTGTACTCCCCATCCTAAAATTCAGATCTTAAGACTATATAACAAGAATGCTGCTGTAGAACATTTCTCATAAGATGCAAAGAGCACTACATTTTTTTTCTGGCGAGCTGTTTGAGTTTTAAGTGACCAAGGAATACAGTTTTAGCTCCCCATACATTATTCCCTGGTGGTGCAGCAGGTTAAACCACTGAGCTGCTGAACTTTTAGAGCGAAAGGTTGACGGTTCGAATCCAGGGAGCGGAGTGAGCTCCTGCTGTTAGCCCCAACCTAGCAGTTTGAAAACATGCAAATATGAGTAGATCAATAGGTACCACTTCTACAGGAAGGTAACAGCGCTCCATGAAGTCATGCTGGCCACATGACCTTGGAGACATCTATGGACAACGCCAGCTCTTCGGCTTAGAAATTGAGATGAGTGCCACGCATCAGTGTCGGGCATGACTAGACTTAATGTTAGGGGGAAACCTTTACTGACATTATTATCTCAATTTGGACAGCACCATAGTAGGCTAGAGAAAAAGAACAGGCGAGCACTATGCAAAAAACATCGTTCCAAGGCCAGCAACCTCTGGGCATCCAAGACCAGTTGACTGGACTAAAGGAAGAATGCACCTCTCCTTGTTTTGTCATGGATTATTAAATACTCCTATATTTCCCAGAGATAACATGCTTACAGAGACGCTCTGAAGAAATAACCCATCTCTATGCCACCCAAGATTATATATATGCGGTTGGAGTTATACTTTAATAAGTACCTGTTCTGACTTACATACACATTCAACTTAAGAATAAACCTATAAAAGCTATTTTTTCATAACTTGGGGACTGCCTGTATCTTATGTGGCCCTCCCGATGCTGGGCTTCCACTCCTGTGGCCTGATCCTTAGACATCAGGACTAGAGCTGATGGGAGTTGTGATATAGCAACATTTGGAAGATTGCCCTTTGTTCTGTTCAATTTGGAGAGCAGTTTGGATTCTGATACAAGGCTTTTGGATATTATATCTGACTTTAAAATGTCTTTTTTAACCATTCCCCAACCGCAGAGTCACAAGTGCTTGCCATTCCTTTTATCCCAGTCCACATGGCAGACCATCAAAAGTGATGAGAGTTTGTGTTTATGTACAAGGCTTTTGAGTATGTTGTCTGACTTTAAAATGCCCTTAACCTCTCCCCAACAAATACAGTTCATTTGCAATTCCCATTATCCCCAGTCTAGATGACTGATCATCAAAAGCAGTGAAGAGTTGTCATTCAATAGTATCTGTGGACCCAAACATTTATATAAAATTAGCTTAAAGTTGCATGTATAAGATACATATGAAACATAAAAGAATTCCATAATTATATACTGGGGTCCCATCTCCAAGATGTCTCATTATGTACATGTATTGCAAATATAGGTATTCCAAAATATGAAACCCTAAACACTTCTAGCTTCAAGTGTTTCAGGCAACATTTATTCACCCACTATACTGATGTATTAAAATACGTTTCTGACTGACATAGCCTTAAACAAGTATGTGAAAGAGATTTTTATATTTCAGTTTGTCTTGCAAACTACCACCCTTCTGTGTTATAGGGGAAAAAATTCAGATCAAGCTACGCCTCTTAGTACTGAAGAGTTCAAATCCTTCCCTGCAATTCCAGAAACCTAGTACAGTTATACACCAGTGACATGCTGATAGCTTATCTCTAACCCATCCCAGCCTTCAGGTTGAAGTGAATATAATCCCTCAGCAAGACAGAGAAGTACTTGATGCCTTCTCTTATCTGTATGCCTCCTGCAAATGGTGTTTGTGTGTGGAAACATTTAAATATTGAGAAATAGAAGTAATTATGCACTCCAAGAATTTAAATGAAGAAAAAATACCACTGAGTAATACCAGCAGTCGCTTAATCCAAATGTTTTCTTTCCTCTGTCATATAAATAAATAAAATATAAATATAAATAAATATAAAAACAACACATCTCAGGCTTCCTTGTACACCAACCAGAGAGACCCCTGGCGGGAAAAGTGAAGAAAAGCATTGTAAGACAAGTGCTGCACGAAAGACCACCATTTCAAAAGGAAGAGTGACATTAGTTTTACATGCCATTCAGTCTTACAATACCCTACGCACTCTGGGAACTGGAAGATGTTTCTAAATACATACATATCTCACAGATCTTCCTAATTTTTTCTCTGTGAAATGTTGCACTTAGAAAACAAAATCTATCAAAGCCTAGTTTTGAAAAAAGAATATGAACTATGTCTAAGTATTTATATTCTTAAATTGAAAAACACCTGTAGCTAATTTTCAGCCGAGCCATCTAGCTATCTTGTCTACTACATTTGGATTTGCAAGAGAAATTGATTTTAGAGGGATATCAAGATTTTGTATGGAAAAGGTGTTTAAAAGTATACTTTAATCATAACTGCTCTAATATTGGCAGCCATGCTGGTGTCTTATAAGTTTATTTATCATGTCAGAAGCAAATTGAGAATACAGTTATAAGTATAACTTTTAGAAGTGAGAAGGTGGTAATGGTGATTATGATGAAAACATGGACAGGTTAATTCCTTTATTTATGACAAAAAATGTGTGTCACCTCTATGCAGATGACACACACCTCTACTACTCTTTTCCAATTCAAGAAGACTCCCCAGATCCTGGACCAGTGCCTGGTAGCTGTGATGCTCTGGATGAGGACCAACAAGCTGAAGTTTAATCCAGACAAGACAGAGGTCCTCCTGGTCAGTCTCAAGGTCAATCGAGGTATAGGGTGGCAACCTGTGCTCAATGGAGTTACACTCCCCCTGAGGACACAGGTCCGCAGTCTGGGGGTCCTCCTGGACTCTGGCTGGGAGGGTCTTTACACAGTTAAAATTTGTGCGTCAGGTGCAACCGAACCTCAAAAAGCCTGACTTGGCCATGGTGGCCCATGCTTTAGTTACATCCAGAATGGAATACTGTAATGCACTCTACATGGGGCTGCCATTGAAGACAGCTCAGAAGCTGCAGTAAGTCCATAGATTGGCAGCTAGATTGCTAACTGGGGCTAGTTATACGGAGCTTACTACACCCCTATTAAAGCAGCTTCACTGGATTTCGATAAGTTTCCGGGCTCAATTCAAAGTGCAGGTTATTTTTGGGTCCAACCTATCTTCGAGACCGCATCTCCTTCTATGAACCGGTGTGGGCTCCTAGATCTGCTGGGGAGTCCCTTCTCTTGGTCTCTTGTCACCAGCTGCGTCTCAAGTGTGGTTGGTGGGGACGAGAGGGAGGGCCTTCTCAGTGGTGACCCCCTCGCTCTGGAAAACCTCCCTTGAGAGATTAGGTTAGCCTCTACTTTACATGCCTTTTGGCTTTTAAAAACATGGCTTTTTCAACAGATTTTTGACCCTGTGTAATTTATGGTCAGATTTGAGGACTTAGCGATGGCCACACTCTGGGACTTTAGTTTGTTAATGGTAGACAGCCAGTCTTATTTGTAGGTTTTACTGTATTTTATTTATTTTATTATTTTATTAGATGGTGTTTCAGCGGCGGACAAGACTGGACTTAATGTCAGGGGACAACCTTTACCTTTACTTTATATGTGTTAGTTGTCTATAGACTTATGTGTTGTTGTATATGTTTATGTATTTTGTGTTACATACAGCACCTTGAAGTGCTTCTGTGAGCCACCCCAAGTCCCTCCGGGGAGATGGTCGTAGGGTAGAAACAGAATTTTTAAAATAATAATAAAATTATTATTATTGTTAAAAAGTTACAAATTAGTTAATAACCCTCAAGAATTCTCCACCTGTAACGCAAAAGTTGCCAAACAAACCCTGGCTCTTGAAGGGATTATTGCTCATCTTGGAAAGAAGAATGCAAATATCACTTTAAAACCTCAACTAAAGGAGAGCAGCGTTAGATGCTCTTTTGTTGCAGTGCTTTGACATATGCCTGCCCCTTTCACCCCTGAAATTCCTTTGGGCATGGAGTGAATGTGACCCCTTTATTTGCTGTCAGCACAGAAATGGGGGAGAGGGAAAGTAGCCAGTTTATTGGAGAAGCAGGCTGTGTGCAGATATCAAGAGCTGCTTATTCAGCGTATAGTCCTAAAGTTTTGACTCATTTTATAAATATAAAAGTGTTACGAAGAATTCCCCTTTTGAATGACACTCCTCCTTAGTTCTAGGACTGCTCAGACAAGTAATAAGATCTGAAGTAATAGGATGTTCAAGCCCAGTGTTCAATTTATATTGTTCCTTGAAAAAGACAGGAAATAGGAATTGTAATTGGCCAACCACAAAGAGCAATTTCTATGCTACACAGGGAAGAAAGTGAACAGGAAGAAAATTAGCTCATTGGGAATGTGCTCGAAGAGTTCTTACAGATACCATCAATAGACCAAAGGACAAGTAGTTTCAAGAGGAAATCAAACCTGAACTCTTATTAGAAGTCAAAATGACTAAAATGAAGCTATTGTACTTCACACACATTATGAGATGACATGACTCATAGGAAAATATAATACTGGCTAAAGTGGAAGGCAGCAGGAAAAGAGGAAGATCACATTAGAGATGGATAGACTTGACCAAGGAAACCATGACCCTGGAAAGCCTTTTTTCTCACACCTGGAACTGAATTAACTCCTCTTTTTCCAATATGATATGTTGCTATATATTATAACTCCCCCTTTTCCTTCCTCTATATTGTCATATATTTCCAATGGAATAAATGGTAAGGCACTATGGAAGAACACATGACACTAAATTATCTTGAAAAAAGGTACTTTCTCCCCAGATTTTTTTTTAAAAAAACTATAACGTCCCTTCTACAGCATGAAAAAGAAAGAACAGTTTTTAAATTCCAAAGAGAACATCAGACAAGTTTCTTTGTTATGAAAATAAGTTCGCCTGCCCTTTTATGAAACCATTCAAGACTGCTCATGACAACAATTAGTTCATTTTTAGTAATTACTCAGGCTTTTATTTACAAGTTGCTTTATGCTGTCTCAAAGTGTTTGGAGAATATTATAGGGCTTTATTTAGGGTCATTTGAGGGATATGTAGGCCATATTGTGGTCTTTCAGGATGCAAAGAAAGAAATATTACACTGTTAACTCAGATTAAGATTAACCTTTAACTGATTGCTAAAAAATAGAAATAAAAGTATAGTCAGGAAACAATCAACCAGATAAGGAAAAACAGGATTACATTAGTGGCAGCAGTACACTACTTTGATCATTTTGTAAGTACTGCTGCATACTTTATTAAGGGATGGGTTTAATTTGGAATACTGCATACATAACAAATGTAATTATTACCTTTGTACATATGAGTGAACATCCATGTGCACAAATGGATGCCCATGGACACAAATAGCTTGGTTGGGGTGGCAACACAGTGTTCTAATTCTGAAAACCAATAGAATCATAAAGTTGGAAGAGATTGCAAGGGCCATCCAACCCAACCCCATGCCATGCTGGAAAAGCAGTGAAAGCATCCCCGGCCAATGACTATCCAGCCTGTTTAAAAACCTCCAGAGAAGGAGACTCCAACACACTCCAAGGCAGTATGTTCCAGATAGGCAATAGCAGTGAAGAATCATACCGCTGAATGACCAACTTGCACTTTTAAAAAGGTTCCTTAGCAAAATATAGTTAAAGAAAACTATTTAAAATGTTTTACACCTAGAATGCTATTAATTGGCAAGTAAGTAGACCGCTATTGTGTTTGGGTTCTATCCAAAATATCTTGTGCTTGAGTTCTATCCAAAATGTCTAGGTAGCCATTGACAGAGCTTATTTATGCATGTAATGACACTGATACAGGAGAATCTTGTATAGCAGTTTTAGATCTTGGCTCAGAATGAATAATGTTACATCTAAAATAAATGCAGCCATTTCACATAACTCAAAGAAACCCAACAGCTGTTAACGGGGCAGAATTGTGCCCTAAAAGCGTTGAATAAACAACCTTGTCAACACATGAAAAATATGGTTCAACCTTGAGTCATTTTGAAATTTTGTGTGGTGATATTACTGCATTTACTTGATTCTAATGCACCGTTTAATCTAATGCGCACCCCAATTTTCAGAACCTTGAAACCAAAGAAAAGTATTTGTTGGTGAATGTCATGAGCAGTGGCAAAAGGTGTACTCTTTGTATTTGGCCAAAAAAAGTGTGCAGTACAGTTGCTGCCTGCTTAGAATTCCTTCTTTAAAAACAAATGAGTTAGAACTCCAAAGCTTCCAGCAGCAGAAAAGAAAATCTTGGTGTGCATCTATGCTGTAGAATGAATCCACTTTGTGGCTGAATGGTATGAAATCAGGGAGTTTGACAATGTCTTGAGCCTCCTCTGCCAAAGAATGCTGATGCCTCACCTAACTATAAATTCCAGGATTGCATAGCATTGAGCTGTGGCAATTACATTTGATGTTATGTCGCTCAAATAGGAGCTCCAGCTGCACTTCAAGCAGCTTTTCCTTTGGCTCAGCACTAAGGTGACCATATTATATTGCACACAGTAATTTTGGCGAGGTAATTTAGCCAAAAAAGGCAAGCGATAGATTCGATTAAATATGGCATTTTGCAAAAGTTTGGTGAATTCTGATTACTAGATATGAATCTGAAGAACTTTGAAAGACAGCTGATAAGTACCAAATATAGTTGTGATTTTTAAATCCTTATAGGAGTGATTTTCAACCTTTCTCAACCCCTGAATATGGTTCCTCATGTTGTGGTGACCCCCAACCATAAAATTATTTTCGTTGCTCCTTTATAACTCTAATTTTGCTACTGTTACGAATCGTAATGTAAATATCTGATATGCAGGATGTGTTTTCATTGTTACAAATTCAACATAATTAAAGCGTCATGATTAATCAGAAAAAATATGTTTAGAGGAGTATGGAAAACAGATGATGGGATTTGCAGTACCTTCAACCAATTCAGCTCTGACTTCCACAGACCACTGAGACCTCCACACAGAACTCTCATGGAAAAAAAATACTGGAGGGGCTTGGGAAGAATTGACAGTGATTTAAGGGAGATGTAGTTCACCTACATCTGGAGAGCATTGTGAACTCAAACAACTGTGGATCTGGACCAAATGTGGCACGAATCCTCAATATGCCCAAATTTGAACACTGGTAGAGTTTGGGAAAAATAGACCCTGACATTTCGGAGTTGTAGCTGCAAAGGGAAATAGCAAAGTAAAAAATTCATCTAGAGAGGTTGAATTATCTTCTGTGGCCCAAGTAGGGACAAAGGCTTTCTGACCTTCTTAACTCTATTGCACCAAGGTTGCAAACTGGCATTGAAAGAGGAACATCACCCTACTGCATATCATTGGCAACCCACTGTCAGTTGGCCACCACCCTGTGATAAACCTCTCCCCTGCTATTGACAGGAAAACCTGTCAGTAATCCCAAACATTCCTGTCACTTACCTCATACAATGAGTCCAACCTGTTTCCGTGCCGGAATTCCAGAACAGAAGTGATATTGGGGCAGGATTGTCCTTCTCACCAGTTCTCCCATGCACCAATTCATCATTTAAAGCTTGAAAAATTTTCAAACCTAATCCTCACTAAAATTACAAAGTTGCTTTTACAAAACTGAAGAGTTGCAATACTTACTGAGCCAGAGTTAGGATACTCACTGAGAGTATTGCCATGGGATCATGGATTGGCAAAGCATTGCAGCTATACAACAAATGGAGAGGTTTAATAGTGAGAGTCACCATCCTGGTAAGTTACCGCAATCCCTGACTGCATGAATGCCATGGGATAACAGCTTTCTGTGTTAAAGTCTTATGTATGTGAATTAGCACATCTATGCAGGGATATACCAGACAATATTTAAGCAACTTTCACTAATTGCAAGTTTTTCCAGTTCCTTTTTCACTAACCCAACTCATTACAATCCCTCACTCTTTGCTGTTCATCCAGAAGTTAAATTCTGCATCTTATACTTGCATTGGAAAATGCTTTTCATCACTGTACATACATCTAATCTTATTTTTGCCTGCATATCCTTTCTACTCTGTCTATTAGGACCATATTAAGATAATCATTTATTTTATTTTTTGCATTTCTCTGTTTCCACAGTCCCTACACCCAAATGTGTATAAGTATCTGCCAAATGAGACAATGCTCAATGTAGATGCTAAAATGGGCTATGGTCCTGAAAGCTTATTACAACAAATAAAACTTATTTGTCTTCAAGGTGTTGTTTAGATCCTTTATTAACTACCCCAATTTTAATTAAATGTCTAAGATTTCTTTCTCTAAGCTAGCTGTACTATATTTCAGTTCAACTATTTGCAATGTTTGATTTGAAAAAGACATGCAGAAAATGCAAATCTTGACTCTATCTTGGCAGAAGTGCTGGACAAGCCAGTTGATGTTTTCCAGAGATTATCTGACTTAGCCGTTATGAGCTAAGGAAAGGGAGTGAAATAGCTATCCTTAACAACATAAAAATTAAGAAACATACCATTTATGCTCTTATCTTGATAGAGGGCACTGAATCACGTGATTTATCACCTGTAATATACCTGCTTGTGAGGGGAAGGGGGGGTTGCCCTCCAGAAACTGGTGAGCTACAGTTACATGATGCCTGAATGGCCAAAGGCTAGGAATCATGGGAGGTACAAACTAGCAACCTCCAGAAGACCAACGGATAAAATAACATCGGCAGAAGATGTCCCCAATGTTCAAAACAATACACAGAAGCAATCAGTGAGGCAAAGGTAGTTTCTTCTGCTTAAAGGAGCCTAAAACCGCTCGATTTGACAAAGAGACACCAAACTTCTCTTTAAACTAAATGCTTTAATAGAAAAAATTACAAAACCTCTTTCCTCAAAGCAGAAATATTCAATCTTCTCTTAGAATGAAGTAATTAAAGTTGCTTTCCCCACCTTTCCCTGCCTCCCCCCATTTTTGCATGCTCTCACTTTTGTATAAAAACTTCATGAAATCTGTATTTCCATATTTAGTGGAAAACACCAGAAATTGGCAAATTGTGTCTTCTTACAATTAATAATTTACTAATACAATTCTCCATATACATTTGTTCATATTTATCTTCAGAAAATATTTTTGGCGAGATGAAATGGGTCTTTTCCTATTTTAAGTTGAAACATGCTATGTTACAAACTCAGGCATGTTTTTGCGGGTTATTTTCATGAGGCAAGGTACCTCCAACCAATCATTAGTATTTTATCACCGTCACAGTGCAACTAGATTTAGGGATAGAGGGAATCCAAACTTCTGACCTATTAACAGTTACATGCATTATAACTGTATAAAGAAATGACATCTCAATTGTATCTTCTTACAGACAGTCACTCCAATTCTATCTCCTTATAGAGATGGCCACTGTCACATGTGTTCATTTTTTTAAAAAAATACAATGGCTTTGATTCAATCTTTGTCCTTACCCATGAAATGGCAGGTGACTTTTAGTAATTTTCCTTTTGCGGAAGCCTGTTGCACCCTCTGAAAATCTTCTCTAGAGGATTTGAGATTTTCTAGAACATTATAGGAAGTGGCTGGAATTTGCCAATGTACTTACTCTTCACCCCCTTCACCAACTGAATTACTTTATGGATCAAAACCCTTCTGTGGATGAAAACCATCCTTCTGTTAACAAAGGATGAAATTTGGAACCAACTTCGGGCCTTTTATATCAAGCTGGAAACCTGTCTCAGCTATTATAAACATTATTGTAACGCTAATTATATTTGGTAGCATCTGTATAACACAATATGCTTTTTTCTTTCCAAATTGGCAATGATTCAGGTATTAGCAGAGACGTTTTAGCAGAGAAAGTGTCAATTTAACCAAATAGTTGATATAGTCAGATCCAGAAACCCATGGTAAAACTACATAGGATGTGCCCATTAAAGATATTTAAGTGCAAATGCCCACTTGTGGATTTTAATTGTTTCCGTCAGGTTTTGGGTTATCCTTATAACAAAATATTCTGGGTTGCTGGCTTTCACCCATTGCTTCCTGCCCCTGCGCTACTCATATACAACCACAATGATGTTCTCTGTTGCTCTGTCTTCTCTATCCTTTTGCGACAATACAAAACATCTTCAAGTACAGTATTTCCATCATTCTGGACATTTCCGCCAAGTGTGACAAAAAATTCACAGTCAATTATATATAATCTCAGTTTATAATAGACTCTGGCTTTCAAAACCCCACCAAACCCCACCCCATTCTTTAAAAAAATGTTTTTTAATGTTCCTGATTCTCTTGTGCAATTCCAGTCACTAAAAGGAGGTTACAGGCCATGAACTGTACACTGAGTACATTATTTATCTGTCCAGTATATACACCAACTAGTTCACTGGAAGAGCCATCTGCAGGAGCATTGCAGTAAGTGTTTCGAATGTCCCACACCCGAACAGAGTTGTCCATTGACGCAGAAGCAATTAAGCTACTGTCCGGACTAAAGGTAAGGCTGGTGATATTGTCTGTGTGCCCTCGCAGTTCTTTGTAAAGCGTGCCAGATGCCAAGTCCCACAACTTTAACCGCTGGTCTTCACCTGCTGAAGCCAAATACTTACCATTTGGAGAAAACGCAAGAGACAGCACGGGCCCCCGGTGGCCTGTAAACAAACGCACTGTGTTTCCTTGCTGGGTGCTCCAGAGCCTGACTGTTTTATCTGTCGATCCTGTTGCTAAGTAATTAGAATTGGGATGAAACTTAATGCAGTCCACGTCTGCTAAATGGCCTGCGTATATGCGCAGGGGATACGTCCGATCAAATGACCAAAGCCTTGCTGTGCGGTCATGGGAACCGCTAGCAAAATACAAGCTGCAAGGACTGATGTCCAGATCCCATACAGGGTAGGCATGCCCTTGGTACAACACGGTGTTGGTAAAACTGCCCAGGTCCCAGTATCTGATGGAGGCATCCTCTGAACACGACAACAGTCCCGAACTGTCTGAAAGAAACCTTGTGCTATACACTGGTCCACAGTGCCCTCGAAGTATCTTCATTTCTGTACCCACATTATTATCTTCTTCATCCTGCAAAGAAGAACATAGGTGAGACTTTTCCCCTCCATTCTATTCAGACAATGCATGGGTGAAAATGGAAATTTTGGCCAAGCTGTGTAAAAACAGTGTGACTACTATTAGATTGCCTGTGTACAGCTAGTTCATGGTATCCTCACAGATATATATGGGGGGAAAAGAAGATCAAAGTCTGATGTTGTCCAACAAAATAGATTTGTTATTCCTCAAGTAACTGACACCTCTTTTTCAAAAACTATAAAGGAGATAATAATAAAATACCAAGGAGGAAACGGGACAAAACATGCTAACAATCTGAATCAAAAACTTCATAGAAATCTACATAATTTAAGCTACAGTATAGAAAAATGCCATGTTTCACTGATTCTAAGTCACACTTTCCCCCTCAGAATCAAGGCTCAAAAAAAAAAAAGTGCATCTTAAAATCTAAAATACTTTTTCTTCCAAACAGAAGCTCCAAAATCAGGCTCCATCTTTGAATCAATGGTGTCTTACAATCAAGGAAATATGGTATTAGCAAGTTCATTCAAGTTTAAAACATATGTTACAAATAGGAGTCAGGTATTCATACATTTATAAGTAGTATTTGATTCAGGAGAGGCAGCATGGTGTAGTGATTTGAGTGTTAGGCTACAACTCAGGAAGATCGGAGTTTGAATCCCTGATTCACCATGGAAACCCACTGGGTCATTTTGAGCAATTCACACTCTCTCAGCCTTAGATGAACACAAGGGCAGCCCCTTCTGAATAAATCATGATAAGCACTCCCTATGATAAGTTTGCCTTAGGGTCACCATAAAATAGAAATGATACGCAACAGTAACAACACTGGATTCAAACATTTTTCATGTTTTGTCCTTTATACTATCTGCATCTTCTTTGTAGCTCATGGAGAAGAGAAACAGTTTCCCTGAGACAGATCAACTATTTGTAATAAAAATGTATAAACCCCTGCAATTTTACTAGACAAGTCAAACCTTCATTCTTTAATTTTCTGAAGTGTAACAAGAACTATTTATTGTTCCTGTGACTGTCACACCTTGCTGGGACCCATTTAAAACTCAGCTACCAGAAAAAAATGGCAATAACATTATATTTATATTAGCAAAAGACCTAGTTGTCTGTAGATTCAAGATGAAACGTTATGGTATAAAACTGTTACTCGTTTCTAACTTTATAAAGCAGCTGGAGGACAAAAGGAAAACTTTGCTTTGTATTCCACTTCACTGCTTCATATCTATTTATACTAAAAGAATAAACCTGTTAGTTATAGCTACCATGACTCAGATTCTTTTATTGGCTTCAGTACCGGTGGGTTCAAATTACACATTATTTTAATACTTTTGTAAAGTGGAGTGCTCACTCCGGTGCCTCAATTCTATCCACAACAATCTCCTTGGCTTAGCTCAGCTGGTGGATAAATGGCCATAAAATTATATTTACATTAGCAACAGGTTTGAGTATGGTTGTCATTGTAGACTAAAACAGAAATGCTAACTTTTCAATACCCTATTTTTAAAATTATAAATACTGTGAATTGAAAAGAAAGGAAACTGTCTGAAGTTACCTTTTAATTTTATTTTATGAACTAAATGCAAAAATAAATAAATTCTGAGCAAATAAATCTTCAAGGTGAACACTCCCACTAGTACCTCAAGTAATTTGTTTCAACTAGTAGGCAAGAAATAGCCAAAATACTCTAAAAGCAACAGCTCTTATCTTGGGAACTAAGCGGGGTCAACCTGGTTAGGACTTGGATAGGAGACTGCCAATGAACACCAGAACTGGCAAAACTACCCTTGAAGATTCTTTGCCTAAGAAGACCCTATACAATCCATGGAGTCACCATAACTTGGAAGGTGACTTGAGGTCACATAAACACACAGTAGCCAAGAAAGACTCAGATATATGGCCAGCTAAATTTAATCGGACTTACTTCCAAGTCCACCATTCATATGGATATCTACATTTCATTCCTGTCCCCAACCATCATAATTAAACCTAAACTTGTTACCACAGCCACAGATTTTGCTTTTCTATTACTATTCACATGCACAATCTGCTCATTCATTTATGGCAGTTCATACACCTGAGGAAGTAGATCTAGCATACCAAAGCTTATGCTATAAATTTCTTTCTCTCACTTTATCTCAAAGGTGTTGCAATATGCCTTTGCACAGACAAAAGTGGCCATGGCTTTGAACTCCAGGTATATAAGCAGAACATAGACTAAATGAGTCATACTCCTCACCTAGAACAGATCTGTTTACATCAAACAGCTTTCTGTGTCAGATCCACATTCTGGAGACACTCAAATGTTCTGCCAAAGGCCTTTTTCACAGGACACTATAATAGTGCTATGATTCCACTTTAACTGCAATAACTGCATCCAGTGGAATCCTGAGGTTTATAGTTGTAAATCCCAGGAATCCATGTCTCTGAAAGTGGAATCATATTACTCTTAATTGCATAGTATGAAAAGGTACAGAGTCAACAACGAGACATAGAGCAGGCATGAGAATTATACAACTCTTGAGATCAGCATTTCCCAAACTTGAGTCCTCCTGATGCTTTGGACTTCAAGTCTGAGAAACTCCTGTCACTATTGCCAATGACCAGGAATTCTGCGAGTTGAAGTCCCAAACAGCTGGAGAATCAGAGTTTGGGAATCACTGCTTTGGATGATGATAGGCTGCAACTTCCAGCACTCTTCCCTATTGGCTATGCTGGCTAGGACTGACAATAGTTACAATGCAACAAGATGTGAAGAACCACATGATTCCTATTCCAGTTTATTATTAGTTTATGTGAGTTTTATGTGCTTTCTTCATGACAATCGTGTGATGAAAAAATATCAGGCAACTACTAGGTTGCCAGAACATCAAAAAAGCAATAGTAAAAAACCCAAGTGGCATCTAGCACCACTGCTCATGTATCTCCTAAACTTGCTCCAAAAGAATGGGCTCCTCCAGACATATGAACGCAGAATGAGAGAAGGGAGGTTGCACAAGGAGGAGGGGGCCACACAGAATACTATAAGGGAATCTGACAGCAGAAAAACAGAGGAGTCAGAGTTCAAAGTTTGGTGTATTGACTCCACAGCCCTAAATATAGTGTGCTTAGATTATAGTATGCTGCTGCTTTTCTTTGATTTTAAATGATCTAGTATTTTTGTTTTTACTAATAGTTTTACCTTAGCTTTATTATCTGATATCTCCCATTAACATTTAGGTTTCCAGTTGCTTCCAATGGTTCATGCAGAACCCAGGAAGCCATGCCAAGCCATGAATTGAAGATGATGTAAACTTTTTGATGAAGATGACGTAAGATTTTTGAGAGACTAACAACCACATTATCTTGTCAGCTTTTCTCTTCCTACACTTCCTCTAACCTCTACACAATTTATATATTTAACTCCTGCCTTTTAGCAATTAGGATGTATTATAAATCATACATACGAAGGATGAAGCAATTTTCTACTGAAGTACTTGGTCTATTGCAAAAGATGTAAATTTTGGGCATTTAATGAAGGAAAGTAAGATAAAGCAGATCTGCCATACTCCAGTCACTGAAACAGAGACTTGGGCATGGTCAGCACTTACTGAAATTTTATCCAGACATAAAGTTGATACCTAAAACTATATCCCAACTGCCTAACCATTATGTCTGATGAGCAAAAAAGGAAAGCACTGTCAGAGCAAGTTGCTCAGGGAGAGCAGCTGACATAAACCATTCATTACACAGCCCAATTAAAAATATTTTTCTTGGTGTCTTGGGCCCCTTCCACACAGGTGAATAAAATCCCACATTTTCTGCTTTGAACTGGAATATATGGCAATGTGGACTCAGATAACCCAGTTCAAAGCTGATATTGTGGGATTTTCTGCCTTGATATTCTAGGTTATATGGCTGTGTGGAAGGGCCCTTGGTTTTTAGGCGTATTCCTGGGCTTATTTGGAGCGCTGATTCAGAAAATTGCATTGGGTAGACAGTGTCAGCTCTAGTTTCTTAGATATAGTTATCATGATTTTCAAAAGGTGAGTAGATGCTGATTGGAAGATGGCATATGTTTTATATCTCAAAAACTAGAGCTGATCAGAAAAAAATTGGTGACATTTTTGGAATCAGCAGGTCAAGTATACCCAGAAACAGGTCTAACATTTGAGGCACTAAAATGTGGGTTGGCCAGTGTGGTGAAAATAAAGTACAACTGAATTTCCATACATATAAAGATGAAAAGAGTATCTGACCTCCTCATCCAAGACGTCACAAGCCAGGTGGATTCGGGACACATCTACTAGATGAGGCTCAGATTTCAGCTTCTTGGACCGCAAGCTCCATAGTTTTACACAGGAATTGTCAAAGCCAGCAGCAAGGAGCTTGCTATCCGGTGAGATCTCTGCTGTGTTTAGCAATTGCTCAGTGTTGTAGAACGCATAGAAACATATGGTTGTTAGCGAAGGCGGTCCGTCCTTGACTCTCTTAATGCTATCCTGCAGGATATCCAAAGCTGCCTCATTTTGCAGGATGGAAGTAGGCATGTCAGTGGGTTCAAGGCCATTGCTCTCACTGCGTGAAGAGCCACCACTAGCATACAGCTGGTAGTCCATCCTCTTGGCTGGCTGCACATCCAAATGGATGTGCAAGGAGAGGACCCTGCAGAGAGCACTGTTGTTATCACTCTGGAGGTAGCGAAGGAGGAAGTTGTAGCTGTCTTCTTGAAGGTGGACGACATATTTGTTGTCCAGAAATGCCCGGAGCTTGAAGTTAGACAGGATGTCCTGAATTGATAGTGTAGTCTGTAACTGCTCAATGATGTCTTTTTGGGAAGCATTCTGCATGAACATCCCATGGAAGCGACTATAGAAACTGTCCACTGTGCTCTTTAGGCCATTTTGGACCATATTAAGATGGAGGTAGACAAAGAGGGGATACAGAAGAGGCATCACTTCATGGCTGTGCTGGGGGTCCGAATCTAAACACAAAGGCAAGGACACATTACTTTTATCTCAGTTTTCAGCAGGGCTTACAATGAAAACAATACAAATCATCTTCTAGAGAGATATAGGATAATCTATTTCATCTTTTTATGGGGCCTCACAAATTCACCAAAAAGGACAGTATAAGGGAAATGTACTTACAATTAAACAATGTTGAGCTCGATTATTTGTTCTGAATACCAGAACCATAAAGACCACAAAATTATTCAACATAAGAATCCACTCTTGGTTAGCCCAAGGTTTTGTTTTGTTTTCTTTCTTTTTGGGGGGTGGGGGATGGGGGGGCTTCCACACAGCCATATAATCCAGAATATCAAGGCAGAAAATCCCACTATATCTGCTTTGAACTGGAATATCTGAGCCCACACTGCCATATATACCAGATCAAAGCAGATAATGAGGGATTTTTTTCAGCTGCGTGGAAGAGGCCTCAGTTTAATCTAAAACATCAATGTACATTAACAATTTTGATTTGACTGAAACTCACTTCAAAAGAGACACAAAATTGTTATTTTCCATTATCATTACATATATTTATCCCATATGATATAAAAATCTACATGCTTGATCAGAACCACCGGACATGATATCTAATAGGACCAAAGCAAACACTGCAGTAAAATATTTGGCCTGTTTTCTAACTACCTGAAGCATTTCCTGGCAAATTGGCCTTCTGTACCTACAATTTCTGTACATTTTTTGGCATTTGTAAGAAATTGCTGTTTTTTATCTATTTTACACTGAGCTTGATGTGGTGAGGTTTTAAGGACTGGTGGGGATAGCACTAAAATATTTCTAAAATGTTTACTCTATTAACCTCATTAAAAAAATCTTCAACAATTTAAGCATGTTTACTGTGTTAAATGAAATGTGCCACTACATTCTTCATTGGTTTCGCTCCAACAGGATATCCCATCTACCTAATCAGAAAATCATTTCAGGAATATAATGTAGAAAGTATGGGGGTATGGTGAATTGTTACACTTGTCAAACAGCTGGCAGCTGGAAATCTTCCCTGATCTATTGCAAATCACCAAGAGCAACTCCAGAAATATCTTCTACTCATCTCTGTTTCAAGGCATTTGTCAATAACCCATTCTGATGTCCTACATTATATTGTCATTTGATCTGATGTCCTATATTAACTGATCCTGTTAATTTGCTCTGTTTCCATGATTTCCCCCCCTATGCCACTACACATTGTCATCTACCTTACTAAACCACTTTATCCTTTAACTAGTTCACATAGTGGTTTTCCTTCCCTCCCCCTCCAAAATTAATCTGCTGTTATTGTTGTTGCTAGCTATTTTTGTTAAGTTGTTTTATGTTGTTTTATGCTTTTTTAATTGTTATTGCTTTATTTTAATTGTATTATGTCTGGGCCCCATGTAAGCCGCCCTGAGTCCCTTTGGGGAGATAGAGGCAGGGTAGAAAAATAAAGTTCTTCTTCTTTACACAATAAGTCACCCAATAATGAATGCGATTTCAGCTCACCAATTATTATTATTGTTAAGGAACCCCGGGTAGCACAATGGGTTGCTGACCAAAAGGTCGGTGGTTCAAATTAGGTAAGTTGGGTGAGCTCCCGTCTGTCAACTCCAGCTTCCCATGCAGGGGACATGAGAGAAGCCTCCCACAGGATGGTAAAACATCCGGGCACCCCCTGGGCAATGTCCTTGCAGACAGACAATTCCCTCACACCAGAAACAACTTGCAGTTCCTCAAGTCGCTCCTGACATGAAAAAAATCATTGTTGTTGTTCTCTTTATTTATATCCCACCTTTCTCCTGTAGGGACTCAATGTGGTAGATATACAACAATTCTCAAATTCATGTAAGAGATCTTATTCAAGTTATAGCTGTATTTTCTTTATATCCATGCATAGTGTTCTAATTCATACAACTCAAGGCACATTTTTTAATGATAGCCTACCTCCCCACACCTCTTTTTATCAGTAAGACCACAATACATGTATTAGAAAAGGTTTTTTTTCAAAGCATTCTTCAAGCGTCATGCTTTGGTTTTATTTATGTTGTGACTAGTCTACTTTTAGCTCCAGGGCCAAAGTGAATCCCAATGGTTATTTCAAGAACATGCTTCTGATTAGGGACACACTGTTCTTTGCAACCTGATGAACTATCCCAACCAATTCTCTTCAGTTCACAGAACCACTTCTTTCTCTATTCAGTTTGCGACTATCACAACCATAAGACAGAATGCACTTTTGATTCCTTTCTCTTCATTCCAGTTCTGTTATTTCTTCAGAGGGTCTCTGTAAGCATTTTATCTCTAGGAAATATATGAGTATTTAATAATTCATGACAAAACAAGGAGAGAAGCATTCTTCCTTCAGTCCAGCCAACTGTTTAACAAAACATGTCCATTTTTTTTGCATAGTGCTTGCCTGTTCTTCTTTTCTCTAGCCTACTATGGTGCTGTGTGCAAATTGGAATAATGTATGGGGAGCTAAAATTGTATTTCCTGGCCACTTAAAACTCAAACAGCTAGCCAGAAAACATTTTAGTGCTCTTTACATCTTATGAGAAATGTTCTATAGCAGCATTCTTGTTATATAGTTTTAAGATCCAAATTTTAAGATGGAGAATACAGGCAGTCCCCAAATTACAAATATAACCAGGCACACATGCACATCTTTGAATAGCACAGGGAAAGGTTAAACCCCCCCCCCCCACCTGTTTTCACTTCCTGTAGTCTCACCCCCGTTCTTAGTTATGAGTCATTTGTAAGTCGATTGTTTGGAACTTGGGGACTGCCTGTATACCCAAAAGGGCAGCACTGCATTTTCTAGGACTACAATAAACATTTTAAAGAACTACTTGGTAACGGCAAAGGAGAGGTAGGCAAGCGTTTTGCTGTGGTTATGCTATACAGTAAACTCTGCATTTGGGAATGGTGCTTTGCTTTCCGTGCCTACTCTTGCAGTCGGGAATAAAATTTCACAAGAGAAATGACCAGTATTAGATAGGATGCAGAATTTATTGCATGCAGAATTCAATGAATGCATTGAATTATTGCCAAACTGGAAGCCGCTCTGAGTCCCCTTCAGGGTGGAGATAGAGCAGAGTAAAAATGCAGTAAATAAATAAAAAATAAAAATGATGTACAGAACTAAATGAAAGGAACAGATGGAATATAACCCCACAAAAGATTTTTAAATGAAGGACATCTCTTTCTAGGCTTTGTGGACAAAGATGACACAAATGTTTAGGCCTTCTCAATTGACAAGCATATACTTCCCATTGAGTTGTTACCCACCTGTAAGAAAGCTGCATAGCCGCCCAAACTGTACTTCATATTGTTGTGGCTCTGCTAGGCAAGGTGCAGCAGATATGATGTTTGCACAACCCGATTCAGATTGGACTACAGTAATAAACAAAGATTAAGAAAATTAATTTCCTGAAGGCTTGGAAAGCTACACACACTACTGTATTCATACACAAATATCCATATACAAAATGATTTGACAAGCTAGCAATAAAATGAAAAACCATGCACATCTCTAATATAGGTTAAACCCCTTTGCCAGCAGGACCACTGACCGAAAGGTCGGGGGTTCGAATCCAGGGAGCGGGGTGAGCTCCTATCTGTCAGCTCCAGCTTTCCATGTGGGGACATAAGAGAAGCCTCCCAAGGATGGTAAAACATTCAGGCATCCCTTGGGCAATGACCTTTCAGACGGCCAACTCTCTCACACTAGAAGCGACTTGCAGTTTCTCAAGTCGCTCCTGACACACACACACACACACACACACACACAACTAAATAAACAAAAGGGTTTCTGCAAAAGTTGGTAATTCAGGATCCTGCTACCCACACATCAACCTTTACATACAGGATGACATTTTAAAGATTACTGTAAGTTACATGATGGTTGGCAACAACAGTACAAACTTCAGCCATATTGGGAATAGATCTGCAATAAGTAACATGCATTGTGCAATCCTTATAACCATTCTAGTAATTCACATGGGATGTCGTAATTTGCAGCAAAATACTATTTTTCATGGCTGTCCCCATTTTATCCACTGAGAGTGCTGAATCCTTCAGTGAACTAAGGAAAGCTAATGACCAGTTTTCAGTATCTTTATACTTAAATACACAATCAACAAGTGCAGTAAATGCTTTTCTATGCAAAACTACCTGCAAAAAAGGAACTCTGAATTTTCACATGTAAGCCACTTGCAATGTATAGCCAGTTACTCTAGCATTCTTTTAATAGAAACTGAAAATATAATTTAGCATAACCGAAAAGCAGGGAAGCAGTACAAAAATAAATTCTATAGCAAAGATGAGGCGGGGGAGTAGTTTATTAGTTGTTGTTAAATGTTTAATACCTTCTCTAGAACTACATTGACTCTGATATGTGGGTTGTGCACTAGGAATCACTTCTGAGTAGACCCACACAGAAATTGAGCTGTGAATGGTTGGTGGGGACATGTTGAATTTTGTAAGAACTAAATGTTCCAAGCATGCTTTGCTTTGTCCTTCTGAGCATCATTGGCTGGGCCCTATGCTGGAATGCAGCCACTTCCCTCTCAATCTTTCCTAAACTGGAACTCGGGCCATTGGCCAAGAAGAATCCCAGCTCTCATTCTTTAGATCAGGGGTCCTCAAACTAAGGCCCGGTGGCTGGATGCGGCCCTCCAAGGTCATTTACCCAGCCCTCACTCAGGGTCAACCTAAGTCTGAAATGACCTGAAAGCACACAACAACAACAACAACAACAACAATCCTATCTCATCAGCCAAAAGTAGGCCCACACTTCTTATTGAAATACTAATAAGTTTATATTTGATAAAAATGTTCCTCATTTTAATTATTGTATTGTTTTTAAGTGCCTTTTGCACTACAAATAAAATATATGCAGTGTGCATAGGAATTCATTCCTGTTTTTTTCAAATTATAATCCGGCACTTCAACAGCTTGAGGGATTGTGACCTGGCCCTCTGTTTAAAAAGTTTGAGGACCCCTGCTTTAGATTGTCTGCATGGATCTCCCCTCCCAAAGTTATGGAAACTTCAAAGTGCTAGCTATCTATGTATGCATGCCCAGTGTGGAACACATCTCACCACACTAAAACAGTGGATGTGGCTCTGAATGAGACATGCTGCATTATCACGGGGTGTCTGCACCCTACACCACTGGAGAACTTACACTGCTTAGCCGGTATTGCACCACCTGACATCCGCCGGGAAGTAGCAGCCAATAGTGAAAGGACCAAGGCAGAGACATCCCCAGCTCATCCCGTTTGGGTATCAGCCAGCACGTCAACGACTTAAATCTATAAATAGTTTTCTAAGATCTACAGAGACACTCGCTGGAACACCTCAGCAAGCGAGAGTCCAAAAGTGGCAGGCTCAAACCCAGCACCTCAACCAATGGCTGATACCAAATGAGAGACTCCCTCCTGGGCACACAGAAGACTGGGCGACTTGGAAGGCGCTGAACAGACTGCGCTCTGGCACCACGAGATGCAGAGCCAACCTTGAGAAATGGGGCTACAAAGTGGAATCCTCGACATGCAAGTGTGGAGAAGAGCAAACCACTGGCCACCTGCTGCAATGCAACCTGAGCCCTGCTACAAGCACAACCTTCTTGCAGCAACACCAGAAGCACTCCAAGTGGCCAGATACTGGTCAAAGGACATAGAATCATAGAATCAAAGAGTTGGAAGAGACCTCATGGGCCATCCAGTCCAACCCCCTGCCAAGAAGCAGGAATATTGCATTCAAATCACCCCTGACAGATGGCCATCCAGCCTCTGTTTAAAAGCTTCTAAACTGTCCCGTCTATCCTGACATTTAGGAAACGGGTGAAGACGTGGTTGTGGAGTCAGGCTTTCGATGAATGAGACAACACCCTAGGATTCTGGATGGAAGATGATGTAGATCTGATTTTAATATGACGACTGACCACCGTAGTTTTATATATAGTGTTATTTTAAATCTGTTATTGTAATTGTGATATATGATATTTTAATGAGTGTATGTGTTTTTATGGTTGGAAACCGGGCTGAGTCCCTCAATGAGGTTGAGAAGTTTGGTATAGAAAACTTTGAAATAAATAAATAATAATAAATAAAGAAGGAGCCTCCACCACACTCCGGGGCAGAGAGTTCCACTGCTGAACGGCTCTCACAGTCAGGAAGTTCTTCCTCGTGTTCAGATAGAATTGCCTTTCTTGTAGTTTGAAGCCATTGTTCCACGTTCTAGTCTCCAAGGAAGCAGAAAACAAGCTTGCTCCCTCCTCCCTGTGGCTTCCTCTCACATATTTATACATGGCTATCATATCTCCTCTCAGCCTTCTCTTCTTACATTTAACCAACTACCAAACTCACAAGTTTTGTATTTGTCTGTTTGTTTGCTTTGCTATTAGAAATGTAATATAATGGACTGGCTGCTCTGACACGACAAATAAATAAGCAACATAGTTTATAATTTTGTTCAGTACTACTTTTAAATAATTCAGTATCTTTTATCTCTAAATTGAACTAACGTTTCAAACAAAAAGCAGCCAATTAAAAATATAACGTTACACCAATCTATACACATAACAAAAGTGAAAATATGTATGTGTGTGTGACTGGGGTGTCCACTTCCACAGACAAGCTCCCACTTCCACAAATACCTACAGCTCCCACTACTCAGGAGACACCAATGGCCCTCTCTCCAATGACATTGCAGGTTATAGAGAGTACACTGTACAAGAGCCCAGCCAATGTCCTCCACAAACACCACATTGCTCACCAACCAAGTGAAAGCTCTCATACAGGGACCATTTCATCCTAGATTTTATGTGTTTCCTCCACCACAGACATCCCAGTGTTTCTTGCTTTCTCCACTGGTGTGGAATTTGCATGATCCCACCTACTGCCTCTCCCTTAACTCTTTCCTATTCTCTTCTATGCCACATAGCAAACAGAGGAATTGATCCGCAACTGAACATACTAGAGAGGTTTGGGGAGAATTCAGCATGATTTACAGGAGGGATGCATAATTCACCTGCAATCTAAGAACTGCCCTCTGAACTCCACCAATGACGGATCTGGAACTAATTTGGCACACAGAATTCCCATGACCAACAAAAAATACTGGAGGCCTTTGGAGGGATTTATAGGAGTTGTAGTTTACCTACATCCAGAGCGCACCATGAATCCATACAATGAAGGAACTAGACAAAACTTGGCATGCATACCCGATATGCACAAATTTGAATACTGGTGGGTTTTGAGGTGAATTGTTCTGGACATTCTGGAGTTGTAAGTACTGAGATTTATAGTTCACCTGCAATCAATGAGTCCTCTGAATTCTAACAAAGACGGAATTGGACCAAACTTAGCACACAGAGTCCCCATGACCAGCAAAAAATACTGGAGGTCTTTGGGGAAAATTCACCTTGATTTGAGGGAGTTGTAGTTCACCTACACGCAGAGAGCATTATGAACCCAAACACTGATGGATCTGGACCAAACTTAGCACACATACCAGATATGCCGAAATGTGATTCCTAGAAAGGGTTGGGGGGGGGGGGGTGACCTTCCTTTCTGAGAGTTGAAGTTCACCCACAACCAGAGAAACAGTGACCTCTACCGATGATGGACCTGGACCAAACTTGGCACACAGAACCCCCATGACCAACTGAACCTACTGGAGGGGTTTGAGGGGATTGACTCACCATAGTGGGAGTTGTAGTTTACCCTACAGCCAGAGAGCACACTGAACCCCACCAATGATGCATCCAGAGCAAACTTGCCCAACATAATAAACTTTAAGTACTGATGAAGTTTTTCCGGGGTTAACCTGATATGATGTCAGTTGTATTTAATTCACAACCTTATGCATTTTGTGCAAAAAAAGACTTTTTCAAATAACCCGGGCAACGCCGGGTACCCAAGCTAGTGCTTACTCTAAAACTCACACAGCAAACATTGCCAGATTAAATTATTTATCATAGGTTCTATAAAAACCAAATCTGATATTTAAGAGTAACAAACTGTTGAGCTGGTAAAAATAATAGCTGAGGAAAAAACCAAGATAATTTAGTTCTTTTGCCATGAAAACAGAATTATTGATAAAATTCCCCAGTCTAACCACATAGTTCTGAGATGAGTCACTTTAGACACCTGGGAATGGCAGCATGCCTGCTGCATGCTTCACTTGGATTGTCTTGTTTGAAGAGGAGCCACAAGTCACAAATCTATCCCTGGAAATATATTCATAGCTTTCACTATTTAGACACACCTTGTCACTCACTTCTGTACTACAGAATCATGTGACCATTCATTTTCCAGTCTTCTCTCAAATGATTTCTTAAGATATTTCACTCTGCTAAGAAGAGAGTTGCATAGTTCACTTAAAATGAGTTTACCTGTTAGATTAGCTGCCATTTCTTCTGCAGTCTGGCTTAAGCGCAGCCCTTGTTTCAGAGGACCTTCTGAATCTACATACTGCCTGCGTTTAAGGTAGCCGGAAACTGCCACCTGAATCTGTTCTGTGCGTACACGTTTCATGACCTTCAAAAGAAAAGAAAACATGTTTCAAGTCAAAAATACATACTAAAATAATGGAGAAATTATCACTTTCTTACAGTATGTTTGATACGTTAGTACCATGTCAGACAGTAGCATTCCCATGACTGCCTACAAAAAACAGCATTAGTACAAAATGCATTCCTTACCTATTTACTAAAAAAGTCTATATATCCCTGGAAGTAGATACGTCAGAGTCTCTTTTGAGATATTCAAATAGTCCCAAACGTTTTTAGGACTTTTGTGTTTGCGAGAAACCAATGTGAGTTTCACTAGACACAGCCTCAAGGCTGCAAATGACCGTCATGATGCATTTTACATTTTCTTCTTTATTCAGCAATCTCAATAGGAATGTACTGAATGTACTTCCACCTTAAGGGAATATGAAAACTCTGTTTTGTGCATTTGTGCTTAATATAGATGGGACTTATATGACACTTTGTACTATTAATACTATTTCCTTAACCTAAAAATCAAGAGTTAGGTTCAGTTTCACCACCGGCAAGTTTATCTCTTTTGGTGAACTTGTTCAGTTTCATACATAAGCTGCAAAGTGCCAACTTTCTTAGGTTTAGCTTTTGCATAGGTTAAGGTAAAGGTTTTCCCCTGACATTAAGTCCAGTTGTGTCCAACTCTGGGGGTTGGTGCTCATCTCCATTTCTAAGCCCAAGTGCAGCGTTGTCATAAGGTCATGTGGCCGGCATTACTGCAATGAAAACCGTTACCTTCCTGCTGGAGTGATACCTATTCTTCTACTCACATTTGCATGTTTACGAACAGCTAAATTGACAGAAGCTGGGGCTAATACCAAGAGCTCACGCCACTCCCCGGATATGAACCTGCGACCTTTCGGTCAGCAAGTTCAGCAGTTTAACTCACTGCACCACTGGAGGCTCTGTTTAGACATACAGATGATTTTATAAACCTTTTATGTCACTGTATCTGCCTACCATTAGTTTTTCTAGTCAAGAGTACATAAGAAGTCTCATTCTTATGTGAACGTGGGAGATTTCCAACTCTTTCCTGAAACATGGAGTCAACAAAACTGTTTGCATCCATCCACAGTGAGCAGCTTATTACTTGTACAGCCTTCTGTTTAAAGCCTCAGGCTGCCATACTGCAGTACCCTAGTTATTTCCTTGTCATCATCCATCCAACTACAACAGACCCCTATCTACTTTGTTTAGCAAGGTGATTGTATTATGCAGCTTGGGATCGTGGTCCAAGTCAGATTTTATGAGAACACACAAATGCCAGGATTGAGTGATTGATCGCTCTATGGTTCACGCTGTTAAGGAGCAAATCAGATTTCAAAGCAGTCTATAAAACTGGGTGAAATCCCATCAACATAACTTACTGCCAATTTCAGCTCTATTTATTGACCGGCTTTGCTAATATAGTCTTTTAAAACCATGACCATCACAGGGAGATTTGGTGTGTCTCAGGCCAGGACACTCGCATTAGTCTCTGCATAATTCCAACCATCACTTCTATTCAACTTGCAAGTACACAAATCATTTAACTCTCATTTAACTATAGTCCACATCACATTCTGAAAATATCTCAAATAAGATAATCTAAATCAAGAAAGCATCCACAACTCCTACAGAGTTTAATTTGAACTTGCAAGGTTTATAGAAAGGTAACCTGTTACCAGCAAATTAAGGGCAAATCTACATTGTAGGATTAAATAAACTGACAGCATTTTGACTGCCAAGGCTGAATGCTGTATCATGGGAATTGTAGTTTTACAAGTGCCAAATAGCACTGGTGCCTTAAAATAAAGGTAAAGGTTTCCCCTTGACATTAAGTCTAGTTGTGTCTAGTTGTGTCCGACTCTGGGGGGTTGGTGCTCATCTCAATTTCTAAAACAAAGCCAGCGTTGTCTATAGACTCCTCCAAGGTCATGGGGCTGGCGTCACTGTATGGAGCGCCATTGCCTTCCTGCCAAAGTGGTACATATTGATTTACTCACATTTGCATGTTGTCAATCTGCCACGTTGACAGAAGCTGGGCCTAACAGCAGGAGCTCACCTCACTCCCTGGATTTGAACCACCAACTTTCTATTGATATACTCAGATTTGCATGTTTTCGAACTCCTAGGTTGGCGGAAGCTGGGCCCAACAGCAGGAGCTCACTCCTCTCCCCAGAATTGAACCACCTTCTGGCCAGCAAGTTCTGCAGCTCAGTAGTTTAACCCACTGCACCACCACAGCCCTACCTACTAGTGCCTTATCAAACTACAACTCCCACAATAGCAACACACTGAGTCATTACAGCAAAAGTTGTGTCAAATTGCATTAATTCTACAGTGTAGATGAATCCAAGATGCAACAATAGTAGTAAAGTCAGATCTTAATATCTCTGTGGATAGCAAAACCTGTGAATGCTCAAGTCTTATATTATATCATGTGTGTAACAAAATGGTGTCCCCAAATAAATAAGGGCAAATTCATGGTTTGGTTATTTGGAATTCTTCCAAGCTCATGGGTGGTTGAACCCTTGGACGCATAACACATGGATACAGAGAGCTGCCATGTGATATATATGTGTGTCTGTGTGTGCCATATATATGGAATGTATTCATCCACAGGGCTAGCTGCAGCTTCTACAAGCTACAGCAGACCCCCAGTTAACTGGTACTAATACGGGATAAATGTAGTTTCTGGTTGCTTCAGAGTTACTACCAAAAACAGGCCTAACTAATACTGTACCCCATACTATACTATAAACTCTGTATTGACTCGATATTGATGTGGAAATACAGCAATTAAAAGCTAATCAAGACAAACTTCACGTAACCAAGTTTTGGTGCACCACATAAACAGCTCTGTGAATGCAGTTTGCAATTTTATTTAAAAACTTTTAAAAAATAAAATAAAAGGGGCCCTTTTGCTCCAAATGTCGGAGGGCAAAAAAGACTGACATTTTAATGAAATGTCAGTTAACAGAAAGGAGGAAAGCATGAAAAATAACCAGTATTTAAAAAACCCTCTAAAATCTGGACAGTAAATAAAGAGCAACACTCAAAAACAGGGGGAATTCCAGACAAGAAGCAATCAGGACCAGTGAATCCACTCCCAACAAAGGATTCCGCCAGGCAGCAATCAGCCAGGATTTGAAGCTGCAAGGCTATTCAATGCTAATCAAGGTGATCAATTGCAAGGTGATCGATTGCAGCATTCACACTTGCTGCAGAAAAGGCTAACTATGGATGCATTTACATTAGGCATGGGCAAGCTATGGCCCTCCAAGTGTTTTGGACTTGAACTCCCACTATTCCTCACGGCCTCAGGCCCCTTCCTTTTCCCCCTCAGCCGCTGTTCAAGTCCAAAACACCCGGAGGGCCAAAGTTTGCACAGATCTGATTTACACTGCTATGGAATTATGGGAGATGTAGTTTTAGAAGATCTTTAGCAACTCTCCAAAAAGCCTCATGGCTGAAATATGTAAGCTTTCCAAGCCTAACTCTGGAAAAGACTTGCAAAGGGGAAAATCCTGGGAAAAGGAGGCACCCAAAGGAAGCATGGAAGGAAGAAGAGAAAGTGAAGACAACATGAGAACGGCCCCCGCCTTCCCGCTTCCTTCTTTCTGTCCAACCCGGGAAGAAAGAGGGCCTTCTGCTCCAAATGTCGGAGGGCAAAAAAGAAAGAGAGCGAGAAGAGACGAGAACTCACTCACTGGAGCATCGCAGAGCAGCGAGAGAAAGAGAGAGAGATTGAGAGATCCTCCGCGCGCGCGTCTCTCCCTCTGTGAATGTGTGTGCGCCTGCGCGCGCGGCACGAGACGGGGATTCCTGGGCTGGCTGGCTCGCGCCGCGGTCCGTCACTGCTGAACCCAGTGGCGCGAGACGCCCAACGCCGACGCCGCCGCTGCAGCTGTCGCCGCTCGTGCAGAGCCGCCCCGGCGCGCCCCCGCTTGGACTCGCCGCTGCTGCTTCTCCTTCTTCTCCTGCCTTGGATGCCCTTTGGAGAAAGCTTCGGCGGCGTCGTCTCCTGCGAGTGCTCCGAGTCCCGCCGCAGCTCGGAACACCCGCTCCATGACTGACAGAGAGGGAAGAAGGAGGCGAAAGCGGCGGTGCTTGTAGGGAGGAGAGAGAGGAGGGGAAGGCGAGTGCGCAGGCGCAGTTTCTCCGACCAATAGCGAGGCTGCTTTTTTTCATTTCTTCTCGGCGCTCGGCTAGGAATGCCTACGTCACCCGGCGCTCGGCTTTTTCTCCCTTCGGGTCTTTTCGACTCGCTGGTTCGGGGAAAGGTTAGTTAGGCTGACAGAGCGCGAGGCAGGGAGAGCCGGAAAGGGGCGCACGTGCGCGGAGGGGGCGTGGCCAAGCCCAGCGCGTGGAGCCGGACCAGGAAGGCAGGCAGGCGGGAGAGACCGAAGGGAAAATTGGCGAATCCCGCCCTTCGCTCAGGTAATTAATAATAATAATAATAATAATAATAATAACAACAATAATACTTTATTGATAACCCCGTCACCACCTCCTCAAGGGGACTCGGGGCCAGCAACACAATACATCAATAATAAAACACAGCAATAAAATGTAAGAAAATAAAAATAAGAAATGCAAAACCATTATAAATAGCACATCAACAATATAAAATCACAACTATTAAAAGCAGAGGTCAGACATAGTGGGCAAGGCCACTGGATTAAACATTTAAAACACTGGGTGTGGCAGTAGTGTAATGTATCTGGACAGGGAATCCAGGGTGAGGTAGGGTTGATTGCACTAACAGGAAAAATCAGGTGCTTCCGAGGGCATTTTTGCAAAAATTGGTCAGGTCAGGGAAATATTGTTTATTCAGTCAGTGAAGGCACACTGGAACAGCCAAGTTTTCAAGTTCTTCCCAAAGACTGCCAGGGTGGGGGCTTGCCTAATATCTCTGGTCCCTCCTGTTTTGTTTTGTTTTTTGTGTCAGGAGCGACTTGTGAAACTGCAAGTCGCTTCTGGTATGAGAGAATTGGCCGTCTGCAAGGACGTTGCCCAGGGGACGCCCGGATGATTTTATGTTTTTATCATCCTTGTAGGAGGCTTCTCTCATGTCCCCGCATGAGGAGCTGGAGCTGATAGAGGGAGCTCATCCGCCTCTCCCCGGATTCGAACCTGCGACCTGTTGGTCTTCAGTCCTGCCAGCACAGGGGTTTAACTCACTGCGCCTCCTGTTGCCTTTTTGAGATTGCTGGACCTCATCACACTAAAGAATGGATCCACTTTAAACCCGGTTTCTGCCTCCTGTAGAATTCTGGGGCTTGTAGTTTAGGGAGGGGCCTTTAATAGCCTCGTTAAACTACAAACCACAGAATTCTGCAGGAGGCAGAAAACGGATTTAAAGTGGATTCATTCTCCAGTGTGATAGGGTAATTGGACAACAATTGGAGTGGCTTCCTACCCACTCCTTTAGATGCCTTCATGGACTAGTTTACTGGCTAGTCCAGAAAGCATGTACTTCAGTCATTCCACACCAGTTAGAGTAGGAAGGGTGCAGCCACACTGCAAAATTAATGCAGTTTGACACCACTTAAACTGCTATGGAATCCTGGAAGGTGTTGTTTTACAATGTCTTTGGTCCTTTCTGCCAAGGAGTGCTGGTGTCTCACCAAGATGCATATTCCAGGATACTATAGCGTTGAGCCATCGCAGATAAAGTGGTGTCAAATTGCATTAAATCAACAGTGTAGATGTGCCCCTTGTGTGTTGTTTCCAAGGTGAGCTTGTCACTGGAAGCTTCGTTCGTTGCCTTTCATAGAATCATAGAATCAAAGAGTTGGAAGAGACCTCATGGGCCATCCAGTCCAACCCCTGCCAAGAAGCAGGAATGTTGCATTCAAATCACCCTGACAGATGGCCATCCAGCCTCTGTTTAAAAGCTTCCAAAGAAGGAGCCTGCACCACACTCCGAGGCAGAGAGTTCCACTGCTGAACGGCTCTCACAGTCAGGAAGTTCTTCCTCGTGTTCAGATGGAATCTCCTTTCTTGTAGTTTGAAGCCATTGTTCTGGGTCCTAGTCTCCAAGGAAGCAGAAAACAAGCTTGCTCCCTCCTCCTCCCTGTGGCTTCCTCTCACATATTTATACATGGCAATCATATCCTCTCTCAGCCTTCTCTTCTTCAGGCTAAACATGCCCAGCTCCTTAAGCTGCTCCTCATAGGGCTTGTTCTCCAGACCCCTGATCATTTTAGTCACTCTCCTCTGGACACATTCCAGCTTGTCAATATCTCTCTTGAATTGTGGTGCCCAGAATTGGACACAATATTCCAGGTGTGGTCTAACCAAAGCAGAATAGAGGGGTAGCATTACTTCCCTAGATCTAGACACTATGCTCCTATTGATGCAGGCCAAAATCCCATTGGCTTTTTTTGCCGCCACATCACATTGTTGGCTCATGTTTAACTTGTTGTCCACGAGGACTCCAAGATCTTTTTCACACGTACTGCTCTCAAGCCAGGCGTCCCCCATTCTGTATCTTTGCATTTCGTTTTTCCTGCCAAAGTGGAGTATCTTGCATTTGTCACTGTTGAACTTCATTTTGTTAGCTTTGGCCCATCTCTCTAATCTGTCAAGATCGTTTTGAATCCTGCTTCTGTCCTCTGGACTATTGGCTATCCCTCCCAATTTGGTGTCGTCTGCAAACTTGATGATCCTGCCTTCTAACCCTTCATCTAAGTCATTAATAAAGATGTTGAACAGGACCGGGCCCAGGATAGAACCCTGCGGCACTCCACTTGTCACTTCTTTCCAGGATGAAGAGGAAGCATTAGTGAGCTCCCCCTGGGTTCGTCCATTTAACCAATTACAGATCCACCTCACCGTAGTTTTGCCTAGCCCACATTGGACTAGTTTCCTTGCCAGAAGGCCATGGGGGACCTTGTCGAAGGCCTTACTGAAATCCAGGTACGCTACATCCACGGCATTCCCCGCATCTACCCAGCTTGTAACTATCGAAAAAAGAGATCAGATTAGTCTGGTATGACTTGTTTTTGATAAATCCATGTTGACTATTAGCAATGACCGCATTTGTTTCTAAGTGTTTGCAGACCACTTCCTTAACAATCTTTTCCAGAATCTTGCCTGGTATCGACGTGAGGCTGACCGGACGGTAGTTGTTTGGGTCATCCTTTTTTCCCTTCTTGAAGATTGGGACCACATTGGCCCTCCTCCAATCTGCTGGAACTTCTCCCGTTCTCCAAGAACTCTCAAAGATGGTTGCCAATGGTTCCGAAATGACTTCCGCTAATTCCTTCAATACTCTTGGGTGTAGTTGATCTGGCCCTGGGGACTTGAACTCATTTAGAGCGGCCAGGTATTCCTGTACGACTTGTTTCCCAATTTGGAGTTGGATGTCCTCAAATCCCTCATCCACTCTGTCTTGCTGAGGTTGAAGATGACTTTCTTTTTGTGAGAAGACCAAGGCAAAGAAGGTATTAAGTAATTCTGCCTTTTCCCTATCCCCTGTCAGCATTGCCCCATCTTCTCCTCGAAGAGGCCCTATCGCCTCCTTGTTTTTCCTTTTTCTACTGACATAAGAAAAGAATCCCTTTTTATTGTTTTTAATGTCCCTGGCAAGCCTGAGCTCGTTTTGTGCTTTAGCCTTGCGGACCTTTTCCCTACAGGTGTTGGCTATTTGTTTGAATTCTTCTTTGGTGATTTCTCCCTTTTTCCACTTCTTGTGCATGTCTCTTTTGTGTCTCAGCACAGTTAGAAGTTCTTTGGACATCCATTCTGGCTTCTTTGCACTTGTCCTATTTTTTTCTTTTCGTTGGCACAGTTTGCAACTGCGCCTTGAGTATTTCACTCTTGAGAAACTCCCATCCATCCGTAACTCCCTTGTCTTTTAGTATCTGTGTCCTTTGTTTTTCTCTGAGGCTGATAGAGTGCGACCCACCCTGTGGATTTCCAGGACTAAGCAGGGATTTGATCCAGGTCCCATCCAGACAGGCCCTATATCCCAAGATCTTATCACAGGTTTTCTGTTTCTCCCAGATTATCTGGCATTGTGGACTCATATAATCAAGTTTAAAGCAGAAAACCTGGGATCAGATCCTGGGATATAGGGCCTGTCTTGGAAGGGCCCCCAGTGCTCAACCCGCTTCCCCTAACTCTATTCACTTCAAATGTTGTTAATCTCACAATCTTCATATCCCCAGTAAGTCTAACTGAAGGTGATATGAATTCTGTCGTAAGTAAGTTCTGCTGATAAGTATTCATAATTGAACTCTAACTGACTTCAGTTGGAGGCAAAAGTATGATAGCTGGGACCCTACGCTACGCATGCAACGCAGGTCAGAATTAATGAAGGGAAGACGTATGCAAGACAGCGGAGCGAGTGAGAGACACAGTTGTGAAAGGTTAGCAGTGAAGTAATTTAATTCAGGTAGGACAGGATAAAGGTGAAGTAATGTAAGAGTTAAATGCTAAATGATAACGGCTTATGAAGAAAGTAAACGGGATAGAAATGTTACCTCTCCCCGACTCTGACGCAGCTGCGTCTCTTAACTCACTGCACTGTGTTGCACATGTGTTCCGTTCATTAATTCAGACCCGTGTTGCGCAACCTGTGTAGGGTCCCAGCCATCATACTTTTTCCCAGTTGGATTTTCTGAATGTGAGATTAAGAACATGCAATGTCTTTCACTGTGTGAAGTATTCCCAGCAAAGTGTATTCTTTGTTGTAGGGAGAGGAAGTTCAGGTGTAATTTAACTGGATAGTATCTTTTCACATTCCTGTTTGTTATCTTTAGCAGCTATAGAAAGAAATCCTCAGTGGCGCAGTGGGTTAAACCGCTGAGTTGCTGAACTTGCTGACCAAAAGGTCAGCGGTTCGAATCTGGGGAGCAGGGTGAGCTCCCACTGTCAGGCCCAACTTCTGCCAATCTAGCAGTTCGAAAACATACAAATGTGAGTAGATCAATACGTACTGCCTCTGCGGGAAGTGATGTTCCATGCAATTATGCTGACCACATAACTTTGGAGGTGTCTACGGACAACACAAGCTCTTCAGCTTAGAAATGAAGATGAGTACCAGCCTGAATTCTACATTCGTTTGTGGTTTCAGTGTACAAATCAGGGTGAACATAATAACAATTTATTTTGTAATAAGAATAACTTGTGGCACAATGTGAGTTTATTTATATGATCTTACTTTTCTTGAAAGATACCTCCATGGCAGCAATTTACTCGGGTATTCACCTGAAACTGAAAAGTCCAAAGACATCTTGGGAGGACAAGCTTAAGTTGGCTCAGTTTGCGTGGATTTCTCATCAGTGTTTTCTTCCTAACAAAGAACAAGTAAAGTATTTTCCTAAGTATTTTTTCCTATATGGTTTCCCTTCCATCATACCCTTCTACCCAAGTTTTGCCCTAAAAATAACAATAGTAGTCCACAAAAACACCAGAGTGCATAGTTGTGGGGCATTTTAGAGTAGGAAGTAATCTGTCACTTTCTGGTTTGAAATCAGACCGTAGTAGGGCTAGTGGGAGCTTAAAACTGTCTATACTGCTCTTCAAAAACTAGAGTGAGGAGCATTCTTGTGTACCAAAAGTTCTTGGACTTTTTTGGAGTGTGAATATGGAACTTTGCGGAAAAAGCCTCAGTGAAGGTTCGCTTTATTCACTATTATGCACTTAGAATAACTGTTCCTCCCCAGACATTTGCATACCGTTTTTAATGTGCCTCTGGTCTAAACAGTCCATAGAGAAAGCTCTATTTGGCTTGAGCAATAGAAATGCATTCTGTGCCTGCAGGTTTCGTTTCTCTCTCCCATCTTCCCTCACACCTGTTCATAAAAGATTTCAAATTGTTGTCATTAATCCGTCTATTCATCTTTTGGGAACACAGGTCTTACTAGATTGGGTGAGTCACACCTTGGTTTCATTTTACAACAAGAAACTTGAATTGCCAGATGAAATTACTGAGAAGCTTTGGGTGTACTTGGACAGCATTATTCATAGCAGAAAACTGCAGGGCCTTTTCAAGGATGGAAAAACCATAACTCTCCGTTTCTCAATTGCACAGGTAACTTGGTGTTTGATATGTGAGTATTACTGGGACCATTTCATCCTCTGACCCTATCATAACTAAATCTACCTCTCCTCACTCATTTTCCCTTCCGTGGTCGTGATTTTCAAACAGAGAAGACATAATTTCTTAGATAATCCCAGGGCCCTTCCACACAGCTATATAACCCGGAGTATCAAGACAGAAAATCCCACAACATCTGCTTTGAACTGGGTTATTTGAATCTACACTTCCATATATTCCAGTTCAAAGCAGAAAATGTGGGATTTTATTCAGCTGTGTGGAAGAAGCCTCATTCCTGTCTGCCATGTTCTTTTATGACCCTGCAGATGTGCACACTGTTGTTTTTTGTGAAGCCTCATGAATTATATGGGCTCCTAACCCTTTCTCTGATCGCCTGGTGTAGAATATCTTTCCCTGAGAAGTCTGATTGGCACCAGCACATTATTTTTTGTTAAGTACTCCTGCCATTTAGAGACATTTGTATTGGCAGCCATGTCCTAGTTCAAAGCCAGAATGAAATGTCTTTGCACACCAACAGAAGTAGAGCAAAGAAGGGGCCCTTCCAGGCTCCCACCAGAAGAAGCCAGACATTCTTGTGTCTTGTGTTTTATTTATTATATAGGGATTTATCAGTCTTAACCAACACTTTGAATTTTGACTGATAGCAAGTAGAGGTGTTGCAACAAGGGATTACTGAGCTCCCTTTAAAGGGTTCTAGACAACACTCTGGTTGTATCATCTTGAACCTTGCTGAAGTTACCCAACACTTTCCAAAGGCAGCTCCACTTAGACTCATTTTCAGTAATCTAAATAAGATATAATCAAGGTATGTGCCACTTTGGCTTTAATTCTATTGGTTTGATCTTGAAGGAACTGGGGGTGGTGACAGCCGACAGGGAGCTCTGGCGTGGGTTGATCCATGAGGTCACAAAAAGTCGGAAATGACTGAACGAATAAACAACAACAACATTGTAAAGATCTCCCTCTTCCCCCATGTGTCAGTGACTAGCACCACATTTGCACTCATTGGCTAAAATTATTTATTTGCTGTGAACTTGCCTGCTTTGAATAACATTGGTTTCGAATAAGGGTGTCAAACTCATTTTTATTGAGAGCCACATCAGGGTTATGGTTTTTTTTCAAAGGGCCATTGAATCCATGGATGGAGAATCCGTGGATACAGGTTGGTGCTCTTTAGTTTTTACCCAGTGTTATTGAATGACAACTGACATCACTTTTGATTATCCACCATGCAGATGAGATTATGGGAATTGCAACCCAACAGCACTTGTGACTCTGAGGTTGGGGAACAGTTAAAGGGCATTTTAAAGTCAGACATAATATTCACAGGCCTTGTATCTAAATTCAAAGCCCACTTTCCTGACTAAACAGAACAAACAGCAGCCCTCCAGATGTATCACAACTCCCATCAGCTCTAGTCATCACACCTAATGATGAGGAATAAAAGAGTTGTAGAGCATCATCTGGAGGGCTACATAAAATTTCAGATTTGGGTTTGACACATGTGGTTTAGAATATACTTTCTATCTAGAATGTTGATTAACTTTCTTTTGTTTTTTTCTTTAATTTGCAGGTTATTAATGAAAGTCTTTCTACTTTTTACACTCAAAAAAAGCTGAAGAACCTTAGCATATTGCTAAGCTGTTGTAGTGGCATCCTTTCCTCATCTCCTCTCGCAATAGTTTATACTACAAAATTTGAGCTATTGGTGGATCTTCTGTGTAAGTTGTCCCACATAGCATGTCAGCAGTTTTTATCAGAAGACATTGTGTCCTCCCAACTGTTTGAAGTCCTTCAGTTGACATTTGGACAGTATCTTCTGGTCCAGAAGCAGCAGGTAAATGCAAATCGTGTATTTGGACAAGTGACAAAACGCCTGCTCCAACCATGTTTGCTCCTCAGACATTTGCTCACAACTGGGGTGCAGTCGCAGACAAATGACGATGGCCATACACAGCAACATCTGGGTAGAGAGATCCGGAACCACATAGAAGCCTTGCTACGAGTTGCTGTTTTTCCACCAGAGCTCCTGCAGTCCTACACAGAAGAGTTGGCACCAGAGAAGGACTCTCATAAAATCAAGAAAGGGAGTATGAAACATCTGCTGTTGCCAGTCAATACAATCCAGTCTGTGTTAGGGGATCCGAATATTTGTCAACCAGCAATTCATGGGAAAATGGTTGCAAATTCAGTGCCTTTTCTTTTTAAGCTCTTTTTAGAATCTTATAACAAAACTGAGAACCATCTTCTCTGTTTTCATATGCTCACTAAACTTTTCCAGTGCCTGAAGATTTCCCATCTGCAAGGAGATCTTTGGAACAATGCACTTTCTTCAGCAGAATGGAGCTCAGATCTCCTTGCCATGGAACAGCTTCTACATTTGGTGCTAAGCAGCGGCATCTATAATGTTGCCGCTGACAGGATTCGACACAAGGAAGTCCAGTTCCATTTTTACCAACAATTGGCACAGTTACTGGTGAATCATCCACAGGGTGCCATTCCTGCCTGGTTTAGGTGCCTCAATGCTTTGATCTCTTTAAATCATTTGATCTTGGAACCTGATTTGGATGACTTACTGGCCTCGGCTTGGATTGATGCGGAGGTCTCTGAGCCACGTACAAAAAAGGCCCAGGAGTCTCTCGTTGGTGCTCTTTTCCACTCTTACACCAAGTTGCGACAGTTCCCAAAACTCTTTGAAGAGGTCCTCGGTGTGGTGTGTCGTCCAGCTGCTGAAGAATTAAGGCTTCCGATTCTGCCTGCCGGCATCAAGAACAAGTTGTGTGAGTGCCTGCAGGATCTACCACCCAGTCAAATACTGGATGTCATGTCTCTCATACTGGAGAAGTGTCGTACTGTCATTATTCCTGATCTCAGAGGTGATTCTGATTTGGCCTTGAAGTTTCATTCTATGAGCACACTTCTGCATTCTGTTCTTTTCCATATGACGAGCTTGGATGATTCCACTCCATTACCTATTGTGCGTCGGGCTCAGAGTTTGTTGGAGACAGTTCAGGTGGAGGTCATCCAGGTTTTGTTCAATCTGCTCAAGAATGTCCATACAGAAAAAGCAGAATTGGAAGTTTGGGCAGAGAAAGTTGGTGACTCATTGCTTCTCCTTGCTTGCACCTGGGTAGCAACTGATACACTTTTTGGGTTGAATTGCAGACATTATATTTCTCCCCTTGCCAAAGCAAATGTTACCCTTGCTGATTCCACTGTAGATGTCTTGGATTTTTCAACCATTCTTCCTGGGTTGGATGTAAAGTCTTGGAAGAAGATAACCAAACTTCTGAGTTGTGTCTACTCCACAAGTAGATATTGCACAGAATGGCTGATGCTCCAAAAAATGAAGAACATACTGCTGCACACTACGTATAACATTGAGCCATCACACGAGATTTTGCAGCATGCTAGTGCTTTCATCCTGGAGTCTGGAAAATCTTTCTTCAATGGAGAGGAGGCTGAGCCCTGGGATGGCAGTGCAGGCTCCATAACAAGTCTCTCTTATCCTGCTGCACATTGGCACCTTGTAGTTTCAAATCTTCCAGTTCTGTTTCCCTACCTTTCTTTGAGCAACACACAGTATGTTGCAGGTATGCTTCTGAAGACTTTGTTAGTGAACAAAATGCAGACATCATCAGATGATGACAGTTCCTTCATCACAGTTGAGAAAGTGTCCAAAGACTTGCTATGCAGTTCTCTTCTTCCAGAAATGTGTGTGCTGCATTCATCTTTCTTCAGCCAGATCATTCAGCATTCTGCTAGAGTGCTCTTGTCTATAGGACAAAGTATTGTCAACCAGCCTCTTCAACAGCTGTCTGCAGAAAATATTCCCTGGTGTGATAGCACAGGGCCTAGTGATGACCCTTCTGTGTGCTGGGCAGCAATGGAGAAAGTTGCTCAGAATATACTATCACTAGTGAAGAAGAGATCTTTCATTACTTTGGAAGGAGACCACATTGAAAAGCTTTTGGATTTACTAGAGATAATTGCAGCATTGCATTTAGATAGTCTTTCCCCTCTGGACCACACGCGGTGCTTCCTTTTGTTGATCTCCTTGGCTGTCAATACTAGAGCAGCTTGCAGTGAAACTTTGTCTTTGAAGTTCTTGATAACCTGCTTCCATCTCCTAGCACAGTTGCAGACCAGCAGAAATGCAAACTCATCCTTTAAGGTTTTCTATGCTAGTGATGTCCTTGAAGCTGTCCTGACCTCTATGTTTGTAGCCTGTGAGACTTTTTCCAGCATATTTAAGACCAGTGCATGGGATGACTTTCTTCACAGTATCCAAACCTTTTTGGAATACTATCTTCAGCTCATGTTTGAAAGAAGGCAAAGTGTGAAACTAAACCTGGAAAAGTTCATGTCATTCCTAGCAACTTGCCAGCCATATGCAACCAACAAAAAACACTCCAAATGTTGGAGTCCTGCAGCTGACCAGCTTCTTCTAGTGGCCCTGACTGCTCAGTGTCATACTCTAACTTTATACCTCCAGCAGCAGCATGGGAAGCCCCAGGTGTTGGAAACACGGCTAAATTTGCTTGAACAAGCAGTACAGAAGGCAGGGGCCACCATTGAGCTCTGCCTTCGAAACAGCCCCAGAGGCCAACCTTTGCCTGTTACATTCATACCATGCATTACGACCCTTCTGAAAGCGGATTCCTGTTACGTTCATTTGGTAGGCCTTGTGTCTGGGGAGAGTGAGCCAGAAAGTCCAATGAAGCCAGACAAAGCACAGAAGCTTTCTCATAGTGAACTCTACAAACAGTTTTATGTACAGATATTAAAAGAACTTGATTTGGCAAGTGGCAGTGTCCAATTCCTTCACTCCTCACTTCAGTTCTTAACTGTTTTCTGCTCCATGTCAGAGATGTATTCTGCACAAGTTACTCCTGTTGCTGTATTTCACTCTATCAGAAAATTACTAATGGGTAAGTAATTTTAATATCTTATAATCCTTCATTCCTGTGTTAGATACAGTACTGTGGTGGCACATCTAATAAATTACAGCAAGTAGTGGCTAGTAGTGATTTATATCAACATAGGTGATTACTGTATATTGATGGTTGGTTGGTTGGATAGATAGATGATTTCCATTAGAAGATCCTAATTATTTGTCTTCTGTAGGAGAGGTCCAAGTAAAATTTTATATGACTGATCTTCCTCAAAAACCAACATGCCCTATCACACTCAGCAAATTATGTCACTTAATACTAAAACTCAGAGAAATCTGGAAATACTTGAACTTGCCTTTTCTAAAGCAAAGTCAGGTGCTGTTCTTATGGTACTGAGGCAATGGTGAATAAATATGTGTTTTCAGCTTTCTTGAAATGTGCTAAAGTTGTTCAATAGAAAGGTAGTTGTAGCTCTTCAGTAAGGTTAACATTTAGTATTTGCCCTTTTTCTTCCTATATAATATCCCCCAAAATAGATATTTTCTGTCTCTTATCTCTTTTGCCAACTAGAATATTGAAGTCCCTTTTCCCTTGTCACAAGGAAATTAAACCACTATAACTAATGAAAGTAATTATTAGTCCAATGTATTGTCGAAGGCTTTCATGGCCGGGATCACTGGGTTGTTGTAGGTTTTTCTGGGCTATATGGCCATGTTCTGGAGGCAATTTTTCTCCTGACGTTTCGCCTGCATCTATGGCAAGCATCCTCATCTATGGCAAGCATCCTCATCTATGGCAAGCATCCTAATTATTAGTCCATTTTACTAAAATAAAGTTAGCTGCAAAATTTTAATTTTGTTGTTAAGACAGCCAGCTTTTACAACCCTTAAGAATTTCTTGGTGTTTTAAAAATATAACTGGTAGCTATGGACCACAGCAGTTCTCGGATGATTTCTCACATCATCTCCTGAATGATGGAAATATTGATAATAATATACTTTATATTTTGCTCTATCTCCCTGAGGGGACTCAGAGTGGATTGCAGAACACATATACGGCAAACATTCAATGCTGTTATACAATTAACAAAGACAGACAGTACATAAACAGAGGTAAAGGCTTCCCATCTTTTTCCATCTCCTGCATCTGGAGGCTGTGCTGAGCTCTGGCCATGGAGAGGTGCTGTTGTTTCATTTTCCATGCCGAGGAAATTGTTGTCTGTGGACGCCTTCGTGATCGAATTTCTGGCATGTCTTCATGGGCGCCTTTTTACTTCCCCGCCAAAGCGGTACTTATTTATCTACTGACATTACTGATTTCAAATTGCTAGGTAAGACAAAGCTAGGACAGATGGCAGGAGCTCACCCCGACCCGAGGCTTGAACTGCCAACCTTCCAGTCGGCAAGATTTTCTGCAGCTGGCAGTTTAACCTGCAGTGCTAATCACCTTCCTCTTCCAATTCCTCTTTCTACCTTCTTGATAGAACAGGAAAGTAAGTGAAATAAAACTGATATTTTAGAAAAGACAAAACAGAACTTGAAAGTGTAGGTGTTTCCAGCTTTACTGTACCCACCACACTCTATAAGATTGCAGTAGTACTAGTTAAGGATAATTGTCTGGACTAAAACTACAGGAGATTTAAAAATCAATTACATACCACAGGAGAAATGTAACCATACATTCATTTCCCATATATTAGGGTTCTGAAATGAATTAGGCTTCTGTTTTAAAAGCAGGTCCTTATGTTGTTTGGTGGAAACATTTCTCCCTGATTTTTCTATGCCACCCTCTACCTCTCTTTCTGTGTATGTGTGTAAGATATGAAAACATGTAAGTACATCAGTGCAGTATTTTAAGGTAGGTACCCCCCCCCCCCCGCCCCTTTGCTAATATGTATTTGAAAAGCTTTGGGGGTTATATATACATCTTCCTCTTAAAATGATTCAGTATCCAAACAAAATTAAGGGGCTGCAAGTCCTCAAATTCTTCAATGTGTTTGTTGCCTAGAATTTCTGGGATTTGAATGATTTAAACATTTCTACTAACAATTTTTCTTAAATAATTACAGGTCCTGGAGTCCAGTTTATTCAAGATCTAGAAGTCCAGCTGACAGAACTGATAACCCAGTTGATGGAGAAGTGTACCACTGATGACTTTTGTACTGTCTTGAGGCTCTTGCTTGAAGATCTAGATGTCAGCAACATTTGGAAACAAAATTCTGAAGTAGGAGGATTTATATTATTTAACTTACATTACAAACTTCTTCTATGAATTGGTGATGCTTCTCTACTCTGTGCTGCTGCCTATGCTGCCATCTTTCTTTCCGCTTGCTCCAAGTCATAACCTGTAGCCTTGAGTTTTATGTATGTGGATGTATTAGATTGATTTCTGTTGCATTACGGTAACCCAGCTTTCTTCAACCCAGTGCTTTAATGTTGTATTGATAGCAACTCCCAACATCTACAAAAATAAAGTTGGTTCAGATTCAGAATTCTTACTTGGAGGCAATGATCATCATCATGATTATCCGTGGAGTGGAATCACAGAATATATAACATTCAATAAGCTGTTTGTGTTAAATTCTTTAGTTGTATATATGCAGCAAATGTAAGCAGAAATAATTGCACACATTTTGTATAGAAGCACAACTCTGTCTGTCTAGAAATAGCAATCGTCCTTAAATAACTTTTGTCTCGGAGATTTTTACAATACTTAGGTTTGGCTAATGTTGCTTATGATTTTAGCTGGTCTTCACTTCCCCTATTTCATGAACATGTTGATCACCATCTTGTCCTCTTCATATATCTTGCAGGCAGTATTGGCAGCTGTCACTCTAACCAAAGTGCTGCTCGGTTGCCCTTTAAGTGGAGAGAAAGAGAAAGCATTCTGGTTTTCCAGTCCCCAAATAATCACAGCTTTAGTTGTAAGTATGTCAACAAATCAGAACTGATCAACTAGTGAAAGGAAACATTGGGAAAACATGTTTCTCTCATCAGCAACAAAGTGAATAACTATGCATGTGTTGCCCTCATGGAAAACCCTATTCCAAGCCCTAGTCCTATGTGTTTCTGGAAAGGCTGTTTAATTGTGAGATTATTGCAGGACTTTGTCAGTGGAGAAAACATCTTTTGTTGTACTTCTTTCCTCCACCTATCACAGTTGCAAGCCAAAGAAGCATCTCAGGATGCAGCACTGCTTCCCACTCTCATTGTGCCAGTGTTAGAGACAGTAGCCATCCTCCTGAGGCGAGGAGAAGGGATGCTCTCCAACCCACATCATGTTACCCTGGTTTTCAGCATTCTTATAACTGTTCCTCTTGATCAAAGGGATTATGGCAGCATCTTTCTTGGGATTCATGAAGTACTCTTTTCCATACTTCAGTGCCACCCCAAGGTAATGATTGAGTAACTATCTTGTTTTGTTTTGATTTTTCTCATAAGATGTAATGATTCTCAAGTAATTTCTGTGGCTCTGAACAGATTTAATATGATAACAGAGTTCAGCCAGGCCTTCACATTTGCAGGGTGGATTGTTTATAGATATTTTCTCTCTAGGAATCTGTAGGTCAGGGGTCCTCAAACTTTTTAAGCAGACGGTTGCTTCATGGTCTCTCAGACTGTTACACATATTATTTGTAGTGCAAAAATTTGAAATAAATCCAATATTTAAAATGAAGGACAATTTTAACCACAAATTTATCAGCATTTTAATGGGAACTGTGGGCCTCCTTTTGTCTGATGAGGAAGTCAAGTTAATTAGGTTTTTTGCCTTCAAATAATTTCAGACGTAGGTCGACATAAACTTTAGGATGGGGGTCTGGGAAATGACCTTTTAGGGCTGCATCCATCCCATGGGTCTTAGTTTGGGGACCCCTGCTCTAGGTCCTCTAAGGTAACTCTTATCGTCAAATTTAGTTTTTAGCTGAACGTAATTCAATATAAACATTGATTGAAGTTCCCCTTTAAAATGATATAAGGAAGTAGTAAAGGTGAGAACTAATCCATTAATCAAATTTCTGAAAGTTTAACCTGCAAAATGGTGGTGGGGAGGATGACTGTATTTCATCCACATCCCCTTCCCCACTATTGGTTGCATTCAGTTGCTAAGCATTCTGACCCTTTGCATTCTTATGGGGCTCTCTCATAGATTCCCACCCTTAGAGTGTTTATCCCTAAAGAGCTTTTGTGTCTCTATGTTTGTAAATATATTTCAGGATTCTGTTTGTTTGGTGATAACTTCTCTGTTGTGTATGAGTGCTTTTATTTTGGCAATATATAATAATAGACTGTACCTGTGTATAATGCCACAAAGCTATATTTTATTGTAGCTTTCTAAAAATCCAAGTCCTGAGGATAGTGTACCTTGGCCTTCACTTTTTTATGCACACACACAGAGGCATGATATGTAAACCACTACATTTAAAATGACAGTTCGTAGTATGTTAACAAATATGTTTTAACTATATCCTACAGAATGTCAATTCTCCCTTTGCTGCAGAGTTTTGCTTCATTGTTTTTCAGGTGATGCTAAAAGCAGCTCCATCTTTCTTAAACAGTTTCCATAGACTGGTAGTTTCAGTTATGCATGAAGGAAGACAGAAAGGAAACAAAGGTGAGATGTTTCATTATTTTTGGATTTCATCTTGTATTATGGTCTTGTCCTGTATATAGAACGTAAATCCTGCTGAGTTGAACGAAGGTTCATGTAATCCTGATTCCTGTTTTCCACAGTGGGCTGACAATATTTATGAGATGCCTATGATCATTATTTTTCTTTTTCTTAATGATCAAGTGTAATATTCCCTTTGCACTTTCTGTCTTGAGTTTTCTTTGCTTTTCTTTTAAAGTGTTGATGATCCTTCCTCCAATTTTCACACTTCCTTGAAGTCAAGATGATTAAACTGAGACTGTTATGTTTTAGACATAGCACGAGAAGACATATTTTAATAGGAAAGACAATGGTGCTTGTCCAGTTAAAAATAGTTGAAAAAGATCAAAATGGCATTACAGGTGAAAAGACTTAAGACGCTGTGGTCCTGAGTATGCAAGGCCTGAGCACAGATAGTGACGGAGTCTCTCATAGGTCCACATAAGTCAAAGTCAGCTTGATGACAGTTAAAAACAGCAATATATAGCCATCATCTCAGCTGGTGGATGATCTTACCTTCCATAATGTTGTATTTCCCCCCTTTAAAGCTGTCAAAGATGGCTGTTGCTACATCTTCTGGTTGCAGATTCCATACTAAATCTCCTCTTCAGCTTTCATTTGGTGAACCTGTGTTCCATAATGTGAGAGATAGATAATGTCTCTCTTTATACTTTACTCACAGGTGGTATTTTACGCATTGCTATTGTGTTCTTGCCCTTGGATATTTTTTATTGTGTTGTTGAAGGCTTTCATGGCTGGAATCATTGGGTTGCTGTGAGTTTTCCAGGCTGTATGCCAATGTTCCAGAAGCATTCCCTCCTGACATTTTGCTCACATCTATGGCAGGCATCCTTAGAAGTTGTGACCTCACAACCTCTGAGGATGCCTGCCATAGATGTGGATGAAACGTTGGGAGAGAATGCTTCTGGATATGGCCATAAAGCCCAGAAAACTCACGGCAATCCACTTTTTAATTGTTTCTGATAAGAATTTTTTTTTGTCTAATTACTATTAAAGAGTTATCTGATACACTTAGTGAATCAACTAGTCGTTGAAATGAAACAAGCAATCCAGAGGCTAAAGCCCAGAAAGGACCTCACTTATGAGGTCCATCAACTTTGCTGCAATGAGATACCTCTTCATTTAGCTGATTCGATTTTTTCAGCGAAGGATCATGTCCACAAACTTGGTTTAAATCGAGAATACTAATCTTCAAAAAAGAGGAAAGACATCCCATGGTATCAACATTTAGACCAACTGCATTAATTAATGAAGATGTTACACTCCTAGCATACATCCTGGCAATAAGATCAATAGCTTCGGAACAAATTATGTTGAACTGAATCAGGTGGATTTTTTGCCAAATTGTAAACTTGTCAGATGCCATTCACCTAATATATATAGGGGTGTGTGTGTGTGTGTGTGTGTGTGATACAACACCTTGCTGAGGACTCCAATAGCTCTTCTATTCCTAGATGCATTGAAAACTCTTGACAATTGGAGGCATCTATTTCATCTAGAAGCATCTATTGCAAGCAATGGACTTTGAAGAGAATCTCATAAAAATAGAAAAGAGAGGGGTTTTTTATACAATTCATGATCTATTTAGATTCAGAAACTAAAAACAACCAACGAATCCTGGAATTTAGATCTGTTGACAGTTACTTGTTTCCACCTCTATAAATTGTTTCCTTCATATCTAGGTTAGCAACTAGGGAGAAACTATTGAATCTTTGACATTGTATGATCTCCACTAAACTAAAAGATTAGCCTCCTGCATCTATACTTGCCTAATCAATTCTGTTTACAGTCGGGATCACGGTTTCAAATACCCTGGAGTTAAAACCCCTGTGTAAATATCATAAAGAGATTGTTGCACTAAGTGATTTTCTCCTCGTTTAAGTCTAAAGAGAAAGTGATTTGAAAACCATTAATCAATGTGATATTATTCCTGTCAAAAGGCAAATATATGTCTTCAAAGTGTTATGGGGCACCATTTATTTATTTATTTACAGTATTTATATTCTGCCCTTCTCACCCTGCAGGGGACTCAGGGAGGATTACAGTGTACGTACGTATACATGGCAGACATTCAATGCCATAGACACACAACATATATAGACAGACACAGAGGTAATTTAACATTCTGGCTTCTGGCCACCAGGGGAGCTGTCGCTTCATCGTCTGTTTGTGACATTGATGAAGTACTTTCCTCATTCTTTGCATACTTCCTGGAGATTTTTTTATGGCCTCATAAAGTAGTTAAATTTGCCTCCCCACATAAGTGGTACCTAAATTTCCTACTTGACAGATGCAACTGTCTTTCGGGCTGCAAAGGTCGACAACAAGCTATACAATTTTGATCAGGAGCTCACTCCGACCCGGGTTGGCTTCAAACTCATGACATTTCAGTCAGTAGTGATCTTAATGCAGCTGACTCCCAGCCAGCTGCGCCACAGTCCCGTTGCCACAGTCCCATCAGAATATACATTGTAGCTCGATTGACACTTTTTTGGCTTTCTACTCTAAAGCAGATTGAATCAGCCACCAGCCAGGGAATGAAATAGTGCCCGAGTCTTTTGTTGTTATTGATTTACTCTGTAGAAAATAACAATTTAAAATAAAGAAGCATAATCTTTCTTTTTTTAAAATCATAGTGACTTGTACTGAAATCACTAAATGCTGAAAAGTGGGGGCAGTATCTTTCAATGCCTGATGGAAAAGTATCTGGCATTTGTGGCTCTTAGTGAAACTGACAGCATGAGAAAATATAAGGGACAAATAAGCCAGCACTCTTTTATTGTTCAATTGTATCCATTTACTGATTTTGTTAATACAACATCACAAACAGTGAGACTGTTCGCATCCCATCTTAAGCTATGGTTGAATGTTCTTACACCAGACTGTCATACTAGAAGTGTTGGTTCATTAACAGCTCACTCGGTAAACATTTAGCTAAGTGAGTTTTCCGGGCTGTTTGGCCATGTTCTAGAAGCATTCTCTCCTGACATTTTGCCCACATCTATGCCAGGCCTCTCAGAGGTTGTGAGGACTGTTAGAAACTAGGCAAGTGAGATTTATATATATGTGGAATGTCCAGGATGGGAGAAATAACTCTTTGTCTGCTTAAGGCAGGTGTGAATGTTGTAATTGGCCACCTTGATTAGCATTGAATGGCCTTGCAGCTTCAAAGACTGGCTGCTACCTGCCTGGGGGAATCCTTTGTTAGGAGGTGTTAGCTGGCCTTGATTGTTTCATGTCTGTAATTCCCTTGTTTTTTGAGTGCTGCTCTTTATTTACTGTCCTGATTTTAGAGTTATTTAATATTGGTAGCCAGATTTTGTTCATTTTCATGGTTTCCTCCTTTCTGTTGAAATTGTCCACATGCTTGTGGATTTCAACAGCAACCCAGTGATTCTGACCATGAAAGTCTCGGACAATACATTTAGCCAAGTGCTCGCTCTTTCAAAGTTTCAAACACTACTTAGTTTTCTAGCTGGACTGTGTCTTGATTTAATTGTATTTCCATGTCTGTTTTCTTTGTGTATCCTTTGTTCTTCTATTTGGTTGCAAATGTAAATAAAATGTAAAAAAAAATCATTTTAAAAATTATTTTCAAAGGGATAACAGATGAATCTGAAGTGATACTGAAATGTGCCCACCTAGTGGAGAGGATGTATACTTATATTGCTGCAAAAACGGAAGAATTCACTGTGTTGTCACCCTTCATTGTGGCCCAGTATGTAATGGAACTGCAGAAGGTAATGATCAGCTATTTGTCTGAAAGCCCTGATGCATGAGAGAAGGTCAGCTGAGTATTTGTCATATGACAAACACCTCAGAGAAAAACCAAAAAGATTCTGAAACATGAAAATATGCCCCTGACAGTTAAGTTTCATATTCTTGCCTTTCCCCCCAAAATGCTCAGTTGCTCTGTTTTAGGGGAAGAGATGCAGTTGAAATGTTGGAACCCTTTCTACTCTGAAGTACTGATTCACTAAAATCAGTAGGGATATCTTTTTCCAGATGTCTTGAACAAACTATTGTTTGATTCCAGGGAAAGTGCTTTAGTGTTGTGCACTCTCCTTTCTTCATGTACTCAGATTCCTGCCATTGTTTGCTATAAACACAGTATGTTGTGGTTATTGCCAAGTTTTCTTGAGCTCAAATATCTAATTTGTTTACGTTGCAAACAGCAACGTTTAGCACATTAAGTTGCTCTTGTACTGCTATTTGCACTAATGTTACTAAAAGACATAGCAGAAGGAAACTGAAAAATACCTTTGATTATTTTGGTCCTTTTTCTTTTGGCATTATCCCTGATTTGAGCTTGGGAGAAAAGGAAATAGGCACGTGGGTTTTTCAGAATCCCTTCTCTTCCTTTCCCAATTATTTCTTTGTCCCCATCCACTTCTTAAGATTATTCGATCATGTGTGAATCTCAACGAAAGATCCAGGTTTAAGAGATTAAGAATTCGGTTTCCTGGAATAGATAAAGAGACTTTATGCTATCTCCAATGTAGGATGGCCATCTTGATGCAGAAACCTTTAGATCTGGGTTCCATAAACCTTTTAAGCTGAGGGCTGGTTCATGGTTCCTCAGATTGTTGGGAGGATGGACTATAGTTTGGAAAACTGTAGTGGGATAGATTGCTCTGTTTAAATGGCTTAAGGGCTGCTACAAAGAGGAGGGTTCAAGTGTGTTCTTTCCTGCCTCAAAGGGGAGGGCCAGAATTAATGATATTGTTGACAATAAGAGCACTTTGGCAATGAAATCAACTTCCAACAGTAGCAGTTCCCAACCTTTGGTCCTCCAGGTTTCTTGGACTTCAGCTCAAGAATTCCTGACGATTGGCCAAGCTAGCTGGGGCTTCTGGGAATAGAAATCCCAACCACTTGGAGAGATGGTGGCATCTCTTTCACTAGATGTCTTCAAAAAGTCTAGACAGACACTGCCTGGGGATGCTGCACCTGGAAATCTTGCATTGAACTGGGGATTATACTGGATAGCACATGAGACCCCTTCCAACTCTGTTATTCTGTGATCCATTCTTTACCAGGATAGTAGAGAAAATGTGGCCTTCCAGATGTTATTGAATGACATCACCAATCATTCTTTACTATTGACTGTGGTAACTCAGCCTGATGTCAGTTATTGTCGGTGGTGCAATGGGTTAAACTCTTGTGCTGGCAGGACTGCTGACTGACAGGTCAGTGGTTTGAATCAGGGGAGAGTGGGTTGAGCTCCCTCTGTCAGGTCCAGCACCATATGCGGGGACATGGGAGAAGCCTCCCATAAGGATGGTAAAACATCAAACATCCGGGCATCCTCTGGGCAACGTCCTTGCAGACAGCCAATTTTCTCACACCAGAAGCGACTTTTTCAAGTTGCTCCTGACACAAAAAAAATCCAATAACATCTGAAGGACTGCACTTGGTCCACCAGCATTGATGAAGTGGAGAACTTCGGGGTCTCCAGGGATTTTGATGTACAACTCCCATTAGTCATATCCAGCATTTCATTTTATTTATCGCATCAGGAGCAAACCAGAACAGTTGTATTGCATTAAAAACAGACAGACAAAACACAAAGTTTGCAGACTTGGTATTCTATTGTCCTTTGACCAGTAGCTGGCCACTTGGAGTGCCTCTGGTATTGCTGCAAGAAGGTCCTCCATTGTGCATGTGACAGGGCTCAGGTTGCATTGCAGTAGGTGGTCTGTGGTTTGCTCTTCTCCACACTCACATGTCACGGATTCCACTTTGTAGCCCCATTTCGTAAAGCTGGCTCTGCATCTCGTGGTGCCAGAGCGCAGTCTGTTCAGCGCCTTCCAAGTCGCCCAGTTTTCTGTGTGCCCAGGAGGGAGTCTCTCATTTGAGGTTCTGGGTTTGAGCCTGCCACTTTTGGACTCTTGCTTGCTGAGGTGTTCCAGCGAGTGTCCCTGTAGATCTTAGAAAACTATTTTTTTATTTAAGGCGTTGGCGTGCTGGCTGATACTCAAACAAGGGGTGGGCCGGAGATGTCACTGCTTTGGTCCTTTCACTATTGGTTGCTACTCCTTGACGGATGTCAGGTGATGCAATACCGACTAAACAGTGTAATTTCTCCAGTGGTGTAGGGCGCAGACACCCCGTGATAATGCAGCATGTCTCATTAAGAGCCACATCCACTGTTTTAGTGTGGTGAGATGTGTTCCACACTGGGCATGCATACTCAGCAGCAGAGTAGCATAGCACAAGGGCAGATGTCTTCACTGTATCTGGTTGCAATCCCCAGGTTGTGCCAGTCAGCTTTCGTATGATATTCAGCATGGCCAATGGTAATGAGCAGGAGGAATTTTATTCCAAAACATTTGGAAAGCCCTAGGCTAAGAGCTCAGGAGTTCTCTAAGAGATTTCCTATTCATTGCTAAACCTATCCTGATGTTACCATAAAGGTTTTATTAAACTTGCTGATTCCTCCCTTCTGTTTTTTGGTCTCTGTCTGCAAAATGTTAGTATGAAAATGGCAGTTATTATAGCTCCAGGCTCTAATGAGGGAAAGCTTTTTCTTGAGATAATTCATGAACTTAGTTGCTAGAAATAAATATAAGATGCCTACAAAAATGGACTGCGTTCTTGGGAATAAACATTTTGTAGCTATCTGTGATGGTCCATGCTGAAAGTATTATTCTTTGAAGGCAGCTCACTCTCCAGCACTGTCATAATGATTACAAGTTTGCTTCATTATAAAATAATTTAATGCTTGCCTGAGGAAGCAAGAGGAAAGACTGGATTTTAATGACAGCTTTGAGTTTAATTTCTGTCATTCTAGGAACTCAGGTTTGGCAGTATGAGGCTAAATTGGGCTGAGGGAGACCAGCCTCAGCGGAAAGATGCTGCCAGGACTGACCTTTTACTGCAGAGATTGTGTCAGTTATAGGCGAGGCTGGAAGAAACAGCCAGGGCTCAGTTGGGGAAGGCTTGTTTCCAGCTCTGCCTTCAGCTTCAAAGATAGGCTTAGATCTGCTGATTTAAGAGGATAATGTATGATGAATGTACGTCTTGCCTGGGGAGCTAAAATTAGAGGGTGGATATAAGTAGCACTTTCACAGTGTGATGCTGTACATATTCAAAAGGAAGCGTCATAGAGTCCTTTGGGTTTTTGTTGTTGTGTACCTCCAAGTCATTTGGGATTATTTGTTTATACTGATTCATACATATTCTGTGGAGTTCTTACATGTATATTAATGTATAGTATGATCTCTGTAACTGTGGATGATAGAGGTCCCCCGTCCCCCCAGGATATCTGAAACTAAATAATAACGAATCCAACATTTTGGCTACACTTGGGCCAGAAGCATACCATAGGCAAGCACTTAAAGACCTAGAGAGGCCTATAAAGTCTTGGGTATTTTTTGGAGTGTGGGCCAGTGAAACTATAAATGTCAGTCTGTGGCTTAATGAATTCTCCTGTGTTTTGATCTACATTTTTATGTTAGTTTCTCTGCTGCTTGTAGTACATGTGTCAATAAACAGACAGACAATTAATTAGGATACAAACTACTGAGCTGATCTTGTTTCAAAAACATTAATTCCAGCACTAAGACACCTGGAGTATTCTGAGGATAAGAGTGTCAGTGGAATATAATAGCCAAGATATAAGCTACCGTATATATTTGAGTTTAAGCCATGTTTTAGCTCTTTTTTAGACTGAAAAAGCCCCCCTCAGCTTATACTTGAGTCAAAGTTATTTACTATTTTACTCTGTTATTATTATTATTATTATTATTATTATTACATTTATTATTTTACTCTGTTTATTATTACATTATTAGATTATTAGATTTCCATTATTTTACTCTATTATTTTATTACATTTATCATTTTAATCTCTTTATTATTATTGGAAAGATACGTAAGCACATTTACGTTGAAGAAGGTTAGAAAAATGGTTTAATCAGAGTTGGACAGTCTTATCTTAAATTATAGTTTAATGTAAATATTCAAAAACATGTAACCAAGTGATGCCTCTATTAATGTAATTTTATTGGTATCTGTTTTTATTTTAAGTTAACCAGTAGCTGCTGTATTTCCCATCCTTAGCTTATACTTGAGTCAATACCTTTTCCCAGTTTTTTATGGTAAAATTAGGTGCCTCAGCTTTTATTCAGCTTGGCTTATACTCAAGTATATATGGTAATCAAATCTGCTCCATTTATTTGGGGCTGCACTGGAAAAGTATGGGATGGAAGAGTAAAATTGGGGGGGGGGGGCACATCCATCTTGTTCTGATAGAAGTGTCTGATGGATCAAATAGCCTTCTGTCAATAGAGATCAGTTGTTGGCTCCCAACACCTTGTCTTTAATCCACTGTACCCAATACAGGGTTGCGTTTATTTACTGGTCTACATGTTTCAATCAATTTGCTGTACAACTTCAGAAACTTAAAGATAGACTTTTCGAAAAAGCATGTGTAATATTTAGGGAATATAAGTGACAATGACGCACAGAGAGAAGGGTTTGTGTTGGCCAGCTGGCATTCTGGTGTTCCTTAGATCCTTGCCTATCTCATGCAAACATGTTTGATGTGGATAATTTGTACTGTTGGTTTTTTTCCAGGTTTAGAATTTGGATTACTTTGATACAGAATTTTACATTTAAAAAATCTCCCACGCATAGGTGTCTGAAAAGCTTTTAAATAACTACTGCATATTTCAAATACGTTCAGTCATTGATATTCCACTCTTATTGGGTTTCAAAAAATCTAGGTTGTCTTATGACAATTTTAAGACATTTTACATTAAGGATAGTTAAAACTAATGGACAATAAAACACACTCCCATAAAGCTGTATTTTGTTCTAATGTTGAGAGAATAGACATTTTCATTTAGTCTTAACAAAATTAAGGGTGTTATTTTTGTACTGTCAGTGATATTCCCTCATGTATTGCAGGTGGGATAATAATAAGCCAATATCTGTGCTCAGCACTTTTAAATAAAGAGAAGCAAGCTTTAATAAGTCATTTGTATTCCCCCCAGGTGACTCTGCACCCAGCGGTAAAGAAACATCTAACGGAGGGAATTTATCACATCCTTGATCTTTGCCTTGAGCGTGATATCAAGTTTTTAAATGCAACTTTACCTGCAGGAGTGAGAGAAGTTTTGAAGGAGCTGTATCGAGACTACAATCATTATCACAAATCTCTAAAGCAAGGGGATGAAAAGTACACAGCATGAGTGTCTGTACTGCTTTGCCATCTCACTGTGGATTATCAGAATGACAAACATTTGCGGTTTGTGAGGGCTCTTTGTAACTTTGGGTATTTAAGCGAGATCTGGAATCCAGAGACAATCTACAACTAAACTGGCACATGGGGAACTGTGGCAAACCCATGCCCTTTGCAAGTGTGTACGTGAAGGCTTGGCTTGCTTTTTGAAAAGGAAATACTGTTGAAATGTGTGCAAATGTGAAGGGTAGGTGCCAGTTCTGTAGAGACAAAGCCCACTTGCTATTTTTAGGCTATGTTTGGCTGGACACTGCTTCTGGCGACCACTTTTGGGAGTCATGGAAATCCTCCTTTATGCCAGTAAAGTAAGAGTGAACCATAATCTTCATGTAAGTCTTCTCTTGTGGCAAATAATAACCTTTAATACTAAACAGTGGAAGAAAAACTTGCCATTTGGAAACAACATAAAACTTCTGCAGGTGGAACATCTATCTTCTCTCCCTATAAATTAGGCATGGGCAAACTTCACCCTTCCAGGTGTTTTGGACTTCACCTCCCACAACTCCTATCAGCTGGTAGGATGGAAGACTTTCTACAAGTCTTACTAAGTGGGGATTTCTCTGTTGACTCCACGTTTTGATTGGAGCAGCTCCTGGGTTTTTTCCTCATTTGTTGTATTATTCATCCAATAAATTAGGAAGAAGCATGGGTCCTGAGGCTGTTAGGAATTGTGGGAGTTGAAGTCCAAAACACCTGGAGGGAGGGCTTAAGTTTGCCCAGGCCTGGTTTAGACTTATGTTTGTGTAACTCACTAAAAGACTATCAGATTTTTCTTTTTATATATTTATACTGTGGGGAAAAATATTTGTATTGCACTTGTGCAAAATTGTCAATTAATTACTAAAGACAATCTTTTTGTTAAAAAAATGAGCTTGTGTTTCTTCTTTCTTCTTTCTGATTTTCTTCTCAAAATAAATAATGGATAATTTTCTGACTGCGATAAAATCTTTTTGAAGCCCATTTGAAATTCAGAACGCATTCTGTGCAAAATTCACATTCCACGGCAAACAACACTTTCTGCATAGGAAACAGCTTTTTCTACACAGAATATGAATATATATATATATATAATTTTTCTGCACCAAAAAGTAACAACCTGATCATTATTATCAGTTCGGGATACTTCTTAATAGGTTTGTTAAACACTGAAACATCTGTGGTACTTCTCTTTTTAGTTCCGAGATGCCTTCATTTTCCAACGTTTTGGACAAAAGGGAGGATTTCTGGATTTATAGACCCTAACACCATGTGGTCTCAGCAGATAACACCATAATCCACGGCAGTTGCTGAAAACAGTTTTTTAAGCTGACGTCTTGAGTGCAGCTCAGCTTCATAGCAACTAAAGAAAGTGCCAAAATGTTTTGATCATTGCGTTGTCGAAAGCTTTCATGGCCAGAATCACTGGGTTGCTGTGAGATTTCTGGGCTGTATGGCCATGTTCCAGAAGCATTCTCTTCTGATGTTTTGCCTACATCGATGGTAGGTTGTGAGGTCTGTTGGAAACTAGGCAAGTGTTTTTTATATAGTTGTGGAATGTCCAGGGTGGGAGAAAGAAATCTTGTCTGCTTGAGGCAAGTGTGAATGTTGTAATTGGCCGGCTTGATTAGCATTGAATGGCCTTGCAACTTCAGAGCCTGGTTGCTTCCTGCCTGGGGAAATCCTTTGTTGGGAGGTGTTAGCTGGCACTGATTGTTTCCTGTCTGGAATTGCAGCCAGGCTTTGAACCTCACCTGCCTAGTTTCCAACAGACCTCACAACTGAGGATGCCAGCCATAGATGTGGGTGAAACATCAGGAGAGAATGCATCTGGAACATGACCATACAGCCCAGAAAACTCACAGCAACCCAGTTTTGATCATTGTTTTGTTCTTGTTTACTTCAATAAACTTATTTTTGGAAATTCATTACATTTTTATTAGATATTGCTTAAATACATTTATTAAATGTATTAAAATTCAGCTCATTAACAAATAAAATTGCTCACTCATATTTGATTAAAGTGCTACCTTTTGTTTTGTGATGCTTCCCTTTCATTAGGTTTAATGAACTGTCAACAGTGTATCAAGATCAATATTGATATGTCCCTGCCATGACGTCCCTCTCATTTATGAAGCCTGGAGCAATTACTTTTGCATCTCCCACATGCTTTAAAAGTCCCTGTTATTTAGGTCTTCTAAACATAACAGATCAAACAGAAATATTGCTCAAGTGCACAGATGGAATTTAAAGAAGATAGGGGAAGGGAAAGACCCAGACTTTAAAGCCTCCAAATCAAAGCCCAACCTAGAGATAAATGTATTCACTCAGCATAGTTTTAAAACAATATATTCTTTTTAAAACTTCCATTAATGACAGCCCAGATCTATCCCTGCCAGCCAATACCCCAAATAGAAATTTAATTATAACAATATATCAAATAGAACCATGTATGCACATTATCATATCATCTGTAAAGAATTTTAAATTGTGTGTGTGTGTCTATACAGAGGAAGATTGGGAGTTCTGTTTCTATAATATATTACAATGCCATATATCCTTTTTATGTTGGAGATTCATTTTCAACATTCGGCTCTACCTTAAAATACAGTGTGCATACACATACAGACCCAGAGAAAAATTGAGGAAGAGGGTGGGAATAAGTTGTTTGATTTGCTCATTCTGTTGAAACCTTTTCCCATTCCCTTTCAACCAGGATGATTCAGCTGACAACAGCAAGGCTGCAGAGCATGGAACTCTTAAGTGTACTCCCCCTCCACTTGGGATGCACCTACACTATAGAATTAATGCAGTTTGATACCACTCTAACTGTTCTGGTTCAAGGCTATGGAATCATGGGAGTTGTAGTTTTGCAAAGTCTTTAGCCTTCTCTGCCAAGGAGCATTAACACCTCGCCAAACTACACATGCCAGCATTCAGCATTCGTAGTAAATGTGTCAAACTGCATTAATTCTACAATGTAGATGCACTCTGGAAAAAAAAGGAGCAAAATAAAAAAGAGAAAGAAGAGACAGCATACAATTAGCAGAGAGTGACTCTGCTTCCAGGCCTGGTGATTTATTAAATGTTGGATGTGATGGATGGTACCTCAAGTGTGTGAGGCAAAAATCTGGGGGCGGGGGGATAACTGAATAACATGACAGCCTATGTTCACAGCCAGGGAAAAAACACCTATTTTTGGAAGAAATGTCATGACTAACATCTGCAGTAGTTGCCATCATTCTCTCGATGGTCTATGAACTATATGGCTTCACTTACAGACACACAAAATACTCATAAAGGTACAGATAAAAGTTTTCCCTTGGCATTAAGTCCAGTCGTGTCTGACTCGGGGTTGGTGCTCATCCCTATTTCTAAGCCAAAGAGCCAGCATTGTCCGTAGACATCTCCAAGGTCATGTGGCCAGCATGACTTCATGGAGCACTGTTACCTTCCCGCAGGAGCGGTACCTATTGATCTACTCACATTTGCATGTTTTCGAACTGCTAGGTTGGCAGAAGCTGGGGCTAACAGCGGGAGCTTACGCCTCTCTCCGGATTCAAACCTGTGACCTTTCGGTCAGCAAGTTCAACAGTTCAGCGCTTTAACTCACTGCGCCACCGGGGGCTCCAAAATACCTGGGGGGCTTCCATATTCTCCACCACTGAACCTAGTAGGAGATTTCCCGCCAACCTCCTGGCTGCCCACTTCCCGGCCTAGCACCATTGCTGCCAATATTCTTGCAACAAGTCAACTCATGAGTAAGCTGCTTTTCTTATTGCCTTCTTGGCAGGATGGGCCAAAATGTGTACTACTTGCCAACTCATTTCTCAGTCGCTTCTGGCAAGACACATTATAGAATCATGGAGTTGAAAGAGTCAAAAAGGGTCAAAGCAGTTAACCTTTTGTGTGTCTGCTTCAGGAGCAGAGACATAGGATCCAATTTCCTTCAACCTTTCATCCTTGAGTTAGGAAATAATTACTAGTCTTAAAGTATACTGTAAGTGCCATTGGACTGGTTGTTTTCATTTTTATGGTCAATGAACCTGTGTTGTGTATGTGTATCTGTGTCTCTGAGCCTTTAAGTTACCCATTGACTTATGCTAACTCCTTAAATTTCATAGGTTTTTCTTGGACAAGAAATACGCAGTGGTGGCATTGCCAACTTCTTCCTCTGAAAGGTAGATGACAGCACCTGATATTTTGTTGGTGCCTTCTCCCACCCAAGTACGGCTGTGCATCCTCTCAACCCAACTGCAATAGAAGAGTTTTCTCGCAAGAGGGAGCCATTGTCAAAAGCCTATTGACTGGCCATGAAGATACTGTGTGAAATTAGATTCCAGAAAGAGCACAAACTCCTTGTGTGACAGCACGAGGTTGACAGAAATAACTCAGTCTCGTGAGAATCCCCTCCCTCTTTTTGCCATTAACATTTTAATCAAAAGAGAATTGAAGTATTTGAGAACAGAAGACGGAGGAGGAATGGATGGATGAACTCTGAAAGGGGACTCTCATATACATTAGGGGAAAGTCTGACATAAAATAGCTCAAGGCTGGTGCTTGGCTTTTGTTTGGTTTTGGCCAATATCCAAATCAAAGTGGTGACAGCCATGTGAGTCTACATTTCCCAGCATTTATTTTATTTTTGCTTAGAGTTGTTTGTGTCTGTGGCCAAGCTACTCTATAAAGGATGATGATGGCTTCTCAGATTCTGATGAAAAAGTGGTGACGGATGACTAGCAGCGATGAGGCTGTGATCTGAAGAGTCCCTGGTTGAAGCCTGGCTTCTGCCTCAAGCCTATATCAATCATCTTAGCTCCAATTTAGAATCACATAAGTGGATAATATTTGTAAACGTTTGAATCATTTTTGTCCTGCTTTTCCCCCTACGGGCACTTAAAACAACTATGAAAAAATAGATGACAATGACAATGATATTAATATTTATTTCTTACCGGCCTTTCCCTGCAGATGGAGGTGGTGAACAACAACAAATAGCACTAGACATCAAATAAGTTAAAGGAGCACATAAAAGCAATATATATTAAAATACATTAATAACATTGCTTATGGAATATGTTGTTGCATGTTTCCTTTTTAAAAGGTGAGTGGGACACCTTTTTCTGCTTCAGGTGCACCTGCGGGAAGAGGTTTGCAAGCAATTGTCTCACCATTTTTGGGTTCTTGCCTTTCATCAATAATGAGGAGAAACTGGAGGAAAACAAAGCTGTTTGACTGAGGGAAGATATAAATGGGTAAGCTGGCAGATGGATAAAAGACAATGACGACCAGAGTAGGAAAGGACAATGACAATGCTGGATGGATTATGGATTTATGAATTGACGAATGTTGGCCACAAGATGATTTTATTGCTGCTATTGTTTTAATTTGACTGTTTTAATTCGTTATAACTGTTTTCGTTATATTGTAATTTGTATATTGTATTTTGTGAATTGTTGGGCATCGAATTGTGCCTTTTGTAAGCTGCCCTGAGTCCCCCCCCCCCCCCCAGGGGTTAAGAAGGGCGGGGTAGAAGCACTCCAAATAAATAAATATAAATAGCAAAAATCAGTGATAACACCACTCAATAAGGAAATACAAAGATTTTAGGCTCATTTGAGCCACCCCGAGTCTCTTCGGGGAGATGGTTGCGGGGTATAAATAAGTATTTTTATATTATTTGACTGAAGCAGCTAATGTTGTTTCATGAGATGCACGGTTACAGTCGATTGAGAATGACCAGTACTTAATCTTACCGTATTTCCTCTCTAATAGTTGTCTGGGGTGGTGATGGTGGTGGTGGTGGTGGAGAATAGGATGAATTAGAGCAAGCTACTTGTTTGCCTGTTGCATTTGTCTCTGAAAGATGTCACTTTAAGATTGTCTTCAACAGGGTTTGATGACTGTACGGAAGCCAATTTCCTTAAGATCCTCTTCATGGTCTATGTCTGCCCAATATAGTAACCCTAAATACCTCAATTTCTTTCTGCAGTCCTTCCTAAAAGGATGAGAGGAAGCGATGGCTGGAATGAATCCATCCAAATTACTAGTCTGAAATTTAAAGGAGCTGGCCAAGGTTGTGACCACTTTCTTAGGATAGGGATCAACACATTTAATCTATACCTGAGTGTTAAAAACCTCAGGAATGGAAGTCACTACATGCAACTTATTTCAAGTCATCTATCAACCCCATAAATTTCAGAGGGTTATCTTAGGCCAAGGGTTCTCAGACTTTTTACTCCGAGGGCTGGTTCATGGTCCCTCAGCCTACTAGGGAACACAAAAGCTTGGCTGAACTAAAACCACAAATTACCAAAACATAATGAAGATGATTTTGGTTGCAGTTTGTAGGTGTGTTGCACAAACATTAAAAACCGCTCTGAGTCTATGTGTAATAAGCAGTAAACCTAGAACGATTCCATTAGTGTTGCCTCTGAAAAATCCTGCAAATCTCTTGGGAAGACGGACAGACAAATGTCAGCATGCTGGAAGAAGCAAAAACCACCAGCATTGAAGTGATGGTCCTTTGCCATCAACTCGGCTGGACCGGCCACGTTGTCCGAATGTCCGATCACTGTCTCCCAAAGCAGTTACACTATTCTGAATTCAAGAACGGAAAATGGAATGTTGGAGGACAGGAAAAGAGATTTAAAGATGGGCTCAAAGCCAACCTTAAAAACTGTGGCATAGACACCAAGAATTGGGAAGCCCTGGCCCTTGAGTGATCTAGCTGGAGGTCAGCTGTGACCAGCAGTGCTGTAGAATTTGAAGAGGCATGAATGAAGGGAGAAAAAGAGGAAGGCATGTCAAGCCAACCCTGACCATGACCGCCTTCTACCTGGAAACCGACGCCCTCACTGCGGGAGAACATGAAGGTCAAGAATAGGGCTCCACATTCATCTACATACTCACCGCCAGGACACCACAATTGGAGGACAATATTACTCAGACGAGGGATCGCCTAAGTAAGTAATAAGCAATAAATCTTATATTTTAAAATAATACAAATGAACTGTTTTTAGGAGATATGTATGTCCCCATCCATTTCATTATTACAATGCAGGTGGGTGTCTGTATCTCATGTAAGGGGTTGGTTTGATCTCTAGTTTACTAGTAAAATTGAATTATTGTGTCACGAAATGATGCAAGCCTAAAAAGTATGTCCCCAACATAAAATATTTGGAAAGTTCTGGCCTAAAGTCTGTCGCATTTGTTGGAATAGTGTCAGTAAAGAATCAACATTTTCATCCCCATTTCTAAGTCACAAAGTGCAGAGAATATTCTTCCAAAAAGTTACCTCTCTTGATGCCACACCACTCTGAGCAGATGCCAGTGACTTGTCATAAAGATCTATCCATCTCCTGCTCTCCTTTCTAGTAGCTTAACTGGACTAGGATTGAGCAGCCCTTCAGACAGAGAAATACCGTGAAGCAGAAAATTGTACTCTTGACAACTTTTAAAACCGAGGACTGCCCTCTATAAAATAGGATGTGTGGCCAAGTGACAACAAAATGCCCGCAGATCTCTCCATCCCGGAGTGTTTGAAGCTGCCAAACTGTCCCAGTGCAGGCAGTCATTCTTTCACCAACTTCCTGCCTCACTTGGTTTTTCTCATTAAAATGCATTCGTTCGCTGACTTCTTGCCCTCCATTACGCACACATTAATCTCCCCACTTATTTCAGCTGCCTAAGCCTCTGGCTGAGGCCTTTCAAGAATGTGCAAGGCTGTTTTCAAGGGAGGACAGGTATGGAGATGAGAAAGCTATTAACTCATTTCCATATTCTGACATTTGCAACTTTGGTAGCTAATGATTTAATAGCCTGATTTTGGCAATACCTGCCTCATGAGAATGAAGAGGAGAAGAGAAATGTGTGTGTATGCCCATACCTTCAACATGCTCACAAAAGACTATATTGACCTATTGTACGTACTCTGGTGAATTATATAGTGATGCTTAAGAGATGTAAAAAGTTTTTTTATTTCCTCTCATCGTTTTTTTTTTTAAGTAACAGTCATTTTGCAAACACCTGGGGCAAAGCAGAACCTCACACTACACCAAATCTATCATAAAGAAAATCTGTCCATGGTATTTGTACGGTCACAGGAAAGAAAAGAGGATCCACAAAGAAACTTCCTATAATTTCATGCTGGTGCAGATGCTGAATGATCATCTTTTGTCTACCTCTTTGCTTGCTTATCGGCTGATAACATTATGTGCGTGGGCACTATTGTCTGGAAGCTGTTTGCTCAACAGCCCACAATGCTTGCTGGCTCCTACCTACCGGGATGGGGAAACAAGATGAAGACACAGCTGGAAGGAAGGACCTTGGGGACTCCCAGTAGAAGCTGTTTGCTTTGTGTGTGGGGAGTGGGGAGCCAGGCTGATGCTGCTTTAGGACAGGCAGGCAGCACAATCTTGTCTGGTTAGATCTTGCATTCAAAAGGAAACTAATCCCTCCAGGGCTGCCCTTGGAGCTTCTCAGGGCCAAACTAGACTTCATGTTGAATGTGTCTTTTTGCATTTCATCTTCAGGGTAATATCACTGCGGGAGCTGATTTAAGGAGACTGCAGCACATGGAGAGATTAACCCTTTCCTCCCCTGCTGTAGTACTAAGACAAAAGCCCCTTCTGTTGTTGTTAACTGTTGTCAAATCAACTTCAACTTAAGGAGACCCCATGAATGAAAGACCATTAAATCACCCTACTTTCAACAGCCCTGCTCTTTTTTTCTTTTTTCTTTTTGCAGACCCAGAACCATAAGTGAGTCTGTTCCCCCTGAAGGCACAGGTTCTCAGCTTGGGAGTGATCCTGGATTTATCGCTGAGCCTGGAACCCCAGGACTCGGTGGTGGCCAGGGGAGGTTTTGCACAGTTAAAATTTGGGAAGTCTAATCTGGCCATGGTGGTCCACGTTTTGGTTACATTCTGATTAGATTACTGCAATGCACTCTACATGGGGTTGCCTTTGAAGACTGTTTGGAAAGTTCAACTTGTCCAATGGGCGGCAGCTAGATTGCTCACTGGAGTGGTGTACAGGGAACATACCACCCCTCTGTTACATCAGCTCCACTGGCTGCCAGTCCAGTTCCAAGCACAATTCAAAGTGCTGGTTTTGGCCTATAAAGCCCTATATGGTTCAAGCCCAGCTTACTTGTCTGAACGCATCTCCCTCTATGATCTACTTCATAATCTAAGATCGTCTGGGAAGCCCTGCTCTCAGTCCTGTCTTCTTCGCAAACACGGTTGATGGGAACGAGAGAAAGGGCCTTCTTGGTGTTGGTCCCCATCTGTGGAACCCACTCCCCAGTGAAATTAGGTTGATATTGTTCATATTTGGGCAAATTGAATATTCGTGCCAAGTTTGGTCCAGATCTGTCATTGTTGGAGTCCACAATGCTCTCTGGATGTAGGTGAACTACAACTCCAAAACCCAAGGTCAATGCCCACCAAACCCTTCCAGTATTTTCTGTTGGTCATGGGAGATCTGTGTGCCAAGTTTGGTTAAATTCCATTGTTGGTGTTCAGAATGCTTTTTGATTGTAGGTTAACTATAAATCCCAGCAATTACAACTCCCAAATGACAAAATCAACCCCCCCCCCCAACCCCACCAGTATTCAAATTTGGGCGTATGGGGTATTTGTGCCAAATTTGGTCCAGTGAATGAAAAGACATCCTGCATATCAGATATTTACATTACGATTCGTAACAGTAGCAAAATTAAAGTTAGTAGCAATTAAAATAATTTTATGGTTGGGGGTCACCAAAACATGAGGAACTATGTTAGGGGTTGTGACATTAGGAAGGTTGAGAACCATTGCTCTAGGACCCATTTATTGATCAGTTAGCAACCCATGATAGCTATAGAATTCTGCCAATAGAGAGATTTATTTTGATAGGATTTGAGCTTTCTTTAGAAGATTCATTTTCTTCAAAGATGCACCAGGGAAAGAAAAGGTTAAATTAGTTCTTGGAGTTGGAAGAGATTTCAGTAATCGCACCACAGCATAGATGTTAAGTTATATAAAAAAACAGTGGATTGTATAGGTTTGAGCTCGCAAGCTTGATTTTCCTTTATGTGCTTTTGTGTTGCTGATGGAAGAGAAAAAAATGTGGGACAAGAAATATTGCACTAATAATTTCATCTCTTGAAGATGGAACTGGAATAGGGGAATGTGGCTGCTGAAGAGTGTTCTTGGATCATTACTATCAGCACTGTTACTCTATGCCAAAAGTAGATGATCCTGTCTTTTCTACAAATCGATGTTTCCACTCATTTCACTGCTCCTTTGGTGTAGAGTAAACTTAGAAGTGTTTGGTGGAATAGCTGGGTGGTATTTTTGTTTTGTTTTTTGTTTAGTAAAAGATATAGAATTGCTAAAAACCTTATGTGCATTTTATCCAATGGTGTGCTCTTTAAGCAACTGATCCTTATAAGGCAAAATCTGGTTATATTTTTAAAGCCGTTTAACATATTTATGTGCACTGATTTCAGATATTGCTGGTGAGGAATGGATCAGAACATCGCCTTTCTTTTATTAATTCTGCAGCTTTAAAAAGGCACTTAATGCTCCTTTAGTCTATTTATGTGTGTTTATAGCTGTTATAGGTCACTTATTCTGATATTTAAGATAATCAAAGCCAACTAATTTTAATAACTCTGAGAAAGGAGAAACAAAAGAGTGAATTTTATCATCTGTTATGGTAACTACTTGGGTAAAATGGTACAGTTGTAATTGTAACTATGGTACCTTTAACATTATCTTTCAAGCTCTTATAACCACCTCCCTCAGCTGATGTTATTTGCTTGTATCCAAATCTAAACATTTAATGCAAAGGCACACTTGTGGTTTGGCTGACCCTAGCTGGGAAAGCAAGGAAAATTCAAAAGTGTTTTTACTTCTCCTTTAGATATACAGTACTTCTTGGCATACATTCCATCCTATACAAGTGTTTTTGTCCATGAGCTTATAGAAAAAAATGAAATGCAAAGAAACAGAATGGGGGACGCCTGGCTCAAGAGCAGTACGTGTGAAAAAAATCTTGGAGTCCTCGTGGACAACAAGTTAAACATGAGCCAACAATGTGATGTGGCAAAAAAAGCCAATGGGATTTTGGCCTGCATCAATAGGAGCATAGTGTCTAGATCTAGGGAAGTAATGCTACCCCTCTGTTCCGCCTTGGTTAGACCACACCTGGAATATTGTGTCCAATTCTGGGCACCACAATTCAAGAGAGATATTGACAAGCTAGAATGTGTCCAGAGGAGGGCGACTAAAATGATCAAGGGTCTGGAGAACAAGCCCTATGAGGAGTGGCTTAAAGAGCTGGGCATGTTTAGCCTGAAGAAGAGAAGGATGAGAGGAGATATGATAGCCGTGTATAAATATGTGAGAGGAAGCCACAGGGAGGAGGGGGCAAGCTTGTTTTCTGCTTCCTTGGAGACTAGGATGTGGAACAATGGCTCAAACTACAAGAGAGGAGATTCCATCTGAACATGAGGAAGAACTTCCTGACTGTGAGAGCCGTTCAGCAGTGGAACTCTCTGCCCTGGAGAGTGGTGGAGGCTCCTTCTTTGGAAGCTTTTAAACAGAGGCTGGATGGCCATCTGTCAGGGGTGATTTGAATGCAATATTCCTGCTTCTTGGCAGGGGGTTGGACTGGATGGCCCATGAGGTCTCTTCCAACTCTTTGATTCTATGATTCTATGAGTCATAAATCTTATACTTTGACTTTAAGATTTTACTTGTGTTGTTTTAAATATGTCGCTAGCTACCCAGAGCCATTATCAGGGATAGTATAAATACTACTACTACTACTACTACTACTACTACTACAAATTTTGCTGCATTGAACTTGAATTTGCTGCATATATGGCACAATAGATCAATGCAAGCATAATGGAACGTACCCTTTGAAAGAATAAATGAGAGTGGCCTCGTATAGGAGACCTTTTTTTAAAAAGGCTGCTTAGTTAGGTGGCATGGTCAACCACAGTTTTGGCTATGGACCAAAAATGGCTATCTGGCTACACACTCATTTTTGAGAGTTGTGCAAAAATGGATATGGGGGATCTACCGGTATCTGGCCAGCAGAAACGGATCAAAGTTTAGCCGAAATGCACAAACCTAATACAAACTGATGGTGATGCTGACACATTATTGTATTCTGGCCTCTGTAGAATGGCAGGTGGTCACAGTTTTCTCTGTCCTAGACATACCCTGCTCACCAGCCATGGCACAAAGACACTCACAAATTCACTGATGTGAGTAAACACAAACATGAAACAGACCTGCGCCTCCAGCAGCTGAAGGTACTATCAACTCTAGCAAATTGTGATGGTCCATGGGAGTTATAGTTTACCACAACCTAGAAACCCTCTTTTTCTCCAACCTCAACATAAAACATTTCAAGACAGAATTAATAAAGCCAACCTCATAGAGAAGGTGCATGTTTGGCTGGATGGTATGGCCATAGAAGTAACAGAAATCAAAGAGAACTTCCCAGAGGAAGGAAGCAACATCAAAAAACTTCTGTGTATGTGCTTGAACAAGTAGATGAGTTTGTAACTGACATAATTTCATGGAGTGGAGGCTGGTCTGGGATGTCTGGTTTTCTGAATGCTGACCGCACATCTGGAGAATCTCATTTCATATTCTGATCTGAAAAAGAACATCTTGGCAACAGAACTCGGTTCACCAAGCCACAGAACATAATGAGCTGAACACATGGATTTACCAAACTGGTATTTCAGCCACATCATACCTCTCATGGTGCTTTATTAGCAACTCTACAAGTTTTGCCTGTTGGAATGCTTTAGTTATGCACACAGCTTGAAAACCTCCCTGTTTGGACTACAATTCTCAGAATCACCCAGCTAGCATGGATCCCAGCATCAGAGCAAACTTGCTTACTAGCTCTCCCAGAGAGAAACCAAAGCTCCAGGTGATAACTAATTTTCCAGTAGGAGCCACAGACAGTCAAAAGAGAGATATTCCTGCACCTTAGCCTGAAGGTAGTCTGCAGGAACATCATTAAAAGGAAATTTCACCCCTCGCTTCTGTCAACTTCTAAGGCCAACATTTCACCCTTGGCTCTCGCAGCCCTTTTAATCTTCAAAGTGCTTACAAACACTAATGGCATTAATTAAGTGTTCTCGCCTTCCTTCCTGTTAAGAAGGCTGTTTAAGCTGTATTGCATTTTTTTTTCCTGTGGGCATCTCTGATTAGCAATCAAATGAATAAATTTCCTGCTAAATTTAATAGGTGAGATGTGAAGAGGAGTGGTAACTGACAGGAAGAGAGGGAGGCACGGGATGATCAGCTGCTAATAGAGAGGGCACTTAGGGTGCCCTCTTTAGCCTGGCATTTCCTGATTTCATTGAAGCTGTTTATAATCAACTCCATGCATGTTTACAGGAGAAGCAAGTCTAGCTGTGCTCAGTAGGGGCTCATGTTTAGATATACTGTAGATGTATATTGTGTGTGTTAACACAGAACAGTAATTCAAGCATGTGTAGGCAAAAGAGGAAACATATAGTTATGGATGGTTGTATTTTATCCTTTAAACAAGTTTTCAGATACCCTGTTTGATAAAAAGCCTAACACATTTTGCCTCTGATATTATTGACTGTCCTTCTTCAGGGATCAATTATTGACTGGCTTCCTCTATTCTGCATCAACCATCCATGGCTGTATGCATGTGTGTATGTATATGCACACACACACACACACATATATGGGGGCCCCTGTGGCACAGTGGGTTAAACTGCTGAGCTGCTGACTTGCTGACCAAAAGGTCAGTAGTTCAAATCTGGGGAGCAGGCGAGCTCCCGATGTTAGCCCCAGCTTCTGCCAACCTAGCAGCTTAAAAACATGCAAATGTGAGTAGATCAATATACCAATATACCACCTCGGCTGGAAGGTAATGGCACGCCATGCTGTCATGCTGGCCACATGAGCTAGGAGGTGTCTATGGACAACACCGGCTCTTTGGCTTAGAAATGTAGATAAGCACCACCCTCCAGAGTCAGATGTGACTAGACTTAATGTCAAGGGGAAACCTTTACCTTTACACACACACACACACACACGCACACACACATTATAATGAAAAAAATGATTTTGTCATTTTATATACCGCCATTATGCTGTGCTAGTGTATGTAACGGTACTTGAGTGTATGTAATGGTACTTTAGTATCCCAATGGATACTAAGAGCCAACTGTATTATCTTCTGTTTTTTTTCTCCCCTTGCTTTCCCCCTTCTTTCCTGAAAAGGATTAAGCTGACAAATATATCCTACAATGTTTCACATAGGAAAACAAATGATATATGTGTCTAAACTGCATCAGAGTCTGGTAAAGTTTGGGAAAGTTATAAATGAGAAGGAACACACAAGCTTGGAGAAGTTGCAACAGTTTCCTTTTGTGTGAATCAACTGAGAAGGGAAATATTTTACTTTTCCTCTCCCCACTGCTGAGTGTGAACTACTTTTGCACTTTGAACTCAGTTTGTAGCAACTGAAGTAAACTGAAGACAAAGGGAGAAAGTGGGAAGAAGCAAAAAACTAGGCCATTTAAAAAGTAGCTGAAAAAGTGGGACAACAGAGGATGAGTTGAGACTGTCCTTGTCAAATTGGGACAGTTGAAGGTGATGGACTAATGTAAGGCCATAGAACAATACAATTCAGTGGTGCTTATGCTGGGAATAGCCCTGATGTTTGAACTGTTTTTTTTTTATCATATTGTTATCACAGCTTTGAACAGCTGCACAAAACCAGGGCTAGAGATTAAAAAATAAAAACACCATTTGTCCATACTGCCTGGAGGATTTTGGGAGCTGTGGTCAAAAAATAACTTTTATAAGCTCTACATATAACCCCTTATGATCTCCCTTATTTTGTACTCTTAGTCCTTCTTACATTCTTGATTTAGCAATTAAATTATCTGAGCAACAGGGGTGAAAGCTGCCATCTGTGTACAGGCAGACCTATTTATATTTAAATTGTCACTTTTATTTTCTGCTTTCCTTGTCCTATACACTTTGTTGTCTTCATATCTTACCATTTCCTGAGTTTTACACCTGCTTTTTGCTTGCATTTCCTTAAATAGGTGGTTTTCACTATTTCAATTATCTGCCAAGGTATCTGACTTGTCAAGCAGATCATCTGTTGTGTGTATGATGTTCGTATTGTCTGCAGAATCAGAATTGGAGTTTTTTGTTTGGATTTTTTTTTGCTGGCATGGAATGAAAGGAGTCCCTGAAGTAGTGTTTGCTCCTGGCTTTGAATATTGTTGTTTGTCAAGTCCCTGTGATCACAAAGGTAAAATGCATCCGTGTATTTAATGGCGAGTGAAGTGATTGCTGTTTACATTGTGTAATGTTCAGGCTCTTGTGGGCTGGAAGATGCTATTAAATGCAAGCTTTTATTATCAAGCTTCTTAATTACATGCCAAATCGGAAAAATCAATATTTACTGCTTAGCCTTTCCTGATATAACAACCTGCTGTTGTAGTCTGTTACTCCACCCCCCCCCCCCCCCCCGCCGCCTGCACAAAAATTGTCAGGCATTGTCCAGGGTTGATCTGGGAGCCCTGCTGGCAAGGCATTGATTTCTCACTGTTGGAGCTTGAAAATGTTAATACTTTGACTGTAGCTCCCAAAATCCCCCAACCATCATGACCTCGTGAACCTATCTGAAAAAGATACAGAACGAGTGAAGCGGGGTGGGAGGAGAAGAGAAAAAGCAGGGGGAAAGAGAGAATGATGTACCAGAAAAGGAAGAGAAAAGGATTCATAAACAAAACTAAAGCTAGTCGTGCAAATAAATATAAAAGAAAGGGGAAAAAATCTTATTTTGTACAGCTTCCATGAAACTTGCCATTCTTTCTTTATCTTCCTTCCTTCATCCTCTTTCTCTTCCTCCTGCTAATTTCTGTTCCAAAAATAACAATGTTATTGATACTGGTACTGTTTAGTGATCTAGTGGCCCAACTGGACCTCCTTCCCAGTTCAGGAGCAGAAGACTGATGGCTTTCCAGAACTGCAATTCCCATCAGCCTCATAAGGCAGTGGTCTGAGATAGTAGGACATGTGGTCCTGCATCTGCTGGGGGACAGGCACAGCTTCACAGCTACATGTTAAATGTGTCACATTAAATGGGAAGCCGGTTCTGATGTTATGCATTGTTTAGTCTGCTCCAAATGTTAAATTAGACATTTCTTCCCATTGGTTTTTTTTTCATCAGTACTTTCAGCTGTCCATCTCACTTGGCAGGCTTCTTCATCTCTGGCAACGAAAATCAGCAGCCCTGCAACATTATTATTATTATTATTATTAACTTTATTTGTACCCCGCTAGCATCTCCCGAAGGACTCGATGCGGCTTACACGGGCCGAAGCCACAAAACACAATACAATAGAAAACATAACACAGCAATAAACAAAGCAAATCAAACAATTAAGCAAAATAACCACAATGACAATACATCAAGACACTATTAAAACTGGTTCGGCCAGCGCAATGGGGTACAGGGTTAAAAGTGCTGAGATGGCAGGAGGAACGTAGGATTAAAAGTGCGGTGTGCAGCAGCATTAGTTGTGCTAAAGTGCATCTAGGACTTGGGATGGGGATTCCTAATCTGCGAAGGCACATCGGAACAGCCAAGTTTTTAGGTTCCTTCTGAAAACTGCCAGAGTAGGGGCCTGACGAAGCTCTTTTGGAAGGGCATTCCAAAGTCGGGGGGCCGCCACAGAGAAGGCCCTGTCCCGCGTCCCCACCAAGCGCGCTTGCGACGTAGGTGGGATAACGAGCAGGGCCTCCCCAGATGACCGGAGCGAGCGTGTGGGTTCGTAGATGGAAATGCGGTCACGCAGGTAGGGTGGTCCCAAACCGTTCAGGGCTTTGTAGGTGAGCACCTGCACCTTGAATTGGGCTCGGAAAATAAATGGCAGCCAGTGGAGCTCCTTGAACAAGAGGGTTGACCTCTCTTGATAATGAGCTCCAGTTAGCATCCTGGCTGCTGCCCGCTGGACCAATTGTAGTTTCCGAGCCGTCTTCAAGGGCAGCCCCACGTAGAGCGCATTGCAGTAATCCATTCTAGAGGTGACCAAGGCGTGGACCACCCCGGCCAGATCCGCCTTCACGAGGTACGGTCGCAGTTGGCGCACAAGTCTCAGTTGTGCAAAGGCCCTCCCGGATACCGCCGACACCTGAGCCTCAAGTGTAAGCGAAGAATCCAGGAGGACACCCAAACTGCGGACCTGTGGCTTCAGGGGGAGTGTAACCCCGTCCAACACAGGTTGCCACCCTATACCCCGATCCGGTTTACGATCGACCAGGAGGACCTCTGTCTTGTCGGGATTGATCTTCAGCTTGTTCTTCCTCATCCAGATCGACACAGCGGCCAGGCACTCGTCCAGCACCCGAGAAGCCTCCTTGGAATTAGGTGGAAAGGAGTAGTAGAGTTGTGCGTCATCCGCATAGAGATGGCACCCAACTCCAAAACTCCGGATGACCTCTCCCAGCGGTTTCATGTAGATGTTGAAGAGCATGGGCGACAAGATAGATCCTTGCGGGACCCCACAGGTCAAAGGCCAGGGGTCCGAGCAGGCGTCTCCCAGCTTCACCAACTGGGTACGTCCCTCCAGGAAGGACCGGAGCCACGACAGAACCGTGCCCCCAAGGCCCATCCCAGAGAGACGACCCAGGAGGATACCATGATCGATGGTATCGAAAGCCGCTGAGATGTCCAGGAGAACCAACAGGGTCACACTCCCCCTGTCCAGCTCTCTGCGGAGGTCATCCACCAAGGCGACCAAGGCTGTCTCGGTGCCATGGCCAGGCCTGAAGCCAGACTGTGCCTGATCTAGGTAGTTGGTATCGTCTAGGAAGCCCTGGAGCTGCGAGGCGACCACCCGCTCCAGCACCTTACCCAAGAAAGGGAGGTTGGAGACTGGCCTGTAGTTATTCAGCACCGTGGAGTCAAGGGAAGCTTTTTTGAGGAGTGGACGAACCACTGCCTGTTTCAAACCAGATGGAAAAATCCCTTGCTCCAACGATGCATTGATAATCAATACAAACCAGTCAACCAACCCCTCCCTGGCTAATTTAATGAGCCAAGATGGGCATGGGTCTAGAGGTGAGGTGGTCGCCCTCACAGCCCCAAGAACCTCCTCTACGGTTTCAGGAAGAACAAGCCTAAAAGAATCCCACAAAATTGGACAAGCAGGTACCTCCGTCACCTCTTCAGGCACTGCGATGGAATTGGAGTCGAGCTCGAGGCGTATCTGGGCGACTTTATCTGCAAAATGGTGTGCGAAATCGCGACACCGAGCTGCGGGGTCGTCAGGGACCTCCTCCACCGCAGGTGGGTGGAGGAGTTCTCCCACGACCCGAAACAGCTCCGATGATCTATTTGCTGCAGATGCTATACGAGCGGTCGTGAATGACTTCCTGGCCGCCCGTATGGCCACGGAGTATGCCTTAAGAGAGGCTCTAGCCCGTGTTCGATCAGATACATCTCGAGATTTCCTCCATTTGCGCTCTAGCCCCCTTCTCGTGTGCTTCATCACAGCCAGCTCCTCGGTGAACCAAGGAGATGGCCTGTCACGACGCAACGAGATGGGGCGTTCGGGTGCGATCGTATCTAACGCCCTGGCCATCTCCCCGTTATAGAGAGTTACCAAGGCGTCGATAGAATCGCCAGGCTCCAAGGCAGGAAGAACCCTAAGATTCCTCAGGAATCCATCCGGATCCATCAGTCTCCTAGGGCGGACCATCTTAATTTGTCCTCCACCCCTGCGGAGGTTTAGGGTCGCAGTAAGTCTAAATGTGATCAGATGATGGTCAGACCATGACACTGGAAGGATGTTTTGATCTTCCACTCTGATCAATTCGTCGTCCGCCACAAAGACAAGGTCGAGAGTGTGCCCAGCTTGATGCGTGGGGCCGGATATTATCTGTGACAGTCCTATGGCCGTCATGGTGGCCATAAAGTCCTGAGCTGCGCCAGATAAAGTGGTCTCGGCGTGGATGTTAAAGTCTCCCAGCACCACCAGGCGCTGGGAGACCAAGGCCGAATTAGAGACCACCTCCGCTAACTCAGACAGGGAAGCTGCTGGATCTCGGGGTGGACGATACACCAACAGGAACCCCACACTGTCACGGCTCCCCACCTTCAAGTGGACACATTCAAACCCAGAAGCTTGCGGGACAACGCATCTGGTCACGGCGATGGATTGCCGGAAGACCACTGCGACCCCTCCTCCCCGCCCCCCTTGTCTAGCCTGCTGATGCACTCCAAAACCTGGTGGGCACAGCTGAGAGAGATTTACTCCCCCCAGCTCGTCCAACCAGGTCTCAGTAATGCATGCCAGATCCGCCCTCTCATCCAGGATCAGGTCCTGGATGGCCGCAGTCTTACCATTAACGGATCTGGCATTGATCAGCAGGACCTTTAGACCAAGGGGGCTGCCATGGAGCCTACCACTACCTACCTTCTCCAGGGTCGCAAGGACTCTGTTGCGCTTCTCCCTGGGATGACGGTGACCCGCTATTCTCCTCCCCCACACGACTTGAATGGCACCCCCCTCCTCCGGAACCCTCTCCCCCCCTACATGGCCGGGGTCTGTAACTAGTCAGCTCTCAGAGGAAGGAGTCGGGCTGGGGAATAGTCTCCCTTGGGCGTTGGGGAGGGATGTTTCTGAAGATGAGGTAGATAATGAAACATCAAGGGAGCTGAGTGGACTGAATAAGGGAAGGGTTCTCGAGCGAAGGAGTGTGGCTGGTTGAGTGGGGGCGACCGGGACGGATGGAGTCTCAAAATTATATGAACCAGGAGGGGGGGCCCTAACCGGTGAGCTAGTTGTGGATGCACGGGGACCTGATGGAGAATGGCAAGAAGGAACCCCGGAGGCAAATAAGGGGCGTATCTGAGGGTCCACAACTACCCTCCTAATGGTAATGCCCCATTTCTTTAAATCATAGCGCTTTGCCATAAGCTCTCCAAGCCATGAGTTGTCTTCTGGTGTTATTTGAAGACGGGAGGAACGGTCAGATGATTGGTAGTCCCTCCATAACCACACTATGGCTTCTAGTCTTATTTCCTGTGGTCTTTTACCCAGGATTTGGGCCAAGGAGTTACAAACTGCCCTCTTAGAGGTCCATCTGCCTCTGTTTATCATTTGGTCAGCAATGTCCACCGCAAACATGTCAGTTTGTAGATGTTGATCCTGAATGCAGGCTGCGGTTTGCTGAACCAAAAGGTCTGTTGTTGTATTGTTGATCGTCCTCTGAGCGGCCATCACAGACCGCTGCCACTCCACGATGTTCTCAGTCCTATGACTGCCCAAAGATTCTCCCCTTCCCTCAGTCAACTCATCATTCATTCCACGTTCAGCCCCAAGAACCCCAAGATCCGATGTGCCTTTCTCCCCATTTTGGCACAAGTCCTTAGTTAGATCTGCACACAAAGAGTTCTCAGTCTTTAGGGGAAAGGATTGCACAGGAATTCCTGAGAAAGAGGCAAAACCTCTAAGGAGGTGGTCCATTTTCTCGTTTAAAAACCTGAGTTGTAATAACACATGGTTAAACGATTCCCTCAGGAGGTCGTAAAAGTGCAAAAGATTATTCTTCGCATGAAGTTCTGCTTCAGCCATTCCTATGTCTAGAATTAACTCTCACCACGCTCAGATCCACTTCACTCACATTTACTTCCAACACAATCAGCCCCTCCCAGGCACTCCAAGAATCCACACACTCCTCTCTCTCCCACAATTCACTCCACCAGCCACACTAACCCACACGCTCACACGCTAAAACTAATCACGCCCAGTAATCATGCACACTTCCTATGACACACTTCCTATGACAACTCTCCTCCTTCTCCCACATTCACTCGAGCCAATTAAACTAAACCAACACACACACTCTCTCTAGACTAAACATGCCAGCAATCATCCACACCTTCCTATGAGTCACTTTATCACCACTCTAGACTAAACACACCAGCTACCATCCACACCTTCCTATGTAATCACTTCTATATCACAGACAGCCTCATGCGCTCTCCTGGGCCTCTTCCCTAACCCACCCCGGCAATCCTATCCTCTACTATCAAACCTAAAATCTCTATGACCTCCTTACATACACTCAGCAATTAAGACAAACAACATATAACATACAGCCAACTATCCTCTATCTAAGAACTAAAAATAACAACTAGCCAAAAAGGTAAAGTAAGAAAAATAGAGAAAAATAAAATAGACAAACAACAATAAAAAGAGTCAGATGGCGATAACAGTTCCTTCCCGGTGCAAAACACTCGAGCACTTGAGCAGCAGCTTCCTGGAGCTCTTCGGCCTCACCCCTCCCGGATGATAAGGGAGGGGGCGATGGCAGCGTGTCTGGTGTCCTCTCTGCAACATGTCAGTCTGAGTGCACTTCTCTTTTTCCTGCTGTCTGCCTGGGGCCATGCTGCTCTGCCAACCTTTTCCCCTCTTTCTTTTCCAGCTTGACGTTTCCACAGCAGCAAAACGATCAGCGATGAGCGGGTCACAAAACTCCCCATCAGTCTCCCATCATGACCCCAAATGGAACCTGTTCTTCTTTCAGTCCCATCTCTTGAAACCAGATGAGCTGTGCATCAGTTATCTCTCTTTCTCATCTTTCCAGGTTAAGAAAACAAACAAAGGAAGGACATGTAGGTTTTTCTCATGACTGTGCTCAACATACTCCCATGAATTTCCCAGGGTTTTCTTGGACTAGGTATTCTCGGAAGTGAGTTTGAAAGTTCCTTCCTTAACTGTTCAATAAATTATTTATGTTGATTGAATAATTTATATGTTTTAGCCAATTGGTTTAATTTGTTTATTTTTAACTGTCTGTTGATGAAATTTATTATTATGTCTTTTTCCTGTCATTGAATGTTTGCCATGCATGTTGGAAACCTGAGTCTCTTCAGGGAGATAGGGCGGTCTATAAATAAAGTTATTATTATTATTATTATTATTATTATTATTATTATTATTATATTTTAATGTTTTATTGTGTGTTAGCACATGGCATTGAATGTTTGCCATTTTTTGCCTTTGGAAGCCACCCTGAGTCCCTTCAGCAAGAGAGGGCGAATTAAAATTATTATTATTATTATTATTATTATTATTATTATTCTAACACAAAACCACAGTGTGTCAAAGCAATTGAGATATATATGATGGATTTCGTATCACAAAATCATAATTCAAAACACTTCCCAAGCGTCTAGGACTATGTGATGTATTTTCGAATAATGCGTGCAGATCCAAGTAAGGTGGCCTTTTGCAGTTGACAGATAATGATTTTGTCAATGTTTATTGTTTCCAAATCTTTTGTTTATTGTTTCAAGATCTTTTGGCACGGCACCCAGTGTGCCAATGACCACTGGGACCACCTGTACTAGTTTATGCCAGAGCCCTTGTAATTCGATTTTGAGGTCCTGATAACAGCTGAGTTTTTCCTCAATGCAACTGTCACCTGGTATGGCGACATTAATAATCCAAACCTTTTTCTTTTCCAGAATCGTGATGTCTGGCATATTGTGTTCCAAAACTCTGGATTTAAAAGTCCCACAGTATTTTTGAGTGTTCATTTTCCACTACCTTGCAATTATTATTATTATTATTATTATTATTATTATTATTATTATTATATAAATACAGCCTATAGAGCTTGGTATTTATTGGTAGTCTCCCATCCAAGCATTAACCATGGTCACCTCTGGGGTTTTTGTGTGTGTGTGTGTCAGGAGCAACTTGAGAAACTGCAGTTGCTTCTGATATGAGAGAATTGGCCATCTAGGACGCTGCCCAGGGGACACCCAGATGTTTTGATGTTCTACCATCCTTGTGGGAGGCTTCTCTCATGTCCCTGCATGGGGAGCTGAAGCTGACAGAGGGAGCTCATCCATGCTCTCCTGGGATTCAAACCTGCAACTTGTCGGTCTTGCCAGCACAATGGTTTAATCCATTGCGCCCCTGTTTAGCTTCTAAGATAGCACATGATGCCTTTACAGTATTTAGTCCTTACTACATTTCTGGCTGCTTGATTTTGATTTGTGAGGTGAATTACACCCTCTTTGAGGCATTGACCAGTATTCTAAATCAGTTACATAGTAAAGTATACTTAAACAGCCTCTCTTGGCATGACTCCCCTAAACTAGACTGAAACATCATTCACCCATGTGCCAGTCAATGTCATGACGAACCTCCTTGTCCCCTGGCAACTACTGACTGTAATTATCAGATATTATTGTAGCTATACAAGCAGAAGGAGGTTGGTTCTAATGATAATTGAAATGTGAATATATAGGTGAGTGACATTTCCATTAAATTTGGTGGATGCATTGAGTCAGGACAGTTTAGATATTATACTTAACTAAGAGCGGCTAAATCCACAGCGTGTCCAGCATACTGAGACCGCATTGCCCTCAGTGTCGCTGCCACCACTGCCAGCTGGCAACAAAGCTCTGTGTGAGCTCCTGGAAACTCCAGAGTATCCTTCAGCCTTGGAGTAGTCTTGACAGCTGGACTGGGTCTAATTCATACTGATCCACTGCCCAGATATTACACCAGTGCCATCACCCTCTCTCTATACATATCAGCATAGGGGAAATGGGATGAATCATGCCTGTGTTGTTAATACCCATCACTTCCTGCAAATCTAGAGTTTCAAGTGAGCTCTTGGATATTTTGGGTGTCCTCTCCAAATGACCAGAAAGAAAGTAGGGGGATGCTGACACTTTTTAGTATTAGTTGTAGGCATCTCTGTTTCTTAGTTGTGCAGGCTTCGTTTCTAACTGGACATAGAGTTCTATGTGAAATCTTGGCCATGGCAAGCACCCCATTCTGATGTCACCGGAGGAGTCCATAAGACCAGCAAATTCTGGAGTATCCCCCAACTCTGCCTGAAGCAGAGCAAAGCTGGTTTAACCTTGGAAAACCTGTGGTACTCACTAAAAATTGAATATTGTTGATTTCAGGCCAGGAACACATTGGTAGCCAGTATAGAATCTATTTTTTCTATTATCATCCTTTCATTTGTCTTAGGAGTGAAAGGTAGGCTATGTGGTTCTACCCCTCCACTCGATTTTGATCGAGTTGTGGATTAAGCTGAGAGATAGTGACAGAAAGGTCCAATTAAGACTGGACTTCCAACAAGCAAAGTCTTGACTACTGAGTGAATACAGTGCAGGACTAGATTGGTCTGATCAGGTCCAAGGTCACTCAAAGCAATTCATGGCTGAGTAGGGCTTTGTACTCTAGTCCTGGAACATGTTATGGAATCATGCCTTGCCCAGATATTGTTTTTACAGAAATAGATTAACACAGTTACCTGCCTGCAGATTTTTCCTGGATATTATGGCTGGGAGCCAAATACATGGCTATCAGTTTGGCACATGGAGCCCCAGTGGCGCAATGGGACGGAAGACCGACAGGTTGGAGGTTCGAATCTAGGGAGTGTGCGCATGAGCTCCTTGTGTCAACTCAAGCTCCCCATGTAGGGACAAGAGAGAAGCCTCCCACAAGGATGGTAAAACATCAAAACATCCGTGCATCCCCTGGGCAACGGCCAATTCTCTCACACCAGAATCTCAAGTCACTCCTGACACACACAAAAAAAGTTTGGCACTTGTTTAATGAAGCATTTCATTTGGCCATAACATTAGCCAACTCAGCAGTGGTAAGATTACCAAGAGACTGTATAAGCAATACTTTGATCACATGATAAAGGTAAAAATAAAGGTTTCCCCTTGACATTAAGTCTAGTTGAGTCCAACTCTGGGAATTGGTGCTCATCTCCATTTCTAAACCAAAGAGCCGTCATTGTCCATAGATGCCTCCAAGGTCATGTGGCTAGCATGACTGCATAGAAGGCCATTACCTTCCCGCCGAAGCGGTAGCTATTGATCTACTCACATTTGCATGTTTTTGAACTGCCGCCCTGAGTCCCTACAGGGAGAAGGTGGCAGCGTATAAATAAAGTTTATTATTATTATTAGGTTGGCAGAAACTGGGTTAAGCAACAGGAGCTCACCCCGTCCCCTATATCCGAACCACTAACCTTTTGGTTAGCAAGTTCTGCATCTTTACGGATTAGCCAGCTGCGCCACTGCAGCACCTATCACATGATATTTATTATATAAAATGCTACATTTTTTAACCAATTTGTTTCATATGAAATTGTCATTGGGTGTATTTCCAGGTAAAATCCATGGGAGTCATAAAGCTTTAATAAAAGAAGAATTGTTGCAGGCATAGCTAAAAAATTGTTTAGTTGAGGTACAGAAAATCTGTGATAGTATTCTTAAAAATTCTCCTCTTCGTGTTTTCATATTTTTTTTAAAATATAGAAAAAGTAAAAATATCATATTAGCAGTTTTCTCCCTTTTCTTTATCCAATGGAAACAATGGAGAACAATGTGACAATAAAATAGAGAGATATGTTCCTCTGAATAAAAATGTTCTAAATAATAAAGCAGATGAAGGCACAGGCAATAAAACAGGAATTTCTGTAGCACATAATTCCATCACACTACATCCAAGCAGGGCGTTTTATTTATTTATATCTGTTGAAGTGATTTAAAAGCCTAACTAAATTTATACACAGGGTGTCCAAAATTATCTTTACATCCCCAATTCTATATAACATTGAAACTGTAAAAATATTTTTGACGTCCTATATATGGTATGAAGTGAGCAAAATGCATTAGTTTCTGCCTTTTTCAGTTGCTAAGCAAACTGAGCAGAGAATGAAACTGAGAGTATAATATACATCCATATATTTTATGTCTGTCTCTGTGTATAATAAAAATAAAACATTAACTTTATATAAAATATCTGATTAGATATATTACTCTACATATCATCAATATATTTGTGGGCTGTAGTTCTCATCGGAGTTAATATTTGGTTAACCACTTTGAAACCTGCATTGTGGGAAAGGAGAGATAGGAACAAATGCATGCATGAATGAATAAAAGGAATGAATGAATGAATGTTGGGTGAGGCATGAGAACTGTAGTCTGAACCATCTGGGTGACTTTCGAACATTTCCCCAAACTTGTGATAAACAGTTTTATTAAATGTTTGGAAAAGATTGGCTAGAGTAGGCACCTAAAAACTGTTGCCAACTGCACATCTTGGATTGCCCACTGAACACAAGCACATTACAAATTAATCAGTCTTTGAAGCTGATGGCTGCACATGTGCAGTTTTGATTAGAGTATGGACTTAAGACTTGGTTGCCAAAACATACTCTGCGGGGAGACGCGTGCACTTTGTTCCAAAGGCAGGACCAAGAGTAGCTCAGATGGCTGGAAGACTGTCAGAAGAATGTAATTTACTTTGAAAGCAAAGTGGCTTTCTTCAAAGAAAGGCCAGTAATTCATGGAAACTGTGCAGCATCCAAATGTGGGTGAAGAGCAGAATCCAGCCGCTCTAGCTAGCATGGCCAATGATGAAGAATGCTCGATTATAGCAATCAAACATAATAAACCATGAGAAGCAGTGACTAATAATAATAATAATAATAATAATAATAATAATAATTGCAAAGACTCTGGCACAAGCCAGTCAAGGTGGTGATCGGCACACTGGGTGCAGTGCCTTGGCCTGTACTTATACACAATCGGAGCTGGCAAAATTACCATCTGCCAGCTGCAGAAAACCACCTTACTGGGATCTGCATGCATTATTCGCCGATACATCACACAGTCCTAGACACTTGGGAAGTGTCCGACATGTGATCCAATACAACAACCAGCAGAGTGTCTGCTGTGAACTCATCTTGTATTTAAAATAATAATAATAATAATAATAATAATAATAATAATAATAATGGACAAAGAACCAGTACAAGAAAACTGCACTACCAACCAGAGATGACAGCTGGCACAACAAAGCATTGCATGGGCATTTTCTTGACAAAATTGAAGGAAAAGTTGACAGGGAGAAGACTTGGTTATGGCTCACAAATGGCACGCTGAAGAAGGAGACAAGAGGCCTGATTCTTGCAGCCCAGGAGCAAGCCATAAGAACCAATGCAATTAAGGCCAGGATCGAAAAATCAGCTGATGACCCAAAATGCAGACTGTGCAAGGAAGCCGATGAAACCATTGATCATATCCTCAGTTGCTCCAAGAAAATCACACAGACGGACTACAAATAAAGGCGCAACTCTGTGGCCCAAATGATTCACTGGATCTTATGTCACAAGTACCACCTGCTAGCAGTAAAGAATTGGTGGGATCATAAACCCGCAAAGGTTGTGGAAAATGAACATGCAAAAATACTGTGGGACTTTCGAATCCAGACTGACAAAGTTTTGGAACACAATACACCAGATATGACAATTGTGGAAAAGAAAAAAAATGGATTATAGATGTCGCTATACCAGGTTACAGTCGCATTGAGGAAAAACAACAGGAAAAACTCAGCTGTTATCAAGGCCTTAAAATCGAACTGCAAAGGCTCTGGCATAAAACAGTACAGGTGGTCCCAGTGGTCATCGGTACACTGGGTGCTGTGCCAAAAGATCTCAGCCAGCATTTGGAAACAATAAACACTGACAAAATCACGATCTGTCAACTACAAAAGGCCACCTTACTTGGATCTGTGCGCATCATTCGAAAATACATCACACAGTCCTAGACGCTTGAGAAGTGTTTGACTTGTTATTTTCTGATACGAAATCCAACATACATATCTCGTTTGCTGTGACATACTGTGTTTTTGTGTCAGAATAATAATAATAATAATAATAATAATAATAATAATAATAATATATCTATATTCTGTCCTATCTCCCCAACAGGACTCAGGGCCAATTCCAGCATACACAAACACAAAGGCAAACATTCTATGTCTAGAAACAACAAAACACATATAAAGGAAAAGGCTTCCTCTTCCAGCTCTGAGAGGTGGTGCTCATCTCTGGCTCTGGGGTGGTGGTGCTCATCTCCATTTGAAAACCGAAGAGCCTGCATTGTCCGTAGACACCTCCTAGATAATGTGGCCAGCATGACAGCATGGAATACCATTCATCTTCCCGCCGATGTGGAACCTATTGATCTACCCACATTAGCATGTTTTCAAACTGTTTGGTTGGCAGAAGCTGGGGCTGACAGTGGGAACTCACCCTGTCCTGTGGATTCGGACTGCCGACCTTCCAGTCAGCAAGTTCAGCAGCTCAGCAGTTTAACCTGTTGCATCACCGCGGCCCCTTGAATTTAAATAATAACAAAAATATCCAGTTTGGAAAACAGACAAATTATGAATCAGTGCCTGGAGGGGAAAGACATGCATAATCACTGGGAAGGGTGCAGTGTTCTGATATTTAAAGCATGCAAATCTATGCATGTCTAAAATAATGTTATTTATGTATTTATTTAAGATATTTATTTATCACCTCTTGACCTCTACCACCCTGAAGCAACGTAATTTCCATGGAAGTTAATGGGATGTACCCTAAGGGGCCTAGATCTTGTTAGACAAAGGCAGAGGCAAAGTACAGCCCTCCAGATGTTTAGGACTGCAATTCCCAACCTTTCTCACCAGGGACTGTGCTGCTGAGGGATGATAAGAGTTGCAGGCCAATAGCACATGAAGATCTGTATTTTGCCCATTCATGGTAAAAAACAAAAACAAAAACCCACCACCATCACCACAGCATCAGCATGCCACCACCTTGGAACTACAACTCCCCAAATTCTCTAGGTGAGGGATTATGGGAGTTGTAGTCCACAATATAATTTCTTCCAGGTTCTGTCCCCTCCCTCTGCTCTCTTAATTAGGCCGTAGCATCTTGTGGAGCTGTGCTTAATGAATAAAAGGAATGAGTGATGGGCGTGTGGCATTTACTAGAGGAGCAACTTTGGCACTGTGTTTCCCAAATGACTGGGCCAGTGTTCTTCCTCTTACTTCAGTTGCCTCATTATACACGTTTGATACATTAGCTTGCAGCCAGCGGTTCAGTAATAATCTTAGCTTCAGATTTGCATTGCCATAGAAACAATCTTCCTCCTCTCTTTGCTTCTCTCCCCAGCAAGTCCTTCTGTTTTGCTTATCCTCTTCATCTATCTATTTACTACCTACCTTGTGTCTCATTATGCTGTTCCAATTCCCTAGCTTTTTTTTCTTGTGCCACCGCAGCGGCAAAACATTTTTTCCATAATCCTGTTCCACTTACAGCCTTTATCTTTGTAACTGTCAAAAATCCTCTGGTGATGTTTCTTCTAGCACTGAATTAAAAGAGGAATATTGGATGGGAAGGGGGAGAGAATGGGAGATGCATTGTGAAATGTGCCCTCCTTTTAATTTTTTTTGCACTCTTTTGTGAAATGGAATCATAGAATCATAGAGTTGGAAGAGACCTCGTGGGCCACCCAGTTCAACCTTCTGCCAAGAAGCAGGAAAATCTCATTCGAGGCATCCCTTCCAAGCATTTCTTCTCTTAGATATAGTGCAAGATATTGTATATCCAATTGACTTAAATTGATACATTTGCTCATTTCTATTTATTCTTTTTTATATTATTATTTACAATATTTATATTCCATCCTTCTCACTCTACAGGGGATTCAGGGCGGATCACAATGCACATATACATGGCAAACATTCAATGCCATAGATACACAACATATATGGACAGACACACATAGGCTATTTGACTTTCCAACTTCATGAGAGTATGCTTTGAATTCCAGCCACCGGGGGAGCTGTTGCTTCACCATCCACTTGTGACACCGAGTACTTCCTCATTCTTTTGCACACTGCTGGAGAGTTTTATGGAGTCGTAAATAAGTTAAATTAGCCTCCCCGCATAAGCGGTACCTAAATTTCCTACTTGACAGATGTAACTGTCTTTGTCGACAGCAAGCTAGACAAATGGTTGGGAGCTTACTCTGACCCAGGCTGGCTTTGAACTCACGACTTTTCAGTCAGTAGTAATTTTAATGCAGCTCACTCCCAACCAGCTGTGCCACAACCCGGTCTACCAAGGAAAGAAGAACCAGTCAACAAAAGAGACATGACAGAAGGAAACACTAAAAAAACAGAAATCCATTTTGCCCCTTCCATTGATCTTGAAAGTATTGTAATAGCCAAGGAGATCTTATCTGAGCTCATTCAGTGTTAAAAACTTGTCCACCGTTAGAAATATGTTTTGGGCCCTTTCTGGCTGCTTGCTCTTCTCGCACAGCTCAGTTGGGCTTTCTTTAATGTCCCCCCCGGAGGAGCATCCTGGCACCATAATCTGTTTAGAGTATACAGCTATTAAGAGCAATTGGAACACTAACTCCATATGACAGTTTTATCTTTTCTGAGCTGATTTCAACCATGTATGAATACAAGCCATGTCTGATTTAGTAAATGATGACAAGGCTATCTGTCTACCCTATAAATGCCAGAAGTGCTTTAAAAATGAAAGTACAAATGAAACAGAAGGAAAATTGTTTTGCAAAGTCTATGGATGGATTTGTGTTTTTTGTGTATGTGTGGGAGTACATCAGAGCACTCATGGAGAATCCGTGTTTCCCAGTCTCCAACAAGGAGAAGGGATCTCTAAAATGATCAACTCTTGACTAATAAATGTAGGATAATTTCTGAATGCTCTTGAGGATTTTCCAACTGCTAGAACAGATGATCCAATTGGTTGGTTAATCTGTGGAACAGGGAGATTAAACAATTTATACAACACACTGAAGTTTTCTCTACCTGGATACACAGGATGGGCTCCTTGGTTTGCTGATGATCGCAGGATGCTGAAACATTTGTAATGCTAGATGAAGGCATCTGACAAATCCAGTGGTGCACAGGCAAGGGCTTAACTCAGAGCCTACTTGACTGTAGTGAGAAGGTAGAATACATTATTATTTGAAGCTTGCCCAATGCAGAATTTAGGGGTAATTCCAACAAGGCCCTCTGAATATAGTGTTCCCTCGCTACTTCGTGGTTTGCTTTTCACGGACTCGCTGTTTCATGGTTTTCCAGGACCCGGCCCAGTGAGTGAGAAAGCGAGGGAGGTGAGTGAGCGAAGGTGGCAAGGGCAGCAGCAGTGGCAGAAGCAGGACCCTAGCCACCTCTTCCAGGCTCCTGCTTCTGCCACTGCTTCCGACTTTGCGACCCTCTCTTCCTCGCATGCTCATGGACTCCACATTGAAAATAGGTCCTGGGGAGGTAAACAAGATGTGAAAATGGATTAGTTCCAATGTATTCAAAATGATAAAAGAAACAAGTTACTTGGAGAAATACAGGCAACTATTAGACCTTTAGACACATGTTCATTAGAGACGGCAGCTGAGAGGTGGCCAGTTGAGTAGAAGGGTTTATGTAGCAAGACCCCCCCCCCCCCATATCTGCACGACCAGGACATGCAATTTCATTTATCCATGTTTGACTAAATATGTCCTTTATAGGCATTTTCTAGGTCCTTGAGTGATATGCTGCTGCCAGATGTGGTTTGTACAATACAATTTATTATTATACACTATTTCACATATTCACACAAGGTCCTGGAACATATCCCTAGCAGATATGGGAGTTGTAGTCTCTTTCTCTGTGTATGTGTGTGTGTGTGTGTGTGTGTGTGTGTGTGTATATATATATATATATATATATATATATTACAGAGAAAGAGAGAGAGAGAGCCTTCCAGTTTCTAGGTTCTTGTGGGTTTTTTCGGGCTATAGAGCCATGTTCTAGAGGCATTTCTCCTGACGTTTCGCCTGCATCTATGGCAAGCATCCTCAGAGGTAGAGGTCTGTTGGAATTAGGACAATGGGTTTATATATATCTGTGGAATGGCTGGGGTGGGGCAAGGAGCTCTTCCCTGCTGCAGTTAGGTGTGAATGTTCAGCTGATCACCTTCATTAGCATTTGAAGGCCTGCCTGCGCCTGGGAAAATCTGCTGCTGGGAGGTGTTAATCTGTGCCTGGTTTTTTCCTCTCTGTTGTTTAGCTGTTATAATTTTAGAGTTTTTTAATACTGGTAGCCAGATTTTGTTCATTTTCATGGTCTCTTCCTTTCTGTTGAAATTGTCCACATGCTTGTGGATTTCAATGGCTTCTCTGTGTAGTCTGACATGGTGGTTGTTGGTGTGGTCCAGCATTTCTGTGTTCTCAAATAATATGCTGTGTCCAGGCTGGTTCATCAGGTGCTCTGCTATGGCTGACTTCTCTGGCTGAAGGAGTCTGCAGTGCCTTTCATGTTCCTTGATGCGTGTCTGGGCGCTGCGTTTGGTGGTCCCTATGTAGACTTGTCCACAGCTGCATGGTATGCGGTAGACTCCTGCAGAGGTGAGAGGATCCCTCTTGTCCTTTGCTGAACGTAGCATTTGTTGGATTTTCTTGGTGGGTTTGTAGATTGTTTGTATGTTGTGTTTCCTCATCAGCTTCCCTATGCGGTCAGTGGTTCCCTTGATGTATGGCAGGAACACTTTTCCTCTGGGTGGATCTTCGTCTTTACTCTCGTGGCTTGTTCTTGGTCTTGCAGCTCTTCTGATGTCTGAGGTGGAGTATCCATTGGCCTGGAGAGCCCCGTTGAGGTGGTTCAGTTCATCTTGGAGGAGGTGGGGTTCGCAGATTCTTTTTGCACGGTCTGCCAAGGCTTTAATGGTGCTTCTTTTTTGACTTGGGTGATGGTTGGAGTTTTTATGTAGATATCTATCTGTGTGTGTGGGTTTTCTGTAAACGGTGTGACCCAATTGTTGATCTGGTTTGCGGATGACTAGGACATCTAGAAAAGGCAGTCTTTCTTCATTTTCTTTTTCCATGGTGAACTGGATGTTTGGGTGGATGCTGTTAAGATGGTCCAGGAACCTGTTGAGTTCTTCTTCTCCATGGCTCCAAATGGTGAAAGTGTCATCCACATATCTGAACCATATCGTGGGCTTTTTGGTTGCTGTCTCCAGGGCTTGTTTTTCAAAGTGTTCCATGTAGAAGTTAGCTATGACTGGGCTGAGAGGGCTCCCCATAGCTACTCCATCTTTCTGTTCGTAGAATTCATTGTCCCACGGTCACACCGTTTACAGAAAACCCACACACACAGATAGATATCCACCCAGAGGAAAAGTGTTCCTGCCATACATCAAGGGAACCACTGACCGCATAGGGAAGCTGATGAGGAAACACAACATATAAACAATCTACAAACCCACCAAGAAAATCCAACAAATGCTACGTTCAGCAAAGGACAAGAGGGATCCTCTCACCTCTGCAGGAGTCTACCGTATACCATGCAGCTGTGGACAAGTCTACATAGGGACCACCAAACGCAGCGCCCAGACACGCATCAAGGAACATGAAAGGCACTGCAGACTCCTTCAACCAGAGAAGTCAGCCATAGCAGAGCACCTGATAAACCAGCCTGGACACAGCATATTATTTGAGAACACAGAAATGCTGGACCACACCAACAACCACCATGTGAGACTACACAGAGAAGCCATTGAAATCCACAAGCATGTGGACAATTTCAACAGAAAGGAAGAGACCATGAAAATGAACAAAATCTGGCTACCAGTATTAAAAAACTCTAAAATTATAACAGCTAAACAACAGAGAGGAAAAAACCAGGCACAGATTAACACCTCCCAGCAGCAGATTTTCCCAGGCGCAGGCAGGCCTTCAAATGCTAATGAAGGTGATCAGCTGAACATTCACACCTAACTGCAGCAGGGAAGAGCTCCTTGCCCCACCCCAGCCATTCCACAGATATATATAAACCCATTGTCCTAATTCCAACAGACCTCTACCTCTGAGGATGCTTGCCATAGATGCAGGCGAAACGTCAGGAGAAATGCCTCTAGAACATGGCTCTATAGCCCGAAAAAACCCACAAGAACCTAGTGATTCCAGCCATGAAAGCCTTCGACAATACTTCCAGTTTCTTCTTTTTCTTGAAGACTGTTGTTGAAGACACTTGTACTAGGCCCAGATATTATCATGCTGTTTCCATTCTTGTGTGTAGGAGGACAAGTCTAAGCTTTGAGGAATAAAATTGATTACTTGGACCATTTTCAATCTGGGTTAGAAGGCATATGGTTAAACAGTTTAAAATACTTCAAAAATATAATTAAAAGGACACAAGACAAAATCACATCACCCCGTTTTTAAATATCTTCCTGCCACATGGCTAAACATTCAAGCCCTGCCTAAATAAAAAGATAGAAAGAAAACATTAAGGAGAATAATTGAACTCTCATGGAAGAGTATTCCACAACCTGGGAGCTGCCACTGAGGGCCCTTCCACACAGCCATATAATCCAGAATCTCAAGGCAGAAAATCCCACAATACCTGCTTTGAACTGGGTTATCTGAGTCCACACTGCCATATATTCCAGTTCAAAGCAGATACTGAGGGATTTTCTGCCTTTATATTCTGGGTTATATAGCTGTGTGGAAGGGGTCCTCACTTGGGTCCTCAGTAAACATACCTGTGATGGTGGTTGCACCAAAAGAAAGCTCTCATCTGAAGATTTAAAATGCAGGCTGCTTCATATAGGGAGATATAGTATTTTCCCACTCTGATTTTGATTTGCCTATTCACAATCATTTCATGATAGAGATACTTATCGCAAAAAACAGACTGTGAAAGTAATGATTTCCCCAGCAACAAATGTATTGCTTATTTAGATAACAACAGTAATTTAAAGAGAAATAACCTTGTTTCTTTTAAGGAATAACTACTACAGTATATATTATGCTCATGTATAAATTGAACTCATATATGAGTAACGTTTTGGGGCTACAAGCCCGCGTTGGCACAGTGGGTTAAAGCACTGAGTTACTGAACTTGTTGACCGAAAGGTCGCAGGTTCGAATCCGGGGAGTAGCATGAGCTCCTGCTGTCAGTCCCAGCTTCTGCCAACCTAGCAGTTCGAAAACATTCAAATGTGAGTAGATCAATAGGTACCGCTTCTGTGGGAAGGTAACGGCCTTCTATGCAGTCATGCTGGCCACATGACTTTGAAGGCGTCTATAGACACACCAGCTCTTCGGCTTAGAAATGGAGATGAGTATCAACCCCCAGAGTCAGACACGACTGGGTTTAATGCCAGGGAAAAATACTTAACTTTACCTAAGTTAAGACTCATTCTGCAGAAGAAGAAAGCACCACTGTTGTCTCATTGGGGCAGCTGCCCCTGGGCACCACTGCCTTTTCCCCACCTAGGCATTCAAAAAAACAAACAAACAAACAAACAAACAAACAAAAACAAAAACCAGAAGCAGCATCTTAGGTTCTTCCAGGATGGATTAAGCTCATGCCTTTTGCCACTCTACTCAGAGAAGGGCATGGTTCCTTTTTGATAAGACTCAAAGTACAGTGGATAATGTGACTCAAGTCATCTGGGTTGCCTTTTTGACCAAAATTGCTAGACTTAAATATGGGTATATAGGGCAGAGTTCCTTTACTTTTATGATAAAGTGGTGTGAACTCATTAAAAGGCAAAGAAGGACCATCATAACTCAAGGGCTGGCCTGTGCCATAGTTTCATGCTACTGTAGAATGCAATTCAACTTGGAAAGCATCCAGTAGAATCCACAAATGGAGATGCAGCTCAAGATCATTTGAGGTGATGTTTAATTGTTATAATGCCCAACTTGTTGTGGCCTATAGACATAGGGAGACCTTCTTCAGAGGTGTATAAATATTCTTCATACATTATAGTCCTTAAAGGTGAAAATGTGTTGAGCTTTTGAGCAATCAGACATCACCTAATAGCATCTCAGGATGTGTTGGCCACATCTGTGGCCATCATGGTGTAATGTGAGTATTAAGATGTTGATGAAGTGACTGAGAGAAGGGATTTTTATAACCACAGGCCAGCAGGTCATTATATCCATATTTTAAAAACTCAAATGTTTTAGGTACCTTGGAGATATGAGGAGACAAACCCACAGGATGGAGTAAGATCGGGAGCAGATGATGTTATTATTATTTATACCTCAGTCTTCCAGGCAGAGATTCAAGCATGTTTTTTAAATGGAATACAAAACATCAGAACATACGAAGTAAATATAATTTAAAATACCAAAAAGAAAATGAACTCTTCAGAGTACTATAACGATAACCATATACCTTTAAAAGATAACACTTTTTGCAAAATAGATGCAAGTAAGCGTAGCTTCTGTTTCCTGTGCAAAAAGATGAACTGGTTGTTGTATATTGTATATGCAACTTGGATGAATTTTTCATCACACTTTTCTTTTTGAAGCTTTGTCTGCTTTATAAATATATGTAAATCTGAGTCATTATAGCACATGCAGTTGGCTTCACGGCACAACAACTTGCAAACATAATAAGCTGTACCTTGGTTTTGTTGATGGAGGGAAGAAATGTAATGAACAAACATACCTAAACATTATTGTTAGTTTAGGTATTCATTTACAAGACTGTTTTTATTTTGTGAGCAGAAATGTTTGGGTATTTACCATACCTCTTTGCACAACACACAGGATTAGGGTTCCCAGGGCAGGGCTCTTCTCCAATTCTTAGTTCAAGGCGAGGAATCTCAAGGCAACAGTGCTGACTTGAAAAATGGATGTACATATATTTTCCTTAATTTGGAAGTTTAAGATTGGAATGCTCTACTACTCCATACAAATGTGGGTGACATTTAAGTTATCATGTTTGATAACATCACACTATATCTCAGGTTTTGGATTTGATATCTCTGGGTCCAGGATAGTTTTGTGAAGGCAAGCCCACACAGAGCAGTATTGAAGTACTGAGCTTCTATCTGTGAGGGACAGAACTTGGAAAATTACCTTTTGTGGGGCTACAGGACTCAGGACTGCAGTTCTTCTATGTTTAAGTCTTCCAAGCAGGGGGGATTGGGAAGAAAGCAATTTTGGGCTATTCCTTTCCTTCTCTGCAGCTCCTTGTGCCCAGGTTAAACCTGCTCCAGCGGGGTAGGCAAGATTGGGAGGAGATGAGGACAGTGATGGTTAATGGCATTTGTATCCTATTCCCCCCACCCCAAATTGGGGCTGAAGGCATCTTAGAAATTAAAATACAATACAATTAAAGACCATCATTAAAATGGAATTAACCTAATGATAACATTCAAAATCCAATTTAAAACAATAAAAAGCAGTTTAAAACCATAAAACAATGGAAACAATATAGTGCCATCTTACAAACTCTTCTTAAGTAAACCGTTGATTTTCAAAAGCTTGTTGGCATGGACCCTTGGCATCCACTGCTGTTTGACTCCAACAACAACAGAACAACACACCACTAAAAGCCCAATCCAGGCAATTTCTAAACTCTGAGAAAAAGGAGCAGTGATGATGGTTATACAAAAAGATATTTTGTGGGCTTCATGACAAGGGGCTGAACTGGATCAGGGGTTCCCACATGTTTTAAGTGGAAAGGTGGTTCACGGTCCCTCAAACTATTAGGATGCCGGACTTGTGTGCTGGTGAGCTTGTGCGTGCTGTGCACAAATCATGAATGCATTGGCCATGCCACACACACACACTCCTTGACACACTGTCACTTATCCTCACATCACACCCTCCACTGTTCATACTCAGTGTGCTTGCATGCGTGGTAATAGTGGCTAAGGCCAGGAAGGAGACCTTGGCGGGCTGGATTTGGTCCATGGGCCTTAGTTTGGGGCCCCCTCAATTATTAGAAAACTCAACCTTTTAGAGATTTTTTTAAAAAAATCCTTTAGAACAGAATCTCCTCTTGTAGTATATAACCAAATATAATTATGCTAGTCAATGTTTTCAGTTGTTAGACTGAATAACCAGCAATCTCCAATCTGTCAGGAAAACAGAGATTTTCCAGTACATAAAAACAGCAGAGCTTTAGAAGTGTTTTTTTCCCCATTGCCCAATAAAAGGTACTCTCCCATAAAACAACTTGTTTCATATCATGCACTCAAGAGACAAAAATGAAGTAGACTTTGATGGAAATAGCATATTTAGTTTACTCACAACTTTCATGTGTTCAGCATACACAGGTACAAAAAACTTATTCGTCCAGTTTCAAATGACTTTGAAATTGTTCCTTGTGGCAACTGGCCAGGGCATCCTTCTTGCAACAAAACAATGGGTCACACAGGGCCCTTTCACACAGCTCTATATCCCAGAATATCAAGGCAGAAAATCCCACATTACCTGAGTGTGGACTCAGATTTGTTCATTCGTTCAGTCATCTCCGACTCTTCGTGACCTCATGGACCAGCCCATGCCAGAGGTCCCTGTTGGCCGTCACCACCCCCAGCTCCTTCAAGGTCAGTCCAGTCACTTCAAGGATGCCATCCATCCATCCATCCATCTTGCCCTTGGTCGGCCCCTCTTCCTTTTACCTTCCACCTTCCCCAGCATAATTGTCTTCTCCAGGCTTTGCTGTCTCCTCATGATGTGGCCAAAGTACTTCAACTTTGTCTCTAGTATCCTTTCCTCCAATGAGCAGTTGGGCTTTATTTCCTGGAGTATGGACTGGTTGGATCTTCTCGCAGTCCAAGGCACTCTCAGAACTTTCCTCCAACACCACAGTTCAAAAGCATCTATCTTCCTTTGCTCAGCCTTCCCTAAGGTCCAGCTCTCACATCTGTAGGTGAGTACAGGAAATACCATGGCTTTGACTAGGCGGATCTTTGTTGCCAGTCTGATGTCTCTACTGTTTACGATTTTATCGAGACTGGACATTGCTCTCCTCCCAAGAAGTAAACGTCTTCTGATTTCCTGGCCACAGTCTGCATCTGCAGTAATCTTTGCACCTAGAAATACAAAGTCTGTCACGGCCTCCACATTTTCTCCCTCTATCTTCCAGTTGTCAATCATTCTTGTTGCCATAATCTTGGTTTTTTTGACGTTTAGCTGCAACCTCAGATAACCCAGTTCAAAACAGATAACCTCAGATAACCCAGTTCAAAACAGATATTGTGGGATTTTCTGCCTTGGTATTCTGGGATACTGTGTGGAAGGGCCCATAGTCAAAGGAGAAAGAGAGCATGAGGTCTGCAGCTCCTTTTATAACTTCTCAGAAACCATAAAGTAAAGGAAGCTGCACACCAGCATATACATACAGGAAAAAAAGCAACAATAGATTGCTAGAGAAGGCTTGATTAAGGTTGTCATTTCCAATATAGATTAGATGGTCCATGTGGTCTCTTTGAGCTCTATGATTCTATCATCCTATAAGCCTCCATGCTGATTATGAAATTCTTAAGAGTAGCAGTCACAAAAATAACTTTTCACAGTTGTGAAAAAAAAAAAACCTTCTGGATATCATTCTTTTTTCCCCTCCATGCTACCCCCAATGATACTACTGTGCCACGTAGCTGAGGAGATGCACTAACCTGGGAATTAGAAGACAAAGAACCTTTCTGTACAGGCATTTTACTTTTACTTTTCATTCCATTTATTAAAATGGAATGAAAAATGGCAGATTCTTTTTGCATCACTTTGGGTTATAAAAGAGAGACACAAAAATCTACCTTATTATAACACATTACATTAAATAAATGTGGTTAGAGAAGCCCGAAGTCCAGTGAATTGCTTTCAGCACTAATCTAGAGTTGATACCTGCTGCTCATAGCTTGATCAATATTTGAACAAAATGTGATGGAGAAGGCTGCAGTTCTTTATTGCTTATGCCTGTGTAACTCCAATGACTTCAGCATAACGATTCCCTTGACACCCTATCATAGCAAGAGAATTTTGTGTTCAGTAAGTATCCTCTGATTTCATGCGCTCACAAGTGTGCATGCACACACACACATTAGAAGCCAAGTCTTACCCTGCAAAATGTGCTTGAAAAGGTTTTATATTTTCTTGAGACTAGAGGGGATTTTTCCTTAAAATATTTATGTTTCCTTTCCCAGGCTACAAGTCAGCATCTTTTGTATAGCACTGTAAAGCAGTTTCTCCTTTATTACTACTGCATTGGCCAGATTCCTACCGATGTGCCATTGACCTATCTCACTGCAAAGAGCCCCAATTATTTTACATCAGGTGCCTGTGAATAGCTGCCATCAAGTTATTCACTCCAGATGAGCATGAAGACTTGTATTTATTGAAGCCATGTTCACGCCGGTTTGTTCAGAATTACAGCCTTATTGATTTAAAACAGCAATTCATAATCAGGGTCCCTTCACTTGTTCTGAACTACAATTTCCATCAGCACATCTACTGTGGCCAATGGGTATGGAAGTCAAAATTCAGTCCAAAATACCTGGAGAGAACCAAGGGTATAATTACAGGGGGCAAAAAAACAACTATAAAATCCCTCCTAGTTTCACAATGAAATGTTTTCCTAGACTTCAATTTCTATCATTCCAGATAGTGAGGCATTGGAATGGTTCATATCTAGAACTCTTATATTTGCTGTATTTTATTTATATACTTTCATTTTATCCCATCTTTCTTCTTTATTCACATTCCTTAACTTTGCTTTTACTTATGTTATTTCAATGCTAGAAATTTGGGGATTATTGGAAAATCTCATAGGGAAGCAGAATTTGTAGAGCAATGTTTTTATTATTTTATTACTTTTATGACTTTATTATTACTTTATTACTATTCTCTTAAGGTAGATATAAGATGTGGTACAAGTTTTTTTCTTTTATGGATTTGAGGGAATAACTAATACACAATAACATAAGAAAACACAGACTTTCCTGTTGTAGTGATTTAGCCAGGACTATGGTTAGAGGGTCTGTGCCCAGGGAGAATATACTAAACCAGATAGGTCAGAACACAGAAACACACTCACCAGGTTGAAGGCAATGCCACAGAGGTTTAATACAATTCGGCCAAAAAGGATGCAAGTTCAAGCAATTGGCTTCAAAAGATACAAACATACAGAGAAATGCAAGACATCTTATATCATTTTGACAACTATTCAGACTTTCTTCTTCCCCTCCTGATTGGCTGAGAAAGAGGCCGGCCAGCATCTGTGCCGTGATTGACTGAGGATTCCCTTGATGTCACAGCCTACTGCCAGGGATTCCCAGGGTGGGACAGATAGTGGCTGGGGATTGGTCTGCATAAGGAGCCAATCAGCTGTAGAGATACCCCCTGGGAGGGCACACCAAAGAAGAAACAATGATACAAATATGCTGATGAGTTTTTGATTAACTCAAATGTCCAGTTCTATGTGAAACAAAGATGTAGAGCCCCAGAGAAAAAGGTGCTGAGCTTAGACAATCAAGGACATGGCTGCCAGTATAGAAAATTAATGTATGAATATATACTAAGCCCCCTCTTTCGCAGGAGCGGCAGACCCTCAGCCTCAGGTTAAGTGGACAAACATCCTGAGCTTATCTTGCAGGTAAAGAAGATAATTTATCTTTACATACACACAATGATTCTGATAGTTATCTGACTTGGGAAATAGCTGGAGAGATTTGGCCAACATCCCTGTTCCCAAGGAAAAATGCAAACAGTGCCACAGGGAGATGGCTGCCTTCAAGTTACATTTTGATACACACAAAGAAACACTTTATACATTTCATATAAGAAATTGATACAGTACACAGTATGAAAGATACAAGTTACACAGAAATAATCAAATTGATAATGTATTAAAAGGCTAGGCACAATAGAGTTTAAGGGGTACAGCTGCCATGGTAAGTCCATTCCCAATCCTAAAGCTTTGAAACTCTGTAACACTGAGACCTCCAGAAAAGATTTTTAATACAAAAGGAAAAGTCATGTATTTATTTGTTGTCGCTTTATGAACTATAAATCTTTCGAGTGGTGGTGGTGGTGGTGGTGGGGGGGGGGGGCAGTTACCATGGCTTGACAAAACTGTCCTTATGGATATGGATATTTTTCTTTGCTGCATTATTTATTATAGTTTGCCTTCAGTTCAGATGCTGCTTATATCAAATACTTTCCAAAAGGTTCAGTCACTGCACAGTGTGAAGCTACTTAGCAGCAAGGATATTTCAGGGTAAATATCTTATATCATAGAGGAACTATTACAGAGAGGTGTCATATAACCAAGTTTCAATCCCAGTTACTTCAATGTAGTGAAAAGACCACTGGGAAATATATGGTTGTGGTTTCAGAATTCAGCCTTGCTCAGTTATGATAATTTTGCTCAGTCACGAGATAACTTTGAGACTCTTTCAGCCTAATGGGAAGGGGATGACAGACCTCATCTGAATACATCCTGCCAAAAAAAAATCTTAGGATAGTCAGAGTTTACTTGAAGGCACATAACAGTAGCAACAGTGATAGGCTTACATCATGATACAATAGTCAGGAGGCTAAGTAAGAACATAACCAGTTCTCTCAAATAAGAAAAGATAACTCCTATCTCCAACCAGAATAATGAGGGATAGTGCCAACTAGTAATACAGTTATAAGCATTGGGAATCTTTGGTTTAAATATTTAAATATTACTTTGTTAACACACAATTCCTTCTTGGCCATTAAAACCCAATGAATGACCTTGGGCAAGCCACACACTCTCAGCCCCAGAAAAACTTGTGATAGTGTCACTTTAGTCTGAAAACACCTTAAAGGCATAAGACAACAGGAAAAAAATGATTGAAACTAAATTGATTTTGGCAGTGTTGAGATGGTTGGGATTTAGCTTGTTTTGTTATCATTACCTGATTTGTTCTTTTAATTATTAGTTTTTGAAAGTGCCCATGGGGTTTACAGAGAATGGCAGATTGGATTGATGCCATTGCCCTCTCCTAACTACACATTGTGTAGTTTCTTCTTCCAGATGTTTCCCCCTATAATTGTTATGATTACTTTCTGAAACGTTCCAGATCTATGGAAGGAAACAGTGGGATCTGTTGTGCCATTCATTTGGAAAATGGCAGGTTGAGAAAGGCCTGGGATCTAGCAGCCTTTTTAATTATGTTTTACCTGCGTCTTTCTTCTTTTCACCCCCTCCAACACACACTGTTGAATCACCTTTCAAACACTGGAATGGGAAAGGTAAACAAGGAATAATGTGATCATTCCAGTGAAGGGGTGCCAGTCCTCTTACTGGATACTGAAGGACAGTAGTAAGTGGCCATAATGATCAGTCAGTGACTCAAATGTGAGAACATTCTAAATATTGGAGAATATGCAGAATATATTTCTGCACTATTGAATAGTTGCATCCTCTATCTTTCAGCGTACTTGAACTCAAAGTGCTACAACACATATTGTTCCAGCAGCAAATTGTAGGTCTCATAACTCCATTGCTATCCAGCCTTCCTTCTCCCTTTGAGACCCCCATCTGCAATGGCTAGCAAGGCAAAGCTTCTTATTTAGTGTGCCGCCAGAAGAGTGAACACTGTTAAAAGCAAATTAGAATGCAGAAACAACATAGCATATAACTAGTTAAATGTAACTAATTGTTTCCAAGATCTGGTGGCAAGCACCATTAACCATGAAATTAGCTTGTTAAGCTTCATTGAGGGTATCACTCCATTAGTGCATCTAAGGAAGTGGATTGATATCCTCAAAACCTCATGCTTCACAAAAATTCGTGCTAAATTCATTACCCTTCTTCTCTTTATCTTTTTTATGCTGCAAGATTAAAACACTCCTCTTGAAATTGGGGAAAGAGAGTGTTAGTACATAGTTACCGCTGGTCCTCCATGGGTTATTCACCCATAGATTCAACTAGTTATGGCTTAAAATATTCTGAAAAGGTATATTCCATAGGTTTGCCACCACAGGAATATACAGTCAGTGTTGGATCAACTCTGGAAGTTAATGACCTACTAAGCCCATGATCCCTCACTGTGGTGAAGCTAGTTGGAACTGAGAACTGGGAACACCTGTCCCTCGAGCACTCTAACTGGAGGTCAGCTATTACCAACAGTGCTGTGGATTTTGAAGAGGCACAAATAGAAGATGAAAGGGAGAAAAGTTCCAAGAGGATGGTGTATCAAATAAACCCTTATCGGAACCACCTTTCATTGGAAATGTATGTCATCACTGCAAAAGACCATGTGCATCTAGCATAGGTCTTTACAGTCATTTGCAGACCCACCACTAAGAATCTACACTTGGAAGATAATCATACTCGGCCACAAGTGATACCCTATGATGATGAGTTGAAATGGATCAGCTCTGGAATCTAACAACATTTAATGGCCTCCAAATTCTCAGCTATGCATTAGTCTATGGGCTACAGTTCCAACACAATATGAAACACTGCCTCTAATAATATTTTTGGGAAAGTAACATCAAAACATCTCGTGACATCAAAAATCCTTGAGATCTTGACCCTTGCCTCTTCCATGCTGCAACTCAAATATTACATACTGTACTCTTTAGAGTCCAGGAAGGCAGGAAGGCAGGGAGTTCCAGAAAAACAAACAAATCTATTTCTGTTTTATTGACTATTCTACAGCTTTTCACTGTGTGGATCATAATAATTGTGGCAAGTTCTTGGTGGTATGGGGATCCCAAGTCACCTTGTCTGTCTCCTGAAGAAGATTACGAAGACCAAGTAGCAATGGTCAGAACAGACCACGGAACAACAGACTGGTTCAAGATTGGGTTAGGAGTACGGCAGGGCTGTATACTCTCACTCTACCTATTCAACTTGTAGGCAGAACACATAATATGATGTGCAGGTCTTGATGAATGCAAGGCTGGACTTAAAATTGCTGGAAGAAACATTAACAACCTTAGATATGCAGATGATACCACTTTGATGGATGAAAGCCAGGAGGAGCTGAGGAGCCTTCTAAGGAGAAAGAAGAAAGTGCAAAAGTTGGGTTACAGTTAAACATTAAAAACCCCAAGATTATGGCAACCAGACTGATTGATAACTGGCAAACAGAGGGAGAAACTTGGAGGCAGTGACAGATTTGTGAAGAATACTGTAGATGCAGACTGCAGCCAGGATATCAGAAGGCGTTTACTTCTTGAGAGGAGAGCAATGACCAATCTTGATAAAATAGTGAAGAATAGAGACATCACACTGTCAACAAAGGTCCACATAGTTAAAGCAATGCTATTCCTCATAGTAACCTATGGATGCGAGAGCTGGACCATAGGGAAGGCTGAGCGAAGGAAGATAGATGCTTTTGAACTGTGGTGTTGGAGGAAAATTCTGAGAGTGCCTTGGACTGCGAGAAGATCCAACCAGTCCATACTTCAGGAAATAAAACCCGACTGTTCATTGGAGAGAAGGATATTAGAGGCAAAGATGAAGTACTTTGGCCACATCATGAGGAGACAGGAAAGCCTAGAGAAGACAATGATGCTGGGGAAAATGGAAGAAAAAGGGAAGAGGGGTTGACCAAGGGGAAGACAAATGGATGTGACTGGCTTGACCACAGGGAGCTCTGGAGTGGGCTGGGCCATGAGGTCACGAAGAGTCAGAAGCGACTGAATGAATAAACAACACAACAACCACATTTATAGTTCAGATATTTGGAAAACTGAAACAGACTGGCTTTCTAGTTTGAGAGCTGGAAAGCTGCCATTTTTAGCCTCCTATGACAGCGGCACATAGAGAATGCCATATAAGCACCTGATATTGAAAATTGGGACATTTTGAAAACCAGTTATCATGTAGTGCTTTGTATCTTGAGCAGAGAGGCAGACTGTGTCACAGTCACATTCAGTTACCTTCTCCTGAAATAAGCACTATTTAACGTATGGTATGGTGTATCTGTTTTTGCTGGGTTTCAGTGCAGGAGGGCAAGGTGCTTGAGCTCCTGATGTAAACAGGCAGGGTCCTTCCCATAAATTTAATACAAAAAGAGCTGTCCTTTACATGTCAAAATCAGCCTGGGGTCACCTGATATTATGCACCAGATCATTCTCCTCCAGCAAAACACATTCACTAGACAAGCCTTGGGAATGACACTAATAAATAAATGACACTACAAATAAAGTTTGGGCAATACACCCTAAAAGAAGGCTTTGAACCCCTATTTATACATCCACACTGCTGGCAAAACATGCCCTCTTAAGCCACATGTCCTCAGGAGAGCTATCTTTGGGCAGCACTATCTGCCCTTGGGAATCTCAATGATATTTCATCTATAAATAAGGAATTTATTCTGCCTTCTGTACTTCAGATCAGCCTTGAGCTTCATCTTGATGCACAGCACTCCTTTTGAGTCGTCCTGATTTAGCATACCATTGATAAATCACCTGCAACTCGGAGACTGAGCTATGGATCCTGAAAGCAATTTTGAGCCCCCTTGTCAAAATTGTCCTTGATTCCTGAACACTGAAGGGATGTGAGATAGAAGAATTAAACATAGGGCAGCTATTAGTCAAGCCTGCAAATGTGTTTCACAGAATGTGTTTCTGTGATCAGGTGCTCCCTTGTGATACCATTCTGATTCAAATGCCACACAAGCACCTGGAGATGACACAGACAAGATTGGAAGATTTTCTGCCCATCAGTGGTGCTGATGTGGCTGTATCCATAAGTAATCACATCAAGGAGTTAAAAGAAACCATTTCAAAACTAAAGCACTGCCAGGTACTTCAGTGCCACATCTTTGATTAGTGACACTTGTCTGCCATTGAATAACTTGAAATGGAGACAATGATGAATGGAATACATTACAGTTTGGCTGCTGGCTTGTAGAGGGCAGAAGGAGAATGAAATTAACTGAAAGCAAGCTGGAATGGAGACTACAAAACCACCACATAGGAAATACTGGGTTGATTCCAGACTTAATCGTACTTAGGAAAGCCATTTTGGGCACTGCAATTTAAGGGTGATGAATGCAATTTTCCTGCTACTTGGCAGGAGGTTGGACTGGATGCCCCACAATGTTTATTTCAAATCTATGATTTTATGAGTCTATGTTGACAAGCTGGAATGTGTCTAGAGGAGGGCAACTAAAATGATCAAGGGTCTGGAGAACAAACCTTATGAGGAGCGGCTTGAAGAGCTGGTCATGTTTGGCCTGCAGAAGAGAAGGCAGAGAGGAGACACGATAGTCATGTATAAATATGTGAGGGAAAGTAATAGAGAGAAGGGAGCAGGCTTGTTTTCTGCTGCCCTGGAAACTAGGATGCAGAGCAATGGCTTCAAACTACAGGAAAGGAGATTCCACCTGAACACGAGGAAGAACTTCCTAATTGTGAGAGCTGTTCAGCAGTGGAACTCTCTGCCCGGAGTGTGGTGGAGGTTCCTTCTTTGGAGGCTTTTAAGCAGAGGCTGAATGGCCATCTGTTGTGGGTGCTTTGAATGCGATTTTCCTGCTTCTTGGAAGGGGGGTTGGACTGGATGGCCCACAAGGTCTCTTCCAACGCTATGATTCTATGATTCTAAGTATTTTGAATAGACAGAATTGGGCAATATGTAATTACAGGACATTCAGAAATCTGTATGTTTTATTTTATATTTAATTAGGGTTTTTAAAAAATATATACATAGAGGTTAACAATTTCTCTGCTTTCAAATATTCTTGGTGCTGGAAACTAGTATTACCTAATGCTTATGTGAAATTATAATGAGGTGGGGAAAAAACTAATCCAAAAGTAAAGCATGATTAAGTCCCATTAATTTTGACAGAAGAATTCTACACATACTTGAATCTCCAACTGAAATAAATGTTTTAACATTAGGTTGTTCTAAATGCTTATTTCTTTCTTTCTGAAATTCTTTTGCCATGTCTTTTCTTTTAGAATGTGTGATTCTGTAAAGGAATCTAAAATCTGGTCCATCATCTATGTAATGTATAAGACATGCAAATCATTTTAGTTCCTTATTTCTTCCATCTATAAGTATAGATATAAAACAAAGGGACTAAAATAAGCAAAGCATCCCACAAAACTAAACATATGGAATTCTTATTACTAGTAAATGGACATATTTATTGACCTTGGATTGAATAATAGGAATTATTTAAAAAATACTCAGTGTTAATATGAGTAAGTGTTAATGGATCATACTTGGAAAACTACTGTCTTTTTCCAGAGGGTGGTACACATTTTCTCACATTACCAGCCCATGTTAGTTTTAGTGGACTGGTGATTACAGCTCACAACTATAGTAGAATGAGGATTTAGTATTTCTAAAGGTACAAGTGAAGGTTTTGGTTTATATATTACCTTAATACCAGAATTTCACATTTGCAAAGAAACTGCATGATCTGGCCACAATTAGGCACTTTAATTTTCACACTATAGTCTAGACAAGACCAGCGTACTACAGGTAGGGAAACAAGCTATGATGGCTAGAAAAAGTGCCTTCACTGGATGTATAACCCACACTGACCAAGAAGTTGTTCTTGGACATCTATATGACATCCAAAGACTTCAAATCCTTATTGTGGAGTAAACCATCTTAAACTGGTTTAGCCCCTCATAAAAAAAAGGTTTGGGAAGACTCTGGGTCAAACTCCAAAGCAGCCCTGCAGTTTGACATAGTGTGAACAATATGATTGGGGCCCCCACTATGGCTAAGAGTTCTCCTGGAGTTCTGAAACAATCTAGCAGTGGCAACAGTTTTAACTGGAATCTTAAGGTGAAAGTATAGCCAGACTGAATAGGTTGGTCTGGCGGGACTGGGTATTCCACAGATTGGGAATGGTGTGTGTAGCCACCTCTGAGGCCTCTGGGGTCAGCCCAGAGTATTTCAGCCAGTGTAGCCCTAGATGGAAGTTTGCAGCTTTACTAGATGGAATTGCATAGAATCATAGAATAGAATCATAGACTCATAGAGTTGGAAGAGATCTCGTGGGACATCCAGTCTAACCCCCTGTCAAGAAGCAGGTCAATTGTGTTCAAACCACCCCCAACAGATGGCCATCCAGCCTCTGTTTAAAAGCCTCAATAGAAGGAGCCTCCACCACACTTCAGGGTAGAGAGTTCCACTGCTGAACAGCTCTCACAGTTACAAAGTTCTTCCTAATGTTCATGTGGAATCTCCTTTCCTGCAGTTTGAAGCCATTGCTCTGCGTCCTAGTCTCTAGGGCAGCAGAAAACAAGCTTGCTCCCTCCTCCCTATGACTTCCCCTCACATATTTATGCATGGCTATCATGTCTCCTCCTCTGCAGTGTAAACATGCTCTTTAAGCCACTCCTCATAGGGCTTGTTCTCCAGACCCCCTCCCCTGCAAGAATAACTATTTAGCTAACTGGGGAAGCCCCTGTTGAGCAAGTGGGCTTATTAACAAAAGAGCCTCCCCATAAATGTACAGCAGAGTAACTTATTAGCAGCAGGATGACCCAGTACCAGTAGCCCAAAGTGATAGAAAAACACACACACAGACCAATGTTATCTCTTCTATAGGAGGCTTTTCTTTGTAGTAAAATATGTTTACACTATTTACAATAACTAGTTTTCCGTAATACAAATAAACAAATATATAGTAACTTTATAAACAAATAAAACAAATATATAGTAGCAGCAGCCTTCACATTGGAGCTTTCTCACAAGAGGCTTCTCTCACACAGAGGTTCACCTCACACTCCTCAGGTTGACACTAGCTTTGGCCCACTGACTTTAATAGACTTTGGCCTACTAACTGTTTTAGTGCTTGATCCACACTTTTGTAATCAAAAATACCCAGCTAATTTTATTATTTCTGACAGCTCCGGCATAGTCTCAAAAGCCACAAGTGATTTTGACCACAACCTGCAGCCCTAGCTAGAGAGAATGAATGTCATCCTAGCAATGCTCAGTCGGGATTACTGCAATGCATGTAATGTGAAGTAGCCTTCAAACATAGTTTTAATCTTCAACTGGTACAAAATGTGGCAATTCAGGTATTGTTATATGCTTGATCAGTGGTTCTCAACCTGTGGGTCCCCAGGTGTTTTGGCCTACAACTCCCAGAAATCCTAGCCAGTTTACCAGCTGTTAGGATTTCTGGGAGTTGAAGGCAAAAAACATCTGAGGACCCAAAGGTTGAGAACCACTGTGCTAGATGATCAAATCATGTGATACCTATATTACAAGCTGTGCTATTTGTCAATGCATTCCCAATCTTAATTGAAAGTTCTGCTGTTGAACCTTATAACCCTTGCAATTATTTCCCCACCCTGCACAAGAAATGCAGTTAACAGGGTCCTGCAAGAGCCCTCTAACTTCTTTCCTTGGTTTCTAGGAGCTGGATTTAATTTCTGTCTTGGAATGGTCACTCTGACTAGCCTCAGCAGACCACAACCCAATAACTCAGAGATTTCCCAGCTGCTGACTTTAGCTGTATTTCTTCAGAAATTATTTTTTTCTTGTACTTGACGATGGATTTTTAAGCAATGCATATGAATGTTTCTTCTTAGTGCATCTCAGTCTTTTTTTAAAAAAATCTCTTTATTTTAAAAAGAAGAAAAAGAAGACACATTGGTTGTTGAATATGCTAGTGTTGTAAATTACGATACAGTGCAAGTGCACAAGGAATTGTTCCTTTGGGCACACTATAGGAATTAAAGGAAATAAAATGCATTTTTTTTAGCTCCAAGTAGTCGCAAAACATAAACATAAACATTCAACCTGATGCCTATTTAAGCTAAAACATTTTCTTAACTACTCATACCTTTGTAGATTTCAGCTCTCATTTCTTCCTAACAACAGTAGCTTCTTTTGCTGGTCTCATAACTACTAACTACAAATCATCACTCTTCTACAGGCAGGGAAAAGAGAAAGAGAAATGTTCTTGTGTTTTTCACTCCCTCTGGAATCCTACCTCATTTCTTTTCTAGGCATACTTTAATGGATCGTTTCCTGTTCCTCTCTAGGCTTATTTCTCAGTTCTTAACATCAGGAGGCACTGAAAAGAGTTTTCTATCCTTTCCTACTTTTCTATCTCCTGCACAATAGTCCACCTCTTTCCATGTCCACCTCTTTCCTCTTTCCCCCCCCAATCTTTTTATTTTAACACCTTTAATAAAATGTATTAAAAAAAATAAAATAAAAAGAGTTTTCTATGACTATGGCATTACCTCAAAGATTTTCCTGCCAATATCTAAACTGGTTGGATCCAGGTTCCCTGAAGGAGCATTTTTACCCATAAGATCTTTTACATTTTTTGAAAACAAGACAATTGTGTTGTATGGTTTTCAAACAACACAATTGTCTTGTTTTCCACAAGCTGGCCATAACTGTCAAAGGCTTTCATGGCCGGAATCACTCAGTTCTTGTGGGTTTTTTCGGGCTATATGGCCATGTTCTAGAGGCATTTCTCCTGACGTTTCGCCTGCATCTATGGCAGGCTTCCTCAGAGGTCTGCTGGAGCTGGGAAAAAAGGGGTTTATATATCTGTCTCACCCTGGTCAGTCCACAGATATATAAACCCCTTTTTCCCCAGCTCCAGCAGACCTCTGAGGAAGCCTGCCATAGATGCAGGCGAAACGTCAGGAGAAATGCCTCTAGAACATGGCCATATAGCCCGAAAAAACCCACAAGAACTGGCCATAACTATTTATTATGGTGCCAATGCATTGTCAAAGGCTATCATGGCCAGAATCACTGGGTTGCTGTGAGTTTTCCAGGTTGTAGGGCCGTGTTTCTGGAGCATGGTCCTACAGCCCAGAAAACTCACAGCAACCCACTATTACAGTATCATTAGTTGCACCTTGGAGCCTCCGGTGCTGCAATGGGTTAAACCCTTGTGTACATCTGAGTGTGCAAATACATATGAAAATGTGAGGTGAGACTCGTCTGAATACATTGCAGTGTGGTTTGCCAAAACTTCAGTACAAATAGTGGACATAATGAAGAATATGAAACAGGTATCCATTTTTTTTATTTACAGTATTTACATTCCGCCCTTCTCATCCTGCAGGGGACTCAGGGCGGATTACAATGTACACATATATGGCAAACATTCAATGCCAAAGACACACAACAGATATAGTCAGACAGTCAAGCTATTTAACTTTTCTGGCTGCCAGGGGAGTTATCCCTTTCATCATCCATCTGCGACACTGATGAAGTACTTTCGCATTCCCTGCATGCTTTTGCTGGAGTGCTTTGCTGGAGTCTTTTTTATGGCCTCGTAAATTAGTTAAATTAGCCTCCCCACACATAGGTGGTACCTAATTTTCCTACTTGACAGATGCAACTGTCTTTCGGGTTGCAAAGGTCAACAACAAGCTACACAATTGGTTGGAAGCTCACTCCCACCTGGGCTGGCTTCGAACTCATGACCTTTTGGTCAGAAGTGATCTTAATGCAGCTGACACTCAGCCAGCTGCGCCACAGTCCCGGTGCTAAACTGTTTGGTGACGGACAATTGGAGGTTCAAATCCAGGGATAGTGACTTGCAGTTTCTCAAGTTACTCCTGACATGAAAAAAAGGTTGCACCTTTCCTCCTATGAACCCAAGATGACCTGTAAGGTTTTCCTCCTCTCTACTTTATATTCACAATAATCTGGTGAATTAGACCAGAAACAAAGGGTTTCCAGTGAATGTCATGGCTCATGGGGTATCAGAACCCAGATTTTCCAAAAACCTAGTTCATCCTTCTCATCACTGCATCAAGTACAATTCTTTTTTGGATAGAGGGGATTGAAGGAAAATCCATCACCATTACAGAGCTAACTTCTGTGTTTTGTGCTGCTGCCATTATTACGGTTTTCTTTGAGAATGATTATTTCTATTTTATTCAGAAGCCAATCTCTCTGACTTCAGTAGGACATGATGCCAAGTGAGTATGCATAGATTTACAGCTTGGGTTGTCTCTGATCTTCATAAGAATTGTTTAAGGGAGAACTGTTTTGGATTTGCCAGGACTGACTCCTCTTTGGGACTTTCTCCATCCAGCCCACTATCTGTCCCTTGACCTTTAATTCCTGCTAGGAGCGATTAAGTAAGTTAATCCACTGGAGAGAAAATGATGAATCAAAAAGAATGAATGACAAAAGGGCAGGCTTCTTGTAGATACCCAATGACAAAGTCACCTTGAAGAGATCTTTTGAAAAGGATATTAGACTTAAGACCCTTTAGGCCCTGCCTCGTCCTGGCTGTTTTAATTTTCCAGTTGCTGAGACACTGACTGCTATGTCAGTAGGACATGCCAGCGCCTGCCTGCCAGATCAATTCAACAATGTGCCATTCACTTTTCCAAAAGGCAGACTTTCTGCTGGTTCCCTGATGTGCTGTGCATTCTAATAATGGCCTGCGATCAAATGGCATACTTTTATGGCTGGCTGAGCAGAGCGCAGAAAAACAGCCTGCCATGGATTCCTTCATGACAGTGGTTATATTTGGAAGATGCAGTACTAATAACCTTATGTCTATTGAGGGAAATGTGGGACTCTATCTTTCTCTTTTTTTCAACTAAAGTTAATCAGGATATGTATCTGGAACTGAGAAGACAGGTTGCGGATAATGACTTATTCCGCAACGCAACACATAGAGTTAGGCCAGTTTAAACCCACTCATTTCAATGAGCTTCAATTGTGCAGAAGTCTGGGCTGAATTGTAGCCTCAGGCTCAAAAAAACAGATTGATTTTTATTTTAATTCAGCAGTCTACAGGGGCACCCTTTCTGCCTTCAGCTTGAAAGGAGGGGCCAGAGATTTCAGTGGGATGTCTATGCGCGTTTGTTGCCGGGAGATTCACAGCAGGGTTCAAAGACATGGTCTTGGATATTATCTATCAAGACTTTAATAACATTGTACTATGTACCATTCTTTCCATAACAAATACTGTAGAGAAACCTTCACCTAGTAGCTTCTAGGGTAGAGGAATTGACGTAAAAGTAATCCATTTATATCATAAAGTGCTTACTACAATATATTATAAAATCCTGCCATTAAGAATAAAACCAACCAACAACAAAACATTATAATGGGTAGGAAAATAAGTAAGTTTTAACTTCATCATAATGCAGATGCATGCTAAGTAGTTATTCCAGAACCGAGACACCACTACCAATAGAAACACTTCTTTGTGTTTCTTTGTATTTTGGATAATATGGCAAAGGGATTGTGCATTTTTAAAAGCAGCGGTAGCTGGTGCCTGCCATATTAGCAGTACGGCTCTTGAGATTTTGGCCCTAATCTTATAGTAGCAGTCCAAGATGCTCCTTATTTGGGAGATAGGGTTTTCCACAAGGATAGCTTCTTTAAAATTTGGAAGAAAACCCAGAACAAATTATAACTGCCTACTGACATAAAAGCTGTTGGCTGCCACTGTTTGATTTATTATGTGTGTTTACTTTCCATATTAATAAGTGGCACAGTTGTGTACGAGGAAAGACCACATGGGACTAAATGCCGCCAATGACATTCAAACATTCATTCCCTTTTCACAATCCTGCTGATCCAAACATACCCCTTTTGGTTCTGTTATACGTCTGCAAAACGTGGACTGTCTACAGATGTCACACTCAACTCCTGGAATGATTCCTTCAGCATTGCCTCCAAAAAATCTTGCAAATCTCTTGGGAAGACAGGCGGACAAATGTCAGTGTGCTGAAAGAAGCAAAGACCACCAGCATTGAAGTGGTGGTACTTCGCCATCAACTCTGCTGGACTGGTCACCTTGTCTGATCACAGTCTCCCAAAGCAGTTGCTCTACTCCGAACTCAAGAACAAAAAATGGAATGTTGGTGGACAGGAAAAGAGATTTAAAGATGGCTCAAAGCCAAACTTCAAAACTGTGGCATAGATACCGAGAAGTGGGAAACCCTGGTCCTTGAGCGCTCTAGCTGGAGGTCAGCTGTGACCAGCAGTGCTGTGGAATTTGAAGAGGCACAAATGGAGGGCGGGCAAAAGGGAGAAACATGCCAATAGGAAGGTGTGTCAAGCTAACCCCGACTGATGTCCTCACTGTGGGAGAACATGTGGATCAAGAATAGGGCTCCGCAGCCACCTATGGATCCACCTCACCGCCAAGACACTACACTATGTAGGACCATCATCCATGGGCTATGAGGGATCACCTAAGTAAGTAAAGTTTTGTTAATCTCTACACACTCTCTCTAGTTTTAGTGAATACATCTCTTAAATAAATAAAAAGCACCCACCAGTCTTACATCTCATTGTACTGGCTTCTTTGACTTTTTGGACCTACTTTATATAATGGACACAGTAGGGTTTACAGGGTGTGAAAGCATTGTTGAGAAACTTCAGTGGCAACTTAAAAGCATTAGTTAATTCTCAAGTGAGTGATGAGTGTTTCCTCCTGGACTAGCTTCCTGCACAAGCTTCTTAAAGTCTGCATGTCTAACAAACAACTTCAACTACAAACCTTTCCCTTACGATCATATGAAAAGAGGGTCTCTGCCACATGTCAGCTTTTCCAGGATAGCTTGCACCATGAATTCCCCTGTATAGTTATGTATAAATCTAGACATATTAACATAAAAACTAATCCAAAAAACCTGGCTTGAGTTATCTGCAGGTCTGGGTGAGTACTGTTTGTTAACTCTTATAAAAAAGGAAGCATCCCTTTCTCCGAATAAACTAGTGAAAGGCAAGACCCTTTTTTGTCACTGAAGAACCTAAAAGAAGCAATGATCCCCTCTACTGTCTCCTTGAGTGCCCAGGTAGGGAAATGGTGTAATATTCAGCAGCAGCTGGCCCCCTTACATGGCATGGGTGCTTTGCCCTCTGTGAAATTACCTTCAACCTGTTCACAGATCAAATTACCTTCAACCTGTTCACAGATCAAATCAAAATCCATATTTTGGCCTCAGAACCTGCCTTTAACTTATTTATTTATTTATTTACAACATTTGCACCCCACCCATCTCAACCCCAAGGGGGACTCAGAGCAGCTTTACATATCGGCAATAATTCAATGCCATAAAAACCATACAAGTAAATAAACATTTACATTTAAACCACAAAATTAAAACAACAACAATTACATCAATTATTAAAATCATATTGTTCAAGATCATAGTCTAGAGTCAATCCAGTTGTCATTGCATAGATTTTATATTCATTTATTTCACCACAGTTACTCTTCGAAAGCTTGGTCCCGTTGCCATGATTTAACTTTTTTTCTGAAGGCTAGGAGGGAAGGAGCTGATCAAATATCACTGGGGATGGAATTCCACAGCTGAGGGGCCACCACTGAGAAGGCTCTGTGTCTTGTCCCCACCAATCGTGCTTGCAAAGTAGTTGGGACTGAGAGCAGGACCTCCCCAGATGATCTTAACCTCTGAGATGGTTCATAGAAGGAGATACGTTCAGACAGGTAAGCTGAGCCAGGACCATTTAGGGCTTTACAGGCGAAAGTCAGCACTTTGAATTGTGCTCGGTACATGATGTCGACTTATACATGAGCATATATGGTAATCCTTTAGTCAGTCTTTTCACAGCACTGTACAGGCAGTCCCCAAGTTATGAGCAAGATAGGTTCTGTAGGTGTGAATTCATTTGTAAGTTGGAACAGATACATTTTAAGTGTAACTCCAATCAAATATATATAGATATAGATGTAGATATAGATATAGGCTTTGGATGGCACAGGAAAGGGTTAACATCCCTGTGGTATTTGTTTTGCTGTCTGTGCCCCTGTTCAGAAGATTTAACCTCATTTTCTATCCCTATCATAATTCGATTTTGAAAAATGCAGCTTGTTGTAGAAACAAGGATTGGAGAGAAATTTTCAGTTGAGACACCTTTTCTTCATGATAACTCTTCCAGGAGTAAATTTCTCTTCTGAGGGATAGATTTCTCTTTCTTCCTGTTGTCTCAGCCCCTTCTTAACTAGGTGTCTTTTGAAAGTTAGATGACAACAACAACAACAACAACATATTTATTTATACCCAACCCTCTCTCCTCGAAGGGACTCAGAGTGGTTGTAACTCAGGGACTACCTGTATTCAGGCCCCAGAGGCCCAGTAAATTCCTGGTAAAAATGAAAAAGAAGTGGGCTTGTGTGTTGATTTCATTTCTCAGGTGTGTAAAAGGTTTGTGAAATTACCACATTTCTCCCGTGTCCTCCTTCACATAGCACACCCAGACTACCACATGAGAAGCACACCATGTACAGGATGTTATGGATTGAGGAATGGACAAAGGTGAGTGTCCAGTCGCTGTCTCTGTCTCTGACTTCTGCATTATAACACGTTCATTTGGGTTTGGTTTTTCTTTTTCTTTTTGCAGAGGAACTAATATTAAAAGGTAAAGTTCTTGAAACTCCATCATTTTACTGTGGCTAATTAAGAGTCAAGAGGCCAATTTTCCATGAATTTGTGAAATAATTTGAAAAGCTTGCATTGCCAAGGAGCTTGAGAAATAATTTGAAAATAAGTTTATGAAATAATTTTTAAAGGCTGTGTTGGCAGGAGGAAATTGTACTTCCTGCTATGCTAGACTACTGTCATTATCATTTTTGGAAAATGGAATGTCTGAAGGATAGGAGCAACGTTGTGGGAAAACATTTAAACATCATAATACGATTAAACGTAGCCCTGCTGGGATCACAGACACCAGAAAACAACATCACAAGCCACCGTAGTGCTGAAAGGCATCTTAGACAGTATTCTAGGTTGAGTTGTCTCAGCCTGATTGGTAGATGGATCTCTCTCTCTTTCACTCTCTCTCTTTCCTCAATTATACTGACAGTCAAAGATAATCTGCTAGTAAACTGAGCCGAGAGGTGAAAGCTCATGGTATTACAGTATTGTATGTAGGAGACAGAGTTTATGGAAAATCTACAGTGCTGCACATCACCTTTGCATGATTTAGCTGATAATGGTTATCTTCTGGGCTTGTTAATTTAGCTAAGGGTGTTAAGTGATTCAAAGGGAGGTTTTACTTTAGCTTCTTCCAAGATGGCACTGTTTTTGTTTTCCCCAGTGGCTTTCTGCCAGTGTTAGAACTCGGCTGCTGCGAGAGCTAAATCTTGTTCCAGCCTTAATTGCATTTGGGCCGCCGTCGTCAGAGGTGCCAGGCGCTCAGCTCTGACAGGCCACAACCTAATTGCATTGCCATTGCTTTTAGAGGAGTCCCTGCCTCTTGCAAACCTCATTATTTGGACCTGTATGTGGGAAATACCTGCTGCCTCATTGTGCCAAGTACCTTGATGTCTCTTTCTTCCACAAGCAGGCACAGCTGGTGGAAAGTAATTATTGGTACTCATAATTTAAATTATAATCTGGGTTTAGAAACCTGGGACTGCAACCCACCAATCCATTCTGGAAAAACGCTCATACCACTATAGGTTGCTATTATTTCTGCCCTACTTGTACATTGGTGGAGAGGGCAAAGAGGATTCATGATGTGTTGAGGAGGGGTATATCTACACACAGCTGTTCACGAGGGTCCTGGTAGCTTGAAGGCATGGACAAGTCTCTAAGGCAACCCCACGTTTTACTTTAGAGAGGACAATCTTGCTTTGAAGGAGGCCTTCATTCCGTGGATGCCCAGTTTGGGGTCCCATCTACATTGTCTTATAATGCAGTTTGAAATGTCATTATATGGTCACTGTAGACACATATAATGCAGTTTAAGTGTAGATGGGGACCCGTATAAATAGGACCCAAGTCTAAAGAACCAGTTCAAGAATTGCAGATATTGAAACAGTGAGCGTCTGAATATTCAAATTTTCTCCCATGTCTGGGATTGAAAGCTTACAAAAGTTGAAACAAATACTCTTCAACATTCATAGATAGGGACCCAAACGGTACATGAAAGGGCAACCAATCGGGTTTTCAGGGATAAGATCCTTGGACTATCAAGAATTTGATGCTTTTAGAAAAACTAAAAATAATTTTGAGAAATGGAAAAGTAAGTTTAAAATGTTACATAACAACATAACGATAACTAATTTACGGCGTGAGGGTTTTCTGTAACTATTTGCTTTCCAAAAGTAACTTTCCACACTCTGGGACCAAAGTGCAATAAGAATAAAAGAGCTAATTAGAGGTCAGTAGCAAAAAGCAAGATGAGAAATGCACAGCGCTGGCAGGCTTTCAAGACACCAATAGGGAACAGCCAAAATTAATGACATGCAAAGTCAGGAAGGAGCTGTTAACAAGCTTGTGTGCCATCTAAATACCAAATGAAAGTATTGATTTCAATTAACGTATTCATGAATTTCTGTGTAAAATTAGCACATTGACCACATTTATAAATTACATGACCCCCACATCTCTTTATAATGAACTCCCTGCCACCCCAAAATACAGGAATTTTTTTTGGTATCTTGGTCCTTTTATATAAAAAGAAAAATCTCCCCTACCTCAAGTACAGTACATTTCTTATAATAAATACTTTTCATTTCTATATGAGAGAAGGATTTAAACTACAGGGGGGGGGGGGGGGGAGCTCTGCTTAAACATTAGGAAAATGTCCCAGCAGTAAGAGTTGCTGAGAGTGGAATATGCTGCTTGGGAGTGCGCTGGGGTCTTCTTCTTTGGAGGTTTTTAAAAAAGAGGTTGGATGGCTATCTGTTGGGAGTGCTTTGGATGAATTTACCTCCATGCCAGGAAGGGGTTACATTGGATGACCCTGGTGGTCTCTTCCAGAGTCTATGATTCTATGATGTTGAACTTTCCGATCTCCAGATAAGAGGCATTTATTATGATAAGGAATACCTTGTAACCTTAGGAATATAGCAGAGTCTCAATAGACCAGTGGTTCCCAACCTTTATTTGACCAGGGACCACTTGATCAGGGAGCACTTTGATGAGGGACCACTTTGACCAGGGACCACTTTGACCGGGAACCACTTTAATCAGGGACCACTCTCCAACTTTAGTACCAAAAAGGTTACGAATCGGTTTTTGGTCAACTTTAGATTTGGTTTGGTTTTTGGGGGTGCTGATTCAGGAAAATTGCATTGGATAGACAACATCAGCTCTAGTTTCTGATACAGAATGTATGCCATCCAGTAGTCGCCATCTGCTTGCCCACAGAAAACCATATTTAATAATCTAGAGCTGATGTGGTCTAAATAGTGCAATTTTTCTGAATCCGCACCCCAAATAACCCCAGGAACAGGCCTAAAAATGAAGACACAAAGGTGCCCCCACTTCCTGGCGCAACATGAAATGTATCCGCTCAGGGGAAGGGAGGAGGTCAGGAGCAGCAGACAGGAGAATTGTTGGCACACCTTTCGTGGGTAGTCAGCCTCTCCCCTCCCTACATCCTCGTTGCCTCAGCACTATAAGAGGGTTTTGTGAGACCAGTCACTCTTGTTGCAATGGTGTAGGCTGTGGACCATATTTTAGTTTTTGGGGACTACTGTGGTCCATGGACTACAGGTCGGGAACCACTGTAATATACCTTGTTCTCCACACAAGGAATCAATGAAGCAGAAAGACCCAAATGTCAGACTGAGATGGTGGGAGAAACCAGACTGGAAAGAGGAATGTGTGGCCCTCATCACTTTGTTGGGCTCCAGTTCCATTCAGCTCCTCTCAGTCAGGCTCATGGCAAGTTCAACAAGATCTCAAATGATACGGTAGTCTCATTCCTATTGTACTTAACACAATGTATAACAGGTGCTCTCTTTTTTAAAATAAAGAACTTCCAGATTTATTAATATATTCATACATTCAATAGAAAGAATGTAAGATTTTAGTAAATTGATGATGGGGAAAGAACCGAAGATTTTAAGAAACCAAATCCAAGAGAAAACCAAACTGACATGTTTGTCCAATTTTGTTATGCATTGCCTGTTTTCAGTTATACCAGCTAAGATTGCAAATAAGAGAACCACAGGAATGAAAAGAAATGCCTATTCACATTTAAAAAGCATGCAGACAGAAAACTGAATGTTACCTCTCTCTCTCTGGTATGAAAGATTTGGATTTGTAAATGATTTGTTTTATCTTTTCTCTCTCTATGAGGGAGACTACTCAAATATGCATTCCTCTGCATGCTTTCTGATGTGCTACAACCTAGAAATAGTTTTTTAGGGTCAGCTACTTGTCTCAACTGAGAAGAAAAAGTTGTTTTAAGCCAAGGGTGGGTATTTTCAGCAGCAAGAGGAAGGGACAATTGTTTATCTCTGAATCAACTATGAATGGTGTTTCTGCTGCCCAGATTTGGTGACTAGGAATTCATGTCCCCAAAATTCAGTGGTAAAATGGGACAGGTAAAGATAAAGGTTTTCCTTTGACATTCAGTCCAGTCATGTCCAACTCTGGGGGTGGTGCTCATCTCCATTTCTAAGCCGAAGAGCCAGCGTTGTCCATAGACACCTTCAAGGTCATGTGGCTGGCATGACTACATGGGGCAAGCCATTAATAAATAGAGGGAAGACTGGTTTTAAAGAAATTTTAGCAGTGTTCTTCTAAATTTTAACAGCAAAATTGGGGTGGGGGCTTTGGAGGACAAAAACAAAAAGGCTTGGAAGACCACAAGATACCCATCCCTGTTCTAAGCCTTTCTGACATTGAGCTGTGTCTGTGGATGAATGTTCAGTTTTGCTTTGAACAGAAACATGGTGAGTTAGCTCCATTCTCAAGATATGGCTAGAAAAATTTAGTTCAGAACATCTGTGTTCTGATATAATTCTCACTGTGTTAGGCAATGATTATCTTCCAGGTGTTAACAAGTCTGTGCTTTATGTTGGACTCTGTAATGCAAGGCCAAACCCAAACCCATCTCTCTCCAAATAGTGTGATCCTACACTGGCAATAATTTGTGCACATGTAGCTGACTGCAGGGTCAGGACATAGAACCACACCACTGTTGTCAAACCTTGCTTTTAATGGTTCCATTGCAAAAACCTATTTAGGAGATGGGAGAGAATTTACAAATGGAGTTTTTTCTGACTCACCCTTCCCAGATATGCGTGTGGGTTTGTTCATGTGCCTCTGAGACTATAAACACATGTGTTTACCCAAACTGTTGCAGCTGAGGCAATGCATTATAAAGCTTCTTTTCATTAACATTACATCACAGAGTCATATTTTATGTTAAAAATCGAATACACATGTTTTGAACAGACAATGTGTGGATTCGTTGGATACATTTTCATCAGACCTCAAATTGCAATGTATCTAGCAACAAAGTAAAAGATGCAGAGCATGGGAAGTGGTTATGAAATCATGGAATTACTCAGGAGAATAAAGGGGAAAGACTTTAGCAACTTTCTGCAATCTTGAGCCTTGGAAATGTGTTCAAATGAAACACCCACTCTTTGACCAGGGATGGTGGGAGTTATACTCCAACACATTTATAGAAATGCAGGAGGCCCTTCACATGACACAGTTATAACACTTGGGCTACACCTAAACTGCCATATAATCTGGTTTCAGAATGCAGATTAACTGCATTGACCTGGATTATATGGCAATGTAGACTCCTATAATCTAGTTTAATGCAGTTAATCTACAGTCTGAATCTGGATTATATGGCAGTGTAGACCCAGCCTCAGACATGCTGTTTGAATTGCCATGGTATCACCCTGCTGAGTCCTTTGAAGTTGCATGAAGTATTCAGCTTCTTCAGCCAGAGAACTCTAGTGCTGTCCCATGCCACACATCCTGAGACTCTATAGGATGCAGCCATGGTAATTAAAGTGGAATAAAAGTGCCATGACTGTGTAGTGCACAATACACCAGGCTAGAAAGGCTGGCTGTCAGGACCCATACATTTTAGTAGACATCTTCCATGCTGACTATCTCTTCAGGTCTAGTTTGCATCAGACTATCTCCAGCTATCAATTGTTTGCTAAAGCACAAGTTAAAGCCTGCATAAAGCCCTCGCCTCCCAGCATTTCCTTTCTAAGAGGATGAGGTGAAAAGTGGTGGAGAAGACCTTTACCTGAGATCCTAGAGGGCCACTATCAGCAGTGTAGATACCACTTGATTGAAAATGTTCAATGCTGGTAAAAGGCAACTTCCTACATCACAGCTTGAGTGGTTGTGATGTAAAAAGCTGTGGGGTTTCTTTATTGTAGAAGAGCTGTTGCTCAGAGACAGAGCACACATGTTGCATACAGAAGATCACAGGTTTAATATTTGTCAATTCCAAGACGTGTAGAGCAGTATCTCAAACATCAGAGGGCCACTCTCTGCTAATCATAGTGGTAATACTAAATTAAACAGACCAGTGGTCTGGCTTAATAAAAGGAAAAGGCCTATACTGTTTCCTTAATCTTGCCAGCTAGGTGGAGATATCATCCCCTGCCCCCTGTCCTGAGATGGCAAGGACAGTCCCAATTAATCCTCTCTTATATTTTTAGGTGATTTGTAACATGCCAGTATCTCTCTCCCCACTTTCCTGCTTTGTCTTTAACCTTCTTCCGTTGCTGCAAACTGAGTTCAAAGTGCAAACATGGTTTGTGTATGCCTCCCCTGCATATTTGACAGGATAGGGACCAGGGTACTGCCCAAAACAGAAAATGGTTGAAAAGCAGAACCCAGTCTTTTAAAACTTGCAAATGCAAGACTGAATATTAGATGGTGCTGAGTTGAGTAAGAGAATTAAAAAAAGAGGCAATGCATGCTCAAAAGGGCAGACCGGGTCAAAAGTGCAGTACATGGCTATAGATTTGTCAAAAAAGAGAATTGTCAGAGAGCAAAGCATTGACAAGCTGGGGAAGCTTGTACTCAATTAGCTCAGCAAGGCAAAGTGGCTGCTGTCTCTCATAACTTGTGTGTTCTTCCCAATTAATAACTTTTGCCATCTGGACCATATAATGTTGTTTGGCTGCACGAAACTTGGCAAATATAGTGTATATATCCATTTACAGTGAACATATTTGATGGAAAGGTCGTGTTATTACTTCTCTGCATGACAGGCAACACAAAAGCAGTGATAGTAAAACAGTTGGTACCAAAATATTTTCAAACCAATATTTTTTTTGTTTTTTTAAAAAATAGCCATGCTTTCATAGGGAAGTCATGCAACAACCATTTTACTTCATCTTTTGAGGTTTCTTCCCTTCTCTTATCTCTGCAGAGAAGACCATCTGCACATACATATTTCCTCCAAGTAGATGCATTTAATTTCTTCTTGCTGACTTAGAAAAAACAACATGGCCAATTCATAAGCCAATGGAAGTGTGATTAGAATAAAAAACACTCAGGGAAAAAAAAGTTCCAAAAAGGGAATACAAAAATAGCAGTGACCTTAATGGGTCAGTTGGATGGCTCAGGAGACACTTTGAGTTAAGAATAAATGCCTGCAGGCGGCCAGTTCAAATCCAAACTAGAAAGAATGTCACTTCTCCAGACTTGTCTTTCCCTCCCCTAAATCTGCAGTTGAATCTATACAGTAACATGGTCAAGGTTGCAAAGTCATCAAGCTAAGGATGCAGATCATTTATAGTCTAGCTTTTGTTAAATGGATCCCAAATAATCTTGGCAGAAGGAAGACAGGAAAGAAATACTTTACAGGATTGGGTAAATTATAGAAAATTCAGTCAATGCTCCCATTGGGGAGAGCTTGTATGGCATAGTAGTTTGAGTGTTGGATTAAGATTCTATAGCATCATCACCACACAGCATTGGAGGTGAGACTTTGGAAAATTACAATTGACCATCATCAAAACAGGAGCCAGATCATTTATTAACAAATTTAAAACGTAAGGAATGAAATTTCACCCCTATCTGATACTCTTTATTTTTATCCCTCTGCTGATCCTGGAAATTTGTCAAGAATATAGTGCTTTTGGATAAGGAAGAGCAGCCTCCTCTTCTTAAAAAGCTTATCCAATTCATCCCACAATAATTTCCTAGAAACTGAGTCAAAAACCCCTTAAAAAGATGTAAACAATTTCCTCCCACCCAAATTGCTATATTTCTCTTCTAAGTGGGCGAGAGTAACAAAGTGGGCCAGGGTAGATATATTAGAACAGAAACCAATCTGTTTCATATTCCCATTCTTCATCTTCTACCCAAGACAGCAATTTATTGACCAAATGCCTGCATATAGCTTTGGTCCCACAGGGAAATAGTTTCCTAGCATTTTGGATCTTATTTTTAAAAGATAACTACTATAGGTATTGGGTAAATTCAGAGACATTTTCATTTTTATACGTGTAAAAAGAGTAGCTAGTACAAAGACCCACCTTTCTAAATCCTTTTTCAAAAGTAATTTTGGTGGCAGTCCATCGGAGCCTGATGCCTTCCTGGACTTGATTGTCTTAGATTAGATTTTTAGCTTTAGTTTAGTGTAACAAAGGCCATACTGGAAAATCTAAAAGTATAAAATCTATGAGACCACAGTCAGAAACAACGAGTCACAGATAACATTGTAAAACGTTTCTTGCACATCCCAATGGAAAATGTATTTTTTTTAAAAAACCTAAAAATTCCATAATTCCTCAGATAGCCAAAAACAATTAAAAGAAGGAGCAATTATTATAGAAAACCAAATATAGAAGTTTTTGGATACCCCATTTCTGATTTTACTTTTTTAAAAAAAGAGGTAGACCTTATAGGGAAAATTACTATCCTTTGGAAGATGACAAACTTCTATAGTTCTGCCTATTGGCCAGATTTTGGTGCTCATGGTATTGAGCAGGCAGAAGAAAAATAGATATAGGACATGGGAAATGAATAGGGACACAAAGCGAGCTTAATGCTTTCAAAACACATACATATAATATGGAGTTTAATATTAGTAATAATCACTGTGTAAGGTATATACATATCAGGAACTTAGAGGCTGTACATTAGCCGTTTCCTGTCTAAGAGTCTCCACAAATGTGCAGGACTGTCTCTTTCAATATCCCCAGCCCAAATAGTGTGCTTACAGGGGATGATTGGAGCTTTAGTTCAGCACTTCTTGAAGGGAACAAAGTTGGTAAACACTGGTGCTGTCAATGTGCTTTACAAATGCAGCTCAAAAATGTTTATATATTGAGGTTGTGACAATTGGGAAAGTGCCATTACAAAGATAGGTTTGTCTTTTTTTGAAATATTGGTAACAAAACCAAATAAACAAAAAGAGGACATAATTTTTGGAAATCCAGACATGGCAAGATGCTTGCTGGCTAATGCACTGTCATCAGTCTAATCAGATATGAACATGCCTTTCTCTTCTTGGTGAGCAAATATGTTTACAAAGGTCTGTGAAGCATTAAGAGCAAATTCTTAGCCTTCTTGTTTGTTCTGTGCAATGTGGTGTTTTCTAGAAGTGATGAGTGTTTGGAAACGTTATTTTTTCAGACTCTTAATTCCAGGAATTTGAAAGATAGTATTCTGGAAATTGTGATCCAGAAAATGTAGTTTTTCCTGAAATGAATAAATCCTGGCATTTTTGACTCAACAGCATGGTGCTCAAAAATCCCACACAGAGCTTCTTTTGTTGCAGTATTAGTTCATTCATTAGCTTTGTATCTGTTATGAGGTTTTGAGTCAGCTCCACCCTGTCCCAGAGTTTCCTTGGCAGGATTTCATCAGTGGAGCTTTGCCATGGCTTTCCTCTGGGTCTGAAAAATTATGACTTGCTCAAGGCCACACAGCAAGTTTCCATGCCTGGGTGAGGATTCAAACTCTGATCTCCCTTAGTCCTAGCCCAATACTCAAATGATAACAACAGCTAACTAGTTTGGTAATTGAAGTTGATGAAATGTGTGGGAGATGTCTAGGTGAAAAATAGTTTTAGTGGAAGTTTCCCCTCCCATTATTGATTTGTTTAAAAGGATTGGTCTCAAGTGTCTTCTGTTGGTCAAATGTGGCCAAATGAGCCCCCAAACAGTCCCAAAATGTTGATCTCTTATTTATGTGTAAAATTTTAAAAGGGCCTAAACAAAGGGAGATAGCAAAATGGTCTACCCAGGCATGTAGCCGGGGGGGGGGGGGGGGTGCTCGGGGGGCTTCAGCCCCCCCCCCCCCCGAAATTTTCATGGTGGTTCGCGAAAAGGCCTTGTTGGTGCATTATTTAAACTGTTATGTTTATTCATATCATGATCTGATCACCATAATATATCCCATATGCATGGGGGTATTGGGGTAATGATACAAAAGGTTTGCTAGGCTAGACCCTCTTTCACTCAGACTCAGCCCCCCCGAAACTCAGCCCCCCCGAAACCCCCCTGAAAAAAAATTCAGCCCCCCCCCCCCCCGAAACGAAATCCTGCCTACGGGCCTGGGTCTACCCATGTCCACATTATACTGTACATTTTGCTTTACTAAAAGTTTTTTTAGTTTTAAACCCAGGTTGGACCAGACTTTTCCCATGTGAGGAAGTGGCCTGAGGATCCTAGCCAGATTGTTTTTCAACTAATCAGTAGCTGGTGTCAATTTCTTGAATAGCCGTCAAATGAAATAAACATGTTCTGTATTCACAACTGCGGTATGTCAATACTTAGGAGTGCTTTCTTCGCTGACATCCTCCTTGACCAATGAGAATAAATACCTCTGCTTTTGTCTTTGAACCCATTCATGTCTCATTTGGCCATTTGAATTAGTTAGGGCATGCCAAGCTTTCAAACTCGTGGTTTTGCAGTAGCTGAAATCACTCAACACATCCAAGTAACTTTTCTTCCTGTGGATGGGAAAGCAAAGAAGACCTTATTCTCCTTCCAACTGCTGATTTCAAAGCTGCCTAAAAGTAATAATAATAATAATAATAATAATAATAATAATAATAATAATAAACAAATGGTTGGATACCGAATAATGTCTCTTCTGCCTATTGAACAATTTGCCTCTTGAGATCTTGTGATTTGTACAGCTCGTTCACAACAATGCCAGCTGGGATGAATTCCCTTTCATAAGGCCCTGGTGTGGCTAGGAGACACAAAGTTTCCTTTGTCTGAGCTGCATTCGCTTAAGTGAGAGTACTTTGGGGAACACAACAAGGGGTTTGTTCAATAAGCCCAGTGGCTTTCCCAATTAACTGTTCTGCTTTCAAAAAAGAAAAGAAAACTGCAATTAAATCTTCACTTGATTAATTGCAGTGATAAACCGATTAAAGCTACACTTTGACACAAGAGTCATTAGAAGTATCTTTCATGAAATTGAGTGGAACTTAATTCTGGATTTTAAAAGTGTTTGGGATGAGGCTTTGAGCCTTTTGGGAGTTTGCTGTATGTTTTGGTAGCTCAAGGAGAAGAAGGTCAAATCTGCTCCAAGGGGCTGCTTGCACTATGCATCTCCATCTTTTTTAAAAGGTCTCATCCACTAAGGCAATGGTTCTCAAGCTGTGGGTCTCCAGGTGTTTTGGCCTACAACTCCCAGGAATCCCAATCAGTTTACCATCTGTTAGGATTTCTAGGAGTTGAAAGCTAAAACATCTGGGGACCCACAGGTTGAGAACCACTGCACTAAAGAGACATTCAGAATGATTGAATGGTCTCAGATCTTGTTTTGGTTCTTTCTTATGTTGAGCGTGTGTGCCTTCAAGTTACCTGAATTTTACAGGGTTATCTTATGCATGGAATACTTAAATTTTGCAAGTTCCTTCTCTAAAATATAGCCTATAGCACCTATCATTTATTAACCATCCAGGTACAAACCAGCGCTGACCCTGCTTAGCTTCTAAGATCAGACAGAACCTGGTGCCTTTAAGGTTTTTAGGTTGCCTTTCCAATCTTATACTGGGTTAAAATAAACTGACCTGGGGAGCTGATGTAACAAGCCTTTGTTCATACTGAGAGCTGAAAAACTATTATGGGATGCACAAAATTTTACCCTTTGCATTTGGCCCAGCTCGTTTTGTTTAAATTCTTTTATCATTTTATATTTTGCGTTATTATGTAATTGTCATTATTTTATTGCATTATTTTGTTATTGTCAGCATTTATTTGATGTTATTGTCTGCTGTATGTATTTTATTTTGCCTTATTGGAATTTCTTGGCCTTGGCCTCATGTTAGCCACTCTGAGTCCCCTTGGGGAGATGGTGGCAGGATATAAATAAATAAATAATTATTATCAATCACCAAAATAAAATCAGAAACAACAGAAACAAAATTGGGTATTCTCTGGTCCTTTCCATCAGTTGTGATGCCCCCATAGGTGCTTTCATTACTCTTATCTCTTAGGTTTAGTATACATCTACCCTGACCATTTAGTGCAGCTCAGAGTCAGTTTCAAAGTGCAGTGGCTATACAATGCACACTGTGAAAGCACGCTGAAGTATGTTTTAAGGGCTTTAAACTGGAATAAGTAAAGTTGGGAGGGATACTCTGACATAGAACTCTTAATATGCATCAGTTTGCATTAGTTTAAACCACACTGCACTGCAAAAGCAATTCAGGCATAGGGTGATCCGCTGATCTGCGCAGCACATTATGGAGCAGGGTGGGTCACTAAATAAAAAGCTGTATTCTCTGTGGCTGTCAAGCTGTCAAACTTGTGGATACTGTGAATCCTGAAACCAATTTGAAGCCAGCCTCAGCTGTTCATGTAAGCACCATCAAGGCCTCAAACCAATTCCTGTATCATTAACAGCTCTACTCAGGTCTTACAAACTCAGTGCCATAGTTTCCTTGATTGAGTAAATTCAGCTGCAGTGCAGTCTTACTCTTTTTTCTAATGCCTTCTACCTTGCATTATCATATTTTCTAGCCTTCTCATAATATAGCCAAAGTACAACAATCTCGGTTCAATCATATTTTAGGGAGAGTTCAGTTGCTGATAGCAACTAATGCCTTCTACCTTGCATTATAATATTTTCTAGCCTTCTCATAATATAGCCAAAGTACAACAATCTCGGTTCAATCATATTTTAGGGAGAGTTCAGTTGCTGATAGCACTTGAGAAGTTTCCTGTTGTCCTGGCAAGTAATCCTGTTGAAGCCTGTTTGATCTCTCAGATGGGGAAGTGAACAGTACAGAGGGCATAATTGCTTCTGAAAATCTCCTTTCATAGTGTGGAGCAAAACCAACCCCCTGATTCATTGTTGGCAGCATTGAAATGATTGAGATGGCAACTGGAGTGATGTTGGCAGGAAACCTGGAATGAATCCAACTAGACACAAGACAGAGCCTATTTGAAGGTACTAGGAATGGATTAGATGAGCTAGAATACAGTGAAGCTTAATTCAGGAGTGTATTTGCCATGATAAAGCAAGTGAATCTGCACCTGTTCCTGATGTAGCCATGGTGACACATGCCTTGATTACATCTCTTTTCGATTATTGTGACATGCTCCACACGGGGCTGTCTTTGAAAATTGCTCAGAAACTTCACCTGACCCAAAGAGCTGCAGTTAGGTGATTGACTGAGGTCTTCAGGAGCATACAACACCTTGGTTGCACCAGCTCCATTGGATGCCACTTTGATTCTGGGACTTAGGCTGAATCTACACAGTCATATAATGCAGTTTGAACTGCATTATATGGCAATAAGTATGGGTCTACATACACTGGCTATATAATGAATCTCAGACTGCATTATAGGGCAGTGTAGATCCAGCCCTTACTTCAACCTAGGAAATCTGCACTTTCTGTGGATATTTAATCTATTAGTGCATTTTAGCAAAGGAAAATTTGCTCTCTCTCTCTCTCTCTCTTTCTCTCCTCGGCTTCATTTTACTCCATCTCTCTCTTCACCTTGGCATTGAAATATTCTTGGTAAATTTTAAAGTTCAATGAAAAGTAGAGAAAATAGCTTCAAGCAGGTTTAATACAAAAGGAAAGTATTTCATGCAAATACATTTTATTCTGCATAAAATGACAAACACGTTTCCTCAGACAAGTCATAATTTCATTATAAGACTGCTATTCCACAGTTAGCCTTGAGAAAATACATCACTATATTTGTTCTCACTTGGTATTCATATGTAGCATTTAATTATTGACTATAGTAATAATAATGACTACTTTTATTGTCATCAGTAGAATCATGTCACCATCCAAGATTCTCAATAGCAAAGTACTCCAGTCCATCTAAGCATTCACAATGAAAACTCTTGACCTTCATAAGCAGTAACTTTCAGTTGGCAATATGTGCTAAAACAGGAATGGGAGCACATACCAGAAAAACTTGTTTTATGACCTCAGGGAGCTAAAATCATTTTCTTAGAAATATTCCTGAGGTTTCATCAAGCTGGAACAGGCTAGCAGCAGCTACAGTGGAAATCTGTACTGTTCATAAATCCCATAAAAAGCAACAAAACAAATTGTGGAGACCAATCAGACCCCAATTTATTTCCATCTACAATGTAATTTCCACACTGGGGATTATTTTTAAGGGATATAGAAGTTCTACTCCTCACATGGAGAAATATAATTTCAACACACATATCCATGACAAGGAAGATGAGACAATTATCTCCCACAAGTGCCAAAAAATGTCCCTCTGACTTTAGTCCTTGATCCACCTTTCTCTTTTCCTTAGTCCCAACCCATAAAATGAATAGCTGTGTGAATAACCCAGACATTAAGTATCCCATCCCTGTATGTTTTGTCTACCTCTCATGGTAGTTAAACTCATGCCAATGAGTCGTCCCCGGGCTGAGAACAGCGGTATATAAGCAAAGCAAAGTAAATAAATAAATAAACAAGCTGCATTTCCAAGCTTGCTTACAGAGCACATGGGCAGTTATCCTCCTGGAGTGAGGTAGGACATGGAAAGAAAGGAGCTGGGAGTGGGAAGAACAAGAGCAAGTAGTGGAGGTTTGTGGCTTTGAAGTCAGTAGGCCAGCAATTCTGCATCAAGAGGCAGTTTAAGCTTTGAAGGAGCTATCCAAGGTGCTGAAGGCTATGCTCAAAATGGATTCAGCATCTTGGAAAGCTCTTTAGATTTTCAATTAAAATTGGAATTAAAATAATCTCTCCATTGAGTCTCCAGTCACCAGTCTTCTTTGGATAGAAGTCACAGAAAAAGGTGAGGGATGAATCAAGAGATGGGTACTGATTTATTGTCTTCATAAAAGCATAAACTATTTGGGGTCCTAAGTGCATTCTGAGTGTTGGTGTGTTATTTATAGCTCCACTTATCTTTATTGGTCTCCCCCATTCTCACATTGTTGGTGCATTTAGTGTGGCTATGCAATTTACTTATCTAACCAAGGATCTGCCCTCAATATGCCTTTAAACAAGCCCCCTTATTAATTTATCTTAATAAAATCCGTGTGACGCTCATTTTGATCCTAAAGAGTTTTGAAAATATTTTAAGGGGTCCATGTCAGATCTATTATGGAGTTCCAAAAACTTAGTTTTTCAGTATGTTATTTGCTTATTTGCACACATCATTCGAAAATACATCACACAGTCCTAGACGCTTGGGAAGTGTTTGCCTTGTGATTTTGTGATACGAAATCCAACATATATACCTCATTTGCTGTGACATACTCTGTTTCTGTGTCAGTAAAATAATAATAATAGGAAACCTACTAAGTAAACTTTGGAGTTACTGCCTCTCAACTTTGCCTGCCTCACTGGGTTGATTCAACTCCCAGCAGTCCTCTTTTATCTCAAAATCCCTTTAGAGAATGAACACAGGTTTTCCCCCACCAAAATTTTCAGGGAGGAGAAGGAGGACCAAGGTGGTAACAAGAGAGAACAAGAGAAAGGAAGAAAGCAGCAGCTCACGCTGCCCTCCTCACCTCCCTCGCTCCCTTCCCGCTCGATCTCTGCCTGTCTCTCTCTGGGCTGGCCATATGCCACAGGGGCTTCTTACTTTCCTGGCTACCTAGCCAGGCATCCCTCCCTCCCCCCCCCCACATCCCTCCCCCCCCCACATCCCTCCCTCCCCCCTTTGAGGAAAGAGAAGGGCTTCTACCTCCACTCTGGCCTCACCATCCTCCTCGGGGTCCTTTGGGGGAACCAAACCCAGCCTTTTTGGGAGAGAAGTGGTACCCACAATGGAGACCTGGAGCCAGTTACAAGACTTACACAACTTTTCCAAAAAAACATAGGTGAGTGCTTTGAATTTTAAGGGGATTTTTTTGCATGGGTGCCACTTACAGTATGAAAATCACATTGTATGTACAGATCTTTGGAAATAAATCTGACATACGGTGCACAAATGACTTTTTGAAAAGCCCTAATATCTACCCAACTTAAAATTATTTTTAATGGAGGAAAAACTATTCGACATCAGATATCTAGGGGTAGAGCATATGTTAATCAAGAATTTATTTTATCTGAGATGATTTGAGTGGGAAATTATAATGCTGTCTTTGCCTTCCATTAAATTTAAATGAGTTTTGCTTTCCTTTTTCTTCTTCTGATTTCCATTTCTTAGACATGTTTTGGACTTTAGGCATCTTACAGATAAAATATATAAAAGTTGAAACAACAAGACATTATATAATATAAAGCAACATTCCTCGCTTTGCAAGAGCAGATTGTAGGCGTAATCAATTGGCCTCAAGCTGAGATCTTAACATCTTTATGCCAGCAATTGTTTCTGAATTTACATATATATGAATAAATTTAATTTTGCATTCTTAAATGCAGATATGTGCCCCGTGGGCTTGAGATCAGATCATTTTAAACGCCTAGTCTATTCCATTGGTTTTTCCAGGGCATAACAGATAGAGGGACTGAATTTGGGGGCAAAGAGTTACAAGCAGTAGTAGCTCTCTGTAATGTGTTACTTTGACTGAGATAATACATAATATTAAAAAGTAAGATCAAGAGTGGGACTAAAGCTATTCCAATAATGTGACAAGTTTATTTTTCTGCTTATTTTTAAAAGTTACCTTTTAAAGGAAAATTGCTGGGTTGATAGAAAATTGTCAAATTTTATGCCATTTTCTCATCTATGTTAAAGAGCTTTCTTTAAAAAAGAGTTTTGACATAACAAAACAAATAAATAATAATGAAGGAATTACTTTAAAAAATTAATGTCCGCAGTTCTAGAGAGTGTTTCAAGATGATGGACCCAATTTCAAAGCAGTATATTTCTCAATGGCAACATATTATATATTACACAAAAATGGCACACTGTTTAATGAGCTATCAAGTTATCAAATTTTACTAACCATTTAAAGCCAGAAACCAATCTAAAAAAATATCTCCACAAATTGAGAATATTTCATTAGGCCTTATTTTGGAGTCATTGTTTTGCAAATGAATGAGGCTAGCCAGGGGCTATTTGTATTGTGGGAAAGGCATCTAGTGTTAATCATTTGAAAATCTAAGCCCCACCCTTTCAAGGAGGAAGAGTTTCATTCATGGGATGTTAGTGGTTGCAGAGATATTGCACTTCATCCCAAGATACATTGGAAAGCATTTCTATACATGTAAAACACGGAGCTCCATGGAGCCCCACAGATCCCGTAAGACAATGCAAGATTGTCCCGTGGGTTCCTGTTTGAGCCCGTTGCTTAAATTTGTAGAAATGCAAGGATATTAAAGCCATTTGGGAAATGACTCTAGATGGTTCCCTCCACATAGAGAGAGTTTAAAATAGCAAAATTTAGATGTGTTAGGAAGTGTTTTCTTTTCCTGTATTCTTTCTGTTTTGTGATGTTGTCCTGTGGATAGTACTTAAAAGAACCCCAAAGATGCAGTTATTGCTATTACTCTAAGGACAGCAGACAGAGCGGTGAATACTTTTATTATTATTATTAAATTAACTGCTGTTTGCAATGTCGAAGTAAGGATAATTTGCTGTATTGGGAAGTTTCCTTTTCCAGGACATCTTTAATTCTTCAGTACATTCCAAGATGCTCAGAGGTGTTGCTTTTGGGTTGGATAACTTATTTTTGATCTTTCAAAAATGTATTCATGTTTGATGTTTTGCCTTATGTCTAACAGGTTATGTTTTTTTATTTAATTGTAGTTGTTAAGTCATAATTTGTTTTAATATGTTGGGTTGCCAAATTTCGAATGGTTACTATGGGTGTATTGTTGTTGTGTTCGGGCACTGAAGGTTTGCATTTTATGTTTGAAATCTGCCCTGAGTCCCTTTGGAGAGAAAGGGTGAACAACAACAACAACAACAACAACAACAACAACTTTGTTATTGTGATTATTTATAGAGTACTTCCTCCATTGAGAAGTTTTACTTTTTTTAAAAAGCTGGGGAGAGATGGTGGGAGGAGTTTACACTCTCTTGTGTGATGGATGATTCCCGTAGAAGCAGAAGAAGGAAACCTCTGAGGCAGCTTGCCACAGATGCAGGTGAAATGTCAGGAGAAAATGCTACTGGATCATGGCCATACAGCTAAAAAAAAACCTCACAGCAACCCAGTGCTTCCAGCCATGAAAGCTTTTGACAATACCAGAGGATTGTTCCAGCCATTCATCCAGCCATCCCATTCAGCCATAAAAACCCATTGGGTGACCTTGAATGACTCACACATTCTCAGTCCAGAAACACTGCCTTATGGTCACCATAAATTAGGAATGACTTGAAAACACTCAAAACACCTCCAGGTGGGGTTAGCAAAAGGGTTTAGGCCATTGTTCCCAGGAAACCTGTTAGATGGATGCATAAGAGAAGCCATATATTTCCATCCCTGTGTGATAGCAACATAGGATACTGAACTCTGCAACTGTCATTCTCCTCCTGTTTGTTCAAAGTATTCAGACTGACTTTGACTCAAGTGTAGGTTTGGAAAGGTCCTAACTCCCAGAACTCAACCATCTAGTAAACCGGGGAATCTAGGCTTTTGTAGTGCAAAAAGCAACACTTTAAATCTCTGTGAAAAAAGAAGAAAAAAAAAGACAGAAAGAAAACATCTTGCCATCAATGCAAGAATTAATAGTATTCTTATTAGTGTGTCTGCTAAGAAATTTATATTCAGGAAATGTACACCCTGCAAATTAGATTTCAGAAAGAGGAAACAGCATAATGTCCTGCGATAGTGAAAAGTCAAAACCATTCCTTCCTCTCCCTCAGCACCCTTTTATTCTCCAAGTAATTATTTTTAAGTCTGACAGAAAAGGAAGAAAATAATTTGGTTCCATTAATTTCTCTTCTATCTGTTACAGAATATTATTAAACTGTCTTTTTTCTAAAAAGACAAATTTATTACTCTTTTGCTAGTTTTTCAAGGGGAAGAAATTCTATGCTTAGCATAGGAAAGATGGCATTTTCTCACAGGGGCTGCATCCTAAATGTGGTTGGCTTGTTGGTGCAAAGCATTGCATTGGTAAGAACTGCTGCTACTTTGTAAGGATGTAAGTCTGGGGATAGGAGATGAAGGCATTGCCATCCTTCCAGTGAAATTTTATTTCGTTCTTCAAATTTCTAGCATTATAGGCAATATGGAAGGGAGACAAAGGCAGAGAGAGGGGAATGGAGAATGACCACATGGCCAACAAGCCATGGCAATAAAAATACCTTTAAAGAGGAAATTACCTCATCCTTCCAAGAGATTCCATTACTACATCTTCGAAGTGAGGGAGGAGATAGTGGCAAGCAAAAAGAGTAAAGACAAAGTCCCTTCTGGGAAAAGCATGCATAGGAATGTGGGGAAAGGAATCCCTCACTCTAATCCTATATCTAAGACTAGTTACTCATTGAGGACTGGAGACTTTTGTAGTTCAGGGATGAAACCCAACAGTTTCATTTTGGAAAAAAAGAAATTTATTAAACAGTTTATTATTCCATGGCATTGAGTCTAAGCAGTTAAAGTGGTGTCAAACTGTATTAATTTTAGAGTGTGGAGGTAGCCAAAGGCTTTTTTTATTTAAAAGGCATTGGTTTTAAACTTGTAGCGACAGATGGAACTTTTAATGGGGAGTTCTATTCCTATTTGATTATGTTTTAAGTATATTTTTAAAACTCGTGTTTTATATTTTGTATTAATGGTTGTTTATTTGATAATTCTATCATGTTTTAAAATTTCTTCTAAGCCTCCTTGAATTATATGCTAGGAGAAAGACAAAATACTAAGTAAATAAATATTTTTTGTTTCTTTGTAGCTTATGTGTGTGTGTGTAAAAATCACATTGACTGGGAAGGTATAAAAGTTGTTTCTCTTTCTTTGCATCACTAGTTATTTGGATTACACATTTTGCTGTGTGATTAATACCAACAAGCAGACATGCTTTCAAACAGTGTGCATTGAGCAAATTAATTTTACAGCACCTTTGGCGCTTTTTGGTGAGAGGTTTCCATTTTTTAAAGAAAGAACATAGATAAAAGCATCCAGGTCCAATTAGCCCTCATGAATTGAGGGGAAAGGTTTCTTCCCTCACTGGCAGGTCATCAGAGTTACAAATACTGTTCTCCTCTGATAGTAACAACCCTTGGCACACAGCACAACCTCCAGCTAAGAATTAGCAAAGCCAATTTTGTTGTTGGAGTTGTCATTTTTAAAGTTCTAATGCAGCAGTTTCAAAACGGCTGCCATTCTTTCTGCCAAGGGTTTTATGCACGTACAAACTATAGATCCAACAAAAATACAGGAGGTACAAATTAAAGTTGGCATACAAGTATCAGAAATATATCTTTTGGCCTAAGTCCCATAATGCTTGTGACTTGGCTGAAGCTCTGGCAAGAAACAGCTGACTTATGAATAGGCCAGGTGACTTTGCAACTGAGCAGTTTTGTTTAGGAAATAGGAAGAATGACATAAAGATTGCATGTTGATATATTTCTTTCAGTGGGCACTGAGCTTTTCAGACTGGGAGAGAACAGATCCCTTTGATATCAAGAAACTGGGCCCAAAATTATGAATTATTATCTGTAGCTTTATTGGAAAGCATAGCCAGACACAGTAATCTCTCCATGAAATTCCTTGGAAATTCCCCAGAACGTGAACTCACCTTGCCTTGCCTTACCCTCACCCAGAGAAAATCACCATAATCCCTACACAATGAATTAGGAAAAATGGGAGAGGGACATACAATGAATTTGAATCAGAGGCTTGTAGGTTTTCTTTATTTATCTGGCATGATGTGATCTAGAATCTGTGAATCCTCCATTGTATGTAACTGTGCCTTAAACACCTTTTGTCCATCGGCCAGCGCCTCCTTTATCTATCTGGCATTGGATCATCAGGATCAATTAGCCACCCATCACACTGCATTCCACCCAGACGCACACAGTTTATGGGAAGGGCTCAAAACAGACATAAGACTTCAAATTCGTGAATGACCATTTATTAAATTTCTCACCTTGACTGATTGGCTAGATGCAGGCCCTCCAATGAGGCTGCAGATCCTAGCCAGCATCCTCAAGGACCAATAGGAAACCAGCGTAGCAATTTTCAATCTTTCTGTAAATCTACTATAAATAAACCCATGTGTTCACAGTTGGGATATGTTAATACTTTGGAGTGCTTTCTCCACTGACATCCTCTCTAGCCATTGAGAGTAAAGCTCTGATTTTGCTTTCTACCCTTCTGCATCTAATTTGGCTTTCTGAGAAGCTAGACACTCCAGGCCTCTGAATCCATGGTTCTTGACTAGGAAACAAATTCACAAAACAAATTCTCTGAAAACTTTTGAGCCTTTGATGCTATTATTATGCCATCTACATTAATAAAGGAATATCCCTGAGTGTCCGGAGTAGCCATAACTGAGCAAGACATTGTGCTAGATACCTCAAAGTTTGACACAGTGATTTAGGTTGGCGTCCATGCTGCAGTGCTGACTTTCATGTCAAAACATGAAAGGGAGAGCTTTTCAGAAACAAACTACTTCATCAGATGGCCAGTGGCAGGAGGCAGCAGGACTCTGCTTCACCGCGGATCCATGGGAGGGTGATCCCATGGGAGAAGCGTGCGTGTGCATGGTGCACATGTCGTCCCCCCATAGAGTTAATAGCAACACAGGAAGGCTCTTCTGGTTCTGGCCTCCTTCACTCATGGAGCTGGCATGACATCGTCTGATGAGAGCTGGTCGGCTCCATGTGCGACAAGGGTGAGATTGGTGTGTATGCTGCCCTGTATGATGAGATCATAAGACAGAGGCAGCTTTAACTTATCAAGGTTAAAAAATGACAGTGTGTTTGATTGTTTCCCAAGTTACATTGGCTGGTTCCATTGTAAAATTCCAAACAGAAAGTTTCCTATAAAGAAAAGAAAACAAAAATCAAGGAAAATTGGGACTTTCAGAGCTCATCATGGAATAATTTTAGAAAGGGTTAGAAAACAAGAAAGGGCTTTGTGACATGCTGCAGTTAAGATTCAATGGGCAGCAAAAAAGAGAGGAAAACAGGAGTAAACTAAGCCTCTGTTGCTAAGATTCTTAATGGGCAGCCAAATTGACGATGTTTCTCTAAGGTACTGTTGGAAGAAGAATAAACAGAACACATGAAGACCTATGGACTACTATTAGGATATGAGGTACAAAACATACTCACAGAATCATAGAGTGCTACAGCTTATCACATGCTTAGAAAGAAGAGATAACAGGGGCCATCCACTCCAACTCCCTCAGTGCTGAAAGTACTTCAGCTAGTATCAAATAAAACCTTAAGCAGAAGGCTACTGCATCAAACTAAAGTCCATTCTAGTCCAGCAATCTGCCAACCGGGGCGAATGAGAATCACACAATTTCACTAAAGTCCCCCATTATTAGCTCTGATACTGATGACGGATAGCTGTGAATAGCCTTATTCTCCATAAATATGCTTGAATCTCATTTGGGAGCCATCCAAATTGGTGCCCTCCTCCCTGAACCTTATAGTAACAAATTCCAAGATTTACCTATGTACTGTAATAAAACTGAGAATCTTGCCCAAACACCACAGATCATCCTTATGAGTCTGTAGGTTTTAGGATGGCAAATGCATGATCAAAGAAAATAAAATGGAGGAGTTACTGGGTCTTCCATTATTATTGTTGTTAAGCTCATACATTCTATTTGAAGTCCCTTTGGAAACACTACCTTCCAGATGGTGATCTCTAATAAAAACCATCATCTTAAGGGTGGTTGTTAACAGTACTTGGGTGGTAATATGCCCATCTTGGCATTGATAAATAGCTGAATGCAAGTGTTTCATGGTGGCTGATACCCAATGTGGTCAACATGGCAAAAAGTATTAACAAAAGTGTGCTCTTACCTGAGTCTACTGAGAAAAGCAAGAAGCTGACTCCTCTTTCCCACTGAGTTCACTGAGTGCAAACTGGTCTTGCACTCAGGACTTAGTTTGCAGCAACTGAAGTAAGCTGAGGACAAAGCAAAAAGGTGGGAGGAAGAGAAAAACAGTGGGATGATAGAGGATTTATTGGTGCTCTCCCTGCCAAATTAGGGCAGTTGTAGGTTTTGCTGTTAGCTCGCCTGTCAGCGCAGCCATCAATGAACTATAGAATTATTTTAGATTGTTATCCCCTATTTTGGAGATAGTGTCCAGACAAAAGCCTGGAGTGGGTTCTCCACCTCATTGAGATGGGAAGCTTTGTTTTTTGTGTGTGTTAGGAATGACTTGAGAAACTTCTGGTGTGAAAGAATTGGCTGCAGCTCGTTGGACCAGCTGAACTGCAAGGATGTTGCCCAGGAGATGCTTGGATGTTTGATGTTTAACCATCCTTCTCTCATGTCCCTGCATGGGGAGCTGGAGCTGACAGAGGGAGCTCAACCCGCTCTCCTCGGATTCGAACCACTGACCTGTCAGTCAGCGGTCCTGCCAGCACAAGGGTTTAATCCATTGTACCACTGGGGGCTCAGATGGTTAGTTAAACACTGGTTAGTATTTGGATGGAAGATCACTAATGAATACCAACTACTCTAAGCTATATTTCAGAGAAAGGAACTGGGTCAACCATAAGTCAACAGGCAACTTGAAAGTGCGTACGGGTGGGCATACACACACACACACAATCTTGTTGGTAATGTTTTTCCTGTGAAGGAGTGCTACAGCTTATCACCTGCTTAGAAAGAAAGAAAATAGTAGGAGTGGCCAATTATGCAACTTTACAAAAGAAGAGAAAATAATCACTCCTTTATATGGATTAATACAGATTGAGAAATAATTATAATTTAAAGAGATAGCACAGTGCATTTCACCATAGTGTACTGGCATAGCTGTGTGTGCTGTCAAGGTTCTAATCTTTGATGGCTAGTTTTATGGTGGTTTCTACATCTCTTTTAAAGGTTCTTTTTCTTTACACCGGATTTTGACTTTGAGAGAACTTCAGCTAAAATCGAAAAAAAAGTATGTGTGACATTTCTTTGTGGGAATAGTGAGGAACTTTAGAAGCCACAAAAATTAGCTCTTGAGACCCACATTGTGCACCCAACTGGAAAGTAGGACACACAGCCATCCTAACAAGACAGATGGCAAGAAACCATTCCTTTTAGAAGAGATTAGTATCTATGTACTACAAATAGATTAACAAAGGAGGAAATATGTTTCCATCTTGTTAGATTCATGCTGTGTCTCCTGATGATTACATCGTGCATTATTATGGGAGATGTTTGCTTCTCAACAAAAAAAAAAAATCAGATAGCATGACTTTGTTAGCATGAGAATAATTAACAGATTACATGTGAGAGTGGGACCCTCCCAATGGTTTAATGTCTGGTACCTATCTGGTCTTCCTTCCCTTGGTACTACTAGACAAATGAGATGTTGTGGTTTGATATTGCTAGTTTTTCCCCAGCACCATTTTCTCTACAATAGCTTTTTCCAACCTGATTCTTTCAGGAGCAGAATTCAAAATGATCTTAACAGATTAGAGAGAGAGAGTCAAAATTAACAAAATGAAGTTCAACAGGAACAAATGCAAGATATTCCACTTAGGCAGACATTTATTTATTTATTTATTTCCAACATTTCTACCCTGTCCTTCTCAACCCCTGAAGGGGGACTCAGGATGGCTTACAACAGCAGCAATTCGAAGCTGACAACATACAAACACATCACAACAACACTATACAAGAGAAAAAGCATTAGATCAAAATACATTAAAGTACATTGGATTAAAATGCGTTAAAACATTATTGCAAAAATACAGAATGGGGACGCCTAGCTTGGCAGCAGTAGGTGTGAAAAAGATCTTGGAATCCTCGTGGACAACAATAAACATGAGCCAACAATGTCATGCGGCGGCAAAATAAACCAATGGGATTGTGGCCTTCATAAATAGGAATATAGTGTCTAGATCCAGGTAAGTCATGCTACCCATCTATTCTGCCTTGATCAGATCACTTCTGGAATACTGTGTCCAATTCTGGGCACCACAGTTGAAGAGAGATATTGACAAGCTGGAATGTGTCCAGAGGAGGGTGTCTAAAATGATCAAAGGTCTGGAGAACAAGCTCTATGAGGAGCGGTTTAAAGAGCTGGGCATGTTTAGCTTGCAGAAGAGAAGGCTGAGAGGAGACATGATGGCCACAGGAAAATATGTGAGGGGAAGTCATAGGGAGGAGGGAGCAAGTATGAGGAAGAACTTCCTGACTGTGAGAGCATGTCAGCAGTTGAACTCTCTGCTGTGTGGTGGAGGCTATTTCTTTGGAGGCTTTTAAATAGAGGCTGGAAGGCCATCTGTCGGGGGTGCTTTGAATGAGATTTTCCTGCTTTGGACTGGATGGCTCACAAGGTCTCTTCCAATTCTCTGATTCTATGATATGTGTTACTCTACAAATTTTATCACCCCTAGCCAGATAAGATGATAGGATTTGTAGTCCAGCATATTTGAAAAGCTCCAATTGAGAGGTCTGTTTGTCACAATGAAGCTCTCTTTTTCTTTCATCTCCCCCCCCCCCCCCGCCCTTTGTATTCACATTCATATGAATGAAAATTTCCTACTATGTTTTTTGTTATAATATTTATAGAAGTCTCAGTTTAGTCACAATATTTTGAGGCTTTCACAATGCCCACATTCTAAATAAAGCTAAAATATCTCATCGATGTTGAAAGGAGAGTACACTTCTTGGACTGGAAGAGCAATTAACTTTATGTGCTACACTGATTCTTTGACTTAAGTGCTGAACTTGATCACAATACCTGCAAGCGATGTCTGCTTGGAAGGTAGATGTTCATTTTATTAGAAGCATCTCCTCCTCCCTTAGGGGATATCAGACAACTATTACACACTCAGAAAATGCCAGCCTAAATTTATGTTGATGGAAATTTCACAGTGTCCATGTCTGATTTATCTGGAGTGACAGTGAAATAGACTGCAGGTTTTACAACCTTTATAAATAAAAGAGTCCCTGTAAACAAAACAGTGTCTTCCACTGAGTTGGCTTCAGATATCATGACTGGTTTTTAACTAACCATTTAATACCCTTTGTTCAAGGAAATATTATATTACTCTGGAGAGAATGATAGGCTGTATCCCTAAACATTATTTCTAAATATTGTATCTAAACATTATGACTGCATGGAGCACTGTTACCTTCTCACCTGAGTGGTACCTATTGATCTACTCACATTAGCATGTTTTTGAATTGCTAGATTGGCAGAAGCAGAAGCTAACAATGGGAGCTCATCCTGCTCAGTTGATTCAAACTGCTAGCCTTTCGGTCGGCAAGTTCCGTAGCTCAGTGGTTTAACCCACTGCGCCACTGCGGTCCCCATAACTATGGCAATATAAGTCATATAAAGCAGCCTCTGCTCTAAGAAATGAGCATAGCGATCTCTTCACACGGGGCTAAATTTGGTGGCATGCAATAATTTAGCCCCAGTGACTGAACTGTCCAGCTCCCATCACAAGATGCTGGTATGGCTCCATGGATGGAGGAGGACAGAGCAGGTGCATGCTGCCAGATTGAAAGGCATGGGGGGAAGCCGTGTGACTATGCGTGCTCATGCTTCCCCACATCTGATCACCCTCGGCTGGAGCCAGCTGATGCGGGGTGTGGGGCACTGGGTTCCCCATGCCCTTCTATGAAGCGGAGTGACACTGGCAGCCATCTGAGAAGGCTGCAGGACTGGAATTGAGGATGCATGGATCCACCAGTACTTTGCATAACCTTCTCTAACTTATGGTCTCTGAAATTATTCACCTTGTAGCAGCTTCCTTTCAAATGCAGTCTGTGGGGGGGGGGGGGGGGGTCGGCTTTGTTGTAGTATTACAATATTTTGCTGTGTATTATAAAAATTAAATACAACATTGAAAATATGGTTGATTTTACCTTATTTTACATATTATCAGAAGACGAAAATATTTTCCCTCCCTTCTTCCTTAAACAAGACAGTTCCCTGAGAAAGAAGCCTGTTGTTATTTTTGGGCTTCTTGCCCAGAAACTCACATCAACATGTGTGGCACATTAAACAATCTGAATATTAATAACTGGCTAATTTGTTCAGCAAACAGATGGAGTTTCTTCTCTCTAGCACAGGAGGTTGGATTCGGTAGGCTGGGGAAAATATCCAGTTATTCAGTCCTTCAGTTCAGTCACTTGTGTCCCTATATGAGCAATACACAATTTCATACAAAAGGATGATGCCTTTCTTCAGTAGGCTTTCAGTATTCCTTCTATCTGTCTGGAATCCTTTAAGAAACTAGCAATGAATCTTACGCTGTCTCCACACTTTCAAAGCAAAAGTGATGTGGGTGGCTTATATAGACAGAAATAGGAATATTAAGTTACTATTGCTTACAGTTTGGAAAATATACTTTGGATTACAGTTCAGAGAAACCTACTAGGCACTTTGGAAGGAGGCTATGCTGGTTGAAAAAAATTCAGAAAGTTGCATTTTAAAAAAATATTTCCTAGCCTGTACTCTTTTTCTAGCTCTATTTTAGCTTCTTTAGGTAGATTTCAACACAGTCAATGCCCTTTCTGATAGGTTCACATATTTGTCCACAGTTTCAAAAACATGAACATACACATTGATTAAGTGGGGAAAACCTTTATTGTTCATTTTTACAGCTACCCCTCCACATTTGCAGTTTTCACTTTTGCAGAATTAATTATTCACAGATTATATACAGATGTAAAAAAAAATTATCTCTAGGTCCACCAATGTGACCTTCCAGACAAAACTCAGGAACTACAAATTTCAAGAGAGAACACCTATTTGAGAATCTCTAGACCAATGGTTCCCAACCTGTGATCCATAGACCACCAGTGGTCCGCAAGAATAAAATATGGTCTGCAGCCTTACTGTTACTACACCGTTGCAACTGGTCTCGTGAAACCCTCTTAAAGTGGCAAGGCTTACTAAAAATGGCTTTCTGTGGGCTAGCAGATAGTGACTACTGGATGGCATATATTCTGTATCAGAAACTAGATCTGATGTGGTCTATCCAATGCAATTTTCTGAATCAGCACCCCAAATAGCCAAACCAAATCTAAATTTAAGCAAAGACTGATTCATAACCCTTTTGGTACTAATGTTGGAGAGTGGTCCCTAGTCATGTGGTCCCTGGTCAAAAAAAAGGTTGGGAACCACTGCTCTAGACCCGCCAATGCAGTGCTATACTCAGCGCTAGTGGAAGTTGACTATAGAGTTACACTGGAAGATCTAGAAATTCCTAAAGAGAGTGTCTCTCAGGTTTAGAAAAGATATTTCTTTATTTGTTTACATTTTCACTGGGACCGTGTGCCCCTCATTTTAACAAATGTAGAGGGCTGCTTGTTTTTAACAAACCACCAAACTTATTATTTTCTGTTCATTCTTTTTTGGGGGGGAAACTTCTGATAAAAATGCATTAAAATTAAATGCTGAATACCTTGGGTTTTTTCCTTCTTATTCTCTGCATTTTAGAGAAACCGTTTTTGCAGATTTTTGGAAGAAGATGCAACTTCTGTGTATACTATGTGCTGTGCAGTCTACAGTGTAAAGAACTGGTCTGAAAGTTATATAAAGAAGGAAACCAAGAAAGAATGGACCTAATTTGCTACAGATGATTTACATTCTAGTATACACATGAGGAACCATTAGTCTCATATGTCGATTTGGAACACTCCTCCTCTTCACACACCTCTTGCATCTGGCCTTTCTTGCCTAGCAAAAACTGATAGCATTTTGTCGTTTTTCTCGATTCTCATTGCTTCCAGTTTGGCAACACCAGAAGTATGATTTCCATGATAGGTTTTCATTAGCAGGATGAACATTTTGTTTCAGTTCTTTTGCTATTTGTTTGTATCTGGGGTGGAAAGAGCCTGGAATTAAAACAAAGTAAGTGTGGAAAAACTGAAACACAAATATTTGTCTATTCATGCCTGGGTTTTGAGCACTTAACTGAATTTGGATTTGTATGGATTTAATTATATTAGCACTCAGTTTGGATTGACACATCTTTTTCTGCTTTGAAAATCTTCTAATTTTAGGCACCAGCAGGCCACACACTCCTTCTCTGCTGGAAGCAGCTGTTTTTCTTACTCTGTCTTGGCTTGTGTAGATAGTGCAGAATTTTTGGTTCAAGAGAATTTACCAAATTCCACACATTCTCTTACACGTGCGATATAAAGAATCAGAGCAGTTTAAAATAAATTCTGCAGAAAATGAAACTGAAAGATTTTATCATCTCTATCCAATATGGGTCTTGAAAGATAATTTTTTTACATCTCAGATATACCCGATATCTGATATTTCACTGAATCTAAGTAGCAATTGAACATAAGGCACACATCCCTTTTCTTAAGATTCAATTTTAGGGGGAAATATTCTTAGAATATTTTAAAGAATTTCCTCTGCATTCACAATGCCTTTTTTGTTTGTTGTTTTAATGCAGCTTTGTAGTGCAATCTTTCCTGTATGGTAAGGAGGGAGTGTGAAGATACCCGGAAGTCATCTTGTTTACATGATCTAGCCCTGGTCACCCATGGAGTTGGCTAGCTCCCATCAGGTGACATTGTGCTGGCTCCATGGGTGAAGGAGGATGGAACCAGCAGCTGCCAAGGCAACATGGGAAGCTTCCTGTGTTTCCATTAACTTTCATCAGGGGAAGCTGCATGCTCCACTCATGCACCATGCTTTCCCTGTGGGATCAGCTGCCGGAGGAGCCTGGTGATGCAAAGTGTGGGGTGGCAGCCTCCTCATGCCCCACGGCAGAGTGGAGCAACGTGGGACAATTTTTGCAGCTGTGTGATGAGATTGTAAGCCTATGGGTCCATTGGGAAGGCAGTGGAAGCAGGAAGCGGCACTTAGCTCAGTCAAACGGTAAACAACCATGTGGTTGAGGACAAAATGTTGTGGCTGGCAGAGCCATTTGGCCTCCTCTCTCCAAAGGAAGAGTCTTTAAAAAAAACCAGCAATCCCAAAATCAGTGAATCCAAGATGCCATCTAATCTAATGAACAGCCTCTTTTTAAATGCCCTTAAATGAAAAAATGTGCACCTTCAATTAGAGGAACTATGAGAGATTGAGAGCAAGTTGGCAAGCAAAAGGAACTTGTAGCATCTCACTCTGCCACAGACTTCCATCCAAGCTCCTGGCCATCATGGATGCCCCATTATGATACCAGCAGAAATAACTGCATGACTAGCAAGAAGGAGAAGAAATTGCCCTCATCTTTCCTCTTGCTGGCCACACAGGAACTTCTGCTGCTACTTGAATGGAGTGCCTGCAATGGCCAGGAGTTTGGATGGAGTTCTGGGGCTGAACAGAAGTAAAGGTAGCAACGAAATGAATCCAGTAGACTGGATACAGCCTTTGTCTGGCTGCACTATGTGGGTATCAGTGCAGTACTATAGAAGCTTTGACCAGAGTCCCACATTCAGTTACTGGCTCTGGATTTTGGGTAAGTGTAGATGGAGCACCCTTTCTTCAAATCTGTCACAGCATGATCTGCAATAATCAGAGCAGCTGATCAGTTTAAGAAATGCAAGGTCATCTACTTAGCATAGAAAGCTCTGTCCTTTAAGACCTTATATCTACCATGCCTTTCCACCTGCTTAAAACAGCACCTTTGTGATATGTAAAAACAGGAGCATCTGTATGCTTGGTGGAGGCATTTTCATTGCATTTATGATTTAGTTAGAATTTATATATTCTGCTTTCTTCAAATAACTCTGAACTTTTTAGGAAGGCTGGCTATAAAAAGAAACACATAACACCCTGTCTGCCTCTTTCTACTCTCTAAAAGAACAAGTGTGGTCTCAGTGGATACCGCGCAGCTCTTGATGCAGTTTCCAGCTTGGCTGTGGACTCAGCTGGGAGTGATTAATAATCTTTTGTCATTAATTTAGGGTATTAGAACTCAAGTCTTCCATCAGCAGCAGATGGGGGGAATGTAGAATTCCTTCTCATTTTCTTTAAACAGCCCCGTTAAAAAAATAGATTTGCTGAGTTGCAAAATAACCTAGGGACATGATAATGTTTCTTTCTTTTTGGGACATTCAGCACTTTTCCTTGCTAGTAGAGTTTGCAGAAAACTCACATGAATAAAGCATTTTAATTATATAGCACTTTGAGAAAATTAGAATTAATAAGTGGCTTGCAAGTTGAAGAGAAACAGGTAAAGTAAGAGAAAACATTTACATTTTCTAAGGTAGTATATTTCCTGACTACCCTATAATGGATCTGGGAGCTCAAAGGATTTTTAAGGTGGGGAATATCACTATAATGTGCCTGTTTCAATGTTTTCATGTATAATGTGGGGGGAAACTCATTTAATCGCATTTAATTCATGCATGAATCTTAACAGTTGGATTTCTTAGTTGTTACCTTGGCAAATAAAAACATTCCGCAGTTCTATGTCCCTTGCTACACCTTTGCTTGCAATCAAAACAAAACTCATTGAACAGTGGGAATAAAATGTTACAGCTGGTGCTAGCTGGTGTCAGAAAATAGGCTAGGAGAAATATTGTTGTAGCATTTACACTGCCTTCTTCCCAGAATTACATCAACAAAAACCACAACCATCTGACACCATGATCAGTATCATGACAAGGGAGCCTGCTATTACTTGGTGCCAGTCACTAGTTTCCATACAATCCAACATGTTGTACATTTGCCAGTACTAGAGTAAATGAAACTGGTTTCTGTTCAATGGAGTGAGAGAAAAAGAAAACAGCCACCATTAGGGACATTGGTGGAAAATCATCCCATTATATGCTGAATGGCATAAGGAAGGCAATAGACTTCATTGTTTGCCATGGATTTAGAAAGAATGCATGCATTTTGATAGAAAAAACTTGGAAGGAAAACTAACCCTCTGTCCAGTCATGTGTCATGATCACAATTTAGAAACAAGTGTGCCTACAGAAATGGAAAAATAAGAGAAAACTACTCTATACTCTGAGCTATGGCAAGAAAGGTATTTGAGACTTTTTATCTGGTGTTGAGTTACTCTTCCCTTGCCAATGGTTATATTGGCAAGGTCTGATGAGAACTGCGATCCAACAACATTGGGGAGTTCATACAGTTTATCCACCCCAGTTATAGAAGCATAGAGTTGGAAGAAGCCTCATAGGCCATTGGGTCCAGCCCTCTGTTCAGACTAGGAAATCCAGCTAGAGCAATGGTTCCCAACCTGTTGTCCATGGACCACCAGTGGTCCGCAAGAATGAAAATATGGTCTGTGGCCTCACCATTAATACACCATTGCCTCAAAACCATGAATGACTGGTCTCATGGAACCCTCTTATAGTACCAAGGAAATGGTGATGTTGGGAGGGAAGAGACTGACTACCCAAGAAAGATTACTACTACCACATGAGCTCTAGATGATTAAATATAGTTTTCTGTGGGCAAACAGATGGCGACTACTGGATGGCATATGTTCTGTATCAGAAACTAGAGCTGATGTGGTCTTTTCATTGCAATTTTCAGAATCAGCACCCCAAATAACCAAACCAAATCTAAAGTTGACCAAAACTGATTCGTGACCCTTGTGGCTTATGAATGTTGAGGAGTAGTCCCTGGTCAAAAAAAAGGTTGGGAACCATTGAGCTAGAGCAGTGGTTCTCAACCTGTAGGTCCCCAGATGTTTTGGCCTTCAATTCCCAGAAATCCTAAAAGCTCATAAACTAGCTGAGATTTCTGTGAGTTGTAGGCCAAAACACCTGAGAACCCACAGGTTAAGAACCACTGAGTTAGAGCATCCCAGCAGGGAGCTGTCCAATCTCTATCTATTGGAAGACATCCAGTGAAAGTAACTCCACCATTTTTCTAGGTAACTTGTTCCATTCCAGAACCACTCTTATAAGTTCCTTCTAATATTCAATTAAAAAAACTACCCTCCAGGAACTGAAAATCATCAAACCTGTTCCTATCCCCTATGACAGCTAAGCACAAGACTTTCCCCACTTCCCTGTCACAACTCTTTTAAAAATTTTAGTTGACTGTCTCAACTGGAGTGGACCCACTGAATCACTGGGAACTATATACCTGTAACTGTTGAATTGCCATTGAGTCCATGGGCTAAGACCAGGACTGGCCAATGATGGAAGGCCAAGAGGCCATATTAAATCACAAGGAGGCCTTGGGCAGCCATACTCACTTCCTCCACCACAAAAATTACCAAGATGATGTAGGGAACATTTATTATTTTCGAGACATCCTAAATCATCTTTGGCCTATGAGAGATTTCTTAACAACAGGAAAAGAGCAGACTTCACTTCCTTTAAAAAAAGAATTCATGAATTGAAAAGATTAGCAAGTTGGATATATTGTTATTAAAGCCATTTTAGTCAATGGGTTCTATTAAGAATTCAACACCAGTTAAGTTCATGCACTATTGGTGTCTGAAACTCTATTTTGAATTCAATGCTTGCAATTTGCTACTATCACTAGTAGCAAAAACACCCTTATTCCTTCTCTTAAGTCTCAGAACATCATTTTACACTGTTCAATTATGGATAGTTTTACCATGTTATTATGGCCATTCTTCTTATTAGGAATCTCCTAAGCTCTGGAATAGATTTATGTTTCACCATCATTGCAGAAGAGATTCAACTGTTGTGATGTCTATCTGAAAAACAAACAAACCCCAAAGCTTGGATCCATTGCCTTTTTTGGACTGCAACTCCCATGAGAATTCTATGAGCTGTGATACAAAAAAGTAACTTCTCTATACTCTGCTCAGACCCATTCTCTGTTCTCAATGATGCAAGTGCATAGCATCCCAGAGATAAATGGTCTTTGTGTCATTCCACAGAATGGTTACAAGAATCCTTTTTGTGATGGGAGGAAAGCAAAATGATAGGTGTACGCTTCTGCATTGAGCACCTGATGTTTGGCTTCTATGCCTGCAGTTTTCTGACCCCCACCCCACCCCACACATACACACTCTCCAGGGCTCTGGGGTTCCTTTTTGCCCTTTGTCTTGTCCCTTTAAATATTATTTACATAAATAGTAGGAGGCAGGAAATGAGATGTCTGACCTAATTCCAACTGGCAACTTAATGACAGTACAAGTCAGTGTCCTGCTTGGGTAGCTCCCTGTGCCCAGAGTTCAAGTGCTGAATCAGTGCCCTAGCAGAGAACAAAGAGGGATATTTTCAAGTGAACAAAGATATGGATCAGTGCTACCATTAGATGAGATTTTTCAGGTAAAAAGAAACTAGCCGAGCTAGGGAATGTGTCATGCCTTTGGAGGAAAGTGGATGATTGAAAAATAAAGAAAACATATTCCTTCTACCCCATCCTAGTTAACTGAATATCCAGATACAAAGATACTAGTCTGATTTGTGCCACTGCTTGTTCAGACTGATCACTGTTTGCCAATTTCTCCACATAGCCAGCCCTCTTTCTGATGCTGGTTGAAGCTGGCATACCTACCTTGTTTACTTCACTATTGTCCACCCATGCATAATCTCGTTTTTGGACAACTACTTCCAAAACTTCCCAATAAAACACCATTCCCTGTCCTTGTGGACTATGAGATTTACATTTAAGAAATGACAACAATAATAACAACTTTATTCTTATACCCCACCACCATCTCCCGAAAGGGACTTGGGGCAACTTAGATATTGGACAAAATGCCCACAAGACATAAATACAAAACAATCAATTAAAGTAAAAACATAATTAAAATAAAAGCATAGTAAAATATAACAATCTAGATAAAAACACAATTAAATAAAACATGAGAATATAAAAGAGCAGTGTTGAAACTCAATCAAAACAAGTTCAACTTTGTAGCATTCATTAGTAATGCTAACCTAGTATCCAGTGTAATATTTAGTCCTATAATATTACCTATTTCGATAAATATATCATTCCAACAACTCTTCAGTTGGGAGCATTCCCAACATAAATGAGGTTGTTTTGCTTGCTATCCATCTGATGTTGTTTAACTGGTATGGTATACCAGCTCCATATGACTTTACTATTTACCAACTTTATTCTTATACCCCACCACCATCTCCCTGAAGGGACTCGGGGCAACTTACATATTGGGCAAAATGCCCACAAGATATAAATACAAAACAATCAATTAGAACAAAAACATAATTAAAATAAAAGCATAGTAAAATATAACAATCCAGATAAAAGCACAATTAAAGAAAACATAAGAATATAAAACAGCATTTTTTTTCTGACCTCTTGTCATGGTACAATCATCCTAGTGCCCCTGGATAAAACAAGGGAGGTGATCTTAAAAACACTCCTAGTTAGAAAAGAAGATGCCAATGTTTGGTGAAACACTGCCTATGTCAGTGGGGAGGTAAAATATGGCTCCCCCACTGCCTATGTCAGTGGGGAGGTGAAATATTTTCCCTTGAAGCTCCAGGAACTTAGAGTTGGCCTGTTCCTCAGTCCTAGAGGCTTTGGACCCTGCTCTGAAGATGATCCTTCTCACAAGGAAGTAAATGCACCTTATCATTAACGTATAACGCCTTGTGATCAATGTTAGAGAAACTATTTTATGATCCAAAGCATTAAGATTCACAAAAAAACCTCTTCATCATAACAGGATGTGAAAGTGTTCTAAGATCCTGGTTGCTTCTCTTGACATGTTTCAAAGATCTAGTGTGATATAGTGATTTGGATTTGGGAGATCCAAGTTCAAACATCCATATAGTCATGACATTCACAAATTGACCCTGGGCCAGTCTTTCTCTTAGCCTTTCTCATTTTATTGTGAGGTCAAAGTAGTGAGGAAAGGTAAACTGGTCACCCTGAGTCAGTTGTAGGAAAGACAGGATACTAAATTCAATAAACAAACAAGTAGCATTTCAGTCCAATTATTTCAAGAACTAGTAGCCCACCTGACATAATTATCACCACAGCCAAGGCTGCTTAAGAGTTATGGGAAATACACAAAATCTTCAAGGTATCTGGTTGTTTATTCCTAAATTAATGATACACCAGTCATGCTTGAATTTGTAGGTTGACACTTCCAGGTAAGAGTTATTAAACCCCTGGTGCGGCATTTCCAGCACAGAGCCTTGAGGTCTATATATGAAAGTTTAAATTGCCCCCTGATGCTATGCCTGTTTTGCAAATGATAGATTACCATACCAAAGTTAGGATCTAACACACAGCAAAGAAGGATAGATGAAATATAAGGAGACATTTCCTTCAACTGTATGAATTATAATTTAAAAAGAAAAGACAACCAGTGAACCAAAACATAGTATAATCAGGTGATGGAGAGGTGGGGTGAGCCAGGGGAAGGAGGAGTCCAGGGCTCAAGTCAGGGAGACCAGCCAAAGATCAAGGGTAGTACAAGTGCAAGATCAAACACAATCCAGATGTAGGTATAAGGAATCATTCAGTGTAAAGAGCAAGAAGTGTATGAATGCCAGACAGATGTGGTGTTAAATACAAACACTTGGTGCATTTTGTGAAACTAAATGTACTAATTTCGGTGGCATAATAGAAGCAGCTCCAGCAAAGGATCACCGCCTTGTTGTGGCGCTGGAGCTTGAGCACCTCAATGATGTCATGAGCGAAACCGTGAAGGGTCACCCAAGACGGGACGGTCGTGGCAGAGAGGTCAGACCAAGCGTGATCCCTGGGGAAGGCAACGGCAAACCACCCCAGTATCCTTGCCAAGAAAACTAAATGGACCAGTACAACCAGAGATATGTCGGTATGCCATTGGAAGATGGGACTCCCAGGTCGGAAGATGGCCAAAATGCTACTGGGGAGGAGCAGAGGATAAGTTCAACTAGCCCCAGATGTGATGACGCAGCTAGCTCAAAGCCGAAAGGAAGGCTAGCGGCCGACGGTACTGGAGGCGAACGACGAATCCGATGCTCTAAAGATCAACACACCATAGGAACCTGGAATGTAAGATCTATGAGCCAGGGCAAATTGGATGTTGTTATTGGTGAGATGTCAAGACTAAAGATAGACATTCTGGGGGTCAGCGAACTGAAATGGACTGGAATGGGCCACTTCACATCAGATGACCACCAGATCTACTACTGCGGACAAGAGGAACATCGAAGAAATGGAGTAGCCTTCATAATTAATAAGAAATTCGCTAATGCAGTGCTTGGATACAACCCAAAAAATGACAGAATGATCTCAATTCGAGTGCAAGGAAAGCCTTTCAACATCACAGTGATCCAAATATACGCCCCAACCACAGCTGCTGAAGAAGCAGAAGTAGATCAGTTCTATGAGGACCTACAGGACCTACTGGATAATACACCAAAAAGAGACATTATCTTCATTACAGGAGACTGGAATGCCAAGGTGGGAAGTCAAATGACAATTGGGATCACAGGCAAGCATGGGCTGGGCGAACAAAATGAAGCGGGATGCAGGCTGATAGAATTTTCCCAGGAAAACTCGCTGTGTATAACAAACACTCTCTTCCAACAACCTAAAAGACGGCTTTATACATGGACTTCACCAGATGGTCAGCACCGAAATCAGAATGACTACATCCGTTGCAGCCAAAGGTGGCAGACATCCATCCAGTCTGTGAAAACAAGACCTGGGGCTGACTGTAGCTCAGATCACGAACTTCTTATTGCACAATTTAGAATAAAACTAAAGAGATTAGGGAAAATACACAGACCAGTTAGATATGACCTCAGTAACATTTCTAGCGAATATACAGTGGAAGTGAAGAACAGATTTGAAGGACTAGATTTAGTAAACAGAGTCCCAGAAGAACTATGGACAGAAGTCCGAGACATTGTTCAGGAGACGGCAACAAAGTACGTCCCAAAGAAAAAGAAAACCAAGAAGGCAAAATGGTTGTCTGCTGAGACACTGGAAGTAGCCCAAGAAAGGAGGAAAGCAAAAGAAAACAGGGATAAGGGGAGATATGCCCAGTTAAATGCGCAATTCCAGAGGTTAGCCAGAAGAGATAAGGAACTATTTTTAAATAAGCAATGCTTGGAAGTGGAAGAAGACAACAGAATAGGAAGGACAAGAGACCTCTTCCAGAAAATTAGAAACATTGGAGGTAAATTTCAGGCAAAAATTGGTATGTTAAGAAACAAAGATGGCAGGGACCTAACAGAAGCTGAAGAGATCAAGAGAAGGTGGCGAGACTATACAGAAGATCTGTATAGGAAGGATAATAATATCGAGGATAGCTTTGACGGTGTGGTGAATGAATTAGAACCAGATATCCTGAGGAGTGAGGTTGAATGGGCCTTAAGAAGCATTGCTAACAACAAGGCAGCAGGAGATGACGGGATCCCAGCTGAACTGTTTAAAACCTTAAAAGATGATGCTGTCAAGGTGATGCATGCCATATGCCAGCAAATATGGAAAACACAAGAATGGCCATCAGACTGGAAAAAATCAACTTATATCCCCATACCAAAAAAGGGAAATGCAAAAGACTGCTCCAACTTCTGTACGGTGGCCCTTATTTCTCATGCCAGTAAGGTAATGCTCAAGATCCTGCAAGGAAGACTCCAGCAATACATGGAGCGAGAGTTGCCAGATGTTCAAGCTGGGTTTAGAAAAGGCAGAGGAACGAGAGACCAGATTGCCAATATCCGCTGGATAATGGAAAAAGGCAGGGAGTTTCAGAAAAACATCTATTTCTGCTTCATTGACTATTCTAAAGCCTTTGACTGTGTGGATCATAATAAATTGTGGAGAAAAGAGGCAGAAATAGCTTTACAACTGGAAAACAGGTAGGATGGGAACTATCAAAACATTTTCATCCTGTTTCATTGCCCAACTGTTAGCAGTCTCTTCTATCCTATGGGCTTTGATGCAGAACCATAGGATCCCATGGAAAGCAATGGTTTTGTCTCATGTATCTTATAGATTTTGATGCAAAACCATAGGCTCTCGTTTAAAACAATAGTTTGTTCAACCATAGGATCCCATGGAAAGCAATGGGGTCCTGTTCAACCATAGGATCCCATTGAAAATAAGAGGTCTGTCCAACTACTGACTGGGGTACAAATCAGGATCCTTTCACCAACAAGTGAGAATGCAACAAGGAATTGCAATATCCTGATTGTTACAAGCTCACTTGCTGTGGAACGCCACAGGCAACACCATCCTCCTGGTGCCTTGACTGGCAGCTGAACAGACCTCCTTTACCCAATGTGTCTGCTACTTGTTAAGGCAGACTATGAGAGCATTTATTTAGTCTTATAGTAAGACTATATATTATTACTGAATACAAAACCATTACAAATCTGTAACTCTAGATTGCAATTCTACAACTGCAATACAGAATGGCAGACATTATTTTTGGACTATAACTGCTGGGTCTCCCAACCATATGGCTACCGGCTACATTTAATATAAGCTGGAGATGCATCAGTGGGACAAGTACAAAGATAATGGCAGACCAAGAGAAGCAGAAGTATTGCAGACATGTTTGACTTTATCTGAGTCAAAATTTCACTTCGGGGGTTTTAAATCACAAAGGAAAAGAAATGTCATTCTAATTTATTTTAAAAGGTCATTCAGTGCAATTTTTTCATCTTATTGAAGAATATGAAGCTTCGTTTGTGTGGTATGTTGTTCTTCAAAAACCCACATTGGCACTCACCTAGTGAACTAGAGCTTCGGGCAAAAAATATATTTAGTTCGATTCTCGTATTTGATCTCCCGTTTTCTCTGTCAATCAAGGCCGTAATTCATTGCTATCTGACATTTGCTTAAACCTTTCTCTTTCAATCGTTTTACTGAACATTTCAGAAATTCTGAAAATGGCAGTAAATTAAACTGTTTTGACTCCCATGCAAAAGTTTGATGAAGCCCAAAGTTGCTTACAATAATTCTGAACAATGTTTTAAAACTAAACAATGCATTTTGCTGTAGGCTCAGGGAAGAACAAACTGCTGCAGCATCCCCTAGTTTAGCTGTACTTCCTCATTAATAACCGTAGCTTCTATGTGGAGTTTCAAGGCAGGAAAAGTAGATGGGGGAGGCAAAATAATGGCTTACCCCAAGGCAGTGTTCTTGCACTGACCTTGTTTAACATCTTTACCAATGATCAGCCACAACCACCACTCACAAAGACCATTATACAGGGTTAGTCAAAATGCATAGGCCAATAAGCCATTCAATTGAATGGCTTATTGGCCTATGCATTTTGACTAACCCTGTATATGCTGATGACCTTGGCCTAACAACGCAAGCTAAAGATTTTGAAACAGTTGAAATCCAACTTACTAATGCTTTGAAAGATCTCTGCAGCTACTGCAAAAATGACCACCCGAAGCCTAACCCTGCCAAGACACAAGTGTGTGCTTTTCACCTATGCAACCATGAAGCCAACAGGAAATTGAAAGTTTCCTGGAAAGGTCAACAGCTTGAACATTGTTTCCATCCTAAATATCTTGGTGTCACCTTAGATCGAGCACTAACATATAGGAAACACTGCATGAACACCAAGAACAAAGTAGCTGTATGCAATAACATCCTGCAGAAACTTACTGGCAGCGCATGGAGTGCAGACCCAAAATTAATAAGAACATCAGCCCTAGCCTTGTCTTACTCAACTGCTGAGTATGCCTGCCCTGTTTGGCACAAGTTTGCCCACGCAAATCAGGTGAACACAACATTGAATGAAAATGTGCAGAATAATCACAGGATGTCTTAAACCTACACCTGTTGATAAACTCTACAAGTTAGCTGGCTTTGCTCCCCCCCCCCCCCCATGTGCAATGGGAAGTTGCTGCTAACTGTGAGAGAAATAAGGTTTTGGTCAAAAGATATTTAGCCACTTGTGTGCCTTCTATTTTTACCAGTTTTATACTAATTTATGCAATGCTTTTGATACGGAATAAATAAAAATAACTTTTGCCATCTTGAGCACATTCTGATGTTGCTTGTCCATGTACAACCTGGTTTCCATACAGTCTGAAAAAGTCAGAAGACATATTGCTATTCAAAGCAGAGCATGGAAGCATTTCTTTGGAGTTCTTGAAATAGATCTGCTAGTTGTGCTGGCTTGGTGATTCTGAGAGTTATAGCCCAAAATGTAATTTTCTAAGGCTCTGATTCAAAAAGTCATTGCCCTGAACACGAAAGGTGTATTCATCATAGCTTCATAGACCTTTCCTCCAAGAATTTGTGTTCACCTTCTAAAAGGCCAAGTAACTTTTACATCCCAAGGAAAAGTGCTTATATCATTGATGAGGGGAGTGTTATGACTCCAAAGGGTTTCTTGGCTTCAACCAGTCACAATGAAAAAGAGGTTTCCATGCCATTGCTTTCGCTTTTTAGTTCCATTCCTAGAGAGGACAATAGACATTCAAAATATTTGAGGCCTAATTCCAATTGGTAATCCTGACTGGAATAGACCCCTAGAATCAATGGGATTTGTGTTAATATCATAAATTTCCATTCATTCAGGGCAGTGTTTCTCAACCTTCTTCATGCCACAACCCCTTAATACAGTTCCTCATGTTGTGTTGACCCCCAACCATAAAATTACTTTCATCGCTACTTCATTATTGTAATTTTGCTACTGTTCTAAATCATCGTGTAAATAACTAATATGCAGGATGTATTTCCAATCACTGGACCAAATTTGGCACAAATACACAATATGCCCAAATTTGAATACTGATGGGGTTGGGGGGAGATTGATTTTGTCATTTGGGAGTTGTAGTTGCTGAGATTTATAGTTCACCTACAATCAAAGAACATTCTGAACTCCACAATGATGGAATTGAACTAAACTTAGCACACAGAATTCCTATAAGCTACAGAAAATACTGGAAGGGTTTAGTGGGCATTGACCTTGAAGTTTGGTGTTGTAATTCAAGCCTAAACTCACCCTGAAAGCCAGAATGGATAAACTGAGACTATCATACTCATATCTTGTGCAATAACATAGTTAGAAAGACAATAATTAAAATCTAGGTTTTAAAAAAATAATATTGTGTGATCATTTGAATGTTGGAGCCGGACTCTGAAACCTAAGATTCAAATCTCCACTCAACCACAGAAGTTCACTGGGTGACTTTGAGCAAGTCACACCCTCTCAGCTTCAGAGGAAGACAAAGGCAAGGCCCCAAAACAAACCTTGCCAAGGAAACCCTGTGATAGAACTTCCAAAAATCAAATGCAATTCCCTATCCAAATACTAACAACACTGCACCTTTAGGCTCTTTAGGCTACTCCAAAAACCCATGCTGTACCATATTTTAACATGGCTACTTGATCAAGCCTCATGTCTTTTAAATACAGCAGAAATTATTCAAATGCCTTGCGCTTAAGCTCAGAAACGTGAGTCTGCTGAGGTGTGTTTATATGTGGCAATGATAGTCAGTGGACAATAATTATACGCAGAGAGAGACATGGGTTTGCATAAGTTGCAGTAATCAGTGATGACAAGATCAGTGAAGCAACAAACAATGGCATGTGCCTTCTTCTGCCTGGTACTTTAAGAAAGCATTTGGATGGCACAAGGGTTAAAATATAGAATCTATGACTTTAGCCTGCGTCTTTCTGAGCTGCTGAACTAGTTGATTGAAAGGTTGCAAGTTTGAATCCGGGAAGAAGGGTGAGCTCCCACTGTTAGCCCCAGCTTCTGCCAATCTAGCAGTTCAAAACATGCAAATGTGAGTAGATCAATAGGTACTGCTCCGTCAGGAAGGTAATGGTGCTTCATGCAATCATGCCGGCCACATGACCTTGGAGGTGTCTATGGACAGCACCAGCTCTTTGGCTTAGGAATGGAGATGAGCACCACACCCCAGAGTCTGACATGACTGGATTTAATGTCAGGGGAAAACCTTTACCTACCTAACAACTACCGTAAGTTCAAAAGTCAATCTAAAACTAGCAATTCAAGAAACCCAACACGACTTTTTAAAAATGAACAGCTAAGAAGATAGAATAGGATAAAATGGAAACCAGCACAAACAAGGTCTTCAAACGAGGAGCTAAAAATATCCATCATATAGAGATTATTGTTTTTTTTAAAAAAATTATAGCCTGGGAGAACAAAAAGTCTTCCCAGCTAGCAATCGAAATATTCTGACATGTATCTTGAAATATTACCATGAGGTTGCAATGTATGTCCTATATCATTTGTAGATTTGCCAGTCAAATGCTCCGTACCTCCTTGTACTTAATTACTAAAGATGTCATTAGTTCTGAAGCTAAGGTTTGGGGAATCTCCCTTATCTCCTGACATCTTTTTCCTATCAGACTGCCACAGGAAATTCCATGATGTGAAAACTGATTAGAAGATTCATATATGATCTAAGTCTGGAAATAGAGCATATACAACTCCCAGAATCCTGGCCATGTTGCCTGGCTTGTTCCAGATAAATATTCCATGCTCTGTGTGTGATAAAGTATCATATAAGATGATGCATGAGACTCTCTTGGCCCCCTTGATCACAGCTCTAAGTTCCAACAGTTGCAGACAGAAGAAAAAACCAATGGCCAAGGAAAATGGGAGTCGTACTCTGGCCACACCTGAACATGAAACATGTCTAGGAACTTTCTAGCAACTCTCACTTATGATAAATTCCAAGTCATTGCAGATGTAGGACTCAAATTCCACATGTGGCTCCACGGAGGTTATTTCCCCGTGAAGTGACGGACCTTTGAGGCAATTTATGATTAATTTGAGCTAAGGTGCAATTGCAATCCAAATTCAGAACGTGTCCTGTTAAATGTATTTGGATTGAGAAGTCCACATGTTGAACACACAAATAACCAGACAGGTTGTTTCCATTGTAAAGCAACATCAGTTTGGCAAAAAGTTGCTTCGTCACAGTCAATTCCAAATCTGATTTGTTCCCTTTTTTTCCTAACTAAAGCTAAACTGCCTTCTAAAATGAGAACACAAAAAAGCTCTGTAAGATAAAATAAAAGGCCTGACTAGTTCAGCATCCTATTTCCTATCTATAGGAGACACAAACAAATCACACTAGCAGGATTCCTAAGACTTTTTGTTTTGCAACACATCACACACACTACAGAACTAAAATGGAATCTTAAATCCAATATGCACATAATAAGAATATTTATTTCAAAGTAGACACTGTTCACAGCAAAGCATGGGAAAATTACCTTTGGAGGTTCAGAATCTTCCATCCACTAAGACTAAGAAAGTTGCTTCTTCAATCTCTAAAAGGCAATTGGGAAACTCAAGTGGATTCATTAAAGTGGATTCATTCTCTAGTGTGATGAAGTAGTAAATAATGATTCCCCAAAGGTGAGGAACTTCCCATTTAGGGAAGGTGGCTTCCTTTTAGATGCACAAAGCTTTTACTAGCATGCAAGACATTTTGCATGCTTTTGGCAGATCAGCTGAGTTGCTTAGGAAAAGATCCCTCCCGCCTCCAAATCAGTGCTATTCCTCAGTGCTGATATGTTTTATAGTATTGCATCTTTTAATGAGAGCCAGTACGACATAGTATTTTGAGTGTTGGAGACCATGGTTTGAATCCTCACTTGATCATGAAGCCCATTGAGTGACCTTGGACAAGTCACACTCTCTCAGCCTCAGAGGCAGGCAAAGGCAAATCTTGTCAAGAAAATCCTGTCATAGGGTTGAAATTACTTACACCCTCATCACATAGGCAAATTTGCCTATCCTATGACACTTTCACCTTAGTTCAAAGACAGAGCCCACTGGATCCCATCAAACGACCTACATCTACTTTTAGCTCCGTCCTTGAACTTAGGTGAAAGTGTCATAAGAGGGAGGAATGAGAACATGGGAGGCTCCCTGTGTTCTCATTGTGAAGAATGGGGGGAAGCCAGGTGGCAACGCTTCCCCTTGTGAGATTGGTAAGGGATGATTTATTATTTATTATTATTTACTTCATTTATACCCTGCCTTTCTCTCCCTCAGGGATTTTACCAATACTAGTAAAATCAATAGCAAAAACAATAACATACCCCATCTATTAAAATGATTAATAATTAGTCAATAAACATATTAAAACAGTAAACAGATTAAAACTTATAAAATGCATATTTCCATTTGTCCAAGATCCTTGTTCATAATCCATATTCAAACCATTTCAATGCAGGTGATGCAGGGCATGGGGCAACAGATTCCCCATACTGCCTGCTGGATTTGCCATGATGCATGGTGAATTCCCCCCCCCCCCCCCCCGGTATCCCCCGCCATGTCGATCTCAATGTGATGAGGTCCTTAAAGGCATACAACAGAAACAGTGGTTTAGCTGAAATATTTTATTTTCAGTTGTGTTTGTTTTAGCTTTAATGTTACTCCTTAGAGTGCCCTTATGTGGGAGAACAGCACAATTTATGTTTCATAAAGAAAGGTGTTGTTGTGGTTGGTAAATGTGAATAAACAGAAGCATTACTACAGTTATTAAACCAAGATATGGAATTAAACCAAGCTGGAATGTGTCCAGAGGAGGGCGACTAAAATGATCAAGGGTCTGGAGAACAAGCCCTATGAGGAGCGGCTTAGGGAACTGGGCATGTTTAGCCTGAAGAAGACAAGGCTGAGAGGAGATATGATAGCCATGTATAAATATGTGAGAGGAAGCCACAGGGAGGAGGGAGCAAGCTTGTTTTCTGCTTCCTTGGAGACTAGGACGCGGAACAATGGCTTCAAACTACAAGAGAGGAGATTCCATCTGAACATTAGGAAGAACTTCCTGACTGTGAGAGCCGTTCAGCAGTGGAACTCTCTGCCCCGGAGTGTGGTGGAGGCTCCTTCTTTGGAAGCTTTTAAGCAGAGGCTGGATGGCCATTTGTCAGGGGTGATTTGAATGCAATATTCCTGCTTCTTGGCAGGGGGTTGGACTGGATGGCCCATGAGGTCTCTTCCAACTCTTTGATTCTATGATTCTATGATTCTATATACTCTGCAGTATAATAAAGTGTCACCCAGGCTTGTGTAACAAGTAACAGTATCTTACTTTAGTTCAAAAGTTCAAACAGGGCAACAATACATACAGCGGTCTCTTTGACTTCACACAGAGAACAGAGGGAATAAAACAGTCCTTTAAAATAGTCTCTAAATATACCTCATGCCTTAAAATGATCAGGCTTCAAGATACTTGGCAGCCAGCACTCTCTTCACTATCCAAAGTGAAAGATGGAAATGGCAGTTAGAACCGTTGGTCTCAGCAGCAAGCTGGAGACAGCAGCCAATCAGAATCCTGGCTCCTGGCATGCTCAGACAATCAGCTGCTGACACATCTCTTTCCAGTCAAACCCTTTACATCATGGCATTCCTTTCCAAACAGCCACAGACCTAATATTATTATTGCCTGCCATAGCATTGCACTTAATTCCCGGGCCCCCTAGAATTTTTGGGCTTGCACAAATCTTGGCCCAGCCTTTTAAATTTTTAATTGCCTTGAACAGGCAAGATTACTTTTAATATATGTGTGTTATGGCGACAATTTTTATGTTTATATTTTGTTTGTTAATCTTATGGTTATGTTGTTTTTACTCTGTATGTTTTGTGAAATTTCTTGGGAACCGCCCTGAGTCCCCTCGGGGAGATGGAACGGTATATAAATAAAGTATTATTATTATTATTATTATTATTAAATCCTCACAGGTGTAATTAAAAGTGACTAGTTCTGAATGCAGTCAACACTACAACACAAAATTTGTAGTGATGTCTATCATTGGCTCTTTCATCTTTGCATGTTACAGTTACAGTAGTTCTCTTCCCACTGCAGGAGAAAACCAATATTCTCCTGCAGTATTCTCCACATATTCAAATATCCTAAAGTGTTGTGGAAGAATTATTATCTGGAGAAAAATGTATGGCTTTATTTTTATACAACTATTTTTGTTTTTATTTGCACAGGAAACCATGTTTCCTGTAGAGTTAATATTTTTTCTGTGTTTTGTGTGTGTGTGTGCATGTGCGTGTGTGAAATATATGTATTTTCTCTGCAGAATATATTCTTCCCCACAAATCAGGGTATCAAATGCCAAGAGAAAACTGTGCAACGTTTGTGCTGGTTTATTGGTCTCCCGACGGGTGTCCTAACTGTTGGCTAGGGAACAGATCTCCCCTCTTTGTTGGCAAGGTGACAAATAATTGCAAACACCCCCCCCCCTTCCCGGTTCCTCTTTTGGAGTATAATTTTTTATAAGTAATTAGTTGTGTTACTCATTACTCTGATTACCTGACAAATGGTTTACTTATAACTGTCCAGAAAATACCTCACTAGATTACTTGCTATAACACGTTACCATTACTGCTACTATTCTTTTGGCTGGAAAACAGCATTTAAAGAACCATCTTCAATGCCTGCAGCTCAAATGGTAGGGAATTCTTGAACGGAGTACTGCAGGGTTTTGTTCAATTAAACAGTGGATTAATGGAAATCCTTATCAAGCTTGTGGATGATACAAAGATGGGAAGAGAAGCTAACACACTGGAAGACAAGAAAAGAATTCAGAAGGGACTTGATAAATTGGGCTGAAATTAATGCAATGGAATTCAACAGAGACAAATGCAAAGTTCTACATTTAGGCTACAAAAATCAAATGTACGCTTGTAGGATGGAAGATTCTTGGCTCAACAGCAGTACATATGAAAATGACTTTGGGATTATTGTTGAACAAAAGTTGAACTTGACCCTGCTATGTGATGCAGTGGCAAAAAATGACAATAATATTTTAGCCTGCATTCACAGAACCATAATTTCCAAGGCAGGGAAAGCAAAAGTTCCACTATATTCTGCATTAGTGAGGCTGAACCTGAAATACTGCATTCAGTTCTGGGCACCTTATTTTAAGAAGGATATGACAAGTTGGAGTAGGTTCAGAGAAGGGCAGCAAGGCATGGGAAACACAACATGTAATGAAAGGTTGAGAGAGTTGGGCATGTTTAGCCTGGCAAAGAGAAGACTAAACAGTGACATAATCAAATATCTAAAGGACTGTCACAGAGAGGAAGGTGTAGAAGAGAAGTATGCGAGAAGACATGATAGCCATGTATACATATGTGAAAGGGTGTCATAAGGAAGAGGGAGCAGACTTGTTTTCTGCTGCCCTTGAAACTAGGACTCAGAACAATGGACTCAAAGGAAAGGATATTCTACCTGAACATTAGGAAGAACAGACTGTACAAGCTGTTCAACAGTGAAACTCTGCCTAGGAGTGTGGTGGAAGCTTCTTCATTGGATACTTTTAAACAGAGGCTGGATGACCATCTCTCAGTGATACTTTGTTCTTTTTCTGCATGGCAGGGGATTGGACTAGATGGTCCATGTCATCCCTTCCAACTCTTATTATATGATTCTATGCTTTATTTTCTGCTGCTCCAGAGGGTGCAATTGCAGTCTACAAGAGGAAGATTACAAAGAACTTCTTGACAGTAAAAGTGATTTGACAACAGGACCAATTAGATAGAGAGGTGGTGGGGTCTGTTTCTCTAGATGTCTTCAAAAGGGACTAGAAAGCTACCTTCTGAAGATGCTTTATCTGGATTTTCCTACATTGAATGGGAAGTGGATTCAATGGCCTGTGATTCTATGACAAATCCAAGTAAAAGCTCTCTGCTTTCCCTCATTTCTGTTGATAACACATCTGAGCAAGCTACCTTACCTGCACTTCTACTCTCCTCCTCCCCATATAGGCAAAGTATAGGAGATTGCAGAGCTGCCACATACACTGCCCACAGAAATGTAGGCAGGTGTGAAGAATGTGCAGAAGCCTTTTTCCTTCTCCATCTCTTTCCCAGTTACTCTAAATCACGCCCAAGTCAGTCTCAGATAAACAGCCCCTTCTCCTTGAAACACTCTCACAGCCTATACCTACCCAAGTATACAACCTTTGCATCTGTTTGGGGCAGCTAGTCTGGTAAGACTCACACACGCAGCCAACCCATATGTTCATACAGTGTCTCTGGCTTTCTAGCAGCAATCAGAAACTCTTTCACACAGAGAGCATGAAGGAAGGCAGAAAAGGCAGAGGCTGTAGCTACTGCCTCTTTCTCTTCTTACATATTCCCCTCTCTATTTTTTTCTTGGAGAGGATGTGCCCTTTCATTACTGTGTCCTCTTTTAAGGATATGCAGATAGAAATACATAAAAGCCTTTCTCCTGATTCTCTATCTTCTCCGAAAGCATCTGATTGGAGCGGAAAGATGGATTACATAGGCCATTGGTCTAATACAGTAGCGTACTTTGTTATGTTCTTAATGCGTGGAATCACTATGGAAGTTTGGAAACTGTAATAAAGAAACATTTCTTGATCACATGAAATGTATTCTGCTTGGTATACTTTCTTCAAAGCTTCAAAATCAATGCACTACAGTCCTCCTCAAGGATGCTGAGTTGGATCTTCAGTGTTCATCCATAATGCCTTAAAACCTTTTTATGCTTGTATTCAAAAAATGCTTGAACAGAACTCTTGATTTCTCACAAGTTAGATTTCTCATTTTAACTGCCAAGATAGAGATAACTGCAGCCAACAGCAACACTCTTCAGCTTTTCCCTTGATGCCTCAAACTTCAGCTCCCATAACCCACAGTTATATGGTTATATGACAATTACAGGATTTGTCAGTCCCTCTGGAGGAACCTGAGATGCAAGATTTCCATAGTTCAGCTGCAGTAGTTGAACTTTTCCTCCTGCAATTGAGGTTTTTGTTTTTTTCTTCCCCATTTCTTTCCAAACGTCACCAGTTTGTTTCCAACCCATTGATAATTCGAGTTTCTGTTTCTCTTCTTAAACTGTTCCTTGCTGTGTTGACTTTTACCCAGGAGAGTCAGCGAAATGACAGCCTTTCATAGAATGAATGCACTTCCATGAAGTCAGGTGGTCCCTGATTCCACATGAGCTACATCTCAGTTTTTTAAAATGCCAGCCGGGAAGAACATTACATTGCATTGACTGATATGTACATTGTTAAATACGGGAAGAGAAGGGCATTTGACATTTCAAAAGACTGTTCACTGGCAGGAAAAACTTCAGATGAAATAAAAGAGGAAGAATGCCTTGTACAGTCAAATTGTGCATTGACAACCTTCACAAATAATAGTCGAGATTGTAACAAGTGGGTGCCAGTCTGGCCTCTTTAGGCAGCCAAAGGCATCGCTACATGCCCCACATCACCTGGATCCAAATGAGGGCGATCAGATGGGGGGGGGGAGTGTGAATGTGCATAGTGTGCGCAGCTTCCCCCCATAGATTGTACAGCAACACGGGATCTCTCCTTCACCCATGGAGCCGGCATGGCATCATGTGATGGAAGCCAGGCAGCTGTGTAGATGACCTGGGATAAAATTGGCACATGCTGCCAATTTTGGTCCTTTGTGATGAGGTTATTTTAGCTATAAATAATAGACAATAAAAATAACCATGTATTTTTTGGAAAGAACTATTGGATGTCATAATTTCACTGATAACATATCTTCTTACAGGCTTATTACACAAACAAATGGCACTGGACTATACGTCATTACAAGTGATTCTAAGGACTATAGCAGGGGTCCTTAAACGTTTTAAGCAGACTATAGCTTGGACTTGTCTAGAATCATGAAAAAAATAATATTTGCTTCATATCTGCTGTGATCCACATACAAAGGATTATTGATGATCTGGTTGGAATGCAGTATTTTTACACACCAGAAGACTTTAATCTGATTCCAAATAGCCAGGACTTCAGCCATATAATGCTGGATCAATTAGTGCCTGAACTGATCCTAAAACAGACAAGTAGCCTGTGAAGCTGTTGTACTAAGGGCGGACATGGGAAGAACTGGCATGGGTTAATCTCTTTGGGAATGACAGATCAGTTTGACTTTGTAAAAGTTACCTCAAATGTACCTTAAAGGCCAGTGTTCTTGTGACGGTGGTCTAAACTGCTGGTGATCAGGATGCTGTAGGATGATGCTTAAACTTTCAACATCATCCTGCAGCACCCTGAGCACCAGTAGACCTCAACTGCTTGGTTAGACTGCTCACTGTTACGGTAGGTTTGGGGACATTTGCAATAGTGCATAGTTGTAAACACGAATATCAAATAGTTAATGTAGTGTAAATCTAGCTTGTATATTTGTAACTGCTCAACAGGATGCTAAACCAGTTTTCATCCTGTTCCCCACCCCTCAATTCCTCACACTTAATGTGATGTGGCCTTTAATAAGGAAGCAGGAAATATAAACATAGCTCCCCTCCTCCATCTCTTTGTTGCTTGTGCTGGAAAACGATTGTCTGCTCCAATGCTGCACTAGCAGTGGCTCTTTTTATATTTATTTTCATGTTACTTTGGCCAGTGTACAATTCACATCACATTGACTTGATGCTTTGATGGGCTTCCTCCTCTACTGTTACCTTTGCAGTCCAAACATTTATGCACCTTTGAGGGATTTCCAGTTGCACATTCCTTTTGATACATGGCATCTTCTCAAAACTCCCCCCATGTTTTGGTAGTAATCCTCTTTCCTTGCTCCTACTGCCTTCATTTCAAAAGCATAGGGTTTCCATTGTGCTTCTTCATCATATGATGGATCCCCTCCCCAGGCTATCTGCAGAACTCCAACTTTTGGGTTCCTGTCACTCATTTTGCAATTTTACCCTCAAGATCTCTCTCTGGATCTAGTACTCGAGTATCAAGGTTTGCTGCTTTGATCAGTGGTTTCAACATGGCACAATGTGTCCCTTTCTCACTTTCCATTTTTAAATGTAAATAATCAAATAGTATTAGAAAATAAAAACAGTAATTATTTATTATATAGGGTTGTCATGTCTAGCAAAGACTTGGCATGATTATGGATGAAAGTCAAGGCAGGAAATGCAAAGACAGGTTTACAGCTAAACATTTAGAAAACAAAAATAATGACGACATAAGATTTATATAACTTTAAAGTAGACAATGAAATGAAGACACTGAAATAGTTTAAGATTCTTCATATCTTGGCTTAGTCATTAATCAGAATGGAAATTGCAGTCAAGAAATCAGAGGAAGACTAGGACTTGGAAGAATTAGACAAGAACCTGAAGGGTAAAAAATATGTCACTGAATATTTAAGTTAGGAATATCACTGCATTTTCCACTTTTTTGTAGTTTTATGACAGTTGGAAAGTGAAGAAAGCTGATAGGAAGAAAACTCATTTGAAATGTGGTGCTGGGAAAGAGCTTTACAGATACCATTGACTGCTAAGAAGACAAATAAAATAGGCCCTAGAGCAAATCATGGCCCAACCTTCTCTACAAACGATTGTGCTTTGGCCACATCATGAGAAGACACAACTTGCTAGAGAAGACAGTAATGACTGATAAGAAAGAAGACATGAGGAAAGGAAGAAGACCATAGTACAGATCGATAGACTCAATCAAGGAAGCGACATCCATGAATCTGCAAAACCTGAGCAGGGCTTTGAAGGATAAGATTACTTGGTGGTTTCTCATTCATAGGGTTGCCATAAAGTCAAGTTCATGGCAGGTAACTAGCTGTTTCAAGTCATTTACAACTGTCTTCTTTCAACTTGTTGACTTATTATCTCTTGTATTTGCTTAAGTTATTTGTACTAATTTTTTTATTGTATGCCACTCTCAGATCCTGAGATATATGGTAGATTCCAATCAATCATTCAACAAAATATTCTCTCTCTCTCTCTCTCTCTCTCTCTCTCTCTCTCACACACACACACACATACACACATCCCAAATAACATAGACCTAAAACCCATATAAGACTAATGAAGTGAAAATCTCTGTTAGCATAGTTGTAGATTATTACATGTTTGGGAAAGTGATTGTGTAAAGAAGATATGTACCCAGTTTTTACCGAGTTACTCAAGCAACACACCAGATATTGAGGTTAACAAATGTCAGGAGATTCAGGAAGTGATTGCAGAAGGAGAGGTAAGCAAACAACACCTTCATCTCTTGGCCTCAAGCCTGTAAGGTGCCTGGAATAATTGCGTCAGTTGAACCATTGATAATTTAGCTCTGAGCAAGGCCACGTCATATTTTGTTTTGTTGTTCCTGTTGAGTCCTTGTGCAACACCAAGTACAATTTCAAGCATTCAATAAATAAACTACAAAGACCGGTACATACTTAATTCTAAATTTAGCATTTTTAAGCTTGTGAAGTATAAATACTTTTTTCCTGACTCACCAGGAGAGGAAGCAGTGATTTGACAAGAACCTTCCCTTAGGCATGATTTATTGGCAAAGTCATGAGGAAATTAAAACTGGACTGACAATTGGGAAAATTAGACTTAAAACATTCTTATCTGTGGAACTTTTTTGAGTGACACCACCATAATGCACTGTGGCGACAGCATGTGTATTTGAAGCATTAGCCTTGTCATTAGAGATATATATAAATGTCACATTTCAAATTAGTGGTACGCCACTAGAATTATTAGATTGGCTTTCCGGGGGAAGCTGGATGTGACAAGAAGAGAAAAATGAATGCTTCCCAGCAAGGGAGATTTTTTTTTTGTTTTGCTTCAAAGTCAAATGGTACATAATAACCGAAGGGTCGAAGGTGACTTGCATAATAGTAAATGTATAACCACCAACATATCCTTTTGTCATCATGGGAGATTTTAACTTATATTGACTTGCATTTTAACTTAATATGAGACTTGCAGGAAGCAGCAATGGGCCACAGTATAATGGAGCTAGGCTCACAGTGTCAAAGCAGACATTGTCTTATTAGCAGAGATCATCAGGTTATCTACCATCTGCACAGCTCCTTGGTTTTCCCTGAGATGCTCTGGACACCTTACAGGAAGTATTTTCTGCAGCTACAAACAGTACTTGTCAACTATCTGTGTGGTACTTGTGTTGTAATGCAAAGTATTTTGAGTGACTTGCCTTGAATAGGAAACAAAGATTAATCCTTTACCTTTATATAAAAAAGACCTGTTCCTTGTGGAGAAGTAAACTGATAGAAAGATTTTGATGATCTAAATCAACACAACTGCATGCACTTTTGGCACTATGCCACTATGTGAAGCTGTACTTCACTGGTCTTGGAGAAATTAAAATAACCTATACTGCATATTGTCTTCCCTCCACTTAGTTTCCTATGTGAGAGTCAAGGTATCCTTGTGCAGGTGAAGGTAAAGGTTTTCTGCTGACATTGGTCCAGTTGTGTCCAACTCTGGGGGTTGGCGCTCAACTCCATTTCTAAGCTGAAGAGTCGGTGTTGTCCATAGACATCTTCAAGGTCATGTGGCTGGCATGACTGCATGGAGTGCCGTTACCTTCCTGTCAGAGCAGTACCTATTAATCTACTCTGTTCTGTTGTGTGCTGGGCCTGTAAAGAATTTCCTTTAGAACAGGACGTGCAACCTTTGCCCAGCAGGAAGCCAGGGGGACCAAAAAGAAGCTCTCAGGGATTTTCACCACAAATAGTTTTTAGATGGCTTGTGAAGTATAACGAAGTCCTTTATTAATGAACAATCAAACAGAAGCTTCTCTTGTCTTCAATAAAGTTAAACAAATACTTCCAGGCTTTTAAGCAACTGGTGGCTTCCTAATCTTGTCCTTGAAGGACAGGCAATTGTCTTCAGTAACTATTTCTTTTACTTTAAGGAAAATCCCTTTTTAACTTCTCCCAGGCTGACTGTAATCTAATCCTTACTGATGTGGGCTCCACTACCGGGTCGATCTGCGTTTCGAACACCGAGTGGACCTACCAGTAAGGCTAGTAGATTCTCCAGCTGGAGTTTTGAGGTCTTCCAAACTGTTTGCCCTCTGAAATTCCTCAAGGCTTTAGAGCTGTTTCCCTGGAAATCTTCGGAAAACTTTGGAGGCTCTTAAGACTGTTCTCCCCCAGAAAGTCTTAAGGGTTGAAGCTTTTGTACAGGGGAAGCTTGCACACATCCTGTACATTAGCTTTCCTTGCTGAGACTAACTAAAAAAATGGCTCCCTTCCCTGCCCAATTGACCTGAGCAAGGGGCGGAACCAAACTTAACGATGATGGACAGGTGACTTACCCTATGACTGCAACCAAAGGAAGCCACCTATCTGCAGAATTCCTGGAACCTTGGACTGCAAGCAAACATTTAATACAAAGCAAATAAAATTGGAGCTCCTGGTACAGCCGTAACAGAACACACTCACATTTGCATGTTTTCAAACTGCTAGGTTTTCAAACTGCTAGAAGCTGGAGCTAACAGCGAGCGCTCACACCACTCCCTGGATTTGAACCTGTGACCTTTTGGTCAGCAAGTTCAGCAGCTCAGTGCTTTAATCCACTTCGTCACCAGGGGCTCTGATCCTTGTGCAAACTATCCTTACTCAGTGCTTCCTAAATTATCTCTGGTATTGCCATTTTCTCCTAATATACTTGGGACTGACATTGTATTTGTGTCCATTAGCTACAAATGTTTCTTTCCAGGGATCTGCAGTTGATGACTTGTGGACCAGCACCAATTTAGAAATTACTACTTTGATTATAAATTATTGATGTTTCTTCCTCTAATTTTCATACTTTCTTTGACCAGGTCTAATCTTGCTTTCTACATGATGTATTCTGCCCACAAATTAATCAGTTACAGTGATACAATGTATTCTTGTCTGAGTCGCTTTCCAATTGAAACCAATTCTCTTTTCTACATATCTGTCCTGACAGTGACCTCTTGTCCAAAGCATAGGATAGTCAAATATTATGGAAGCCCCAATTCTTTTAAAGGGATCCATAGTTTTTCATGATTTTTATTTCTTGTCCGCCTCTCCTCACGGCTCGAGGGATTATTATCCCCTATGGTTACTCCTCACCCCAAAGTAATGAATTATAGGCAGTGTCATTGTATGTAACATGTTTTCCCCGGTATTGCCCTGGATGTCAGGCAACAGGGGTAACAGGGCATCTGCTTCTGGATTGAATTCTAGATTTTAAAGGATGTAACCAAGCTCCCAGACCTATCCCCCAATAGGTTCGGCATTTAGGACAGCTCCTTTAGGGTCTGAAATCAAATCCAGGATGCATATAAACAGTAAATTAATCCAGTTTGACACCACTTTAACTGTCAAGGCTCAGTGCTGTGGAGGGGATTCACCACAGGTTGGAAAGGAAATCTCTGGCTATATAATATATAATATTCAAAGATGAACAAGTCATTTGAGGGCACAAAATGTCATAAATAATATTCATTCATCCATTCTGATCCCTTATTCAAAACTGTAATAAAAATAAAAAAAGGAATATATTATTATACCATTTCAGAACCAACTAAATAAAAGTAGGATTATGAATTACCATATACACACAGTTACATTGTTTGATTTCTTATTGCTCAAAAAGACCATAAGTGGTTTCCAATTTTTCCAAAAGTTTTCAAGTGGTTTATCCTTTAAAACCCACATTAGTTTTGCAATTTGAGCTAACCCAGGAACTGTAATGTAAACTGTATTTGATGAGTGGCCAGAAGTGTCTTTATGGTCATCTGTGTCTGACTAAGAGTTGCAGGAAACTCGTGCCAGAAGAGGGAGAACAGATTTGCATTTGCCTTGATATTATTGTGTCGTTTACTTTTCAGCAGCCCTTTCTTTGCCAAAATCCTCCTTCCCTCCCCATAACCTTCATTCCAAACACACTAGTATTTCCATTGTGTGTATAAATCAATCTTATCCAACAAATTGGTGAAAAGATTTCTGACGGTTGAGTTTTCATTCCTGTTCTGACCATTTGTTCTCTGCAACCCAAATGCAATCTTATATCTTGGCAAAAGGAACAGAGGCAGAGAGAATATGGGATCACTGCCAGTCAGCTGCAGTTGTCATTCTAGCTCTTTAAAAGCAGGCCCAGTTGGAATAACTTTTCCAGGCTTGCCTGGCGGTTTGTTTTATGAATGCTTAGAAAAGCACGGGATTCAGTGAGCTCTGTTTGGTGAGTTAATTATTGCATGGAAATAAATCTTCCAGCAGCAGGAGAGTGCAGGCCTGAATGTTAAGAGCAGACAAAGGGAAGAGTGAGGACCAGGCTTGGCCTCTGACACTGGGAACAGTCGACTGTGAAGCCTGCACAAAAGATCCAACCACTATAAATAGCTGGATACTAAATATGTGTGATCATCTTTTCTTTTAAGGAAATTTCCTAGACAAGACTTGACAAAGCTGCTGTATTTCCAATTACCTTAAAAATCATTTAGTAGCACATGAGAAAGGTCACCATTTCTGATGGATTGCACTACACTTATTAGAAAGCCCCAACTATCTTTTTGTTGTTACATGCTTTCAAGTTTACTCTAAGGGAGCATCTATACAGTAGAACTAATGCAGTTTGACACCACTTTAACTGCCATGACTCAATGCTATGGGCTTCATAGTTTGGTGAGGCAACAGCATACTTTGGCTGAGAAGAAAATAAGAAAGCTAAAGGCATTGTAATACTACAAGTCCCATGATTCCATAGCATTGAGCCACAGCTGTTAAAGTGATGTCAAACTACATTCATTCCGAAAAGTAGATCACCCTAATTAAAGCCAATCCTGTCATAGGATTTTCTTGTCATGCTTTATTCAAAGGAAGCCTGCCACTGCCTATTTCTAAGACTGAGTGGGTGTAACTTGCCCAGGGTTGTTGGAAATAGCAACCTTCCAAGCCTCCACTAACTGTTTGTAAATGTATATAATTGTCAACCTATATTGTATGAACATTTTGGTTTGCCAGTTGGACTGTACCCTATTTGCTGTGGAAGGGGCTTCAGACACAAGACTCCATTTTTGTTATATAGTATGCTTTTAGACTTCAATGGAGGTGGATGCAGTTTGTCTCTTTTCAGACGTCAGTCAGTACAATTAGGCAGTTTGGACTACATCTAGATGCTTAAAGACATGTACTAGCATGCTGAATATATACAAGTTGTTTATGAGTAAACAAGATACATTATTTCTCAAAGAAGACTTTGTTCTTATCTCTGAGTGCATATTTTAACTAAGAGGTTTCAATGGAGTGTATATCTTTTGGGCAATTACAACTGCAAATTTCAGCTCTGATGAAACAACCATCCTCTGCTAACTAAATATATTTTTGTAGTGGCATGTCTTTATCCTTGGCAGTTTATTTTTTTATTTACAGTATTTATAGCCCGCCTTTCTCAGCCCTAAGGTGACTCAAATACATGGTTCTTCAGTTTAACAGATGATTTACCTGTGTGCCATTGCATGAATTCTTATGAATATCACTTGATCAAAGAGTTGACTTATAACAAGGTCATGCTTTTCTTGACTAGTGGTTTTCAAAACGTGGTCTCTGCATGTTCATGGAGATTCACATGTGCCAAACAGATGTGACATCGTTTTTAGCCTTTTGATAAAGTTACAGTGCATTTTTTTCCTCCCCTTCAATGGACTGTCACCTTGTCATGGTGAGGGGGCTTGCGTGTTCCGATGAACCTGTGGGCACAACGACTGGAGTCGTGCACTCCCAGGAATGGCCACGGGGGAGGTTCCAGACCAAGCACAGTCCGAAGACCCAAAGACCTCAATGGCGGAGCAGGCGGAGGATAACATGGCTGTGAAGGCAGCAGAAGGCTGCAACAGATTGAGAAGCCATGGCCGTCTTGTTAAATTATGCCACCCGTGAAACCTCACTCTGTGAAGACTGTGTGTTGATCAGTTGTGCACTGACCTCCACACATTAAAAAAAATCATGCACAGGCATCTTCCAAGGGAAAATAAAAACAAACCAACAAAAGTCCCATGGCCAGTGGCGACAGGGGCAGGACTGTGAAATCTGGAAGCCCCTAGTCACAGACTGGCACATGGGCGATGGATACGGACTCAGTCGTTCTACCTCAAGGTCCGAGGCAGTTGAGTAGTTCGGCAGCTGTATCCATGACTGGCAGCAGTTCTCAAGGGATTCAAATAGGAGTAGAGGAAGGTCCATTTGGGCTTCAGAAAGCAAAATCTCCAGAGGTGGCATGCTAAGGTTCCAATGTTGACATGAGGGCATGGGCTTGTCCCCAATCCACCAGTTACTTTGGTATCACTGTGTGCCCACAAGAGACATTGTGCAAAGCAATAAAAGTGGGGAAAGACAGGGCCAGCATTACCTTGAGACAGAGTGAAGCAGCCACCTTTGGTAGCAGATGCTGGGTATCAATAAAGCCAGCTTTGCAGCCTTTGTAGCATTTTGTTACAAGATAGATCTCTTGTGTTTCATTGAGCCTGTTCTGCACTCACAAAATTAGCCTGCTGCCCTCTGTTGAGTTGAAGGAAGATGCTCTTCACATCTTGTCAGAGTTCATGTTCCTTTGAAGGTTCCTTGGAGAGCTCATCTTCCTTAGAAGACAAGGAAAACGTATGGCAGTCAAGTCCTCCATCAGGAGTTCAGCTTAATTAACAGCCAACTTCTCTTTCAGTTCAGCCTGATGAGCAGCCAACTCCTCCTCTACTAGTTCAATAAGATGAGGAGCTAGAGGAAAGATTTCCAAACCCTCATGAAAGAAGATGCCTTCAGTATATGGCACAGCCATATACTGAAGTCTGATGCACCCTGTAAATACAATCAGGCATGTGGTCTCAGTCTGAGTTGGGTCAGAGTCTACACCACATGTCAAAGTCATTTTCTCTCACAGGCACTTGGAAATCCTTCCTTTGGCTCCGCTACTTGCTAAGGTGGAGAGCTGTTCATCATGCTGAACTGCTGGATGAAGATTCAGATGACCTCAGTCTTCACTTCTGAGGAAGACAAATCCTTCAGTGTAGGGGAGCCATATCACCTCTACTGCCACAGCTAGGATCTTTGGCTTCTGGACAGGGAAGCTATCTTAATTTTGTCTCAGACAGCCAAATATTTTGGACATCCTTGGGAGGCAGAGACATAAAGTCCTTCTCCCCCATGCTTCATATTCTGTACTAGCTGTACCTTTCCATTCCAATGAAACTATATGCAACACAATGAGCAGTAATTCCATCTTCCCTTGTCTGGAATGGTGGGATGCAGTTGTTCTCATCAGGAGCTGAGGCAGTACAAGCAATCTTTTGGCTTCCTTTTGTCTGTCCTGCTTTCTGGGTGATGAGCCACAGGAAACTCCAGAATTTCCTGTAGCATTAGGATCACAGAAATGTTTCACTGTCTACCATAAATGTACTAGAAAAGACAATTTCCTGAAGGGCAGCCATGTTGACCTCTCCAGTGAAAACAGCCAAGGGTGTATGTGGCACCGTGAAAACCCAACCAATTTATTTGTGGCTCAGACCTCTGTGAATTAGATCCCTGTTTCATTAGTAACAATACCAGTGAAAACAACATAGAGAGAAGTTGAAGCTAGAGGCATCTTTCCCAGAAAAAAACAAAAAACAGAAAGGACTGAATAGCCTGAAGCATAGAAAATGGAGAGGAGTTGTCTCTTTCTGATCCAGAGGCAGCATCTGTCACCTTGAACAGCTCCAGGAATACAAGCAAGGTAATGTGAGAAATCAATAAATATCCTGCATTGTGCATGTCATGGCCATCCAGTCTACTGTGCCTCTATAAAGAAAGCAAAGCTCCAGGTCTGCTAATAGTGTGACAAGGCTGGATTGGTCAGATTAAATCCAGATTCTATGCATTCTATCTTATGCCCATAGGGCTATTAGCTAGCCAGATTCTAAGATATCATTTTTTAAAAGGAAGGACAATATAACCATAATTCAAGATGATGCCCTACCTATAAGACAAAGTTCAAAAGAACTATGGTTTGCTAGAAAGTTTAAAAACAATTAAAGAGTGGGTTTGTTGTTATATCTGTAGCAAAGCGGCTAGTAAAATGTGTACTAGACATTGCTACTGTTAAGCAGATTGAGAATTGGGTGACTGGCTGAATCCAAAGGGTACTAACCTGTGGCTCCACCTCTTCCTTGGGGAAAAGTGACCTGTGGGATGCCACAGGGATTTGTACTGGGTCCAGTGCTATTCAACATATTTAGCAATGACCTATTACTTCAACACACTAGATAATGAATCCACTATAAATATGATTGCTTTAGCATATGAACAAGATAAGTGAATCACTGATTAAATCTTGGAAGGCCAACACATTGTTCATTGAAAACACATTCATCAGACTACCAAAGACCAACTGGATATATGGACTTTGTCTGATGGCCAATATTAAAAATCAAATGGAATACAGAATTAGAAGCTCCAGTCTGTCTGCAAAAACAAGACTGGGAGCAGATTGTGGAAAGGACCATGAACTGCTAGTAAAAAAATAGTATCCTCCCCTTTACACTGAACCACAATTCAGTGTGTCAAAGTTCAGAAATGACAGCAACAAGAGATATTCAGTATCAGGCAGTCCAGTGTTATGAAACTACAAACAGAACAGTCCAAGCAGTCAAAACTGCAGAAGCAATAAACAATACAAGAATCATAAATTCAGTATTTACAATAGCCAAGTTAGGTTGTTGAAAGGTGAACTGAAAGATTGTTTCCGGTAGATTCATTGAAGGAAACTCCCTGCTTCTAAAGGCATCTAGGTCAGCCAACACCCATATTCCAGATAGTATTTAAAGAGTGCACATGTAGTCTTTTAGTATTTTACATTTTCTCCTCTTTCGGGGACAGGAGGATTTTCTTCCAGCTCCTCCTCTTGCTAAATTGGAAAAAAAGACTCTGCTGACTTTCATGCATCTGCTCCTGCTGCAGTATGTCTGCTTTGTCTTCCAAGGATGCATGACAATGAGAATAAAACTAAACAAGTACACAAAACCAAAATACAACCTGTAGAACATTTCTGTAGAAGTTAAAGTGAACATAAAAAATTAAGTTTCACTATTAAGCCTAATAGACCAGGAGCCAGAGAAATTCTGGACTGAAACCAGGGACACTGTCAGGGAAGAATCCATAAAGACACTATATGAAGCCAAAAAGAAAGAGAAGCCTCAATTGAAGACAGATGAATCTCTCCAAGCAGTTAAGAAAGGATGTGAAGCAAAAGTCAAATGGTACAGGAATAGGCTCAAAATTTTGAATGCCATTGTTTATATTGACTTCTGCAAAGGGATAATGGGCATTACTACAACAATAAATGCAAAGAAACAGTATAAGAGATCTCTTCCACAAGTTCTGAGACACCAAAGGAAAAGAGTGGAGATGGTCTATAACCTGCAGTGGAACTCATAATATGACCTTAGTGCAATTAAAAAGATGATAGAACCAATACAGTGAAGAACTCTAAATAAGAGATGAAAAGGTTATAAACTAATTCAAGGAAGATCCATTTGAAGATGAACTCACAATTTTAGAAAATGAAATAGAACAGTCCAGAAGCTGGTAAAAAAATCAGTGACAGACAGCATATCAATAGAGCTATTTCAAAATACAGTGATTCAATCCACACAAGTTCTAAGCAAAATCTGCCAACAAATATGGAAAACAAAGCAATGGCCTATGAACTGGAAATGCTCAATAGACATTTCATTCCACCAGAAAAAGGTACACTATGGATTGCAGTAACCTTCAGACCATTGTATCAATTCCTGTGTAAACAAACAAATGCTTTCAAAAAGGATATTGACTATATGTAGAGTGAGAATGGCTATGTGCCCAAGCTGAGTCCACTAAAGGAAGGGGCACTGGGGATCATATTACAAAAAATGCATTGGGGGACGAAGCATATCAAAATATTTCAGAAGAAAATCAGCTTGTGTTTTTTACATTATAGCAAAGTACTTGAATGTGTAGATTATGGAAATACTATGGTTTGCTGATAAAGTAATAGGTCTGATCTCACAACCTCTGAGGATGCCTGCCATAGATGTGGGTGAAACGTCAGGAGGGGATGCTTCTGGAACATGGCCATACAGCCCAGAAAACTCGCAGCAACTCCAAGATTTTGGCCATGAAAGCCAAAAGTACCACTGTTTTATGGATTTTTGCATGGTCAACACAGTTACCCTTGGATATGTTTTGCCAGTCACCACTTGGGGTATTTCAACAAGGGAGTTGTGTAATCCCTGTAACCCTTTACACTCAATAACCTGGCTGCAGCTGAGTCTACACTGACCATAAAATTTCTAATGGCTTACCCACATAGAGCATGTTACATTTATCCAAACAGGATGTGTTATTCAAACAGTAGCTAAAGCATGTGTTACTATAGCCAGATGAGGCCGCCCATGCAAACATAGTAAATGTAATCATACTTGTTACTTGGGTGGGGGAGGTAATAACAGAAAACCAGTTATTTGTGATTAGTTACCTCCAAGCTCTGTTTCCAATCCCTTGAATATCTCAACCTATACAAATAGCTTAAATGCATTTGGGAATTTTGGTGCATTTCAGAATTCACTGCAGAGCTGTTCTGCAAGAAGAGTACCTTTTTCTTCTTATCAATAATTCAGAATTGAAAGTTGTTCATGACAACTCCAAGAAAATGCCACTTGGCTAGAGCACGGAAATTTCAAGTTTAAGTGGGGGCGGAGATGAAAAGAAAAACATAAACAGAAAATTACGAGCCTCTACCATCACTTAAAGCATGTACTTCCCTTTAGTTTTCTTCTTTCAGGCATACAGTAAAGCAGTTTCTTTCCTACTAATGTCACTCTTTTTATTAAATCTGAATCATGTATGACTATTTGACTATTATGCTAGCAGAGCACAGGGATCTAGTGCTGTTTTATATGAGATTTGCGTTGTGAATTGCTGTTAAGTATACTTTGTACAAGCTGCTAGTACATTGCATGTTGTAGTACTATAGCATAGATACTACATTCATTCTTATGATTATATAACTGCATCTATCGGACAGATGGCAAGCTATTTAACCTCAGCAGACTGAAAGCCAAAACCAAGGTTACAACATCTGTCATAGAACTCCAGTATGCTGATGACAATGTCATCTGTGCGCATTCAGAAGAAGACCTACAAGCCACTCTAAACACCTCCGCAGAAGCATATGAGAAGCTCGGCCTGTCATTGAACATTGAGAAAACCAAAGTGCTCTTCCAGCAGTCACCAGCCAATCCCTCTCCAATGCCAGAGATACAGCTTAATGGTGTAATGTTAGAAAATGCTGACCATTTCTGCTACCTTGGCAGCCACCTCTCCACCAAAGTCAGCATCGACACCAAAATACAACACCACTTGAGCTCTGCGAGTGCAGCATTTTTCCAAATGAAGCAGAGAGTATTTGAGGACCGGGAGATCCGTAGGGATACCAAGGTGCTTGTTTATAAAGCTATTGTCCTCCCAACCCTGCTATAGGCCTGCGAGATGTGGACTGTCTACAGACGTCACATGCAACCTCTGGAACGATTCCATCAGTGCTGCCTCTGAAAAAGCCTGCAAATCTCTTGGGAAGACAAGGAGACAAATGTCAGCATGCTGGAAAAAGGAAAGACCACCAGCACTGAAGCAATGGTCCTCCCCATCAACTCCGTGGGACCGGCCACCTTGTCCGGATGCCTGACCACCGTCTCCCAAAGCAGTTGCTCTACTCCGAACTAAAGAATGGAAAAAGAATGTTGGTGGGCAGGAAAAGAGATTTAAAGATGGGCTGAAAGCCAACCTTAAAAACTCTGGCATAGACACTGAGAATTGGGAAGCCCTGGCCCTTGAGTGCTCCAAGAGGTCAGCTGTGACCAGCAGTGCTGCAGAATTTGAAGAGGTACAAATGGAGGGTGAAAGAGAGAAACATGAGAAAGAGAGAAAGGCGTGTCAAGCCAACCCCGACCTGGACTGCCTTCCACCTGGAAACCAATGCCCTCACTGCGGGAGATGATGGAGATCAAGAATAGGCCTCCATAGTCACCTACGGACAGAGGCGGCCCTAGGTAATTTTCAACAGTAAGCAAACAGTATTTTGGTGCCCCCCCCCCCCCCAACCAATCACTGATATATATTTTCTGTTCGTCATGGGAGGTCTGTGTGCCATATTTGCTTCAATTCCATCATTGGTGGAGTTCAGAATGCTCCTTGATTTTAGGTGAACTATACATCCCAGTAACTACAACTAGCATATGTCAAGGTCTATTTTTCCCCAAGAGCGTCTCAAGAGTGCCCCTGGGCAAAATCAACTATACTTCAAATGCTTACTTTGCGTAATGAGTTGAGCCGCCCCTGCCTACGGACCCACCTTGGAGTATTATCCTACTCGGACAGTGAGGGATCACCTAAGTAAGTAAGCATTACTTTTTGTTGTATAGTGGCCTCTTGCCCCTGTTCAAGAGCTAGTCAGAGGGTGCTGTGGTTTTTAACTTTGAATATGTTTTGATGGATTTAAACTATTATTATTTAGTGCTGTTTGTGTTTAATTCTATTTTAATGGTTGCATATTTGTATATTTTAAATTGTAAACTAATGCTTTATGTCAAGCTGCTTTGAATCCCCTCTGGGGAGATAAAGCAGGGTAGTAGTAGTAATAATAATAATAATAATAATAATAATAATAATTTAATTAATTGCTTGTATGTTGTATTTATAATTAAAAGTTTAATTTTTTAAAAAACGCAACACTTTAAAATCATTTGTGGACATGCTTGTGATCTGGGTTGGAATAGCAAGTCTAAATACCAAATCTATCTCCTGACCTCATTGCCCTCCCTGTATTCTTTTGAAATAAATTTAGAAATAAAATGTTACAACTTTCAAAAGCTGAGTGGCAGAAATATTTTCTCTTTATGACTTCATTCCTTAATCCATCCCCCTTAGATTAGGCAGACCATTTACTGTAGGAATATTTGGTATTTATACTGCGCAGAGTGCAGCAAGGCCAGGCAATATGAGTTTGTGGTAGAAAACAGGAGATAAATACCTAGTATGTTCTTCTAAGGTTTTTTAAAAAGGGGAAATGTCACATTTGTTGTTTCAGCAAGTCCACCCAGGTTAGAAGAGATGACAAAAATTGCCTATATTTTAGTTGAAGATCCCTTCAAGTGTGGATGCAAACCATCCTAAGGCAGAGGTCTCATGGACCTTTTCACGGAAAAGGGATATACAAGACTAACTTTTGGAAGAAGGCGTAAAGGCAGGCATTCTTTCTAGATATCTATCTCCACTTCATCACACTAGAGAAAAAATCCACTTTAAATCTGGTTTCCTCTTCCTGCAGAATTCTGGGGTTTGTAGTTTAGGGAGGAGCCTTTAACAGGCAGAAATCGGATTTTAAGTGGATTTTTGTCACTAATTACTCAATGCAAACAATGAAACATTGGTGATTCTGCTTTCAACATTTACACCATCACAGATGATGGGCAATTGTTCACACCACATAATTATACCACTATCATTCTCAGGCAAGATTCTGTAGGATGTAGCCACAAGAGAAAGGTAGAATCATTAAGGCTGTACTTGTTTAATGCAAAAGGGTTCTCCATCACAGTTTCATCTATAAATATAGAAATGGGCCACAAAATGTATGCAAAAGAAGGAGAGAGAAGAAACCACTGGAATATAGAAATCATTAAGGAGTAGAACCCCTCAAATCAGGTGTTCAGGAAACATCATTTTGATCTTTTAAAAAGCAGTAAGAATATCAATAGTCCACAATGTCTTGAAGCATTTGACCAGCCCAGAAGAACCTTTGGTCACAGCTGGCTTATTTGCATACAAGTCAGTTCAGGCAGAACTGTATAGAGAAGAAAATGATCCACAAAACAGGAAGGAAATAGACTCCAAACATAGCAACCTACACAAGAGGGGAAAATACAGAGAGTTATTTACTCATTCCCCCATAGTTCAGGTTACTTATTATGTCCTGGTGCATTTATTTCCAACAAAGCAATCAGATCACTTTAACATCGAACTGTTAGAGTTGAAATGGACTCTGAAATAACCTATAGTTTGATTGCTTTGTTCTATAGATGATGTTGCAACTAGTTGTCATCTGTATTAATTCAACAAACACAGGGGGAAAGGGGGCCCACTTTGTTGACACAGGCATCATATTTCTAAGGTGGTCATCCACCCTGTAAGACACAGGATAGTTCCCTAGCTATCAGAGGACAGCTCCCTATTTGAACTCATCCACTCCATTCTCTAAGTCTGGTTTCAAGATTAAGAATATATCTTTATTATGTATTAATTTGAAACATTTATCCAAATTGTCTCCTAAAACCTCCCAGCCCAGGCATCCTGGATGATGCACAGCACAGAAAGCAAAACTTGGAGCTTTGGGGAGTATTTGGAGTATCTCCCAAATAATAATTCTGCCCACCCCTCCAAAATAAAAAGTTTTCTACGGTTTCTGAGTTTCTAGCACTGTATCTGAGCATTTAAAAACACAGTTGAGGCATCTTAAGGAAAGGATATGTCTGAATTCTGCTACGCCCAAACACGAACACACCACAAATGTCTCAGTAAAATATTTAAATGCACAAAGGAGACTTTCTATGTATAGGCTGTTGTAAGTTTCAGGCTGTATGGCCATGTTCAGAAGCACTCTATCCCGACGTTTCACCTGCATCTATGGCAGGCATCCTCAGAGGTTGTGAGGTTTATGTATACTTTGTATGCTGCAAACTCAACTTTAGTACTGGGTTTTCAATTTTGACTCATGTGTTGAAACAGCATGCCACCTTTCAAAGAAAACACAAGGAAACAGAAGAACCAAGTTTTCACCTGTTTAGTGGTGGCTGTATTTTATTCTTTAAACAAGTTTTTTTCCTGGTTGTCCTGCTTTATAAAAAGCCCAATGAATTTCAGCCCTTGTGTTATTGACTGGCATTCTTTAGGGTCTACACATTCAATTTAACAATAGCAGAAATGTCTGTAATTGCGGAAAATCTCTCTCCACATAATGGACTATTGTACAATAAAAGGTATTCAGAGAAAAGCAAATTTAGGTAATCTTAGTTTTTGGAAGTAATATTTTTCAAGAAATTGCAAGTGTACAGTTTCTTCACAAGTTTGCAGAAAGATTATGGCACATTGGGTGTTATTAACTGCTGAAATCATTACACTGCAGTACAATAACAAGCATAATAAGTGTTGCCAAAGGCTTTCATGGTCAGAATCACTGGATTGCTGTGAGTTTTCAGAGTTGTATGGCCATGTTCCAGAAGCATTTTCTCCTGACGTTTCACCCCCATCTATGGCAGGCATCCTCAAAGGTTGTGAAGTCTGTTGGAAGCAAGGCAAGTGAGGTTTATAAATCTGTGGAATGTCCAGAGTGGGAGAAAGAACTATTATCTGTTTGAGGCAAGTGTTAATGTTGCAATTGGCCACCTTGATTAGGATTGAATATCCTTGCAGCTTCAAAGCCTGGCTTCTTCCAGTCTGGGGGAATCATTTATTGGGATGTTAGCTGGTCGTGATTGTTTCCTATCTGGAATTGTACTGCTTTCTGAGTGTTCCTCTTTATTTACTGTCTTGATTTGAGAGTTTTTAATACTAGTAGCCAGATTTTAATTGTCATGGTTTCCTCCTTTCTGTTGAAATTGTCCACATGTTTGTGGATTTCAGTGGCTTCTCTGTGTAGTTTGACATGATGGTTATTAGTGTGGTCCAGCATTTCTGTGTTCTCAAATAATATACTGTGTCCAGGTTGGTTCACCAAGTGTTCTGCTATGGCTGACTTCTTAGGTTGACTTAGTCTGCAGTACCTTTCATGTTCCTTGTTTGTTTGGTCGCTGCGTTTGGTGGTCCCTATATAGACTTGTCCCCAACTGCCTGATATATGGTAGACTTTTGCAGAGGTGAGAGGATCCCTCTTGTCCCTTGCTGAACGTAGCATTTGTGTGCTTTTATTTCCTAATCATTGTTATTTAGTTAATACAATTGTTCTGCATATGGAAAACGTAATGCAAACTTATTTGGTTTTTTGTCAACTTCATAATATAGTTTCTAATTAAAATGCACTAGTGGGGGTTATTTTTGTTTCTTTCATTTTTACAGAAACCTCTTTTATAATAATCAAATGAAAATTGTCTCACCAACCTGCTGCCAATGGCAAAACCCTTCCCTCCACTGCACAATTGTCTCTTCTCCCCCTGTGAAAATTGCCTTGTTACACCTCTGCCTCTCCTCAGATGTCGTTCCATAGCTGCATTCATCAAATTGAGTGTTGCTTTAATCTGGGGATTGCTTGAGGATGACTTCATTTGGCAGAGATCCAAAAATGGAGCTTTATGGATTGTAACCTGTAATCTGTCTAACTGCTATGCCAAACAGTCTCCCTGAATACAGTTAAGTACCACTATGACTATGAAAAAAATGGATATAACTATACCATCAAAGCCAGAGCTTTGATGGTATAGTTACAGAGCATCAAGTAATTAACCTGCAACGGACTACATTGTAGTTCATGCTCTGAGAACCATCTGATTGAAGTCATATAGTGAAGGCACATCAGCCATTGCCTTCAACATCACAATACTTTTTTGTGGGGGAAAAAGAGAAATCTAGGATAGCATCTGCAATGATGTACTCTCCAATAACAGGTTCGCAAATCATGATCCTCCAGAGCTTCCAGCAACCCTAAATGTTTTGGCCAAAAATTATGTTTAGGTGACAAGATACTTACATTAATTTATTTATAGCCTAATAGGTTTTAACAGTGAAAGCAAACTTTAAAAGTGCCCCCATAAAGTAATCAATTGCAATGCCATTTCACTTCTAGTTGTCCAAAATGGCAACCATAGTATGATGCCATGGCCTGGTGGGCATCCAGGGCAGCCTCAAATACTGCGATATAACTCTTTCAGTTCTAGAAGATGTTTACCCCTTTGTGTTAAGGCATATTCAAAAAACTTTGTAAACTCATTATTAGATGTTATAAAACAAAGGATTCAAAATCTTGTTATGCACACACATGCATATGGCCTGTGTGATCAATGAAAAAAATGTTTCAATGTTCATTACTAAATTAGGTGTTTCTAAAATATAGTTAGGGGTCTGTATCATAACTATAAGGATATAATAAATTCTTAATTACTTTTCGTCAAGTAATTGCGCAAAGAAGGGAGTCCAACTCCCTTTATTCTGCTAGGCAGGAAAAACACAGTCAAACCAGCCCCAGCAGATGTCCATCCAGCCTTTGAAATAATAATAATAATAGCAACAATAATAACAATAGGAAACCTACTAGGTAAACTTTGGAGTTACTGCCTCTCAACTTTGTCTACCTCATAGGGTTGATTCAACTCCCAACAATCCCTTTCTTTTATCTCAAAGTCCCATTAGAGAACAGGGAGGGGGAGGGGGATCATAGAATCATAGAGTTGGAAGAGACCTTGTCGGCCATCCAGTCCAACCCCCTGCCAAGAAGCAGGAAAATCACATTCAAAGCACCCCTGACAGATGGCCATCCAGCCTCTGTTTAAAAGCCTCCAAGGAAGGAGGAGGAAGAGGAGGCAGCACAAGGCGATAAGCAGAATTCTGGGAAATGAAGTTTGGGAAGGTGAGGACTCCTGTGGCAGAGAATTCACAAGCCCCCCCCCCCCCCCAACTACATTTCCCAGAATTACGCTCACTTCCCATGTTAAAGCACTTGGGTTTTCCCTCTCCAAGTTGGAGAAGTTACCTTTAAAATCGAGGAGCTGCATGGTCTCCAGGTCAAAAGCCAGAGAATTCAAAATGCTCTGCCCTAAACTACATTTCCCAGAATTCTGCTGACTTTCCATGTTGAAGCCTCAATGTGAGTGTGGTGTCTCCCTCTCTCTCTGGGACAGCTATGTGTGGAGGGGTTTCTTCCTTACCCGGCCAGGCATTCTGGCATCCCTCCCTCCCATGTATTTGTCTTAGGTATGTTATGGGCATTTGAACTTTTTGCTCACACATATGTTCTCCTAAATTAAATAGGAAAGGAATGCCATTTACCTCTGCAATTTAACTTATCTCAGGACAGTTCCTGACAAGGAAGAAATCTATGCTGACCCGGGTTTAAAAACCCGGGTCGGGGCGGCCTTCTGTCCCCACACTGGCCTGAAAGCCCGCACTTTCGGCGCTGGGTGGCTAGATGCACTTCCAGAACCTTCACTCCTCGCCCTCTTCTCCTGGTGTGTCATTTCTATGTGCCAGAAGAGCTTCAGCACTAGGTTAATGACAACTGGGTAAGTTATTTTCTTTTTTAAGGGGTTTTTAAGGGGTTATGGGGAGGGGGTTACAGCCCTCTGGATTTTTCAGGCTGATTCAGCTCGGAAAACACAAAAGGGCTGTGTGGAATGCCCCCTCAGAAGTCCCAGGACTTCCGAGGGGTAGTCCACACAGGGCCCATACAGGATTAGACCCGGGTCTTTCAGGAAGACCTAAATCTCATGCAATGCCTAATTTCCTGCTTTGTCCCGAAATAATTTGCTTTTACCAAATGCATCATCTGGATGCCTCCAGTAAAAGTGCACAAATTCACACTTTTTAGGCCCTGTCTGGATGGGCCCTCAGGAAAACAAAGTATCCACTACAAAAGTGAGGAAATAGAAAGGTTTGTGATATTTTCATGGATCTGTAGCTTTTTTTGCCATTAGTGAAAAACACATGGCAAAAAAAGTGACCCGACGAGAAGACTAGTGGAAGCATCTGTCCCCTGGAAAATGTTATTCTTGCATTTGTCCTGGACTACAAACATTCCCTCTCCCTTTTAATCCCCACAGCAATCCTGTAAAGGAGGTTTGTTGAGAAATAATGGTGGCCTGAAGCCACATCATTAATTCCATGACTAAGTAGAGATTTGTGTTAGCAGAGTGAAATTAAACTTGCAGCTGACTGAGTGTGAGATGGCATTTAAGGAGCAAAAGACTTAAGTGGTTACAGATGAAAGGAATCTTTATGAAGAGAACACCATTTCTGGTAGGAAATGCTATGCTATTCTAAGGCAGTGTTTCTCAAACTCTGCTCCTCCAGGTGATTTGGACTTCAGCTTCCAGAAACCCCAGCCAGCTTATCAGCTGTTAGGAATTGTGGGAGCTGAAGTCCAAAACATCTGGAGGGGCAGAGTTTGAGAAACACTGTTCTACATAAGCATAGTGGAAAGTTCCAGGAATGGGGTGGAAACTGAGGAAGAGGTGGAGCAAGCCTGAGAAGATCAGTCTGTATTAGTGGTTCCCAATCTTTGGTCCTCCAGTTGTTTTGGACTTCAACTCCCAGAAACCCCAACTGTTCTACGTAAGCATAGTGGAAAGTTCCAGGAATGATGTGGAAGAGGTGGAGCAAGCCTGAGAAGATCAGTCTGCATTAGTGGTTCAGGGTACCCTAAAACTTTCTAAATCCAGTCATTTGGGAGTTGTAGTTGCTGGGATTTATAGTTAACCTACAATCAAAGAGCATTCTTGTAAAGAAGCGTTTAAATCTCACTGGATGCCACCAAATGAATGCAAATGTAAAGAACGTATCACTGCCACCAAATAAAATGTAAAGACGTGGTGTTAATCCACCAAATGGGATCACCAAAATTATAAGGAAGTTCCTGGACTGCTATTAAATTAAACTGCCACCAATATGTTTAGAGACGCTGGTCTTAAAGTCTCTGTTTATCCCTATTTGCGTTGTGAGGTAACTATGGTAGAGTGGAATGCACCGAAGTAAACTCAATGGAGGAGGCAGGTTCAAAATACAAAAAGAACAAGTTTATTGTTGAACAAAGCGTAATTGTTGCAATATTGAGAGGTTGAACTTAGCATATGCTTGGTGGTTACAATATGGCTTGGTCGAGATACATTCAGGCTTTAGATGTTACAATCTTATAAACTCTTTCTTCAGTGAAGTACTTTATTATTTCAGTGTTCCCTGTTGTGAATATTCACACTGTTTGTCCTATACCGGATCAAACCACTGATCTCCAGTCTTACACTACTGGCGATCCTAAAACCTCCTCTGTTAGATTCTTTTTCCTCAAAGCAATCTAACTAGGTTTCCCTTCAGCTCCCTTGCTGAAGAAATATTCACAAACACTAAAACTGACTGAATCTATACTGCTTCACACCACAGAGACCTAACTGACTCTGCCCTCTTCTCAGGGTCTCATCCTCCTGACTCAAACTACTTTCCCAGAGTCCTTTCCCGACTCTGTTACATCTCCCAGAGCCCTTAACTGGCTCTGCTCCTCTTCTCAGGGTCTCTTCCTCCTGACTGAAGCTTAACTGACACTTTCAAACCTTTTTCTCCTTAAGCTCCGCCCACCTCCTCTGCTGCCTTGACTTGTCACCATAGCAACCTATCCCTCACAGCTAGGCCATGGCAACAAATGTAAACCACAAATACAGTTTAAACACAGTATAATAAACACTTTATAATAAACATTTCTCTACACCTTCCCCCCCAGAAAAATTATTTTTGAAACATTCTCAATCCTAGAATGGCAAAAATAATCCTACATATTATTCAACAATATATACATATACATCAATTCTGAAAGGGAAACATATTATGGTTAAATACATTTCAATTACACATACATAAAAACCTTTAACCTATGGAATCCTAGATAAGGCGTCCGCAACTATATTTCGTTTACCTGAAACATTTGAAATTAAACATGTTTCAAATATAAAATCCTGTAAACATAAACTCCATCTTAACAATTTGTTAACCATATCTTTCACATTATCTAACCATTTTCATTTGTTGACATACTACATTTATCAGAATGCCAATTTTTACTTAAAACTTCCACAACCTTTCTACGCTGTGGTCGGGACAATTCTCTATTCATATCTACTCGATCTAAATTTTTGTACTGTTCACGATCACCCTCCCAAAAAGAAAAGGGACCGGATTCCTCTTTCGAAACAACAAAACATACATTCGCAGATCTTACAACATAAGGCTTTAACATGTTTACATGGACTCTCCTTTTTACATTGGAATGTTCATCAAAAATATCATAGTTTATGTGGTTGTACTTTCCGATGATCTTCCAGGGTCCAGACCAATCCAATTGAAGTTTGTTGGTTTTGTTGGGAGATAAAAATAAAACTTCATCTCCGATGTTGAAGATCTTTGGTTTAGCAGTAGAGTCATAATAGTCTTTTTGTCTCTGCTGCGCCGCAAGTAAATGTTCTTGAGCAATGTCTCTAGCTAGCTGCATTGTTGCTTGAAGATTCTTTAAATACTCCGACACTGGAACTGGATCTGTCGCCGGACTTTCTTCCCAATATTCTCTTATCAGATCCAATGGACCACGAGCTTTCCTTCCATATAGTAATTCAAATGGACTGTAGCCAGTACTGTCATGAGGGACGGTCCTGTAGGCGAATAACAGTTGTTGTAATTTGACGTCCCAGTCGTATGGCTTCTCTTGACTGTAAGACTTTATCATTTTGACTAAAGTCTTGTTCATATTTTCAACTAGTCCATTTGTCTGTGGATGATAAGCTGTTGAAGTCAGGTGTCTAATTCCACATAACTCAAGCAATTTCGACATAAGCTTGGAAGTAAACTGGGTTCCCAAGTCTGAAATCAATTCTCTAGGATAACCAGTTCTTCCCCAAATGGATAACAGGGCATTTGCAATTGTTGTTGTCTCGATGTTAGTCAGAGCTACAGCCTCTGGATATCTTGTGGCGTAGTCAATCATGGTTAAAATGTATCGGTAACCACGTCTGCTTGGCTTACAGAGAGGCCCTACTATGTCAATGCCTACTCTGTAAAATGGTTCTCCAATTATTGGCATAGGGATCATAGGAGCTTTAACTTTATCCCTTCCAGTACTCAATCTCTGGCAGATGTCACAAGACTGGCAAAACTCCTTGATCCTCTGGAACATGCCAGGCCAATAAAAGTTCTTAGTAATTCTCTTCGTGGTTTTCCTCACACCCAAATGTCCACCTTGAGGGTTTTCGTGTGCCACCCTCATCAGCTGTTCTCTAAAACTTTGAGGCACTACAATTTGACTACATGTTACTGATCCTTCTGTCGAGTTCACACTTCTGGTTTCTCTATATAAGACACCATTCTTTAACACAAACTCGGAGGGCTGTTCTTTTGCCGATACTGTGGGGTTTTGAGCTAAAGCGAATAGAGGTTTAAGAGAAACATCGGCTCCTTGTTCCTGCCGAATCTCTTCAACTCCTCCCGTCCTCTTAACCAGCTCAGCAACTGTAGCACTGGATTCCGGACTCTCATCCCCATCTTGTTGTATGGCAAAACACATGGCTTTTTGTTCAGGGTTTTCGTTGTTACAATCTTTCTCCTCACACGCCATCCTCCAGCTTTCAATCTTCTTGGCCAAATCATTTCCAATTAAACATTTGTATGGTATGTCAGGACTGACTGCAAAATCCCACATACCCTTCCATCCTTCATATTCTATTGGCAAAGTCACTACTGCCGTTGGTATCGCAGGTCCTAAACCTTTTAATCTTATTTCAGAGGTTGGCTGCTGAAATTTCTGAGGTATTATTTCGGGGTGCACTATACACACTTCGGAGCCTGTATCTCTAAGTCCTTTCCTGTCTTTGTTATCAATAAAAATGGTTTCTAAGTAATCCTTAGATGGGCTGCCTGACAGGATGAACAAACATTGTTTCTCTTGAGGCTCTGAGCCTGAACTCTCCTTTGAAACAGTATCTGCTTCTGCCCTTGGTGTTTCTTTCATTTTATTCACAAAGAGGGTTGTTTTCTCTTTCTTTAACAGGGGACATTGATATTTTATATGATCCAATGCTCCACATTGAAAGCACCGTCTTTTTACCTCAGGAGCAGTTTGTCTTGTTACACTCTGCCTCCTATAGATGGTGTTTTCTAAGTCAGAGCCCTTTTCTTGCTGTGGGCGCGTTTGTTGTGAATAAAATGGCTGCCTGTTTGTTCTTTTGTCATTTGGCGGATCTTCCCTTTTGAATCCTTCTTTTAAGGTTGTTATTTGATCTGCCATAACCGCTGCCTCTACAATAGTGGGTGGCTTGCGATCTTGAATCACCCAGCGAATATCATAAGGCACTAATTGAAAAAACTGTTCCAGCTTTAAAAGTTCCCTCAGCTGTTGATAATCTTCCACCTCAGACGTCCTTATCCAACTATCGAACAGTTGAGACAATCTAGAGGCCACCTGAGCAAAACTTTGTGTTTTATCTTTCTTTAATGACCTGAACTTAAATCTATAATATTCAGGAGTCAATCTAAACTCTTGTTGAATCTGTTTCTTAAACAGATCATAGTCTCCACAAGACTCTTCAGGCATCTGTCCATAAATCTGCAAAAGTTTCCCACTTATCTGTGGCCTAAGGTATGTCATCCATTTTTCCTTAGCCACTCCAAAATCTCGACAACATCTCTCAAAAGATATTAGGAATTTCTCTGGACAATCGTCCTTGGTAAATTTTGGGAATTTCTTTGTCAAATCTGGGGTATCCACTCCAGATCTCCCTTCCTGGACATCACTGGATGTTTGAGATAAAGCTAGTCTTTGCTTTTCTAGCTCAAACTCCATTCTCTTCCATTCTAACTCGCGTTCCACTTCTCTCTCTCTCTGTCTTTCTTCAAACTCTCTTTCTCTTTGTTTTTCTTCAAATTCTCTTTGTTTTGCCTCCAGTTCTCTCTCTCTTTGTTTTTCTTCAAATTCTCTTTGTTTCGCCTCTCTCTCCATCTCCAATTCTCTCTCTCTCTGTTTTTCCTCCATCTCCAATCGTTTCATCTCTAACTTGTACTTAAAAGCCATTTCTGACATATGCACTGGCTCTGTCTCTGTCTCAGAGCTCGAACTTTCTTCTTGGTCTCCCTCTTTCCTCAGCAAGCTTTCTTTGCCGCCTGGTAGCCATGTTTCAACAACTTTTACCTCACAACTTATTCCTAAATTAAACTTAAGGCACTCGATTAGTTGTTACACGAATCCCGTCGTCTGCCACCAAAAATTATGTAAGGAAGCGTTTAAATCTCACTGGATGCCACCAAATGAATGCAAATGTAAAGAACGTATCGCTGCCACCAAATAAAATGTAAAGACGTGGTGTTAATCCACCAAATGGGATCACCAAAATTATAAGGAAGTTCCTGGACTGCTATTAAATTAAACTGCCACCAATATGTTTAGAGACGCTGGTCTTAAAGTCTCTGTTTATCCCTATTTGCGTTGTGAGGTAACTATGGTAGAGTGGAATGCACCGAAGTAAACTCAATGGAGGAGGCAGGTTCAAAATACAAAAAGAACAAGTTTATTGTTGAACAAAGCGTAATTGTTGCAATATTGAGAGGTTGAACTTAGCATATGCTTGGTGGTTACAATATGGCTTGGTCGAGATACATTCAGGCTTTAGATGTTACAATCTTATAAACTCTTTCTTCAGTGAAGTACTTTATTATTTCAGTGTTCCCTGTTGTGAATATTCACACTGTTTGTCCTATACCGGATCAAACCACTGATCTCCAGTCTTACACTACTGGCGATCCTAAAACCTCCTCTGTTAGATTCTTTTTCCTCAAAGCAATCTAACTAGGTTTCCCTTCAGCTCCCTTGCTGAAGAAATATTCACAAACACTAAAACTGACTGAATCTATACTGCTTCACACCACAGAGACCTAACTGACTCTGCCCTCTTCTCAGGGTCTCATCCTCCTGACTCAAACTACTTTCCCAGAGTCCTTTCCCGACTCTGTTACATCTCCCAGAGCCCTTAACTGGCTCTGCTCCTCTTCTCAGGGTCTCTTCCTCCTGACTGAAGCTTAACTGACACTTTCAAACCTTTTTCTCCTTAAGCTCCGCCCACCTCCTCTGCTGCCTTGACTTGTCACCATAGCAACCTATCCCTCACAGCTAGGCCATGGCAACAAATGTAAACCACAAATACAGTTTAAACACAGTATAATAAACACTTTATAATAAACATTTCTCTACAATTCTGAACTCCACCAATGATGGAATTGAACCAAACTTGGCACACAGAACTCTCATGACCAACAGAAAACACTGGAAGTGTTTGGTGGGCATTGACCTTGAGTTTTGGAGTTGTAGTTCACCTATGTCCAGAACTCAAACAATGATGGATCTGGATCAGACCTGGCATGAACACTTAATATATTCAATATGCCCAAATGTGAACACTGGTGGAATTTGGGGGAAATAGATCTTGACATTTGGGAGTTGTAGGTGCTGGGATTTATAGTTCACCAACAATCAAAGAGCATTCTGAATTCCACCAACGATAGAATTGGGCCAAACTTCCCATGCTGAACCCCCATGCCTTGAAGGGACTTGCTTGCACAAGCCTCCCTCCAGCCTCACACGCTCTCCCTCGCCTGCACATGCGCACCACGCTGCCATTTGCCAAGCACGCCTGCTCTCCCCTCCCCACTTGAAGTCTCAGAAACAGTCCTCCCCTTGGCTGAGAAGCAGGTCAATCGCAGCAGAGGAGTGCTTTTGGTGGGAGGATTCACAGTCTGTTTCCAAAAAGGAAGAGAAGGACAGGTGGAGAGATCTTCAGCCTTCTCTGCCAAAGGGGTTCCTAAGGCCATCAGAAATATGTTTTCTGATGGTCTTTGGTGACCCCTCTGAAACCTCCTTGCGACCCACCCCCACCCCCAGGGATCCCAACCTCAGGTTGAGAAACACTGCCTTAAGGGTTCCAGTTCACAATCCTTTCTACAACTTGAGTCTTGTACCCAGATTGTGGAAAAATTTGAAGACTGAAGGCTGGGGAAGAGGTTTGCAGAAATGTAATCCAAAATGAGCTTTTCCACACTGTAGTGCTTGCCCATTTGAGCTTAAACCTTCAACTCTTTGATAGTTTCTCCTGCAGCCACAGTCTAGGCCTTCTTTATTGTTGCTCGCTGGAGCCAGGCCAGGCAGCTGGGGATAGCAGCATGGGGCTGCCAGACAGCTGCTGTCTCTTCTGCTTCCTTCTCAGTACACCTAAAAGAAGAACCGCTTTAGACCAGGGCTTCTTAAGCTTTTTCTTCTCATGACCCCTTTCTTCCCAAGATAGTTTTAAACTACCCTGGGTAGATAAGAATGTAGAATAGGTATTCCAAGCGAACATTTCCTGATAATAAATCAGTATTTTCAAGGCTTCCTAAACAAGCTGATTTTTCCTTTTGTGTAGAACAGCTGAAGCATTTCTGTGGAGTCCCCTGTAAGCACTGTCCGTTGTTGCTAACAAATTCATGTAAATTTAGAATTTACGTGGCATTCCGATTTTTTTCTTTTGCCAATTTTTTCATGACCCCAACGTTGAGCTATGGGGATCCCTTTAAGGGTTGGGATCCACAGTTGAAGAAGCAGTGCCTTAGACCACATAGAATCAGAACCAATCAGAATAGATTTCATTCATATGTGTGTGCATATAGAGAAACTTATCTACATGATCATCTGACTGGGATGAGAAATAAAGATTGTTTTAAATTACCTGGTCAATTGACTTTTAGGCCAGTTGATGTGTTTGTAAACAATGTGTTTCTGTCTTTCTTTGAATGTAGGGGGTAATAGAAAACACCCTGAATGTTAATGGCTATCAAGTTGACATGGGATAGGGTCTTCTATGGTTCTAGAAGAAGGAAGTTTTCCTCCCCAAAGAGAGCCTTCATCCAAGTTTTCATGCACATTTCATCTACCATGTCAATCGGAGGCTGGCAAAGGGCAAATCACAGTATGTATGTAGCTCACAGGGCCATTTTTGTGGCCAGCAAGAGGCCATTTCCCTCAATTTTTCAAAATAATGTTTTTAATCCCATTAGAAGGTATTTGGGTAGAAGGTCTGGGGGTATTTTTGCTACAATACTCTGGGCCATTTTGATCCTTTCCCCCTTCTAAAGAGGAAGCATTGCCTCTAACTGTCCCAATAAACTTCTGTCATCCCACCTTTGTAGTTGTTCCAGTTTCTTTCTCCCTCTCCCAATTTTCCCCTTTGACCTTGGCTTCCATCAATTGTTGCAAACTGAATTCAAAATGCAAAAGTAGCTTCTGTTCAATAAACCTGGTAAGGGAGAGAGGAGAGGAGGGTTGCATTTTCCAGTAGTCTTATGCATAAGCAAACTGCTGCAGCTTCTCCTAGTTGTGCATTCTTTCTCATTACAACCTTTGCTATCTTGATCACACTTTGATGTTTTAAGATGGTGTGTTCCAGTTTTCATCAGTAGATGTTGGTAGATCTGAGGAACTGAAGAGATAGACCCCTTTCCACACAGTTGTATAAAATCCACATTGAACTGGATTGTATGGCAGTGTGGACTTAGATAACCCAAATCCAAGCAGATATTGTGGATGATCTGCCTTGACATTCTGTGTTATAGGGCTGTGTGGAAAGATCCAAAGTCAGTTCTGATAACTTCAGTTTTTAAAAAGACCTTAACAATGTTTCAGATGACCAGGAAGAATCAAATACGGTGAAAATACCACAACTGCCTGAGCACATTCTGGAGGAATTTTTTTTAATGGGAGAGTACATGGAGGGGTGGGATTCACTAAGACTTATAGGATGATAGCCCTCTATCATCCCATGGTTGGCCACACCTGACCTAAACAATTAAATCCCTCACTTCAATAGGATATTATATTACCCTAACTGGGAAACATGTTGTGACAGTGTGAGTGGCGCCACCTGTTTGTAGAACTTTAAAGTGCAAAGGTTTAAGCTGTATAACATGCCCATACTTGCTTAGTTTGTAAATGTATAGTTGGATTGATGGGTTATTTATAGCTGTCTCTCAATATAACTGGTTGTTTCCACCAGTTATATTGCTTCCTCAGCTCAATTGCTTGGCTCCACCTCTTCCTGGAGGAGGGCAGAGTTTTTCCTTTTCCATTCTACCATCAAACTTTCTATCAGATAGACGTGAGAAAGAGACATTGCTCTAAAGCCCTTGATTAAGTTACCTCTCATCACCAATTCTAAGGTGACTCATACTTCATGTCCAGATCGCCCTGGACAATGTTGAAGAGACCCAAGCGCCTCAAAAGGCATCAAAAGGAAGACTCTGTGCCTTCAACATAGGCCATTGGACTGGGAGTTGTGTTTGTTCTGACCTTCACAGCCCACAGAGAGAACAGGAAAACCTTTTCAGCTGCGAAATCTCCTTGGACCCAAGACAACCAGAGACTGTAATGTATATTTCCTTTACCTTCTTTGAAACTTCCAGTTTATTGCCTTAAAGGGATAACAATAAAACCTATTTTGAGTTATATACAGTGTTTTGGTCCTTGGGAGCTCCAGTTCTTTAAAGGAAGGCAAGAAGCAATCCCCTGGGGGAAAGATGTTACGTCTATGTCTCTTTCACTAAGATTTATAGCCCCCAGGTGCGACGGCATACATGTGGTAGTAGAAATGGGTCAGGGGTGTCACAGTCCATGGAAATGGGAGGTTTAGATCTTTCTTCCACTGGGGAGAGCTTTAAAAATGTTCCACACTCAAACAACCACTCTTTTAAGAAACCTTTCTCATCACCTGTGGAGGCATCCAAAGCAACATGGGACATGAATTAGTGTGGGTAGGGCAGGGTTGAATCATAGTATGCAAACTGAGGACTATGAAAGGTTGTTGTGTGCTTTCAAGGTGTACTTTATTTATGGCAATCCTAAGGGAAACCTATTGCGGGGTTTTCTTGGGAAAACATTTTTAGAAGTGGTTTGCCTTTACCTTCCTCTGGGGCTAAGAGAATTTGACCAGCTCAAAGTCACCTAGTGGATTTCCATGGCCAAAAGGGGATTTGAACTGTGGTCTGCAGAGTTAGAGTTCAACCGCTGAACCATGTTCTTTACTACAGAGCAGGGGTCCTCAAACTTTTTAAACAGAGGGCCAGGTCACAGTCCCTCAAACTGCTGGAGGGCCGGATTATCATTTGAAAAAAAAAAAGAATTAATTTCTATGCAAACTGCACATATCTTATTTGTAGCACAAAAAAAAAAACCCACTTTAAAACAATACAATAATTAAAATGAATTTTAACAAATATAAACATACTAGTATTTCAATGAGAAGTGTAGGCATGCTTTTGGCTGTTGAGATAGGATTGTTGTTATTGTCGTGTGCTTTCAAGTAGTTTCAGACTTAGGTTGACCCTGAGCGAGGGCCGGGTAAATGACCTTGGAGGGCCGTATCCGGCCCCCGGGCCTTAGTTTGAAGACCCCTGCTACAGAGGATAAACACTACTAAAATGGACCCAGACATTGTAGCAAAAATGCTCACATGTTCATTTTCCTCCTGAACCCCTACCTTCCCATGCCCTCAAATTAAATCCCACAAGGAAGAAAAAAAGGCTTTATTCATCATGTCATCATTTGAAAGCCTGACATTCACAAATGAGTAAAAACAATTTTCCAAGGCTTGCTTTCTGCATTTACATCAACCAACGTAATTGTCAAATTCATTTTTGCACAAGCCAGTTACAGCTGTGCTTTAATTCCACTGACAATCTGGTCTTCCTACAATCCATATTATGCTTCAGCTCCCCCCGCCCTGGTACATTGTATTATGAACCCTGTCATACTCAGTTAGCCGAACACATCTGGGCACAGCAGGTTGGCGAAGTCTCCTGTACCTATACAGAAAGCTGCAACCACCAATCAAACTGACCTTTGTTGATGGAGCTATCCAAACATTTATTTAACCTTGGCAAGCATGGGAAGATTTACAGCTATACTACCTAACATTTGCTTATTATGGTAGGTCATGTGCAAATATCCAATGTAATTTTACCAAATATAGCTGATATTCTTCAAAGTTCTTTAAAATAGCAGCACTATCTGAGGTTTCTCCCAGTTTTGCCAGCTGTTTATCCAACAGCGTTTCTGTTCCTATCATCTGTATGGCAAACAGAAACTCAGCTGGTACAGTTTTTCCTGGCATGGAGATGTAGCGAACACATGCCGATTTATTGCAGCTGATGCATCACAACTTACAAGGGATCTTCTTGTTTTACCACCTCAACTACTTGGTGGTGAGTTAGAATCTAGAGTCTCCAAAGAATGCAGGTTGCAGACATGCACAGATTTCCCTGGCGGCAAATCCCACTGAGCTTCAGACCAGGCGTTCTGTAAATGCATACTGTGCAGCTCAATATCTATGTTGCTTTAATGAATTACAGATATGCAGGCTAATCCTCCTCATAAATGCTGCTCACAGGAGGGGGAGGGCTGTTTTTATTACCCAGTATTATTATTCTAAGCCCACCCTCTCCCACATAAATGCAGAGGGATAAAAATCTCTTCATTACTGATATGACTTTTTTCTGTTGTATTTCAGCTATGTATGAAGCTGTGCTGGTGGTACCTTTATTATCAATCCAAAACAGCATCTGAAATAATGGCTGCACTTTTGGTTATGAATCTGTTTTTCCTATCTTGTTTGGAGCAACTGGATTTTGTGCTCTGTGATGTAAACATTGGCTCTGGATCATGGATCTAGCTTCCCCTGGAATATAATAATATAACAATAAAACTTTATTTATACCCCACCACCATCTCCCCAACGGGGACTCGGGGCGGCTAATGTGAGGCCAAGCCCAACAATTACAACAAATCAAAATAAAATATATAGTAAATGTAAAGGTTGTTCCCTGACATTAAGTCCAACTCCGGGGGTTGGTGCTCATCTCCATTTCTAAGCCGAAGAGCCAGCATTGTCTGTAGACACCTCCAAGGTCATGTGGTTGGCATGACAGCATGGAGCGCCATTAAAATATATACAGCAAGGATAACATCAAATGAAATATAAACAAAACAAGTTAATACAAAATCAAATCAGGAAATGAAATAAAATAATAAAAATGTGCACAACGGGCTGCGCCAAGTTACAATATAAAAGGGTAGAATTAAAATATAAAAGCCCTGGGTGAGATGGATGAATAGGGTAGTGTGCCTGGTGGGGGGTTTCAGATGGAGAGAAGCAGTGGGGTGAATATTACTAAGGGATGAGATAAAGTGCACCGATGGACATATTGTACTGAGCTGGTCATGGTGTGGGAGTTGTATACCTAATGCACAGGTATCACTGCTTCATTGGTTTGGTGAATGCAACAGTGTCTCTTCATCTTTTGCTCCATATTTTCATGGGACTGGAAGGGCTGTTGCAGAAAGGGACAGGGAAGCCTAGTTGCACACCCCAAAGGCTGAGTCTGGGCCCTTTGACTCCAGCAATGATTTTTTTCAGAGCTCCAGAATGAAAAATGACTTCCAAGTCTACTGTGCTGTGAAATACCTCAGTAGAGATGTTGCGTATTTCATTTGGATAGCGCTTCCTATTTGACAGCAGATAATTATAAGCATTTTTCAAGACTTTTATTTATTTACTGCATTTTTACCACGCTTTATCTCTATCCCGAAGGGGACTCAGAGTGGCTTCCAGTTTGGCAATATTCAATGCCACATTGCAACATAAAAGCATATAAAATTCACAACACATTAAGTATTAAAATCACAAAAACAAACCATATAAATAGACAGTTAAAAGCATAGCACCTAATCCTGCAATTATAGTCCAAGCTGATTCATTTGTATTAACTCTGTGGTAGCATATTGCATTGTGATTGTACTACTCCCCAAACACTTGATTCCACAGCTACATTTTGACTTTCTTTCTGAAAACTAGGAGGGAGGAAGCCAATCTAATGCTGCTGGAGAGGAACTTCCATAACCAAGGGGCCACCACTGAGAAGATCCTGTCCCTCGTCTCCACCAACTGCACCTGTGAGGGGGTGGGACTGAGAGCAGGGCCACCACAGAAGATCTTAACATCCGAGTTAGTTCATAGGGGGACTCTTGCCCTATTTAAAGAAATGCACCCCCGAAAGAAGAGGATTACGATTAAGCTGTGATGATATATACACACTGATGTAAATTTAGAGAAAAGCACTACAGTTCTTCTCATCATAGTTGAGATTATAATGGACAGGGCACTTTTTGTTTACTTGCACAGCTAACTATAAATGGACAGTTTTGGGACCCATGTAACTTCCTCTTCTGATTATTTTTGATCTTATGCTATATTTGAACTAGACAGCATCTCAGGCTGAGGATACTTTCAAACATAGGACTGTTCTCTTACAACCATTCAAAGAGATGCTTTTAAAGTAAGTCGCATAATCAGTTTAAATGGAACTCCTGAAACATTGATGGCCATTGACTATGGAGAAGGCTTGGACTTTCAGTCTGATGGGGCTTTTAACACAACACTATTTTAACTGTTAAACCTTCTCTTGAAGCCATGAGAGCTAACAACATTTTTCTGGGATTTTGTTTTTGGGATGTCTAACCACATGGAACTGCCAATACACATTCATGTTTGCATTTTGGCTTAGCAGATTGGAAGCATGAAGGAACTGTGCCCTTCCTTCTCCGTCTTACCAAGCCGTGTTTGTGAGATGCTCCCTCTCACGGGAATAAATGCACAAGGACTTGATGTAACCACTATGCAGCAATTATTCAAAGTCTTATACACCACGACACTGAAGCTAGGAGCCAAAAACACAACCACTAAATAATCAAATAAGGTAATGAAGGAGTGACCTTAAAATGCCTTTTTTCAGGTTTTGTAAAGCAGGTCTCTGCTTGCAACCCACTGGAAGACACAGGGCATATAAACTCTTGTAAATTGTGGTTTATTAAATGGAAATGTTGGCGTAGTTGTCTCCAGGAAATAGTTACCTCTTTAACTATAATTCAAAAAACCTCTCTAATGATTTGGTTTTTTAAGCACCAAGGTTCCTTGTTTAAAAAGAGGCATCTCTGCCCTATCATCTTCAGAAAATACTTCAGTGCCAACTGTTGGATGCTTTAGATAAGGAGTTATGTCTCCACTGTGATTGTTCCAAAAAAAGCAGTGATCCATTATTAAACAAATATCATGGTTAATAGGCCTGCGCTATACAGTAGTGGACTGTCCTGCCAAAATGTTTTTACTATAGATAATTTATGAAATAGTGTGAACTCTGAAGGAGTTTTTACATGATATTCACAAGCCCCAAACCTGGGAATAAACGCCCAGGGCCTTTCAGTTACTGAGTTACAACCATTATTTACCCTGGCTTAGAAATGTCATGACTTAGAAATCCCTTGGTCCCCATTCTACCAAAGGTTTCTCAAAAAGGATAGCAAGAGGTTCAGAGCTCCTTTTGTATTCTGAGATGCAGTTCACCTGGTCTTGCAGATGTTAGTTCCTTTAGATTAACTAGATGATTCTTGATGTTATATTGATTTTCAGTCTAGGTCCCTTGCCAACATCTCTGTTGTTGCATGGAAGTACACAGTTCTCTTTTGGGAGGAAAATGGAAGCAAAATAGATCTTGAGCAGTTCTGCCTTTACCTTGTGATTTGTTAATATTTTGCTATCCTTGCCTAACAGCAGCCCCACTGTTTCCATGGTCATTTTATTGCTTCAGATGTATCTGAAAACAAAACACAACCTTTTCATTGCCTTTTGCTTGCCTGGCTTGTGGCAGCTCACTTTTAGCTTTAGATTTTCTTACACGGCACAGAGTTTCAAATGATGATTGCCAGATGCCCCTAGCCTCAGTCATTTACAACATGGCAACCCTAGAAGAGCTAATGGGATAGTGGTCTCTATTTGCAGAGTCATTTCTTAAGATTTATTTCTTGCTCAAAATAGTAAAAATTGACAACTTGATAACTAGTTAAAGCATTTGTAACATCTTGCCATCTTGCTTTAAAATTAGGTGCATCATTTTGAAACACTTTGCACTTTGAAAAAAAAACAGTGAAATTTGGGAGAGCAACTTTTTAAATGAATAATTGCATTTTCTTTAACACGATAAATAAATAAAGCAATCAACTGTACAAATTTCATTTGAACTGTAATACCGGTAAACATTAATCTGATTTGGGTTGCAATGTTCTGAGGAGAATCTCTGATTACATTATGAGTCAATGTAACCTCATCAATATAGGTAATTCCAGTAAGAGCTGAGCAATGCTGGTGCCGCGATGTTGTTGTCTTGCTTGTTAATGTAAGTTGTAGCATCATACAGTGAAGTCATCCACATATTCATTGTGCAATAAAGTTTGGGATTCTTCATTTTGCAGCTTGTGCTCTTGTCCACAGGCAGTGGTCTAAAGAATCTATGAACCTACTTCCATCTTCTAGGCTTTGTATGAATAGTTTGGTTGCCTTTGAGTGTTTCATTGACATAAATGCCAATATAGATTTATAGATTAAATCCATATTTTGGCAATTAATTATAGAACAAACTTGGCCATGGTGGTCCATGCCTTAGTTACATCCAGAATTCACTACTGTAATGAACTCTGCGTGGGACTGCCTTTGAAGATGGATCGGAAACTTCAGTTAGTGCAAAGGTCAGCTGCTAACTTACTAACTGGGGCTAGCTATAGGGAATATACCATGCCCCTATTAAAGCAGCTCCACTGGCTTCTGTAAAGTTTCTGGGCTCAATTTAAGTTGCAGGTTATCACCTATAAAACCCTATACACTTTGGGTCCAACCTGTCTTTGAGACTGCATCTCTTTTTATGAACCGGCATAGGCTTTGAGATCAGCAGGAGATGCCCTTCTTTCAGTCCCACCACCTTCTCAAGCGTGGTTGGTGGGAACGAGAGAGAGGGCCTTCTCCGTGGTGGCTTCCTGGCTCTGGAATACCCTCCTAAAAGAGATCAGGTTAGCCCCCACCCTTGAATCTTTCTGAGCCAGCCTAACAACATGGATGTTTAAGCAAGCCTTTGACCTTGAGTAGGCTGAAATGGACCCATATGAGGTTGACACTCTAGTTGCGAATTAATGGCTGTTGTTTTATCTACAGATGGTCTGTTTTTAAAATTGTGCTATTTTATAATATATGTGTTAATAGTGGTTGTTTTATCATTCTATATGATACTGTTTTATGTACTGTTTATGTTATATGCTGCACCCTGAAGTGCCTTTTAAGCCGCCTCAAGTCCCCTTGGGGAAATGGTAGTAGGATATAAATAAAGTTAACTATTATTATTATTGTTGTTGTTTATTAATATGAGACCCTAAGAATCATTTTGCCCAAAACCCTGCCAGAGCAATAATTCATAACTAAAGGATTCTTAACAGCTAGCCATTAACTCAGAATGAAATAAAATGCACCATCTTCCAAGGAAGCCTGTTCTACTGTAAAACTGATCTTAACTTCAGAACATCTTCTTATCTTCTGGAGCAGCAGAAAACAGTTTTAATCCATATTCCACATGGAATTCCATTAGATATTTAAAGTCCTTGCTTCTCTGGACTGAACATACCTGTTCACATCAATTATTTCTCATAGAGTTTGGTTGCGGATCTTTTACTACCTCGGTCATCCTCCTTTAGACAATATTCAGATTGTTAATGTAAAGCTGTGCCACTCTATAAATCACAATTCTAGTTTCATAGTATAATGGATTGATTTATGTCTTTGCTATGTCATTGTTATCATCATGGAAGGCTTTTGACTAAAGCGAACCAACGAATTCATAGGTCTGTCACGTGTGCTTGCATTATAACATGCTCACCCCTGAAGTAAAGGGAAAATGTGCAAAGCTTGAAAAAGCCTCCTTCTTTGGATTATAAATCCCAGAAACCCACAGTTAACATAACCAGTGGCCATGCTGGTTTGCCAATTCTGGGAATTGTAGTTCAAAAACCTTTCCAGGCTCTGGCAAATGCCAAGCTACAGCTATCTATTACTTCTGCTATGAAGGCTGGAGGAAGCCAGGTTCACGCTGTAGCAGAAGAACCTGGTACCACTCATGTTTTTAGTTTGTGCTAGCTTAATTCCACTTGGCAGTGCCTGGGTTCATGCCTCAAAAAAGTGGTTCATAAAGTTTTCTGTTTATCTTCTTGCTTTCTTTTTAACTTCAGAAATATTTTCCACCAATTTTAAACCTCAGGAATCTTAGTGGTCATTCCCCCTCCTCCTATTTTAGTATCTCAGCCATTTTACCAACAGTGTCTGAGAAAGCCTTTTCCAGTTTCCTAACTTGATTTTATCCTGCATAATCCTTGTCTGTGTCATGGGACCTCCTGTTCAACTGTCTGCAACCCATTATAAACAGTAGCTTGGGGGGGGGGGGGGGTTGTAGTTGTAGGCCTTCAAGTCATTTCTAAAATATGGTGACCCGATAATGGGGTTTTCTTGGCAGAATTTATTCAGGGGGAAATTGTCCTTGCCTCTGAGGCTGAGAATGTGTCACTTGCTCAAGTGAGTTTCCATGGCCAAGCCACTATGGGAATTTGCTGGCACAAAAGATAAGGAGTCAGCAAGTCCTTGTCTTCACCATCTGTAGCTTGACTTTTGGAATAAATGTGCATAGTAATGTCAGAAAATATTACTCATACTTTAAAATGCACCCGTCTTATCTTTTTGCAACTTTGAGGCAGAATAAAAAGGGCTTAAAATATCTACAATTAAATGACAACATATTAATGAGATGAAAGAGTGTCACTACAGTTTTCTCTCTCTCTCTTCGGATGAGCAATCTTGAATAGACTGCCAAATATAAGTTACTGTCAGACAGAAACAATTTTTGGTAATTACCAAGCCGCGAGAGAGAACGAAAACCAATGAACCTCTCTCTGTATTCCATTACCAGTTCCCCTGAACATTCCATCTTGCTGAAGAAGGAGTTTTTAGGAAACAGAACCTATAGTTACAGTCAATTGAGGTTTGATGGAATCAGAATATTTTTTCATTAAGCTGCTAGCAGTTTTATGGTAGTACATGGCTGTGCATGCCTAAAAGGGTTAAAAGAGGGAATGGAGCATGGGGAAGGAAAGTGAAGGACCCAGAAAGGGAATGCATTTCAAAAGTAGATCCAGGCAGGGTGTGTTGGAGGACAGGTAGCCTTCTCCATGACCTCAGAACTCAAGTGTGATTTGCCTGCTCACTGTCCCAATTTAGCATGGACAGCCCTAATTAATCCTCTCCCATTTCACTTTTTCAGCTGCTTGTAAAATGTTCCAGGTTTTTTTCTCCTTCTCTCCCATCCCCCTTTGTCCATTACTTAGTTACATTGCTGCAAACTGAGTTCAAAGGGCAAAAGTAAGGATATTAGAGACAAAGATGAAATACTTCGGCTACGTAATGAGAAGACAGGAAACGTCAGGAGAAATGCTTCTAGAACATGGCCCTATAGCCCAAAAAAACCTACAAGAACCTAGAAGACAGGAAAGCTTGGAGAAAATAATGATGCTGGGGGAAATCGAAGGAAACATGAAAAGGAGCTGACCAAGGACAAGATGGATGGATGGTATCCTTGAGGTGACTGGCTTGACCTTGAAGGAGCTGGGGATGGTGATGGCTGACAGGGAGCTCTGGCGTGGGCTGGTCCATAAGATCACAAAGAGTTGAAAGCGACTGAATGAATAAACAACAGCAACAATTCAGTGGGGGCAGAGGAGAAAGTGCTCTGCATTTCTTCTAATAAGGGGTCCATTTACAATGCCATAGACTAATGCATAGTTATGGCTCTATGATTCCATTGTAACAATAGCTATATCCTATGGAATCCAGGGAATTGTCATTCAGGGCAGCATTAGAGCTCTGTGTCTGAGAATCCTGAAAACCCGAATCCCAAGATTCTCTTGGGGACATCTCTCAAAGTATTTTAGGGATCTTAGGGCTTTATCACACTAATCTGTTGTCTCATTGCTAGGATGTTAAGTAAATGGAAACCTATTGTTATTGGAACAATCACTTTCACACCTTGCTGGCACTTTGTTGATGTGAATTCCCAATCTTCCTCACAGCCTTGATTCCTACCTGTTTACCTTATTCACCACATATGTGCTGGGTTTTTCCCCCTATTTTTCTTACTCCCATTTTGCCACAACTGCTTAATTGTGCAGTTTTGGCATTCTCATGAGATCTACCTCTGTTTTTTTAAAAAAAATAAAATATTGGAACTATAGTAAGAGAAAATTCTTGCTCAACAGAGAATGCCAAAACAATAATACCGGATTCATTGAAGAGTTTATCATAAATGAAAAGAGACAATCCAATTATGATTCAAGTACAATGCAATGATGGGATAGACATGGCATCATTCAATAAGCCCATCCAAAGATGCCTTTATCTTGCTGTTATTTTGTATGATAAAGTCTTTTAGAAATGTTAAACTAGGTAGGAAAGAGATATGGATACTTTGGTCACTGAAGACTATTTAACAGCTATCACTGCTACTCTATCTCTAACACATCATTTAATTATTTACATTCTTAGTGTTTTTGCATTTCCAACACTATATCTCTGTCCTCCAACAGACACTCAGGGAAACAGTTCTGGGGACTATCTCTGTTACCCATAGCATTTGCTTCCTGAGACCTCTGCTTCTGGATGCATAATACTAGAAGAGGATTAAATAATATATGCCAAGTAATAAAGAAATTGTGACCTCCAGTTATCCCCTTATTTAGCCTTGAACACCCTGAACTAAAGGACTAGTTTCTCTCTTCCATTGCTTATGCCAGGCCTTCACTACATGCAGCTTGGGCCCCAGATGTGGCCCTCAAAAGGCTTTGGTGCGGCCCACAAAAGTCTAAGCTTCAGAGAGTGAGGTCATAAGCAGTGCTCTAGCATGCAGCAATTGGAACCCACCGTCCCCCCTCCAAGTGCTTTACCTCTATGAATTTTCCTTTCTTGATGCACCAAAATTGCCAAACTAACCTGTGGCAAAGGGGGCACCACTGGTTAGGTCGCTGTAAGTGCTGGTCTCTGTTGGAAACATGGCCCTTGTTTGACTCAGGTTAGAGGAATGGGGAGCAGGGATGAAATTTTAAGGGCTGTCAGATCTTTATTCAAAGGTGTGTGTGGGGTGGGTGGGTGGTGGCTTTAGAACATTGAGCTCCAGGTTATGTTAAGAGGTAACATTACATTAGTTGTTTTAGAGGGAGAAGTAAGTGGTAAAGAGGAAGTGCCTCAGTTCTTCCCTTTGCCTCTGGGTTACCTCTGTCATCTCCTTCTCATCCAGCTGCAAAACTTCTAACTCCATATTATTTATTTTCCCTTGCTTATGATGCCACTTCATCATGTGGGCAGACAGACCTGTTGTAAGATGTTTCCAGCACAGTTCCTGGACAGAGCCCACCAGATCCCATTACATGATGCACAGCTACTTCTGGTGAGGCTCCATCCTTGAACTGTGCTGGAACTGTCATACAATGGAGCAAGGAGAACATTGGAAACTACCTATGTACTCATAGGGTAGAACAGAGAAAGTGTGGGGTGAAGCCAGGTGGGCAATGCCCTCTGAATTTGCCCCACTGCCCAACAAATGCCCCCACTGTTCCCTCGCTTCAGGTGATGAGGTCCTTGGCTTCAACATGAAGTTGTTGCAGGGTCTTCATGGTGAAGCTAGGTTTCTCTTTCACAAGTGAGGGAATTGGAACGATGCAGACTTGGCAGTTTTTCTCTCTGGAGGAGGAAATGCCAGAGGCAAAAAGAAAGGAAGGGCAGTGAAGGCAAGAACTGAGGCACTTCTTTTCCTCAGAAAAGGACTGCAACCTGCCACCACACTGAAAGGATGAGGGGAAATCAAGACTATTCAGTTTTTCTGCTTGCTCTGAAGGAAAGGCACCCTCTCATAAACCTGTCTATAACCTGAAGAGGTTTAGTCTATTTTAATTTTGGCCCCTTAATACTGTAAGATTTTGCAGGCCTAGCCTATCCCATTAATCTCAACAGTTCAATATACATTTCATTCCTTTCTGGGACTGTGATTTTTAAATTCTTAATGAGTTAAGGGAGAGAGGGATTGGGGGATATATCTTTAAAAATGAAATGATCAGGATAAGTGTGACCTTCCATTGATCTTCTCAGCAGATTATTATAATAATTGCTCAAAGGGTGTCTGAGATAATAATCAGCTCTTTCTCTGTAAACATTATTTGTGTAATTAGCAGAGGAAGTATTGCATCCGGGAGAAAAATGTACAGTAATAATATAATTCATAACAGCATAGTAATGTCAGACTACAGAGATGCTTAATGGAAATACAAAAAGTCTGATTATGGAAGATCTGTCAAGAAGCCAGGAATTCAAGCCATTCAGGGGTTTTTTTTGCTTCAGTTCCAGATCATGTACAGGTGAATGTAGCTTCATTTGGACTAATAAACGTCCACATACTAAATCAGTATACTGTTAGAGTTAGGCAATTTATATGGAGAAGCTTTGATTAGGGGAGGGGGAAGGGTAGTCATGTTAGTTTGTGGCAGCAATTATTCTTTGCTGTTAATTATACTTAATATGTAGAGCTCTCCAGCCAGTATTGCCTCAGGCTCTGAAGTTTCTGTGTCAAAGCTTGAGACCATGGTGTAGCCTTGATAATATCATTAAATATTATTATGGATTACATATCATGCACAGTTGTTTGTGGCTTGTGATTCAATCAGATAAAGGGAGAAGGTGAAGAAAAGAGGGGAAAGGGGGAGATGAAAAACATGTAGGATAAATATCCATGGATTCACCATCCAGGATTTCACTTACAAAAAAAAAATCCTCCCTAGAATTGTTTGTGGACCTGTCTAGTTCTTCCAGAATGATTCTATGCTATGTTTCCAGCCCAATAGTAAAATAACTGTGTAATTGCTATAAAAATAGTTTTAAAAATTATGGAGAAGTAGAAGTGAGCACAGGCAAAGTTACAAGGTTATGTGGATGTTTTACTGCAGGACAATAGATCAGTGAATTCGTATTATTATGCAAATGGAGAGGATATGTGCAATAGCAAGGGTGCTTGTACTAGTATGTAACTATCTGCCACTGCTGCCAGGGATTAGCACCTTTCTGCTGTAAGGTCCATGATCAACCCTCTCAGGATCCATATGGTTATTAAATGACAATTTAAGGCAACAAAGAAGAGAGGGAATTGCAACAGTAAATTCAGAAATGTTTGTGGCACAATTACAATTCCTTACAGCATCACCAATTTCCTTTATGAATCTGAACAAATGCTACCTTTTATCATTAAAATATATTATTCTATCAAGCCTTCATTGAGGTTGTTTTTTAACGCAATAGCTTCTATCGTATAACACATAGTTACTATTTTCCTTGTTAGACAAATCATGTTCATGTCTTGCTTCTTGTTTTGAAGAGCAATGGCTTTACTAATGAGATGTGAGGATTCCTTGGATGACTGTGCCCTCATTCTCTCAGTGTCATCTTTAGGTCATTCTTATTATTCATTTAGTAAGTACTGCAAAGGAGCTAAGTTCTGTGCAACTGAGAGGGAAAGTCACATGAGACCACCTATCTCCTCTTTCAGCAAAAATCAATATTTTTATTTCCAAATGCATTGCTCAAGATCAGGGACATAGACAAAGCATGGTTGGAATTGCTCTTAGCCTTCCTAGAGAATAAAGATTCTCAAAATCTTCTATACTGGTCCAGTATTGATAATTGCAGATTCACTGCTATTCACCATTTCTAGATTTTTAACAGCAAAAAGTCTGCAAGCCAAAAGATGTGGGGGAGGTGAGTTGTGATCTTGACTGGTGTCATAACATGAGGGATGTTAATGTTTTTCTGCTGCAGCATAGTCCAGATCCAAAATGCCTTTTCTCCAAATTAGAACCATTCTAATTCCATTTCCCCATCTGCTGTCAGCCATAAGAGAAAAATATTGTTACCTGCCTTCACGTCCAACTTATGGCAACATTTTAAACATATCATAAAGTTTTCAAAGGGGGGTGAGGTGCCTTTTCCTTCCACTCAACCTGAGAGATTGTGACTTGCCCAAGATCACACAATGGGTTTCCAGGGCCAAGCCGAGATTTAAACCCTAGCACTGGGCTTGAATACACAGGATTTGGATTTGGACAGTGTTTGAAGTATGTGAGATATGGATCGGGATAGGTTAGCATTAGGCACCATGACCTCAGCCTCGATTTTCTAACTCATGCTATAAAATTTCATTCACAAAACTCCTACATCACAAATCTTACCATTCACAGACAGATTGGGGTCATTCTGGATACCAGGCTGGACTCATGAAATGCAGTGTGTATTTGGGTATTTAGAATCAATTCGCCAGTATGCAAAATGACTATCATCTCACAGCATGGCTTTGCAAGGAAATAGTATTTTTACCCAAGACCACCCATGGAACTAAGGTTCAAATAAGTAAATGAAAATTAAAGTCCAATTTTGTACCACTATCAATCATTCTTGGTGTAGTTCAGAGGTAGGCAATATTTGTGGCCTTCAAGATGTTGCTAAATTTAATCTCCCATAATTCCAGTTGCCTCTGCAAATGAAAAGAAGCGCAGGAGTTGGAGTCAACATCTGAAGGACCTCAGTGATTTCTATTCCTGATACAATTCATGCTTACAAGTATGCTGCTCAAACATTACTGATAAAAAGGCTAACAAAGGCTAGCCTGTGGCTTGTTGAGAAGTATGTCTGGAGGGCCAAAAATTAGGCACACACATATATAAGTAAACACTAGTAAGAGTGTAGCTGCAGGGTAACAAAATGAGGGCACTGCCTCCCAAACAGAATTCTGAAATTCATGGTCAAACTTGAAACTATTTTTGCCTAGGATCCTCAATAACATCTGCCAGCAAAAGCAGACAATACTGGACTAGATGGATTGAAGAGTCTGGGCATCATCCCTTGTTCCTATTTAATAAGGAGAAAATAAGGAGAAATCAATGCTCACTCATCCACTCCTTTCTTTCCTTCCTATGTTCTCATTTCTCTCTGTAGTAAATTAGAAATGCAGGGGTAGCTGGATTTCAGAGCTTTGTTCTTGTTAGAATTCGTAATCTTTGCATGCCTATAGTCACCAATTATGTGTTACATTATAGGAATTTGCTTGTTTTTCCACGCCCTCTCTCCGCCTTCAAAACTTTGACCCAGAGCTATTTTTATCTTATCTTTTGCTCTTTTCCATTAGACCATTGAGTATCCACAAGTAATTGGTATGCAAAACTACCTCATATGCTTTACACGAAAACTAAGCCATTTCTTTTCCTTGCTTGACCCTGTGGGGGTGAGTGGTTGTGGTATCTACTTTGCAAAACTGATTACTTAGGGCAGGGGTCCTCAAACTTTTTAAACAGAGGGCCAGGTCATAGTCCCTCAAACTGTTGGAGGGCCGGATTATAATTTGAAAAAAAGCATGAATGAATTCCTATGCACACATCTTATTTGTAGTGCAAAAAACACTTTAAAACGATACAATAATTAAAATGAGGAACAATTTTAACAAATATAAACTTATTATTATTTCAATGAGAAGTGTGGGCCTTCTTTTGAGATAGGATTATTGTTGTTGTTGTTGTTGTTGTGTGCTTTCAAGTCATTTCAGACTTAGGTTGACCCTGAGCGAGGGCCGGGTAAATGACCTTGGAGGGCCGCATCCAGCCCCCGGGCCTTAGTTTGAGGACCCCTGACTTAGGGCAATGGTTCTCAACCTGTGAGTCCCCAGATGTTTTGACCTTCAACTCCCAGAAATCCTAACAGCTGGTAAACTGGCTGGGATTTCTGGGAGTTGTAGACCAAAACACCTGGGGACCCACAGGTTGAGAACCATTGACTTAGGGAATGAGCAGAGACGGCCCTAGGTAATTTTCAATGGTAAGCAAACAGTATTTTGCCCCCCCCCCAACCAATCATTGATATATATTTTCTGTTCGTCGTGGGAGTTCTGTGTGCCATATTTGGTTCAATTCCATCATGGGTGGAGTTCAGAATGCTCTTTGATTGTAGGTGAACTATACATCCCAGTAACTACACTTTCCGCACTTGCTCCCTTGCCTGGCCCGCTTTGGGTCCGGAGGCGTGCCTGAAGACCCCGGCGTGTGCACCAAAAGTCACCTCTTCTCCTGACTTTCTCCTCAGCCATTGGGACCAAGAGAGAGAGAGAGAGACAGAGGTGGAGATGCCCACCTTTCCTGAAGGTAGGTGCAAAAACAAAGGAGGGAGTGGAGGTGGGAGATACCTCCAGCCGAAGGGTCTCTCTCTCTCTCTCTCTCTCTCTCTCTCGGTCCCAATGGCTGAAGAGAAAGTCAGGAGAAGAGGCGACTTTTGGTGCGCATGCTGGGGTCTTCAGACATGCCTCTGGACCTGAAGCGGGCCAGGCGCGGCGGCTCTGCCCCTTGGCCCACCCGCAGATTGGGGAGAGGAGAGGAGGTGGGTGGAGTGCCGGGGGATCGGGAAAGGGAGCCGTTCATGGGGAAGGGATCGAACGCGGAAAACAATTGAGTGCCGGCTCTGCTCGCACATCAGGTGGCCGGGTGGAGCAGGAACAAGAGGGGCTAGGCGAGGCTCAAGGGCCCGGCCCCTTTGGGAAGAGGATCGCCCGGCAGCGAGGCAAGAAAGCCTAGGCTCCCCCCGGACTGCTAGGGCTGTTGTGAGCTGAGGAGGCGCTCCTCAAGTGGCAGTCGAGGGGCATTTACAGAGGTGCCTCTGCGCCCCTGGCAAAAAAGTGTTCTGCGACCGCTTACTTCGCGTAATGGATGAGCCGCCCCTGGGAATGAGAGATCTTACATTTCCAAGGTAGACCCTGCCTTTGTCTGTCTCAACAGTGTAAGTAAATAAAGCACTATAGAGAACATAGTGTATCTGCTTAAGGGTTTGTGTTCTCCTTAACACAGGATAAATGATCTATATCCTGTTATACATAGGTTTTTGAACTCCTCTGAGTTAAAGAACCCATGGCTTGATTTTTTTAAATCCCCAAAAGCAAACTTTTATTTTTCCGTTTTGTATAAGAAAAAAATATGATACGAAAAGCCTATTCTATCTACCTAATCCTGGATCCCACAGAATAAAGTGGAATGCTCACTTTCAAAATGCTACACAATTACATGAGGGGTGGGGGGAAGATACTTTATGTTTAGACTAAATTGTTCAGCCTAATTAATATCAGTGCATTGGTTTATCTAGTTATATCCTTGCATTGGTATCACTACAAGTACATTGAGACCAAGAGACAGGCTTATATAATTTTCTGGTCTCTTTTCTTCTCTACCTTTGAGGATCCTTTTTGGGTACGTGGCAGTGAGTAGAGGGAAATGTAAACACCTTCCCTGGCTGATAAAAGACTAGGGCAATAAACTACTTGGCTAATAAAACAATAAAACAAAATAAAACTAACTACAGGAGTGCTCTACAAACGCAGCCTGCACTCGGCTTTGGTCACTCCAGGGCTTTGGCCACTCATCTTCTTTTCTGGGTAGGATATGTTACTTTCTTGGCCTGCCTCCCTTCTTCAATAGTCTTCATGTTGATGGTTCATCACAATTTTGACCGTCCAGCCTAATTCATGAGGTGGCAACTGTAAAATGGAGGAACATACTGCACACTCAGCATTCTCACTATCCATTGGGGAAACCATGGAGCTTTCAGGGAACAACTGCACTTACAGAGACTCTCTGCAATTGAGAATAAGAGAGAATACAGAGAAATATGGCAACCAGCACATACTCCCCTTGTAAATAAAAAATATTTCTTAAAGATGCACAGTAAGAGACAAGGGAGGATGGGGAGAAACACAAATTAGCAGCCGCAATAATTTCCCAGGACGTGTAGGGCATCTGGGCCAGCACAATTCAAAGTGCTGGTCTTAACCTATAAAGCCCTAAACGACTCCGGTCCAATTTACCTGTCCGGTAAACTCCCCTATGAGCCATCAAGATTGCTAAGATCGTCTGGAGGGGCCCTGCTCTCAATTCCACCAGCCTCACAGGTGCGGCTGGTGGGGACGAGAGACATGGCCTTCTTGGTGGTGGCCCCTCAACTCTGGAACTCCCTTCCACTGGAGATCAGAACTGCCCCTTCTATCTTAACATTCAGGAAACAGGTGAAAACTTGGCTTTGGGGATTGGCATTCGATGAATGAGCCATGATCCTGTGATATGGATGGATGACAACGACGAATAATGATTTTTGATGACGACTGACCACTGTAATCATATGACTGTATTTTGCTATTTTAATGTTTTAGTGTGATTTAGAATATGATGTTTTAATGACTGTCTGTAATATTGATGTTGGAAACTGGCCTAAGTCCCTCAAATGGAGGTGAGAAGACCGGTATACAAAACTGCTAAATAAATAAATAAATAAATAAATAAATAGATAGATAAATACACTGATTTTAAATTGAGTGGAAAAGATAAAACCTTTTTTAAAAAATGTTTGACAGATGCAGGTGTTAATTTCTAAAATGTGTATATCTTACCTTATATCCTAGTACAGTTATCAAAAACCAGACCCCAAAACTTATGAACATCATATTCTGTGGCTGCATAGGAATAAATGAACCTGTGTTGACATCATTCCTAGTTTCAGATGATTCATTGAACCCTTAGAATGTTATGCATAATCCCTTCAAAATATCCTGGGAAGATGCATGAAACATGCAGTGAGTTTAATAAAGAGCTGCTGGGTCTTTTCCTGTTTTTCTTGATATTATTTTATTTAATTCCTGGGAATTTTTCCTCCCCTCTATTGTCAAATCTGACAATGTTGTTGTTGTTGATTCGTTCAGTTGTTTCCGACTCTTCGTGACCTCATGGACCAGCCCACACCAGAGCTCCCTGTTGGCCGTCACCACCCCCAGCTCCTTCAAGATCAATCCAGTCACTTCAAGGATGCCATCCATCCATCTTGCCCTCTTCCTTTTTCCTTCTATTTTCCCCAGCATCATTGTCTTCTCTAAGCTTTCTTTTCTTCTCATGATGTGGCCAAAGTACTTCATCTTTGCCTCTACTATCCTTCCCTCCAATGAGCAGTCAGGCTTTATTTCCTGAAGTATGGACTGGTTGGATCTTCTGGTGGTCCAGGGCACTCTCAGAACTTTCCTCTAACACCACAATTCAAAAGCATCTATCATCCTTCGCTCAGCCTTCCCTATAGTCCAGCTCTCACATCCGTAGGGGAATACCATTGCTTTTACTATGCGGATCTTCATTCCCAGTGTGATGACTCTATCTTCACTATCTTATCAAGATTGGACATTGCTCTCCTCCCAAGAAGTAAACATCTCCCGATTTCCTGGCTGCAGCCTGCATCTGTAGTAATCCTTACATCTAGAAATACAAAGCCTGCCACTGCCTCCATGTTTTCTCCCTCTATTTCCCATTTGTCAATAATTCTTGTTGCCATAATCTTGTTTTTTTATGTTTAGCTGCAACCCAGCTTTTGCGCTTTCTTCTTTTACCTTGGTTAGAAGGCTCCTCAACTCCTCCTCACTTTTGGCCATCAAAGTGGTATCATTGGCATATCTGACAATAGAGGTCTCCATTAAAATCGCCAACACTCTGAAGACCCTTTTGCTTTCCTGACAGGCACCCATTGTATTGACCAGAGCAGATATATCAAAACCCATTTCAGCCCATTGTCTCTTGCCCCACCGCATTCCTTTCCGCTCATGCCCTTCCCCTGGGCAGACCAAGAAATGGATACAAGTCTTCAAATTAGCTCAATGACAGTGTATTGTATTTCCCTCCAGAATCAATCAATGAAGAAGAAGAATGGAGCTCCTGACCTATCAGGAGATGGATTCTAGCTGGGATCACTTTGGACTAATCAGATCCCAGTGCAGCAGCATGCCTTTGTTTTGAACAGGTAACAAAGTGGAAATTGAAATCTCATAGCACTATCTCAAACAGCATAAACCTAAATCAATTAAATGATTTAAAGTAATTTAAAATTTGGATAGAATAACAGTTTGCCAGCATGCATAGGTGATTGGAAAGTATAGCTAACCACCAATATGAATAATATAAACTTGCTCTTGGAGGAAATATCAGACATAAGGCAATTTTTCTGGCCTTTCAGATATAGTGGTTTACCAAAATTGTACTTGCCAGCCCTTATATGCCAGTTACTATCTGTATTATCTGCTGACAAAACAATTACCTTTTTGTCTTGTAGCTATAAGCTATGTTTTTATGCTCTGCCGGCTCTTATAAAATGCCTGAATTTTTTCCCATGTTAATGGAGTCTTTCCTCTTTTGTTTGCATTATTTGGAATTAAGTGCTATATAAACCTTGTAACTTTGACATGAGACTGTATGTTTCCTAAGCTTATATAATATCAGCATGAGTTTCACATCAGGGAATCCCAGCTTGACCTTTGCTGAAGGATTAACTCTCCATTTTCTTTGAAAGATTGCATGCATCTGCATTGATAAAGGCCCTTAAAATCAGCCACAGAGACCCTGCTATTTGCACTGTGCATAAGAACATCAAACTTGTAGTAAATGACACAGGGACTGTTCTGTAGTAGCTCTACACTGGTGAAATTCCCTCCCATGGGAAAGTTATTCAATTTTGCTTTCAGTCATTGGTTGGCATTATTCATATGTTTTTCCCCCACCAATGAGGAATGCTTTCCCCCCTTTTCACTTAAAGGAAGTCTTTCCTATAGGAAGTATATCTATTTATCAGTCTGTCTATCATTGGTTGATTTTAAATGGACTCTAAAAAGTTGGTTGTGTTTGTTGTTGACTGCTGTTAACTCGGCTTTGACTTGGCATAATCCATAACAATTCTGAATCTATAGTATTTCACACGGCACAGTTATAGCACTCCAATAACTCTTTGATTATCATGCTTGTGTTCTCTGGGAATGTGCGATTTACAAGCCATTACTGATTTCTGGCACAGATACCTAAACACCTCATGAAACTATAAATCTCAACATTCCACAGAGAAGAACCATGGTTGGTAAAAGAGGAATCAAACTGGAAACGTTCTCTTGGTGCCTTCCATTCCCAGCACAGTAGGTTTTGGTCCTCCATGCTCACAGATTCTGCATCTATGGATTCCACCTTCCATGACTTTAAAATCCCCCGCCCCAAATTCCCTGCAAAAAAACAAAGATTTTCTATCTTTATATAAGTGTTTAGAGTAAAAACTTAATAAGAAAGAGCTCGTGATAAATTGGAAAACTGAGTTTTTGGCTACAATCTGAAAAAACTAAGAGAACCTGGGGTCAAACTTAGGCAACAATTAGGCAGAGTAAGTAATGGGAGGTGGTATGGAAAATATGCTAAATGGGGAAAGCACCTTTTGTATACCTTTCAAAATGCATACATATTTCACCTGTAAAACAACTGCACACTTTGCTCACGCATATACATTTATAAAGGATTATAGCCTGGAGGGGAGAGATTCGGGGCCTGAGATTTCCCTTAAATGCCTTAGACCTTTGTTGTTGAAAAACTGACCCCACTCCCAAAAGATAAACTCAACACAAGTGCTAAAGCCAAATATGAATTTTATTATTATATACATGATAGGAGGTTTCACAATATCGAAGCAGCTCTTTTTCACTGGTTCGTAATAGGCTTCATTCCAAAACTACACATTCCAAAAGGGATTAATTAGTCTTTCACCAAAAGAATCCCTGAAAGGAAGTGAAGAGGAAATGCCCACAAAATCCAGACCAAAGTGGCTATCTCAAAATCCCCTAACAAATAGCATTGCTCCGTGATTCAAAACTATACATCTCTGGTTTTTCTTTTTTCTTTTGCAATTTTTACTGAGAAATTTCCAAATACCTGGAATGCTGAAAACATTTAAGAAACTATAAAAAATGAAATGAATGAAAGAAGAACAACAGAAAGAATAATAATAAACTTTATTTATACCCTGCCACCATCTCCCCGATGGGGACTCGGGGCGGCTTACATGAGGCCAAGCCCAACAACACAATACAATAAATGAAGTCAAAACATAAACAATAACATGATAAATTACATAAAACATAAAAATACAGCAAACAATATAACATTAAATCAATCATAACACAGTGATTGTGACAGTGATAGTGAGCGGGCCGCATGTATAGAATAAAATACTAAAGCTAAAAACTAAAAACACGGGGTGAGGTAGGGATGGAGCAGATTACTTGTGAAAATCTTCGGAAGTGAGGTCAAGAAGGGTCTTTGTACAGGAGAGGAGGAGGTGAACTTTAAGGGCAAACTAAAGAAACTAAGAAAAGCATAGAAATAAAAAGTGGTATCTCTGTTTTTTCTTAAAACATCATTTATACTAGTAACATGTTTATAACCCTTTTTGGACTCATACATATATGTTCTGTATTTATTTATTTATTTTATTTATCGTATCAGAAGTGAACCGAGAGTACAGTTGTAATGTATTTAAAAAACACAAAGTTTAAAAAACTTGGCATTATACTAAATGTCCTTTGGCCACTTGGAGTGCTTTTGGTGTTGTCATTGTGCATGTGGCAGGGCTCAGACTGCATTGTAATAGGTGGTCTGTGATTTTCTCTTCTCCACACTTGCATGTCATGGACTCCACTTTGTGGCCCCATTTCTTATGGTGGCTCTGCATCTAGTGGTGTCAGAGTGCAGTCTATTCAGTGCCTTCCAAGTCACCCAGTCTTCTGTGTGCCCAGAGGGGAGTGTCTCATTTGGTTCAGCCATGGCTTGAGGTTCTGGGTTTTAGCCTGCCACTTTTGGACTCCCACTTGCTGAGGTGTTGGGGGACATGAGAGACGACTCCCTGCAGGATTGCAACACATTTGAGTGTCCTCTGAGTAATGTTTTTGTAGACAGTTGATTTTTTCACACCAGAAGCGACTTGCAATATGTTCTGTATTAAAAATAACTAAGGAAAGACCTGGGTACAATTATCAAGAAATGCTGCCTAGCGTCTCCTAGATAGGATGCTAAATCATAGTAGACCATACGCTTACAGTATGACTCATGTCAACAGTGGGTTGAGGCAGCTCCAAAGTTCTAGGCTGCATCAATAGAAGTATGATGTCTGGATTGAGGGAATTAATATTCCGATTCTTTGGACAGACCTCACCTAGAATAGTACAGAGTCCAGTTCTGGGCACCACAGAGAACATTAACCTGCTGCCTGTTTGTCAAATGCCCTGACACTTGCTTCAATATAACCCCTACTGGATATTAACTTAATAGACATCCCAGGGAGTGTCTTTACATTGTTCTACCTATAAAAGTAAATGTAACTGTATCATTAATTGTTCCAGCTCTCCTAGCACCCACTGGTCAGTGACTTTCTTGTCTATTTATTCTTCTTGTTTTTACAAAATAAATCCTTTCTCTTGAGATCAATAATGCCGGATTATTGCTGGATTGGTTTTAAAACCGCACCTTTTGAGATGTTGAGGTGACAGAGGGAAGTAATAGTCAATTGTGTGGTGTGAAAGAGAACTGTCATCTGTTATTTCTATCAGTCTGGTGGTTTTAAAACAAATAGGTTATAGGTATTGTTAATTTTATATTTGCCTTTTAATCTGTTCCGTGATGATTCTGTGTTGATAAGCACATTTTGATGGCTGATTTGAACCTTAAAGGTGATATGCAACGTTTAAATAAATACATGAGATTTTGAGACACAAATTTGAACATGGTACTAAATCTCCAATAATTGCTCAGTCCCTGAAAGATCACATCTACCAATCCTCCCTTGTTAGGTAGTGTGCTCTTCAGGCACATATCTGAATTCATGTTTCCAGAGTGCAGTCACGTAAGGAACATTTGACATTTTTGCAAAAGCTGATGTAGGCAGACTGATCAGTGCAATCCAGATTCACACAGAACTATTTCAAAGTTCTGCCTCCCATCCAGATCCACAGTTATTTCAATACATTGTGATGCTTTGGTGCTAAATTCATAAAAACAGTAATTACTACATAACGTTACCGTGTGTTGAACTGCTTTTTCTGTTGATTTGTTGTAAAACATGATGTTTTGGTGCCTAATTTGTAAAATCATAATATAATTTAAAGTTTGATAGTCTTTTCCTTAATCTCTCCTTATTAGCCAACATTTTTGCTTATCCAACGTTCTACTGACCCGTTTATGTTGGATAAGCGAGACTCTACTGTGTAACAAATCAAATAGGACACATAGAGTTAGCCCTAGTCAGTTGCTAACTGATCTGTGCAATAGAGGAAATTGGATGTAATTACAAACCTAGGGCAATGCGATAGATAACTAGGATCTGGCCAGATTTAAACTGAATTCCATGCATACAACCAGGTATCTGTTTGGATTGCCATCTGGTCTGGATATCAAGCAGTTTTTTTAAAAAATTTCTTAAAGTATCTCTTTCACGCACAGTTACAGGGCAAAAGAGCAGTTAGTATCCTGTCCAAATGTTTCGCAAGAAAAAGTCTGCCCTGCTTTTAATCTTTTTTTAAACCAATGAGTGAAGTCTTGTACCTACGACTGATATTTTTTGCCCCATCCTCTCTCAAAATTCCAGTTTTCCATTTTCAGGCTTAATGTTACAATGCCAGAAAGAAATTCTAGCTTTTGCAGGAAAACCTAACTGATGCCTGTTTTGAAGAGTTCTTCACAAAGACTGCCCAGTGAACAATGAAGCCTTTGCAATGAAGAAGGGAGAGAATGCAACAAAGTTGGGTAAAGCTGCAGTGATTAGTATTTCAGTTTCCATGGAACCAGTTGTTTTCAAGATTTGTTCGATGTTGCAATGTTTATTTGGAAAAACATCAAGTTCCATTGTATGAAGGGTAGTCAGGGTTCTCTCAATGTCTGATGTGGAAAGCAAAGAGGATTTGCATTATTGCCACTGTCACTCTACCTCACACTGCCTATCCACCATCACTATCTCTACTGCTGTTTTCCCCTGCCTTGCTTTTAATCTTTTTTCAACCTCCTTGCTTTGCAGCACCCACTTATGTGCTTACCAGTTCTCTGTTTATAGTACTGCTAGGTTTTCCACCTTCTGTTGTTTTTGAAGGCAGGGAGGCAGGCAGGCAGGCGGGCTGGCAAGCAAGCATCACTATAACTGAATGAAGGTTGGAGGTTCATTTATGTCTGCAAGGTAAGGAAAATGGTACAGAGGCAAGGTAAAGCAACCAGGCAAAAGAGGGAAGGGTAGGAGGTAAGTGCAGTGGAGAACCTCCCAGATAAGGGAGGTGCAGGAGAAGCAAGGTGAGGAGAAAGGGGGGGAAGGAGCATAGAAAAGGTGTGACATTGAAGTGGCAAATTGCAGAAAGCATGGGAGGGAGGCTTGGCAAAAATGTGAGGCGTGGGAGGAGAAAGGAGGCAAACATTGATGAGAAGTGTAGTAGCAGGTGGTAAGGAGTGAGGAAGGTAACAGGAATTACAAGAGTGGTAGCCCAAGGAAAGGCATGAAGGGAAGGAAGTTGGGGTAGAATCATGAGTGGGGTGCAAAAAGCATGAGTCGATGCATGGTAAAGATGAACCAAGGAGGAATAGAAGTAAGCTGTGGAGTAAGAGAGGGAGGCATTGTGAAGGCACAAAGAGAGACTAAATAGCAAAAAAGGAGAGAAGACAGAGTGACAGATGCAGGGCAAGGGTACTAAGATCGGAGCAGTAGGTACAAGGTGTGTCAAATTAAAAGGGAAGGAGATATAGTCTGTTTATTTCACCTTAACCCATGAATCAGATGGCTGTCACTCTTCAGGACTTCATCTAATATGGTCATGGATCTAAAAGGTTTTTGTCATCAGAAAAAAAAGAGATCTGGCAAGAAGATCATTAGAACTCTGCATGCATGACAAATGTTATCGTCAACACCACACCAGCTGACAGCCACTTTGCATTATTCTTCTCTTGATTTTGATCCCCACAAAAACCCTGTAAAGGTGGATCTACTGAGAAGTAACAATGACACATTATAAGGGCAAGACATTTGAACTTGATCCTCTCTGTTCCAAAGCCAGCACTTCAAACATTCTATATTCGTTCTCTCAAAAGAGTAGTTTCTTTGTTAAATATCACATCTAGACTAAAATATAGTAGTAGAAAAAAGATAACTATCCATGTGCTGAACTTGAATGATTAGAATGCAAATTAATAATATGAATAATTATAAAATTTGCATGGTATGTAAACTAGATGTCTGATTTGAGGAACTGGAACACGGCAACTTGCCATATAATTTAACACCTATTTAGGGAAGAACATCTGCCCCTTAGAACTGTTGATAGAGGCTAGAGTTTGCTTTTCTTTGGCTCTCCAGTTTCACTGCCAATTCCAATGGAAACTGGAGTTAGCCTTTATTGGGCTGATGCTCAGATGAAAATATAATTATTCTTTAGAATCTGCACGTCACCAAATTTCCTCCCCTTGCTATTGAGAAGTAGGCAGTGCAAAGCCCCTCGTTCACTTATGCGCATCCCTTCTGCTCTGCAGTCCCAGGGCAATAACATGTTTGTGTTTTAATATATTGAAATCATGTTTATTCTTAACAAGCCTACAGATGTTACATCTCAGTGCTTGAGTTATGCAACTATTTGAGAGGTGGAGTCATTACAAATGCACAGATAAACAAGCTGAATTTCCCCAGGAGACACTTGGAATATACTGGTCCTCATGCTTTGCAGACATATTTGCTGGAGAACTTTAAAACATTTAGGGGTTCACTCAATATATGTAATTAAGGACAATGCTGCACCTCTTGCGAGATAGCAGGAACTGGGAAGAAACTAAGAACATGGAAATTATATCATGCTTCATGTTTTGGTAGAAAAACAGTCCTCCAAATAGATCAAAGGTTAATTCATTCCAGAACTGACATATTATTTCAGATAACTTGGGCATACAGCACAACAAAAGACCTGCCACATAATCTAAAAAGGAACACAAAGGAAATTAAGAGGTCCTGAATGTCTGCTAGAAAGTTAATAAACACTATTATTAACTGATATGTGTCACTGAAAGCTCAAATTACTTTCATTAGTTCTTTATTTAAAACAGCTTTCTCCAACATGGTGCTCTAGCAGCATTCTGTGGTACAACTCACTGGCCTAAAATATTATTTCAGTTTTGCTAAGTCTCCTTAGAAATTATGTGTGTAATGATGTTTGATATAAAAAAAATTGCTTATGTGTGTGCCATATTTTTAAAATTTTGTATGCATTTTACTTTGTATTTCTAGGTGCAAAGATTACTGCAGATGCAGACTACAGTCAGGAAATCAGAAGATGTTTACTTCTTGGGAGGAGAGCAATGACCAATCTCGATAAAATAGTGAAGAACAGAGACATCACACTGGCAATGAAGATTCGCATAGTAAAAGCAATGGTATTCCCCATAGTAACCTACGGATGTGAAAGCTGGACCATAAGGAAGGCTGAGCGAAGGAAGATAGATGCTTTTGAATTGTGATGTTAGAGGAAAGTTCTGAGAGTGCCTTGGACCGCGAGAAGATCCAACCAGTCCATACTTCAGGAAATAAAGCCCGACTGCTCATTGGAGGGAAGGATATAAGAAGCCAAGATGAAGTATTTTGGCCACATAATGAGAAGACAGGAAAGCTTAGAGAAGACAATTACGCTGGAGAAAATGGAAGGAAAAAGGAAGAGGGCCCAACAAAGGACAAGATGGATGGATGGATGGTATCATTGAAGTAACTAGCTTGAACTTGAAGGAAGTAACTAGCTGGGGGTGGCGATGGCCAACAGGGAACTCTGGCGTGAGCTGGTCCAAGAAGTCACAAAGAGTTGGAAGTGACTGAACAAATAAACAACAACAACATGCATCTTGAATTATTTTATATTTCTTTTATGTGATTATTTAAAATTGTTTTTACATTTCTATTGTTGGTTTTTAATTTATTCAGTTTTTGTGATCCATCTTGGGCCTCAGTCAAGGAGAATGTGGCATTTAAGTGAAATAAATACATTGTTCTGCACTTCACACTCAGTTTGCAGTAACTAGATTAATCCATGGGAAAACTATAAGGAGGAGAAAACACTGGGGTATTTGAAAAGCAGGTTAAAAAGTGGAATGCCAGAAAGTAAATGGAGACTATTATTATCAAATCAGGACAGTTGAAGGATTTGCTGGAAACTATCTGGATGAGGAAAAAGTCTGAAACATGGGGGCAGGGGAGAAAAGGAACAAGTTTACTTCCATTCTCATTCCATTCCTCTTCTCCTGCTCCAAATGTTCAGGCCAGCGCTATTCAAAATGGTGGCCTGTGAACAAATAGTTTCTGTGAAAGAAGAAAAAAAGTTGTGTCAAATATGGCACTGGCCTCCGATGCATCTGATAGCATGATTGAGGTGATTTTAAATGGTTGTTTTGCTGTTTGAACTTTATACTGAGATATTTTGATTTAAGGGTAATACTGTATATAAATACATCAACAGGTAAATAAAATAACAGCCAGCCCCACCCACTGCTATTAGTGTTAAAAGTTAACCCTCCTTTCACTGTTTCATAGACAAAGCAATGAGTGGATGTTTAATAAATAATTATGCATCTGATCTGGCCCAAGTGCTAGGTTGCAAGACCATATCTTTAATAAGCTGTTCATGTGGCACTTTCCTCTATTAAAGCCCACAAACACTAGAGATGAAATAAGTACTTAAGAGTGACCTGGCAGCTTTTGTTCATATGCATTGGTCATTGTGAAGAGTAACTATTCATAGCCCTGTCCTCCACAAATGGAAGCTAAACCCACATTAAATTTTATTTATTTATTTATTTGCTTCATTTGTTAACCGCCGCTCTCAGCCCAATTTATGCAGCCTAATCTCCAAGGAGCAAATTTTATACGAAGGTTATCCGGAAAGTAAGGTTAAAAGGCGCATAGCTCTCATGGGGAATTTTTGTGGGGGAAGTTGTTGTCACTGCCATGTCAAGGGAAGCCAGTGGAAGCAAACCAGCAGTGCCAGTCATCAGTAGCTCATCGACTGGTGTTGTGGTGAAGGTTAGAGATTAGCGTTCCCATTCCGTTTCGCTCCAAGTGCAAAGTTCGCAATGTGATATGCTACCCACATGCTAGAAGCATGAATACTGCTGCAATTCATTGCAAAATCATTTCAGTTTATGGAGAGGGCATAATGTCAAGACAGCATGTGACAAAATGGGTACAGAATATATTGTGAGACCATATAGAAACTTCACAAAGCCATCCAAAACAAATGTTGTGGAATGCTGATGGCAAGAGTCTGTCTCCTTCATGACAATGTGCATCTCCACACTACTCATGCAACACAAAAGTTGTTGACTTCATTTGGTTGGGATGTTTTAAGCCACCCCCCTCACAGCTCCAATCTCAGTGTCTCAGCTCCAGTGACTATCATCTGTTCACTAAATTGAAGGAACACCTTGGTGGAAAACACTTTTCTGATGACGAGGTGAAAATTGAAGTGACGAACTGGCTGAAAAAGTCAAAGGGAAACTTCTATGACAAAGGCATCAAAAACTTGTCCCACTGATGAAACATGTATTGAACTGAATAATGATTATGTGGAAAAATAATGTAATACCTATGCTGCAATCCATATACATTTTATTAAATATATTCATTTTTTGTATTAAAAAAAACTTGTAACATTACTTTCCAGATAACCCTCGTAGTTTAATGCCTAGTGAAATGTGCTGCAGAAATGGCTGGTAACTGGATTTTTCCTATTCTAAAGGGGAAGCACCCTTATGATGCCTGACTATCTTGTCTCAACAGAAACCGTGCCCAGGCAGGCAGGATTTGCTGCTCTTAAAATTTACAAAAATATTTACTTACATGTACCTGGAAGACATTGCTTTTGAATATGATGGATAACAATGAAAGAAAAATAAACAATAAAGAAGAGAGAAATGCATTCTGTATATATAATTTTTATTTAAAGTTTTCTATGCAAACTTTAAAGAAAAATACATATTATTTTGTGTTATTTTCCACCAAGCATCACAGAAAAATAGAAATAATAATAATAAAGAGCATTCTACAGATTATGAGATGAATAACAGCACATGATTCACTGGTAAGTTTAGGAGACATTATTTTTGATTTGTACAATACAATGTGGAAAGTTATTGCAGAGGAAAGTATGTAACATGTTGGGCGTGCTCCTTTTTTCACCTTGTGCTTCCCTTGTGTCTCTGTCTGCTGAATCATTACATAGGCTGGGAAATAAGTGGTTTCCATTCTTCAAAGGCTTGTTCTAGCTTGCAAAGCATGGAGAAATGCCACTGAACACAACAATGGTTACTTCTGATTACCTCCTGTAGGATCTGCCTGTATAGGCTGTAATCTACTGCTGACTCTCTTCTTCCCCCTTCTTCTGGAAAAGGGGGATTGAATTCATGCAAGAGCCACATTAAAAACAGATAAATAAATCAAGCAACCGAGTGTTAACGCTACAGATTGTTATTTTGGCACATTGCATGGGGAAACCCTAGGAAAGAGAGTGTACTTGCTTTCTGAGTTCAGAAAAAGACAAAATATGGCAGCTGGAGAGGGGTTGTCACTACTAGAACTAAGGTATTTTGTGGGGTTTTTTTCTGGGCCTTAAATAAGAGCTCCAAGATTGCATCCAAACATTTCAAAATGGCTGGGTAACACAGGCAGAAGAGTTTGGAAGGTTCTGAATTGACACCTCATTGAATGCATGGAAGTTTGGAGATGGTACATATTTGGTAAATTTAATATACAATTTGTTACATTGTTGCTACATGTGCATTGTGTGACACATACATGCATGCACAGAGAGACTTTAAGTGTTACTATGTTTGCAATATGTAATTGTAGTTGGCCCCATAGTATCCAGAAAGAAAGCAAAACTGACACTCAGCTGGCCTGGTCAATTTCAACCTCAGGTCTCCATTTCCCTATGAAGGAATAGCTTTGTGGAAACAATTCATCAGAGGTTTGAGGATATGAAGAAATGTTTTGGTTCTCCGTCCTGGTTGTGAATTTGCTCAGAAAAAGGGATGGTTTGGGCTTGCAATTAACTGGAAAAATCAAGGAGGTAAGTTTCTTAAGAGGCGTTAAAGTGTCCAAAAAAGTGAAGGGTGAGTTTTAAGTAGGTATTTGCAATGGACAATTATAGCAGCTCAGTCACACTTCAACTTCCATGGCTCCCTCCTATAGAAGAACTGGGATGTGTAGCCTTTGATGCAAGATTTATAGTTGTTTGCTTGAGAGTTCCCATAGTGCTTGTGCCTCTGGACTACAGTATAGTGGCCCTTGATATCTGCTGTGTTTTGGTTATGTGGTTCTTCAAATCCCATTCTATACCATGGGGCAGTTAAATGGTGCTGCTTATATAAAATGGCAAAGTCGAAGTTTGTCTTTAAGTTTTAATACTTTCAGGTGGTGGATGGTTGGATTCCTGGATGCAGAATCTATGGATATGGAGAGCTGACTGTGCTCTCTAACAGTGAATTCTAAACACCTTTCTTTCGGGATAGAGCCATGACAGTGGGATCAAAGTATCACAGTCATGTACTATGGATGCATGCACATTACCCAAAGCAAGCAGGGAAGTTTTAATGCTCATCAGGAGTCAGAATTTGGTATATAATGTTAATACTGTTAACTCAGAAGTATGGATGGCAGTTCTACAGCTGCTCTCGTCAAAAATGCAAACACACAGTACTAGGGAATACCTTCTTCAAAATAGAATTAAACATGGAACTATTAAAGTATTATTAATATTATTAATATGTTTAGCCTGCAACAGAAGACTGCTAGTAGAAGCTGTCTATCTGGATTGCATTGTGTGTTTCATTATAAGTAGACCTCTTGCACATTTGTTATTGTAAGTAAAGAACATGGTATGCTTGCAGAAAACCTTACCAAGAAAAAAAAATATGTACACAACAACAGAAACTATAGAAACACTGCACTGATCCAAGAATGAGTACAGTGATCTCACTCTGAAAACCTCCAGTCCAGCTAAAATTTTTCATTTTTTTTATTATTAACATCTTGTTTTATACAGATACATTGTAGCAATCTGGCTAGTCCAGGACTCTTCCAGACTTAAGATCCATGAGTTAAAAACTCCAAATGACTGGCAAGAGAAAACACTAACAGCTTGATGTAATTATTCAGAACCTGGCAGTTGACTTTCGGATGCACCACTCCAGGCATGGACTCTTCTTACGAAAACATGGAAAAGGAGGTCAGCTAATCACAGCAAATGGCTCATCCTTTTGTAAACATTACGCTGTCTTAGGTGCTAGCCAAATCAACAGAGGGTGTGACAGCTGGAAAATGTGTAATATTGAAGCCAAAATCTGACCTAACCATGTAGAAAACTAGGCTGGGCTGGGGCCTGATTTAAATAACAAAAGAAGTTCAAAGTTCAAATCATAGAATTCTAGAGTTGGGAGAAACCACAAGGGCCATTCAGTCAAATCCCACACTTTTTTGTTTTGGTTAAGAAAGATGTCAAAGACAGCCAGAACAAATGTTTACATGCACATCACTAACAGACCAGTGAACATTTTGGGGCTCTCATTGGTAGTATGACTACACAACCTAGCACAATAAAGTCTGGACATCTTTATTTCCCATTTTGCTGCCGCCCTTTACTTCCCCGCACTTATCCCCAAAACAAATTTTCTCCATCTGTTCTCTAATACTAGAAGTGAATTTTGCTGGAAAAAAAATCATCAAGACAGAAAGCAGGAAGGTGAGGCATGACTGAGGGATCTGCTTTTTCATTTTGCTGCCATTTTGCCTGCTTACCCCCCCCCCCCCCCGCCCCCCGGTTTTATATAATGGACAAATATATGGGCTTCAAATGTAAATACTGCTTTTATCACATCTGGTTTGATTCCTAACATATATAATGGACAAATATTTGGGCTTCAAATGTAAATACTGCTTTTATCACATCTGGTTTGATCCCTAACATATGTTCAAATCTATAGAAGTGCTAGATTTTCAAATTAGAAAAGTTAAGTTCCTAGGTCAGAAAACAGTGAGGAAGGCTCATTAACATGATAGCTCCTGTGCCCCATAATTAAGTAGTCTGGGGATGTGTACAATTGCGTCTTTAAGCCCAATGTTGATTTAAAAGAGGAAAATCTAGACTACATTCCTGCTAAGTACTGTTTAGAGTGACTTTCCACATGACACACTAATTTCAACAGCCAAGTTTACCTCCTGCTAGAGGACTAGTCTATAGCACACAGTAGCAACAAGGAAAACATGTCTACTCTTTTTTTCCACTTTTCTGTGTGTGTCAGTGAGTGAGACAGACAAGAAAGACAGGCAATGTGTTGTTCCTTTTACACAGCACTGTTCCTGATGTTCAGGTCTTTTTCTCATTTGCTCTCCTTCAACAGGAATGTTTTGTACTAAAATAAGCCAGGGCAGTGTAATGCATTGGATAGGAGGCTCTTGATTTTTTTTGTTTTGCCTAAGCAATTGAGAAATGTCTCTGAATTGCTGGCACACACATGGGTTGGATTACTGATAAGAACAGTAAAATGACAAAAGGGAGTATCGGTCAGTTGACAACAGAGCAGTGTTCTGTTCCTCCCCTCAGTATCAAGACAATGATAATTTCTTGCATGCTTTAGGTCATGTCACCATCTGGCTAAATTTTAACTGATGGTCAGTGTAGTTGGATCCAATGCACTTTTATTGTAGCACAAAGACGTATATTTCAAAACTAGAAAGAAAAATATTCATTATCCATAATTCAGTGACTGAGTGATCTTACCAGTATCTTCTAAATGTTTATAACCAAGAGGCTTTTTGAAATGGTTCTTACTTAGGTGATCCCTTGTTGTCCGAGTAGGATAATCCTCCAGGGTGGGTCTGTAATTTTTAAAATGGTAAGCTTAGACTGAACAGAAAACCGACAATATAGTCATTGGCTAGATATAGAAAAAGTTTATATACATTTCATTCCTGTTTCTCTCACTCCCTCTTTTTATTTACCATAACATGAATAACATGTTCTGCAATTGATTGGCATCATGCCATGAAGAACAAGAGTTCCTGATTTTTAAATAATCTTCTTCTTCTTAGGTGATCCCTCATTGTCCGAGTAGGATAATCCTCCAGGGTGGGTCCGTAGGTGACTATGGAGCCCTATTCTTTTTTTTTTAAATAGTTTTTATTTTGCATTTTGTTTTACATTAAAAAGGTTGGTTGAACAGTTGATTGGATAGGATAGGGGGGAAATGGGGTAAAAGAGAGGGGGGAAAGGGGGGGCTAGAAAGAAAGATGAAGGGAAGGAGGGGAGAAAAAAGTGGGGGGGGGGGAGAGATTTGACTTCCATTCTTGTTCCTGGCAGTTCTTCTGTTTCGTTAGTCCCGGTCTTAGTCCTTACATGATTATATGTTTATATATATACACACACACACACTTGCGTTTGTGTGTACACCTATTTATATATATATACATATACACTTTCATATATACGTGTGCTCTTTTTCTAAAGAGCAATGTCTTTCTCTGTTTCTGTCCCTTGATTTTAACTTCTCTCTCCATCTTTTTTCATTTCTTCTTTGAGGTATTCTTCGAAAGGTTTCCAGTCTGTTTGTTTTATGCATTTTCATGTGTTTTTCTTTAATAGGAAAGTTAGTTTGTCCATGTCCTTTATTTCCACCACTTTCCTGAGCCATTGTTCTTTCGATGGTGTTGTCTCATTTTTCCATAGTTTTGCAAAGACCATTCGTGCCGCTGTTATGAAATAGGTAAATAAAATGTCCTCGTTTTGGTCTAGTTTCAATTCGTTGTCTGTAATTCCTAGTAGAAGGTATTCGGGTTTCATTGGATATTTCTTTTTTAATATCTTCTGTATTCCTTCATGTATGGTTTTCCAGTAGTTGTTTGTTTCTTTGTAAGTCCACCACATGTGGAAATAGCTGCCCTCATGTGACTGACATTTCCAACAGTTTGATCTTAAATTTTTGTACATTAGTCCTAATTTTTGAGGCGTCATGTACCATCTGTGAAATGTCTTGAGCCAGTTTTCCTTGAGATCAGATGAGTACGTGTATCTTAATTTCTTCTTCCATAGTTGTTCCCATTCGTGCATTTTTATTGGTCTTCCGATGTTTTTTGCCCAGTTTGTCATACAATTTTTAACTACCTCTGTCTCTGTGGCCCAGTCTAGGAGTCTGTTGTAGATTTTTGATATGTTTTTCTTATCCGTATTTGATAGGTTATCCCAAAAGTCTTCTTTGTCGTTAAAGCCTAGTTTTTTGTCCTGGTTGAACGATTCTTTTATCTGCGCATGCTGGAACCAAGTTAGGTGGTTGAATTTCTTGGTCAATTCTTCCTGTGCCTTCGGCTCGTACGAATCCTTTGTTTTTTTTAGGATTTCTTTGTAGGTAGGCCAAATTGTCCATCCTAGTAGTCTTCGTTGTTTTGCTTCTAGGGGTGATAGCCACATCGGGGTTCTGGTATGGAAATATTGTTTGTACTTGTTCCAGATTTTTATCAGGGAGGAACGAATGAAATGGTTCCCGAAATTCTGTTCTACTTTTGTTTTTCCATACCAGACGTATGCGTGCCATCCCGCTCTGAGGTCGAACCCCTCTAATGTGAGTATTCTTTCTTTTTTCAGCATAATCCATTCCTTTACCCAAGTTAAAGCGGAAGCCTCATAATAGGTTCTTAGGTCCGGGAGTGGGAGCCCTATTCTTGATCTGCATCGTCTCCCACAGTGAGGGCATTGGTTTCCAGGTGGAAGGCGGTCCCAGTTGGGGTTGGCTTGACACGCCTTTCTCTTGGCATGTTTCTCTCTTTCACCCTCCATTTGTACCTCTTCAAATTCTGCAGCATTGCTGGTCACAGCTGACCTCCAGCTGGAGCACTCACAGGCCAGGGCTTCCCAGATCTCAGTGTCTATGCCAGAGTTTTTAAGGTTGGCTTTGAGCCCACCTTTAAATCTCTTTTCCTGCCCGCCAACATTCCATTTTCCATTCTTGAGTTCAGAGTAGAGCAACTGCTTTGGGAGACGATTGACAGGCATCTGGACAATGTGGCTAGTCCAGCGGAGTTGATGGCGGAGTACTATCACTTCAATGCTGGTGGCCTTTGCTTCTTCCAGCATGCTGACATTTGTCCGCTTGTCTTCCCAAGAGATTTGCAGGATTTTCCGGAAGCAGCGCTGATGGAATCGTTCCAGGAGTTGCATGTGATGTCTGTAGACCACGTTTCACAGGCATACAGCAGGGTTGGGAGGACAATAGCATTATAAACAAGTACCTTGGTATCTATATGGATGTCCCAGTCCTCAAACACTCTCTGCTTCATTTGGAAAAATGCTGCACTCGCAGAACTCAGGCGGTGTTGTATTTCGGTGTCGATGTTAACTTTGGTGGAGAGGTGGCTGCCAAGGTAGCGGAAATGGTCAACATTTTCTAACATTACACCATTCAGCTGTATCTCTGGAATTGGAGAAGGATTGGCTGGTGACTGCTGGAAGAGCACTTTGGTTTTCTCGATGTTTAATGACAGGCCGAGCTTTTCGTGTAGTTAAGATCATGTCCACTGTTCCTCTGGAGGGGCGGAAGCTGTTCTGGGATTCTGGGAGGGTGTCTTCTGAGAGGGGTAGAAGGCGGTTTGCAAGGATTCTTGCGAAGATTTTCCCAGCTGATGTTAGAAGGGAGATACCTTGATAGTTTCCGCAGTCTGTTCTTTCCCCTTTTTTGAAGAGGGTGATGATGGTGGCATCCTTGAAATCTGCTGGGATTTTCTCGGTCACCCACACTTTTTCTATGAGCTGGTGGAGTCGTTGTGTCAGCTCAGGTCTATCCTCTTTAAAGATTTCAGGATGGATCCCATCAGTTATGCTGGCTTTGTAATTTTTTAGTTGGCTGATGGCTTTGCTGACTTCCTCCAAATGAGGCAGTGCTGCAAGCTCATCCCTGATTTGTTGTCGGTGGATTTGTGAGAGAACCGCTTCGGTCACATTGGAGCTGCGGTTAAGGAGGTTCTGGTAGTGCTCTTTCCAACATCATATGATTGATTTTTTTATCCTTCAGAAGTTTGGTTCCATCTCATGAGCGTAGAGTGTGAATGCAATGATTTCTTGGTCCATAGATGACCTTTGTGGCTTTGAAAGATCCCTGAGCATTATGGGTATCTGCCAGGTGTTGGATTTCTTCAGCCTTCTTTGTCCACCAGATGTTCTTGAGTTCTTTTTAAAATAATACTACCAAATAAACAACAGGGAAGATCCCCTTGGCTGACTAGAAAGATATAATCAAATGATTAGGGAACACAGAGTCTGGAAGAATCACAAACAGAGATGGAAGTGTAGAATAATATATCTTTATTCTAAATGTTGGCTTTTTATCCCACTGGGCTATGATGCACTCAAGTTCCAAAATGTTCCTATTCCCCTTTATATTCTGGAAAATATGCAGTCAGTTATAGCTCCATGCGAGGCATGTGAGACTTTCTTCATTCACCAAACAGGGCAGCCATTGTGTGTACCAGTGGCTCTATAACATCCATGTACCAGTCAATGAACAACAATGACAAATGATTCTGGGTCACCCAATCTCCTCCCCTTTATGCACAAAACAGAGCCAGAAATCCAGAGGAAAAATGTAATAGCTCTCTTTCTACTTGATACCAGTTTTAATATAGATCTTTTATAGAAATATGTATATTTATTGAATTTTTGCAATGTTCATGTTTTTCTTTGTGTTGTAACCCACCTCGAGCGACAGGGAAATAAGAAATAAAATTATTATTATCATTATTATACCATGAAAAAGTAGGAAACCTGGACGAAAAATATAAACACGTCTGGGGGAGAACTTTGGGTCTTGTGAGAATAAGGGCTTTATGCAGTTATTTTCCATAACACAGTACACAGCATATTCATTATATTTAGTGCTGGGTCCCTTTCAAGGGGGCATTCATGGCCTAAGTCCCCCCCCCCCCCAAAAAGATTTAGTGGATGCTTGGAAGTGAGGGAGTAAGACATCCTTATATTTCCTGTGGCCAACGGTGACTTGCCAATAAGGCTGTGGAGAAAAAGGCTTTGCGATCATGGGCACTGGCCTTCCCATTAGCAACAATGAGGCAGCTGCCTCAGTTAACACATTTAGTATGTTATGAAATGGAAACCAATTATATGGTAATTCAAGTTGTATTTAGACTGTTGGGGATTAAGATGAGGTGCTTGTGGTGTTCCTCCCCTTAAAATATCAAAATACTTTGTTTTGGCTTGAGTGTCTGGAAGTAGATTGGGCCATTGTCAACTCTAGTTTAGGCAGCCAAGTTTTCTGGGCTGGCCCCGATGAGAACTACCGGGGTTGGCTGAGTTGTAATAATAAACAGTTCCAGCAATTTAGCACTGTTACTCATCAAGAATGGCCTGTGATGCTATAAGCGTATTCCCCAGGTTGTTCCCTAAAGAAAGATGGCTGTTTCTACTCTCCAATGAAATCCGAGCTCAGGTTCCTTGCTCAAAAAAGAAATCCCTCACTGCATACTGATGATTCATGGAGCCTTTATAATCTCTCAGTGATTTCTCTCACAGTATGCCACCTTCTTGCCTATGTGGACATATACAGTCTGTAGAAATTAGCTCGATAGAAGGGTAAAAGCATAGTATCTAGAAGGACCTGTGTTGAAGTTCTAGCCATGATTTCTCTGTGAAGAGGCACAGCTAAACACATGAATTTAAGGCAGTACAGTATGGTGAATGAAAAGCATGAGAGAACAGTATGATGATTGCTATGCAAGGATGATGGGGCAGGATGGCTATACAGATCACTAATTTGATTTGGGTAACAGGAGTGTAGAACAGAAAAAATGGCTTGCATATCATTTTGAAAGTTTGTTTCTTTTCATTGTTCGTTTGAATGATCCTTGTCTCTTCTCTTGTCTCCGATTTTCCCTTTCAGTGAAACCAGCTACCCCTCTTCCCTTGCTGCAACACTGTCGCTTTTAAATGGTGAGGAATTTTGTAGAATTTTTCTGCTGCTTTAAAATATGGACTAATTTAAGTCAGATGGAACAAAAAGTTGCAAATGTATAGCTAGTTTACAAGGAAAACACCAAAGCTACAAATAGCAAAATACTGGCTGGGATTGTCTGTTAAAATCAATGTCAAATAGAAAAAGTGTACACCATCCTGTTTCACACAGATTTAAATAAGTTTGGATCCTCTGTATATTTGTTGTTATTATTTGCCTTCAAATCGTTTCTGACTTATGGTGAGTTCAAAGTGAATTCATTGTGGGGTTTTCTTCCTAAGATTTTTTGGAGGAGGTTTAACATTATCTTCCTCTGTGAAGATGTGATTTGTCTAATGTCAACCACTGGGTTTCTATGACTAAGTGGAAATTTGAACGCTGGTGTCCCACTGACCTAGTCCAGCATTCAGATCTATCCTGGCTCCACCTCCTTCAAAACAATCAGTTCCACCAAAATTTGGAGAAGATAAAAGGTTTCATTTTATATACAACAACATATGAGATTTGTCTGTTTCTTTGTTCTGTTTTCATTCTTCCTGTTTGTAACCTTTTTGTATAGGGAATTAAACAAATGAAATCAATGTGTGAATTTTTATTCAGTACTCATTCGCTGAATGCTTGCTGATTTCCATAACAACAACAAATGCTCGTAATGGTGCTTATTCATTTCCTTTTCCGTTCATTCCCAAAGTGCATAGGTATCAGTACACCCCATAGGAAACATATGTTGCTGTCCAGCCCATTCACCCATCTAGCTGTATACTGTATCTAGCTAACTATGGACCCATGTCATCCATTGGCACTAGAAAACTTCATGCATTGTTTATGTGATTTGCAGATAGTGAACATTCTTGTTTTGGTGTATTGCCTACTGTAAGTACAAGGGCATCGCTAGTATATATATTTCTTCACTGCATCATGCTCCATTGCCACCCATCAGAACAGGATTGCTCTGTTCAAGTATTAGAAATATACTTGAAAGTAAAAGAAAAAACAGACCTAAATCAGAAATTGGAAGCATTGTTGAAAGTGCAATACATTATTTACATGACATGAATTCTTACACACAGTATACTGCTAATGTATTACTGTTGGTTTTACTTTTTTAACACCCCACCCCAAATCATCAAGTTGCTCCCAAATTCAACCAATATTAATAATACTGCATTGAATTGTAGTATTCTTTGTCTGTAAAATACATTAAAACTAATATTGCTGTTGTAACATTTAAATGTGTCATTGGGTCCTGTCTCCTTTTTTAAAAGCAAGGAATGAATGCATGATACTTCAACTGTGTCACCCCCGACAGTTCCAGCTATTCTCCTTGGTCTAATAAGACCAACCCAAAGATATTCTATTGTCTGAGCCAAAGAACAAAACAGTGTCCCCTCCACTATATAAACAGAAACTGATTACACAAGCTTGGTTCAATACTGCAATGGGACAAGGCAGCAAGGCACACCTCAAGGCCATAGATGGCTGGATTTCTTCTTTGGTCGCCACAGCTCTCTTTCAAGAAGAGAGAATGATCAGAAGTCTCTTCCATTTGCTGAATGGTGGGACCAGGTTTTCAACTCACAGAAGCTAGGGCTATATTAACAAAACTTTGGGAAAAGACATCAATGCAAATAGAGTGGGCTATGAAAACCTAAGATTCCATAGAAATGGACAAATTACTAATTTTGTTTGAAGAGAAGACTGCAGAAATATTTAAGGAAAATTGAGTTTAGTGACTGAACTTCCTGACTGTGAGAGCTGTTCAGAAGGGGAACTCTCTGCCCCGGAGTGTGGTGGCGACTCCTTCTTTGGAGGCTTTTAAACAGAAGCTGGATGGCCATCTGTTGGGGTTGCTTTGAAAGCAATTTTCCTGCTTCTTGGCAGGGGTTTGGATTGGATGGCCATGAGGTCTCTTCCAACTCTATGATTCTATTAAAATGAGGGCAGAAATAACTCCAGTTTTTTAAAAGACACATACAATTAAATTATATGACCAATTTGGTATTAGAATTCTATATAAAGATTTTAATTTTATTATAAATTAAGATATTTTAATTTTATAATAAATAAGGTAGAATCAGTAATGGAACAACAATTGGGGCCTGGAAAACTGGAAAACAAGGATATCAGGAGGAGAGGCTGACTACCCACAAAAGGTTACTACTACCACATCAGCTCTAGATTATTAAATAGGGTTTTCTGTGGGTGAGCAGATAGGGACTACTAGACAGCATATGCTCTGTATCAGAAACTAGAGCTGATGTGGTCTATCCAATGCAATTTTCTGAATCAGCATCCCAAATAACCAAACTGAATGAAAAGTTGATCAAAAACTCCAAAATGTTGGAGTGTAGTCCCTGGTCAAAGTGGTCCCTGTTCAAGTCGTGTCTGGTAAAAAAAGAAAAGAAAAGATTAGATAGGGAGAGAGGGGGAGTGAATATATATAGTGTGGAATGGATATGTGTTGTTAGTTTATTTTTTGGAGTGCAAGACAGGAGTGGATTAAAACATGAAAAAGGACCAAGTCTATTGTTTATTTCAGAATTATTAAACTGCATTAAATGTGGATGCTGAGTTACCTTAAACATGACAACAAAATTAAGGAGCCATTTTGTAAAATATTATCCAAGAGAAGGAAGAAATGTTCTCCAGACTCCATGGAGCTCAGCAAACTGGGAAGGCAATGGGGTTATTTTGCACAGGTATGGTGAAAATGCCAGCATTATGTGAACTTGGGTTTGTTGAATTAAACATCTTCAGTTGGAGAGTCCTTGGGAGATTTTGTTGGGCTAAGGCTGGATAAAGTCAAAACAGGTTGGGAACCACTGATCTAGTTGAACATAGATGTAGGGAAAGGTGGGGTTTGTTTATATTGTTGTGTGTGTCATTATTGTTGTTATTATTTTATAATTTTTGGGTAAATGTGTATACTTGGTAGTTTAAAATTGATATGTAAGTTAATTAAAAAACCAGAAACACGGGGCAATGACATAATAATAATAATAATAATTTTATTTATTACCTGCTTCTCTTGATGGTTTGAGGCAGGGTACAGTACAACAAAGTCAAAAACATATGAACATATAATATGTACAATAAATACTTCGATTAAAACACAAAAATATTTTTAAAAACTTGCATCAAACACAGATACAGAATTGACATAAAGTAGCAACAAAATGCAAATCAAATAACTAGCCTACATATGCCTATTGAGGTTTGTAGACCAAACTTGGCCAGCTAGTTTTACTTTTATTATACAGTCTTTTTATACCCACAGATTTGCAGAGAAGTGTATATGGGAAAATCATGCCAGAAAACTTTTAAGAAATCATACTACACACCATTTTCATGATGTTAATTCACTGCCAAAGCTTTGAAAAATTCCACCTGTCCAACCAAGTTTGGAAAGCCAGTGTGGTCATTTGAGCATGCTGGTTGCTAGATTGTGCAAATTGTAATTATTATTTTTTTTAAAACCAGAACATTTTCTAAGCTTTACTCGCTGTTTTGGAGGGAAGAGCTATTATTTATTTATGGTGTAAGGCAGTGGTTCTCAATCTGTGGGTCCCCAGGTGTTTTGGCCTACAACTCCTAGGGAAGTTCCAACTTCCATAGGGAAGCTGATGAGGAAACACAACATACAAACAATCTACAAACCCACCAAGAAAATCCAACAAATGCTACGTTCAGCAAAGGACAAGAGGGATCCTCTCACCTCTGCAGGAGTCTACCGTATACCATGCAGCTGTGGACAAGTCTACATAGGGACCACCAAACGCAGCGCCCAGACACGCATCAAGGAACATGAAAGGCACTGCAGACTCCTTCAACCAGAGAAGTCAGCCATAGCAGAGCACCTGATGAACCAGCCTGGACACAGCATATTATTTGAGAACACAGAAATGCTGGACCACACCAACAACCACCATGTCAGACTACACAGAGAAGCCATTGAAATCCACAAGCATGTGGACAATTTCAACAGAAAGGAAGAGACCATGAAAATGAACAAAATCTGGCTACCAGTATTAAAAAACTCTAAAATTATAACAGCTAAACAACAGAGAGGAAAAAACCAGGCACAGATTAACACCTCCCAGCAACAGATTTTCCCAGGCTCAGGCAGGCCTTCAAATGCTAATGAAGGTGATCAGCTAAACATTCACACCTAACTGCAGCAGGGAAGAGCTCCTTGCCCCACCCCAGCCATTCCACAGATATATAAACCCATTTTTCCTACTTCCAACAGACCTCACAACCTCTGAGGATGCTTGCCATAGATGCAGGCGAAACGTCAGGAGAAATGCCTCTAGAACATGGCTCTATAGCCCGAAAAAACCCACAAGAACCTAACTCCTAGAAATCCCAGCCAGTTTACCAGCTGTTAGGATTTCTGGGAGTTGAAGGCCAAAACATCTGGGGACCCATAGGTTGAGAACCACTGGCGTAAGGGAAGGAATCCCTGTTGCTTTTGCAGTGTGTGAAGTTGTTGTTGTTCATTCGTTTCTGACTTCGTGACTTCATGGACCACGCTAGAGCTCCCTGTCAGCCGTCACCACCCCCAGCTCCTTCAAGGTCAATCCAGTCACTTCAAGGATACCATCCATCCATCTTGCCCTTGGTCACTCCCTCTTCCTTTTCCCCAGCATAATTGTCTTTTCTAAGCTTTCCTTTCTTCTCATGATGTGGCCACAGTACTTCATCTCGGCCTCTAGTATTCTTCCCTCCAACGAGAAGTCAGGCTTTATTTCTTGAAGTATGGACTGGTTGGATCTTCTCGCTGTCCAAGACACTCTCAGAACTTTCCTCTAGCACCACAGTTCAAAAGCATCTTCCTTCACTCAGCCTTCCCTATGGTCCAGCTCTCACATCCGTAGGTGACTGTGTGTGAGGTATGTGTGTGAGGTAGGTAACACTATATCACACTAGAGAAAAAATCCACTTCAAATCCAGTTTCTACCTCCTGCAGAATTCTGGCGTTTGTAGTTTAGAGAGGAGCCTTTAACAGCATTATTTTATTATTATTATTATTTGCATTTGTTAACCGCCACTCTCAGCCCGAAGGCGACTCATAGAATCATAGAATCAAAGAGTTGGAAGAGACCTCATGGGCCATCCAGTCCAACTATAATATCTTCTCTCAGCCAAGAAGGAGGAACATTGCATTCAAAGCACCCGACAGATGGCCATCCAGCCTCCCTTTAAACGCCTGGAAAGAAGGAGCCTCCGCCACACTCCGGGGCAGAGAGTTCCACTGCTGAACAGCTCTCACAGTCAGGAAGTTCTTCCTCATGTTCAGATGGAATCTCCTCTCTTGTAGTTTGAAGCCATTGTTCCGCATCCTAGTCTCCAAGGAAGCAGAAAACAAGCTTGCTCCCTCCTCCCTGTGGCTTCCTCTCACATATTTATACATGGCTATAATATCTTTTCTCAGCCTTCTCTTCTGCAGGCAAAACATGCCCAGCTCCTTAAACTATTAAACTACAAACCCCAGAATTCTGCAGGAGGTAGAAACTGGATTTTAAGTTGATTTTTTCTCTAGTGTGATGAGGGCAGAAGTGAGATGTTTGATAATAACTATGCTTAAATAAGTTACTGCAAAATCAAATGTTTGTTATTATTATTATTATTATTATTATTATTTCCTATTTTATCACCACTCCACTTGCTGACTGAGGTATGTAAAAGTCTTTTGAAATCCACTCTAATAATGAAATACATCAAAAAACAAAACTCTACAGGACTAGAGCTGCCGAAAGTGCAGCCTGAACGCCAGCTCTTCCTCCTCCAGTGAGACATACCTTTCCCACGCCTGGCATGAAGAAAGGAGAGGCCTTCCAACCTCCCGCTCCACACGCCTTTACTTCGAGGCAAGTCCCTTCTGCGGAGCTTCTCCCCGGGGGAAGGCCAGGCTCGTACGGGAACGACATCTCATGTCCCGCGGAGAGGGTTCTATGGGACGGGAAGCCTGGGAAGGTAGGCCCCTGAGGCTGGAAGTCCCCTGAGGCTGGAAGGCAGGGCGCCGGCCTCGGCTGCCACCCGGGCTCCCAGCTCTCGGAAGAGGCCTAGCTGTGGTTGAAGCGGCGCTAAAGGACCGAGAGGCATGAAAGGAAGAGGGACCCCAGGAGGCCCCGCGTGCTGCAACCATGGCGACGGCGCGGCTGAGCTCCGCCCCGCGCGGCGCTTGGCGGCCGGCGATTGGCCAGAGGGTGGGCGCGCGCCCTCTGCCCCTTGACCCTTGTGCGGCGGCGGCGGAGGGGGAGGAGGAAGGCGGGCAGGAGGGCGGGCGGTGGAGGCGGCAGCGGCATCGCCTGCCGCCCCTTTCCTGCTGGCCTGGCGGCGGCTGGTGCCGCGGCTGCAGCACTGGGCGGGCGGGAGGATGCGGCGCAAGTCTCGGCTGCTGCTCTGCTTCGCCTTCCTCTGGGTGCTCGGCATCGCCTACTACATGTACTCCGGGGGCAGCGCCGCCCTCGCCGGCGGAGGAAGGAAGGTGAGGAGCAGGAGGGGGGGGGGGGCGCGGCTTCCCTTCGCCCTCAGCCGGGGAGAAGCCTCGCTGGACCTTCTCCTCACGGCTCCCCCGTTTGCCTGCCTGCCTGCCTTCCTTCCTGCCGAGGCTCCTTCTTTTCCCTCAGGCTCCTCGCCCATTCCTCTCCCTCTCCCTCCTTCGCCTTTCTCCTGTCATGGAGGACTCCCTTCCCTTTCCTCTCTTCCTTCCTTCCTTCCTCTCTCTCTTCTTTCCTTCCTTCCTCGGCTTCCTCAGTCTCCTCGCTGCTGCTTCTTCCATTTCCTCTTTCCATCCTGCCTCCTTCCTTTTTTCCTTCCTTCCTTCCTGCCAAGGCTCTTTCAAGTACCTCAGGCTCCTCGCCTCTTTCGCCTTTCATGGAGGATTTCCTTCCCTTTCCTCCTTTTCCTCTCTTATTTCTTTTCTCCTTCCATGCTGCCTCCTTCCTTCCGTCCTTTCCCCCCTTCCTTCCTGCCGAGGCTCTCAGGCTCCTTGCCTCTTCCTCTTTCGCCTTTCATGGAGGATTTCCTTCCCTTTTCTTCTTTCCTTCCTCTCTTCCTTGGCTTCCTCAGTCTCCTCGCTGCTTCCTCTTCCCTTCCTTCCATGCTGCCTCCTTCCTTCCTTCCTTCCTTCCTTTTTGCATTCCTTCCTTCCGAGGCTCTTTCGTTTACCTCAGGCTCCTCGCTCCTTCCTCTTTCTCCTTCCATGGAAGACTCCCTTTCCTCACTTCCTTCCTTGGCTCCTTCAGGCTCCCCGCTGCTTCCTTTTCTCTTTCCTTCTTCTATGTTGCCTCCTTCCTTCCTGTTATCCTTCCTTTCGAGGCTCTTTCGTTTACCTCAGGCTCCTCACCCCTTCCTTCCTCAGTTCCTTCAGTCTGCTGGCTGCTTCCTTTGCCCTTTCCTCCCTCCATGCTGCCTCCCTTCTTCCTTCCGGCTTTCCTTCCTTCCTGCCGAGGCTCTTTCCTTTACCTCAGACTCCTCACTCCTTCGCCTTTCTCCTTCCATGGATGACTCCCTTTCCTCCTTTTCCTCTCTTCCTTGGTTCCTTCAGTCTCCTTGCTGCTTCCTCTTCCCTTTCCTCCCTCCATGCTGCCTCTTCCTACCTTCGTAGGCTCTTTCCTTAAGTCAGACTCACTCCTTTCGCCTTTCTCCTTCCATGGAGGACTCCCTTCCCTTTCCTCCTTTCCCTCTCTTCCTCCCTCCCTCTCTTCCTCGGTTCCTTCAGTCTCCTCGCTGCTTCCTCTTCCCTTTTCCCTTTCCTCCCTCCATGCTGCCTCTCCCTCCCATCCTCCTTTCCTTCCTGCCGAGGCTCTTTCCTTAAGTCAGATTCACTCCTTTCTCCTTCCATGGAGGACTCCCTTCCCTTTCCCTCTCTTCCTTCCTTCCTCGGTTCCTTCAGTCTCCTCGCTGCTTCCTCTTCCCTTTCCTCCTTCCATGCTGTCTCCCCCCCCCCCTTCCTTCCTGTCGGAGGCGTGAGGGGATGTCCTCTTTGGGGAAACTGGGGCGCCTCGTGACTGCTTCTTCTTCGGTGGGAACAGGGTCCCCGTGAATGTGTATGCGTGTGTATTGAGGAAATGGGCGCCACGAGGAGCTCCTTCCCGGCTGAAACCCAGCCAGGCTGTTGCGCCTTCTTCGCCTTGGGCGAACCAGGTCTTCCTCTCTCCCTCCCTCCCTCGCGGGGAGGAAGTGCTGCGTACTGCTTCCATGTTTGAAATACCCGAAAGGAGGTCTCTGTGAGGAAGGGGCCGGCTTGTGCTCTGCTGCCTCTGGATCACTCCTGGGCAAACTTGGGCCCTCCCTCCAGGCGTTTTGGACTTCAGCTCCCACCATTCCTAACAGCCTCAGGCCCCTTCCTTTCTCTCCTCAGCCGCTTAAGGGAGGGCCCAAGTTTGCTCATGCCTGCTCTGGACAATGTGGAGGAGTTAAAAGGCAGGGAAACATATTTTACCTAACCCTTTGGAAGAACTTCCTCGTGTGATAGAAGCTCCGTAGTGTGATAGAAGCTCCTCCTCTAGAGGTTTTTTTTTTTTAAGCCGGATGACCCTCTCTTCAGAGAGCTTTCATTGTGTGGCAGAATGGGGTTGGACTGGTTGGCCCAGGTAGTCTCTTCTATGACTTGCCAAGATTTATGATTCCTTGTCGAAGGCTTTCATGGCTGGAATCACTGGGTTGCTGGGAGTTTTCCAGGTTTGATGGCCATGTTCCAGAAGCATTCTCTCCTGATGTTTTGCCCACATCTATGGCAGGCATCCTCAGAGGTGGAGGGGTCTTTTAGAAACTAGGCAAGTGTGGTTTACATATCTGTAGAATGTCCAGCGTGGAGAAAAGAATTCTTGTCTTTTTGAGGCAGGTGTGAATGTTGCAAAAAGTAGGGGAACTCCAGACAAGAATCAATGAGGGCCAGCTAACATCTCCCAACAAAGGATTCCCCAGGCAGCAACCAGCCAGGCTTTGAAACTGCAAGGCCATTAAATGCTAATCAAGATGGCCAAATTGCAACATTCACACCTGCCTCAATCAGACCAGAGTTTTTCCCCCCACCCTGGACATTTTACAGATATATAAACCCCACTTGCCTAGTTTCCAACAGATCCCTCAACCTTTGAGAATGCCTGGCATAGATGTCGATGAAATGCCAGGAGAGAATGCTTCCGGAACATGGCTATACAGTCCGGAAAACTCACAGAAACCCATCATTAGAGTTCTCCTTCCCTTCGAAGCATGGTGCCAAGGTTCATATCTTGCCATATTCTGTGCTCACCTCCTCCTTAGGTGTTCCTTACTCCATCCCTGCATGTAGGAATGGGGTTGGTCTGGATGACCCTTCGGGTGTCTTTCAACCTCACACGTCTATTATGTCTTGCCAAGACTCCTATGGTTAGCTTTCCCCCTCCCTTCAAGTTCTGCTGTCACCCCTTGCTGGACTTGACTCCCCCCCTTTTGGCCAGATGTTCCTTAATCCCCTTCCTACATGACAGAGAATGGGACGAGGCGACCCTTGGGGCCTCTTGCAAAGACCCACATGGGGTTTGTATCTTTCTCCTTCCCTTCAAGTTGTGTTGCCAGGGCTTTTGCCCCCTGCTGTGTTCACGCAGCCATCTTGTGACTAGATCAGAGCTTTCTAAACATTGTGACACACTTTTTAGACACGCATCATTTCATGATACAGTTTTACTAGCAAACGGGAGATCAAACCCAACCCCTTACAAGAGATACAGATGCATAACTGCTAGAGCAAAATAGATGAGGCACAACATATCTCATGAAAACCTTTCATTTACGCGTGTGTGTATATGTGTGTGAGTGTGTGTATGTATGTGTGTGTGTGTGTGTATATATATATATATATATGATTTATTCCTCATTTTACATAGACTCGGAGGTTTCTTGCTATGTTCCCTTGACACACCTACACAGACGTGTCCTAACACACAGTTTGGAAAACGTTCGACTAGGTACTCCTTCTCCATTCCTTTGTGGCTGGGGGCTGGACTTGGTGGTGCTTCCCATGACATCATGTAAATACTCCAAACATAGCTAGCTTCCCCCTATGGTGCTGTGGACATTGCTCAGCATGCACTTCCTTGCCAAATGAGCCTTATGCTATTCCTACATAGCAGTAGGTTGGACTGGGTGGTTCTGGAGGCCTATTCTAATGAATCTATGACTCTCGAGTGTGTCAGCTTCCCTCCTGCTTCCGCTTTCCACCTCCCTGCCATCCAGACCCGGACACAAGGGGAGGCGCTGCCCTGGCCACTCTCCCAGGCTAGGAGGCAGCCTCTTCACACAAGAAGAGGGTTTGTGCTTATCTCTCTCGCTGCATGTGTGTTCGTCCCTCAGTGGCTGGCTCTTCAAGAGAGGAGAGGCTTGGGTTGCCTCCCCTTTCCTTCCAAGCAGGGCATTCTTTTCACAAGGCAGATGGTTTCTTTGTGGACTTCAGCCGGGTTGGCTTCCAACTCGTTGCTTCCAAGCCAACAGGAGCAAGCCACGTTGCAGCTGGGGGGGGGGGGGGGGGGGTTATGAGAGGGATGGGGGAGGTTGGGAGGAATTACTCTGGAGCCTCACTTCTCTGGATAAATCAATGATTTATGGAGTGCGAAGACTGGGATCCATGCACCTTTTAATGCAACCATTTCTGTTTTGTTTGGAATACTTTCGTAGCCCTTCTACTTGACAAAATAATGTAGTTCGCTCTTCTGCCCCCATCATGAGAATATAGCTGACCCCCCCCCCCAAATCTGTAATGATTTGACCTCTAAGGATTGCTTTAGCTTGATCTTCAGATTATGACATTTCCTCATGCATTGGGCTCCTTTAACTTGAAGAATTTCTCAATGTTTAAATATGGTTGAACGATTTTCAACACTAAAAGTTGTTTCACTGTGAGTGTAAGAGTTTGATATTTCCTGTGTCTGGTATGATAATTAATTGGTCAGGTAATAATTCTGGCAGTAAGTGGTGTTTGATGGTGGCCTTCCTTAAGTTAGGTTTATCCATGGTCTGATAATGAGTACAGACAAGGCATTACAAAACTGCTTTATTTAAATGTAATGCTAAATAAGTTGATCTAAATAAATTCAGATCAATTCATCCATCCATTTTAATAATATTAATTTAGACAATTATTTTTATTATAGATAATTAGAAGCACTTGAAAGCTTTCCTTTGGTCATGTACCTTAAACGGATATCAATAGTTCTTTTCAGTGTCTTTGATAAACAGGATTTAAAGTAAGGTCCAGAGTTTTACAAATTCATAGTTTATGGCCATGTTGCAGAAGCATTCTCTGATGATGTTTCGCCCACACATATGCCAGGCATCCTCAGAGGTTGAGGTGTTTATTTGAAACTAGGCAAGTGAGGTTTCTATATCTGTGGAATGTCCAGGGTGGAAGAAAGAACTCTTGTCTGCTTGAGGAAAGTATGAATGTTGCAATTGGCCACCTTGATTAGCATTTAAAAGCCTGGCTGGTTGCTGCCTGGAGAATTCTTTGTTGGGATGTGTTAGCTGGCCCTGAATGTTTCCTATCTGGAATTCCCCTGATTTTTGAGTATTGCTTTTTATTGACTCTTTATCAATTAATAGTTTGTTATCTGTATGAAGATTGCTATTGACATTTATATTCTTAAGAGAGATGTCTTGTGTAGGAGAAAACCTGTTTTTTAGAGCTTGAAAATGTGAAAAATAAGAGACAAATGTTGGCAGGATGGACTGGGGCATCAAAACTGAAGCAATTGTAAAGTAATGGTTCAGTGGGGTTGAAGAACTCTGACTACAAGTGGGGGAGATTAACAATTACAAATGGATTCATGATGTAGGATTCTATTTTCTGTCAGTGAAGCAGAACATTTAATCCCAGCATTCTAGAATGGTTTAGTAATTGCAAAGAGAGAGAAAAGTGTATAAATATAATAGCTTTTGAAATTATTGTAAAAGCCTCATTAACATGGGGCGTTGTCAGACCTTGCAATAAAATGGACACTGTTTATTTTGTGAATAGGTATCCTTCTGCAAGAAATCAGGAAGCTAACTGAATATTTATGTTACCTTTATACCTATAAGGTAAATGATTACAGCACTGACATTTCAGATTTAGTTGCTTGAAGTTTGGACCTTATGTGACAAGCATGAAAATAGATTAGCATTTCAATGAAGGTTAAGTTTGTGAATGTCCCTTTAATCACAAAATACGTTTTATAGTTATGGATCACTGCATTGTAAAATTTAGTCTGTTTGCTGCTGTTTCTCCCTCTTCTTTCATGTCATTTCACCTCACTAGTGCCTCATTTTTAACTTTTAATTTCTTACATTATTATGCATACATGCAAAATATCCTTCAGGTCTGAGTAGACTGCCAGATGGCTGTCCATGGAAGTGGTAAAGAACACAGAAAGGGGATAGGTTTGCTGGACTCGAGTTAAGCATGAGCTGCACAAAACTGAATACATATGTTTATTTTTAGAGTGACTTTTTTTGGATGATTTGTAATGCAAATTCACACAGGCATGCAAGTCTGCGTCATCTACCAAATTTCCCCATCTCCTTTCCACCCTGGTTTTGATTGCAAATTGCAACAGTAAGTGACATAATGTTGCCTCTGGTGCTCCAGAAGGTGCTAGTGTGTCTGCATGAGAGCAGAATTAGCTCTTAGCACCTATGGACTTGTCCACAGCTGGCATAGGATCATGAACAAGTTTTATGTCTGGGGGATGGAATTTGACAACTAACCCCTCAGGTCCTGGTCTTAACTCTCTAATCAAACTGATTCTCATCCACTTACCAAATTTTAACTTTCTCCAGTGAAAACAGTGTAATTGTATTAATGAAGGCTAACTAATGCCAATGTTTTTCTAGAGGCTGAGCTTGTAGGTATTGACTAATTGTATTAATGTTACATCTTGTCTTGTGTGAGCAACAATGTTTTCAAGCATTCAAAGGACATTACATGTTCAATGCAATAAGGAATTCTTACAAGCATATAAAGTGAGATAATATTATACCTCTTAGTGCAGATGAAGTGACTGTGATTGAGAACAGCTTGTCTAATGAGTTCCTGGCAGAGGTGAGTTCAGAATTAGGAATTTCCTGAAACACATTTCAGTCTTTTCTGTATCAGATCAGTAGCTGTCTTAAGATCAAGCATGGCCAACCTTTGCATTCTTGGTGGCTATTCCATTTTTGAAGAAATAATCTTGAGACATGAAGTAGACTTTGCTGCCCAATTCTTCTCATGGTATCTACAATGTAACACATGTTAGGGAATGGTCTGGTGACCATTTTCCTTTCTTTCTCTGAAGTTAAGTAGGCTGCAGTTAGCTAAACAGCATGTGAATTATGCCCCCTTGCCTTTGTTTGTGAGAAATCAAGGGTACATTGAGATCCCTATGCAGCCCATGGCTAGCTTTGGTTCATACCAATCTATATTTGTAAATAGAATTGTGACATTTGTCAAATGTTCATATAGCATAGATCAACAGGTTTTATGTAATAAAATCTCTCACTTGAAGCCAGCAGCTTTATAATTAAGGAAAACATGCATTTTCCTTCGGTTTGACCATTAGATACAAAAGCCAAATAAAAGTTACAGAGATGCATGTCAACTTCTAAAAAATACTTTTCATTATTGCTAAATATATGGACAAAATATTTATCCGATCTTGTTTAAGAGCTTAATAAGACCATCAGGAGATAAATAAATTTATTTCATGGCTAGTTTTATCTGATAGGTTGTCCCTATCCTAGTTTATATTGTGCTGTTGGCAACCTTCCTATAGTTTAATAACTTAGAGATTTCTAATTTAGTTTTGCTGTTTATTGCCATAAGTGTAGTCATTATTTCTATAGTTTGCTTGAATGGTATTCTGTTGCAGGCCCGTTATCCTGCCATTTCAATTTGTTCTTAACAATGTGTATTGAGAGAGGGAGATGTTTCAGAACCATAGGATTGTTTGGTGTAGGTAACCTATGCATGAATAAATACTTAAAGATATTGTTATCTTATAACGTGAAAAATGGGAAAATGCAATAAGTAAAACAGTAAGAAAGTGAGAATAAGGGTGAAGTCAAATTGTTTAATTTAAAATATTATTTAGATGAATATTTAAATATTATGTAAATATTGATTTTACAGATATGCCAATTTTGAAATACAAGATTACAGTTGTAACATTTGTGAGAATTCTGAAGCTATATAAAAATGTCCACCCCCACCCCCCGTTTAGCAATAAAATCAGTACAGTTTTGTTGTATAAGTGACGCTCCATGGTCCTGTTTTAAAATAATTTTCTTTGGATGTTTATTTTACACTCCACCCTAAAAAAACAAAAACAAACCTGTATTACTAAGCAACTTGCTTATTGCCAATAGCAAGATTGCTTACATATGCTAAAATAAACAATTTATATCCTTCAGTTAAAATGACAGCTACATATCTATATTTGAAGAAGCCAGAGTTATCTTGGTTCATATATGACACTGGTTTCAATTCTGATTTTGGTTCTTCTAGTAGAACCTTTCCTCAATGGAAGACTGATTGTTTTGTCTGATAGCCTTGTCTCCTCTTATATGCAGTCACTTGTGCCTTCAGCAAAGGTTTGAGCATCCCACTAGGGTACAACTCTGGAAGGTTTGGAAAATGAGAGAAGTTGTAAAAGTTGTTTTTTCATATTTACAATAAGGTGCTTGCAGCATCAAAGGAAGAAGTCCTTCTGTTTGTGAAACTGAGGTTTTGAAGAGGAAATAGTATAATGACTTGCATTTTCTCCAAAATACACATTACAGTGGGTTATCAGCAATACCTCTGAGGATACTTGCCATAGATGCAAGCGAAACGTCAGGAGAGAATGCCTCTAGACCATGGCCATATAGCCCGAAAAAACCTACAACAACCTATCACTATTTTTCTTTTGAGAAAGGGCAAATCATTATATTCGTTATTTTTTGAATGCCACTTACAGATACTATACCTTATCCTATGACATCTTCTAAATCAGTGGTTCTCAACCTGTGGGTCCCCAGATGTCAACTCCCAGAAATCCTAACAGAAATCCTAACTCCCAGCTTCAACTCCCAGCAATCCTAACAGCTGGAAAACTGGCTGGGTTTTCTGGGAGTTGTAAGCCAAAACACCTGGGGACCCACAGGTTGAGAACCACTGTAAATCTAAATGAAGCTCCTAGCTATCCACATGTTGTGTATACTTAACAAAATTAATGAGATGTTAGGTATTACCATTTTGGAGGGCAAGAAGTAATATATCCACTGTAGTATATTCATGTTGATCTTTCCACAAAATTGAGTTATGCCCTGAAACTTAATAGACAGCGATCAGTCAATGTGATGCTAAAACAGGTAATCAAGTTGTTGTCATAGAATCAAAGAGTTGGAAGAGACCTTATGGGCCATCCAGTCCAACCCCCTGCCAAGAAGCAGGAATATTGCATTCAAATCACCCCTGACAGATGGCCATCCAACCTCTGTTTAAAAGCTACCAAAGAAGGAGCCTCCACCACACTCCGGGGCAGAGAGTTCCACTGCTGAATGGCTCTCACAGTCAGGAAGTTCTTCCTTATGTTCAGATGGAATCTCCTCTCTTGTAGTTTGAAGCCATTGTCCTAGTCTGCAAGGAAGCAGAAAACAAGCTTGCTCCCTCTTCCCTGTGGCTTCCTCTCACATATTTATACATGGCTATTATATCTCCTCTCAGCCTTCTCTTCTTCAGGCTAAACATGCCCAGCTCCTTAAGCTGCTCCTCATAGAGCTTGTTCTCCAGACCCTTTATCATTTTAGTCGCCCTCCTCTGGACACATTCCAGCTTGTCAATATCTCTCTTGAATTGTCTGGTGTACTTTTTTGTATATGTGTATGTAAAACGTAGATTACTTAACTATTCAATGATGAATAACTTGTCACCACTGCAGTGTGCAGGTGACTTATGTAGCTCTCGTATATGGATGTTTGCCAGGCAGGTGAACAGAGGCTTACTGAATGAGGCAGTTCTGGCATTTTTCCCAGTGACCTGAAAAAGTGGGTGAATATTTTCCAATTTTTTAAAGACACTTTTCTAGAAGAATGTCAAACAAACCACAGTTTAAGGAGGAAAAACTCAAATTACATTTTGTTTTAATTTATAGGTTAAGCTTTCTTATCAAATAGATGAAGTTTTATATGTTATTTTCCATCAATAGCTTCTGTTGTCATAAAACATTCAATTTAATTTCTTTGTTACATTTATACTTGTACAATGTTCCTTCGGTTCTTTATTCGCCTGTCTTATGACATGCACATACAGTAAATGAGTGTTCAGCAATGGCCTATTTGAGTAGGATTGCTCTTGTTCCCGGTTACATATAGCTTTGCATGCAGGAGCTGTTCTCCAGGTAGTTATTACTTGTGTGAACAATGGGAAAACCATTGTTTTACTTAGAGATTTAAGCTGAAGTTTTTATTCGATAAAATTATTTCAAAGTCATTTTCTGCCATTTTATTCAGAGATTGTTACTCATTAAGAAATAGAAAAATGATGGGGGTTTTTCTTGCTGTTCTGCTAATATGTGAAGGAGAACTTTTATTTGTGATGTTCATTAGAGAATCAGAAGTGACAGTTAATCTAAACTGTAGGCATGGTCCATATTCCAAGGAATATTACAGCCTGCCAAGATAAATGTTTTGCGGTTAAATTATCACGGTTTGGAAAAATTATTATCAAACGAATGCTGGTAATAGAAAACTTATCTTGAATATATCATGAGCTAAGGTTGGGCAACACCCTTATGAGAATCAACCAAAATGTTGCAAAATATAATGCGCAAGTACATAGGATTCTTAATCAGGCTGGTTGTGAAGTGAAGAAGCAAGAGGGGAGAAAGAAATCTGGGTTGCTATTGTAGCAACATAACTTGTGTTTAGTCTCAATTTTAGGAGCTTATCAATGTTGGTTTTGTATACATTGGACTGCTAAGGCCAAGAAGTACAGGATCAAATGGTGTTCCATCTCTGACTGTATTAAATGCAGCAATAACCTGAATTAGTCTCCAGCCTTAAACCAAACACATGGTTTCCTCAATCCCAATTACAGATCCAAGAACTGAAGAAATATAAGTAACATATTGACTCAACTCAGAGGCCTTTTTGTCCAGTGTTGTTCCATGTGACTGCCAGATATCTATGAGAAGGCCACAAACAATACAAGTAAAAATTAAAAATAACGTTAAACAATTGCAGTTTGTGTATTAACAAAACTTTGAATTAATTTTGGGGGATTGGTCTTTTAAAGTTATTAAAAGTTGAATTAAGTAATTTAGACATTGGAAAGTACAGACAAGCACTAGGCTTGAGAAAGTAGCAGTTCTCAGGACTCAGCTGCATTATGAGAGGAATGGGATGAGGTAGATGGAATCTCAGAACGGGATGGGATTTTTAAAGGGGGGGGGAAGAAAGATGGAGTGGTGACAACAACAAAAGAAGGTCATGAACAGTGGCAAGGGGGTTGGGGAGAATATATGCAGGTGCTGATTATCTGAGTGTCCCACTCCATGTGGCTGCAAATGTAGGTGATAGCCCAGTACAGTGTCCCCTTACCCCAGGTGGGTTCCCTAACAAATATGTGGGCACTGACATGACAGTTGCCTCCTCTGTTCCCCTGATGGGGAGATACTGATAGATTAGCTAGTTAAGGGACTTGCAGGAAAAATAGGCCGGTAAAGTGCCTTAGAGGCAGAAAGCTTGCAGACCTTCAACTTATGATGGTCATGGTTGGCACTGAAGGTGTTAGCAGAGAAGAATGAGTAAGAAAACAATGAGAAGGGCATTCAGCTAATAACTCTGAAAGAGAGCCAAGACAGAAATAATGCTGAGGATGAGCACTTAACTGGGAGGTCAAGATAGAGGAAGCAAGCACTTATGTTCATATTACTTGCAAGAGGAAAGGCGTGATTGTGCTGATTCTCTGCTAATTCTCGGGAGGAATCCTGAGCCCCCCCCTCGCCCACCATCCGCAAATCGAGGGGTGAGAGGAAGCTCAAGCACCGGACCCCCGACAGAGGGGAGGTGAGCTGAAAGAACCACAGAGAGCCGGAAAAAACGGAGAGGGAGAAGACACACCCGCCGCCATCTTATCCCGGCCTACCTGCGGCCTGCTCGGCGCTCAGCGCTGCGGCTTCACTTTCATCGCCGGCGCCGCCTGGATCCTGGGCCTGGCGGACAAACCGCCGCTGTCGCCGCCGCCGCTGGCCCCATCTCCATCTCTGCCGCTGTCGGGGCGACCGTTGCTGGAGCAGCTGGACCGCTGCCATTTTCCGGGGGCGCCGCTGCCGCCGGCCGCCGAGGGGCCGAGGCGCCGCAGGACTGCTGCCGCCGCCAGGTCGCCGCCGAGGGGGAAGGCTGAACGCGGCGGAACGCCGCCGCCGAACTGCTCCATCGCCACCCCACCGTCGACAACCGAGGGGAGAGGCTGAACGCGGCGGAACGCCGCCGCTGAACTGTTCCATCGCCACCCCACCGCCAGCAGCCGAGGGGAGAGGCCGGGCGCAGCCTAGCCCAGCCGGATCACGCCGCCGCCGGCAGCCGAGGGGAGAGGCCGGGCGCAGCCGGATCACGCCGCCGCCGCCGTCGGCAGTCGAGGGGAAAGGCCGGGCGCTGCCTGGCCCAGCCGGATTACGCCGCCGCCGCCGCCGAACCACCGCCTCTGCAGGCGGCTGAGGGAAGAGGCCTGGTGCTGCTTGCTGCAGGGGGAGAACCCGAACGTGACCGCCGCCGCCGGGCTGCTGTACCGACACATCGCCGGTCGCTGGGTGGGGAGGCCGGGCACTCCCCGGCCTCCACAGCCGCTACTGGCAAGACAGTGCAGGCGCCGAGCCGCAGCTGGGTCGGGAGGCCGTTCCCCACCATCAGGCGAGTCCATCCTGCCGATTTAGAGGCCTGGATCCTGGAGGAGCCGTCCGGTGAGGTCATCGTGGCCGGACGAGTTCGCCCCTACCTGCCAGCTTGAGGCGAGCTTGCCATCCTTGACCAACATGTGTGCCTGGCCTCTTTGCTGACAGGCCTCATTGAGACTCCTAAAGGGGCCTGTCTATTGTATAGAACCACCCTTGTGTAGACCGGCTTTCTCGCTGAGCAAGAGTGTTAACTGTCTATCTGCGCTGCCCCACCCCCGAGTTACCAACTCCGGAAGCCCATCCGCTGGCTTACAACCCGTCTAGATACTCTGGGGTCATGGCAATATTTAATTAAATACCATCACTACCATCCATAATAGGAGTTGTATAATTCCAACCAGTCCATTCCGGACAACCAGTGTTGTCATTTGCCATCTGAAATAGGATAGAGCACTTAGGCGCCTGCCTCGATTGTCAGATTGCACCAGCACTTACGCCCCTTCCCCCGACCCTCTATGCCGCACTTTATTATCATTAGTTAGAGCACTTTAGACCAGCACTTTACTGAGATCTGCACTTTATTAATTGCGCCTTTAGACCTTGCACTTTATTAATATGCCTCTATGAATGTGTGCTGCTGCTAGCTAATTACGATCATCACGTTACTGACGAACTGCTCTCAATTCTAAGCACTTTATGAACTATCCCATTGTAGCAGTCGGAACATCAATTACCATCAATTACCATCTGTATTGCTGCTACCCATGTGGTCCTCTGCCCCTATTTGTGTACTGTTCCTGTTGCTTTTTTGTAGCGGAGGGGGCAGAAGAGGTGGTGTGCTGGAGCCTATGAGTGATGATGTGGTGGGGAGGGGGGAGGAGAGGGAGAAGGGATGCTGGCAAGAACCCATAAGCCTAACAACAAGTGTAGAACAAAAGGATCGTATGGCTTGGAACTGCGGCATGGAGGGGGGGGAGGTGTTCCACTAGCCGTGGGGCCCCCATAGAGGTCGTGGTGGGAAGGAGGAGATGCGGGAGACGGAGACCTCGAATTCGGCTTAATTTGGACCGCTTACCCAAATTAACTATTCCCAATCGGTCTCCGAAGGTAAATTGGTGTAACCAGGTGAGCGGGCCCTCTGGCTTGAAGGTGGTGTTGTTGAACGCCAGGTCTGTCAACGGAAAGACATCTTGGATCCAGGATTTAATCCTGGAGGAGCGGGCAGATCTGGCGTGCATCACGGAGACCTGGTTGGATGAAGCGGGGGGCGTAAACCTCTCCCAGCTTTGTCCTCCAGGCTTCTCCGTGCAACACCAACCAAGAGCCGGAGGACGGGGAGGCGGTGTCGCAGTGGTCTATAGAGATTCCATCCATCTAACCAGGAGCCCCATCCCGCAGACCACAAATTTTGAATGCGTCCACCTGAGGGTGGGTGACCGGGACAGAATAGGGATTCTGCTAGTGTACCGTCCACCTCGCTGCACTACAGTCTCCCTACCTGAGCTAGCGGGGGTGGTCTCGAGCCTGGCGGTGGAGTCCCAACGGCTCCTTGTGCTGGGGGACTTCAACATCCACGCCGAGGCAACCCTCACAGGTGCGGCTCAGGACTTCATGTCCGCCATGGCAACCATGGGGCTGTCCCAACGAATAACTGGCCCCACCCACTGTGCTGGACACACATTGGACTTGGTATTCTGTCAGGGATGGGAGCAAGGTGGCGGTGTGGAGGAGTTGTCTAGGTCTCCGTTGCCATGGTCCGACCACTTCCTGATTAGATTTAGACTCACTGCGCCCCCTAACCTCCGCAAGGGTGGAGGACCCATTAGGATGGTCCGCCCCAGGAGGCTAATGGATCCGAGTGGATTCCTGACGGCTCTTGGGGAGTTTCCCGCCGCCGCGGTAGGTGATCATGTCGAGGCCTTGGTCGCTCTCTGGAATGGGGAGATGACCAGGGCTATTGACAAGATCGCTCCGGAACGTCCCCTCTCGAGTAACCGAGCTAAACCAGCCCCTTGGTTTACTGAGGAGCTGGCAGCGATGAAGCGAAAGAAGAGGGTTCTAGAGAGCGTGTGGCGCTCAGACCCAAGCGAGTCAAACCGAACACGGTTTGTGTCCTTTTTAAGGGCATATGCCGCGGCAATAAAAGCAGCAAAGAAAACTTTCTTTGCGGCCACTATTGCGTCTGCAAAAAACCGTCCGGCGGAGTTGTTTCGGGTTGTCAGAGGTCTTTTAACTCCCCCAACTTCAGGTGGGAGCCCTGACAACTCGGCAGCACGCTGTGAAGCATTTGCTCGGTTCTTTGCAGACAAAGTCGCTTTGATCCGCGCTGGGCTGGACGCCACATTAGATGCAGTCTCTGTGAATGTGACACAAGCACCTGCTTGTCCGATTTTGTTGGATTCTTTTCAGTTTGTGAAACCCGAGGATGTGGACAAGATACTTGGAGGAATGAGACCCACCACGTCCATCCTAGACCCCTGCCCATCCTGGCTTCTGAAAGAGGCCAGAGGGGGATTGGCCGAGTGGGTAACGGTGGTGGTTAATGCCTCCCTTCGGGAAGGCAAGATTCCAGCGAGCCTAAAACAGGCTGTTGTAAAGCCGCTGTTGAAGAAACCATCACTCGACCCCACTAAATTGGACAACTTTCGGCCTGTTTCCAATCTTCCCTTCTTGGGCAAAGTCATGGAAAGCGTGGTGGCCTCACAACTCCAGGTATTCTTGAGAGACACGGATATTCTGGATCCGGCACAGTCTGGTTTCAGACCGGGACATGGTACCGAGACGGTCTTGGTCGCCTTAGTGGATGATCTGCGCCGGGAGCTAGACAGGGGGAGTGTGTCCCTGTTGGTGCTCCTGGACCTCTCAGCGGCCTTCGATACCGTCGACCACGGTATTCTTCTGGGGCGCCTTGCAGAGATGGGTCTTGGGGGCACTGCTTTGCAGTGGCTCCGGTCATTTCTGGAGGGTCGTACTCAGAAGGTGTTGCTGGGGGACTCCTGTTCAGCGCCACAGCCGTTGATCTGTGGCGTTCCTCAGGGTTCCATCTTGTCCCCCTTGCTGTTTAACATCTACATGAAGCCGCTGGGTGAGATCATCCGGAGTTTCGGGGTGCGGTGTCACCTGTACGCAGATGATGTCCAACTCTGTCACTCCTTCCCACCTGCTACTAAGGAGGCCGTCGAAGTCCTGAACCGGTGCCTGGCCGCTGTAACGGTCTGGATGAGGGCGAACAAACTGAAATTAAATCCAGACAAGACAGAGGTACTCCTGGTCAGTCGCAAGGCCGAACAGGGTATAGGGTTACAGCCTGTGCTGGACGGGGTCGCACTCCCCTTGAAGGCGCAGGTTCGCAGCTTGGGTGTGACCCTGGACTCATCGCTGAGCCTGGAGCCTCAGGTTTCAGCGGTGACCAGGGGAGCATTTGCACAGCTTAGGGTCGTGCGCCAGCTGCGCCCGTATCTTGGGAAGTCTGACTTGGCCACGGTGGTACACGCTTTGGTCACATCCCGCCTCGACTACTGCAACGCTCTCTACGTGGGGCTGCCCTTGAAGACGGCCCGGAAGCTACAGCTAGTCCAACGCGCGGCAGCCATGGTGTTAACGGGAGCAGGACGCAGAGAGCATACAACGCCCCTGCTGTCCCAGCTCCACTGGCTGCCGATTCGCTACCGGGCCCAATTTAAGGTGCTGGTATTAGCCTACAAAGCCCTAAACGGTTCCGGCCCAAAATACCTTGCAGACCGCATCTCGGCCTACGAGCCCACGAGGGCCTTGAGATCATCCGGGGAGGCCCTTCTCTCGGTCCCGCCTGCCTCACTGGCACGTCTGGCGGGGACGAGAGAGAGGGCCTTCTCGGTGGTGGCCCCCCGGCTGTGGAACACCCTCCCTGTTGAAGTTAGACAGGCGCCCTCCTTGCTGGCCTTTCGGAGAGGCCTGAAAACATGGCTCTTCGAGCAGGCCTTCAACTGAGAGTATCTTGAACGACACTGGAATGGACTAGGATTATGAAATTGGCTATGACCCCAGGACTCGACGAAGCGGATTTTTAGTATAAGTATATGTAATGTTGTACTGTCTGGTATGTATTGTCTAGATTTATTGTATTCTGTCCTTTTTGTTGCTGTTCACCGCCCCGAGTCGCCCCCGGGCTGAGAGGGGCGGTCAATAAATGCAATAAATAAATAAATAAATAAATAATAACCTGAGCTTCTATCCAACCAAATCTGTGATTCCTCCTTAATGTTGTGTATTTAACAAGCTAGAATTTGCCCCCTCCTCTTTGGCTTAACATTTAGCATTATGAAGAGAAATGGAAGATGCAAAATACTGTTCACATTTGTATGTCATTTAAATGATTCTGTTTCTCTCCACTTGGACTTTAGAATCTTTCTTATGGATCAGTATGGCTTCATTTCTTTTTTTCATGGCTTGAAATTTGAATCCAGAATTACCACATTCTTGTTTGAAGTAAATGTTTAAAGCCAAATTTGAGGAACCTTTATATGCCGAAATACTTGTATTTGTGTAGAACTTTGTTCTAGCAAAAGCGTTCTTTTGCAAATAACAAATACCATTTTAATACACATTTGGTTTTGAATATAAAAAACAGTTGCAATTTTTGTCATTGCTGTTTTGGAAATTGCATAAAACTAGTTCCTGTTAATAGATACCATTTATATTTCATGCTTGTTGGCTGTTTGCCATAGTGTGGTTTTAAGGAGCTTTCAACTACCCTACTTTAAATTGGCAAACTGCTAATTTAACACACAGTGAGAGTTTGGGCTGTATGGTTAATGAGGCCACTATTTCAATTTGGTCTAATTAAGTAACTTGCAGGCAAGAGTTAAACCTTTGTCACACATGGTAAAAAGCATGTTGTATAAGAAGTTACTGTGTCCAGAGTGATTGCTAATAAGAACTACTATATTAGCACAGAGCTTAAAATTCTTCATGGCCTCAACAAAAAATTAGTTGCTCATGGCCTCCCTTCCCTGTTGATATTGTGTTTAAATAATTTTTCCAATGAGTTGGCAACTGGTTTGAGGGGCAGCTGCTAGTGTTATATATGTAGTCTGGTGGTTAATTATGTTTTTAAAAGAAGCTTTAATTACTAAATGTTTTCTTCAGTTCCGTTAGTAAAACATCTGGCATTCTTCTGATGTGTTCTCTAGGTGACAGCTGAATGACAAAATAATTGTTTTAAGAAACACTATAATAACCTGCTGTGATAAGAACTGTGTTTAATATTGAATAGATTGTTTAAATAGAAGTTTTGCTTCAAGACAAGTTATTAATTAAAGCACCTTGTATTCCTATTAGAAATATTTAAAGATAGCCAAAGGCATGCTGCTTATACAATTTTATTTCTGTGTGTTCCATCCCGAGATTTGTTTACTGCTCCTGCACAATAATCTTAGGCAGTGTTATTGTATATTCTTTTTCCAGTTTGTAACTTTGGAATGAAGGACATAACTGCATTGCCTACTTCTAAAATACCCTTTAGGCTCCATTCTGTGTTTTGAGTCTGTTTTCCCAAGAGACTTTGGAGGAGCATATGAGTCTCCCCGAAGGTGCTGGGAGGGATGCAATTTCTTGTTCAGTGCAATCTATTGCTTCCTCTCCTGGGAGAGGCAATGAACACATCCTGCTTCCCTCCTGTGGGACTTCAAAATCATGCAAGCGACAATTTCTCAGCTACAAAATCATGTAGCTGAGATGTGAACTGCCTGGAGATGTGACGGACTTTTCTTCATCTCCCTATTTTTTTCAAATGTTTTCCCCTATAAATAAAAAGAAAAGTGTAGAAAAATAAATAAATTATAGAATATCTAGAGTAATGAAAAAATATTTAGGACAAGGTATTTTTTATCTTTATTCCCCTAAATATTTCTAAAAGCCCTATCACAGGAAGGTGTAATATTTGACAGTACAGTTTCTAATAACTGCAATTCCTGGTCTTGGTAGCCTTTCTCATTTCACAGCAATGGATGCTTTCTGTTTGCTTGGCATTGTGGAAGACTGACAAAGATAAAAATACAGATATATCTCTGTTAACAGAGGTTCTGTCAAAGAAGATCTTTTTCTTTAGAACTTCTTATCTTTGCCCAGTTCCCATCTTTTCCTTTTTATGCTGTCTTGCTGGAAGTTTTTTTAACAGCATTGGTGTCTTTTAATCATGGTTTTATGGTGTCTTAATGAATGGTTTTTGTTATGTTGTTGTTTTAACTATGCCTTGGATCTATCCGGAGAAAGGCGGCATAGAAATTCCTGAAGTAAAACAAATAAATGAATATTGGGAGAATGGTGAAGAAGGACTGAAAGAACATAGATGTTTTACGGTTAGGTTATAGCAGTGCATCTGCAGTAAACAATGCATCAAAAAAGCTTGAAGTAAAAAGAATGGGATCACTCTAACTAGCCCTACCAAGGAAGATATTAATGATAACAATTTCAGCCAGCTGTATTCTTAATGTTTGTGTTACTATAAGAGAAACCTGAGAAGTTTTTTTTTTGAAGAGCTTTCAGTTTGATAGACTGCCAGTTAGTCAATCCTGGCTAAAAACAACTGAATAAAAATAAGAGTTGGCACAGGCTTCTTGAATATGGCAGTCTTGATGTCCATCTATGCCAGAGTTTTTTACATGGTTTACTGGGCAGAGCTTTTAAAAGAATGTTGCTAAATGTAGGCCTAAGCAGTGCAGCTAGAGAATTAGCTGGCACTTCTGCAGGGTTCACTACCTTTTCTTTATTGACGGGGAACTTAACTCAAACTTGGATTTGTATAAGTGATGAATAATGGACTTGGGAAAGACTTTTGAGCAACTTTGCCAAAAGTTTGTAACGGCCAAGTTAGGAGGCATAGTATAAAAAAGAAATGCCGAAGTTACTGGATTTCCAAATCGTAGAGAGTTGATTTATGTTGAATACTGAGAACTATAGTTGTTGTATTCTTTACGGTTGGGAGGACTTATCTGTTCATGGCCTAGATCACTCACGACACAGATTTTTCCCTTTCTCTAACTCTGTTTTGGAAGCTATTTAGCTGAAGAGATGTTCTGCCTATATTCTTTTTCTTTTTTAAAAAAAACCCAGATATTATTGATCTAATTTTTAGCACCCAGTTATTAGATGTATTTTGTCTCAATGAGCTAGTATCCCATCAAGAGGCAGTTTTGCAGACAGAACAAGCAGTGTGTAGGTCCAGCGTCATCCCTTCTTCCTGCATCCCTTGAGAGAAAGAAGGTAGAACAGTGTGTGAGGGGTTGACGATTCTCATTCTCCAACACTCCCTTTCTAGATTCTCTGCTACTCTTTTCTTATCCACAATGTATTTTGTTTATATCATTCTCTTTTCCAAATATGGGACCTGGAGTGACTCAGAATATACATTAAAACAAAATACAGTTCAAGGCAATCATAATACAGACAGAGCCCTCCTTATCTGAAATGCCTGGTATAAGTTTTCCATGTTTTAGATTTTGGAATACAAGAAGCATCGTACACACTGTATTTGTGAGATTAGAAAGAGGCTGAAGATGTGTGGATTTGCACTGACCACTATGCATAGATTCCTGCCATTTTACAGATTTACAGTCTTTCTAGTGCCTCATGCAACCTTGCCAAAAGTTTTTGAACAAATGACATGTGAAGCTGAAGGAAGACTGAAAAATGGCAGTGATCAAAGCATAGTTTTTGATCACATAGCACAAAATCATGACTCCTGCCATTTCCTATGCTCTCACGTCTCTGCAACTTCACATTTTTCTGCAGTCTCTTGTCTTGTTCATTCCGTACTTCTGATGTATTTATGAGATGAGAGAGAAACTGAGCATGGGAGAAACTGAACGAAGCCAGAGTAGCTGTTACTATACAAGGTCTCAATGAGCCTTGCAGCTGCCCACTTCCACTTTGTAAAGAAACAAGCAGGCGTGCTGCCAGTGCTGCTTCAATGGTGAAAACAAGTGGCTAGCAGGAAAACATTTAAGATTGTCAAGGATATTGGATATTTGGGCAAGGGCAACTTGACCGGTAATAAAACAATACCAACAACAAAATATCCTGTTAGACATTAGATTACACTAATAAACGCATCAACTGTGATAAATGTGTAACATTGTCCATTAAAATATTCCTTTTCATCAACCATTTATTAAACAAAATCCCGTATAAATGAAAAATGCCTTTGCTGCCATTGGAGGAAAGCTGAGAAATGTCCAATATAGCCTCATGTGGGAGGGATCTTCTCACTTTGGGAATAGTCATCAGGGTGGCCCTTTCATGTGTCCTCAGACAATGTGTTTGTGATAGGGGGAACAAGTGAAAGCCTTTCCACGAGGAACTGAAAAGTTAGCACATTCATATAAAGAGATACAGTCTTTGGGATTATCTGGATCTGAACTGTATAAAACTTTATAGATCTTATTAAGTATTTTGAATTGTGTCCAGATGTGGATTAGTAACCAGTGAAACTGTTGTATAACAGGCAAGGTGTATGTTCCCTGTAGCTGTCTCGGTCTGACTGCAGCATGTTGGATACCCTGATGTTTCTGAACAATTTTACAGAGATAACTACATGTAGACTGTATCACAGTAATCTGTTGCATTGGTACTATATACCTCGGTTAATTATGTAAATGTGTTCCTGAGATTTTCACCATTAACATAAACTTTGCTACAAAAGTTAGAAATAATATAAAAAAAAATAAGGATGGGTTCCCAAACCACAAAAAAGAACTGTTCAACATATTTCAGAAAATGTTTTTATTCAAAACATGTACACAAGTGAGGTCAGGCAAGCCTTGCATAAGTAAATAAAACATTTTGAGTCTTCTAGACTAGAGCTTCTTAACCTTTTTCCACTTGCGGCCCCTTTCCACCTGATAAATCTTTATGCGGTATAGGTATATAAAATTGGTATAAAGTCAAACATTCTCTGATAATAAATCAGTATTTGAAAGGTTTGCAAAAAATGAAGTAGTTGAAACATTTTCTGCAGAGTTCACTGCAAACACTGCATGTTGTTGCTAATTGTATCAGTGTCTAAAACAATAACTAGGTTGTGATCAGAAACCTCTTACTGTTGCCAAAGGTAGGGTTGGAGGGCTTCCACAAAAACACTTTCTAAAAAGGAACTTCCTTGTTAGAGGTGTATGACTGTTTTATTGGACAGGTGGAAGCATTTTCCCTTTTCCATCATAAAGGAATGTAATTGAAATGTAATTGAAATGTGGGAGGCATGTGTATGTGTGAGCCTAACCCTCAACTGCAGAACATGAACACTTGTGTTCCTATAATTTCGGGCTAGGTAACATGAGATCCATGGACTTTGTTCACCCTGATTCTTTGTCCCCCACCTTTTTTTCTTCATTAATTTGTTGGATTCTGTAGTTGAGTCTCAGTTTGTCTATTTGCCTTTATGTTAGTTGGTTTTGTGACTGTCATTTCATGACAAAATGATCCTTTTGTGAATTATGGCATACCAGTATTTCAGTGTCATCTAAAGGAGTGTTTTTTTTAACATTTGGAAAGGTTGTAACCTTGTATATTTTGCTTTTGTGATGTTTTCGGCTTAAGTGTTTTGTTTATTTTACTGAGAGGAGAAGACTGCCAACCTTTCAATGTGTTTTATGCTATTATGCAACATACTTAACGTTATCCAAAAGGCACTGCTCACAGTTTATAATTGGAAATGGTAGTCTTCCATAATTAAACAGGGATGCAATTTCAAAATAAATGAAAGAATAAAATACTACTTGGTTTCAGAAAATATTTGTAGTTTAGAAACCATGGCAATTACACTTCTAGGCACTGAATCCTTACTGCCTTCAGCTTTGTGTACTATTCAAATGGTCTGAAAATATTCAAATATTTTGGTTTCACATTTAGAAGTATTCTAAATAGTTATGTTGCTGAAGCTCCTAATTCTCTCACTTGGAATATACATTTGCCTAATTAACAAATTATGAATGTAGAAATGGACTATAAATACAAGAAATCAAGAAAAGATAGCATGTGGTAGAGTTAATAGAGTTTGGAAAGACTTCTAAGCTTGGGTTGCTGTGAGTTTTTCAGGCTGTGTGGCAATGTTCCAGTCGCATACTCTCCTTATGGTTTGCCTGCATCTGTGGCTGGCCTCTTCAGAGATTCTGTTGGCAGTGAAGCAAGTGGAATGTATATACAGGGTTAGTCAAAATGCATAGGCCAATCTGCCATTCAATTGAATGGCTTATTGGCCTATGCATTTTGACTAACCCTGTATTTGTGGAAGGTCCAGGGTTAGGGTTAGGGTTGTTTGTTTAAAGCAAGTGTGAATGTTGCAATTTGCAAGCTTGACTAGTAATGAGTAGTCACAAAGCTGCAAAAGCAATCAGTGAGGTGAGTAGCCTGTCCTCTATTGTCTGGAGGCATCCTCTATTTGGATATATGCACACACACACCTCTTGCTTCACTGCCAACAGAACAGCACAGATTAAAGCGAAACATCAGGAGAATATTCTACTGGAACATGGCCACACAGCCCAAAAAAAAATCACAGTAACCCAACGAGTCTGGTCAGAAAAACCTTTGATGATACACTTCTAAGCTTGGTTATACAGACTGAGGGGCTGCATGCCCCAGTTGTACCTGGGATTCTTTGGGAACAGACAGAGGCTGTAAAATGTGGATGTTTGAAGCTTGAACCTGAGATAACTGTGCAGGATCTGTAATTTAAAAATCAGATACATTTCAAATGCAGTATAATAAGTTGCAAATTAGCATGAACTCCATTTAAATCTCCTGTGACATGTGTAGGCAGATGTCTGTATTCTCACCCACAGGTTCTCTGTCAAGGCTTGCTGTTGCTGGCCCATTTTTCATTTAGATGAAGTGAATTTACTCATTTATTCTTCTAAAAATTGCTCTCAGCCATATATGAAGTTATGTTGTACTGCTTATTTCAGGGAAATATAGGGAGAATGTCTACCACCAAAATATTTAAGCTTTCTCATTCTTTTTCTGTAAGTCTGAAATAGGAATGGCATGGCTCCCCAATACACTCACTCCTGACTTGATAAAAAGCTTGCATGGCTTACCCTCCTTTCCTTGTTGAATGGCAGACCTCAAGCATTGTTACTGTCACTTTCAAAAATTTTACATCCAAATTCAGGAAGTGCTGACCTCGCTGTCAATATCACACCCAAGCTTTGTACATTGTATAGATACTCCGGCATGAATATCTTACTACTTGCATCAAATAGGCTGTAATCAATTAAAGTTCATACTATAATAAGTCTTAAAGTGCTCTGTTGTTTTGGATGCAAGAGACTAATCTTGCTAGTGGCTACCCTCTGGAAATTCAAGTGCTCCGGCATTATTGCCACAAATTGGTTTAAGGTGATGAAACTTTTCTGGAAAGTTTCAAGAGAATGGCCTGACTAACCAAAATCAAGATTCTAGTATAGTTAATAATTGCTAAAAAGATATTTAAACTAGTCTCTTCAATTAAGCTAATAAAATGATGGTCCCTTCTCCCTTTGACAGATTTGCTTAAAGGAATTAAAGTCAGTGCTAACAATTTTCCTCAAAATTAAGAGACTAGAAGTGAACTGTAGACTACATCATATACCTGGCATTATAAGTCAGGTTTTGATCTTGCTTGAATGTCTAAAATTTCGTATTGCATGTTTTCTTCTCAGTAAAAGGGACTGTTCAGGTGGTTACCTTTTGGAGACTATTGAGAAAAGAGTCTTTAAGGGAACAAGGCCCTTTCCACAGTAGCTCCACATGAATGCAATTGAAAGGGTTACCATCTGGAAATGCTTAGACCATGTCATTGGAAATATTTTGAAAAAATGTAACAATATACCTGTTTTCTTTCACTGTATCCCAGAGTGTATTTTATAGGACTACCATGGTTTTCCTTCCTTCATCTGGAATTGTATTTAAATTTTATTATTTTGTTGGTTTTATTAATTTCCCCTGTTTTATAATTTATTGTATGAGATTTTTTTTTACCGTGTAAGTTGTTTTGGAAATGTGTTTTTCCTTAAAGGAGGCCAAGAAATGCTGTAAATAATGTGGTGGATAATTATAGAGTCCTGCAGCACTCTTCATTGCTGAAGAGTTAGGTTTTTGACATTGCAAGGATGGTGTACCTGCCACTCGTTTTGGTTATGTCCCCATGCTGGTCTGGTAACATTTCAACCATGTAGAAAGATCTGATAAATAAGCTGGCCTCTCCTTGTTGGGCAATGGATAAACATAGTATTGGCTTCACCCACACAATTCACTGTACTTTATGTTACACATTGAAACAAAGTCTTGTAAAGGTTAAATTACACAACCACATTGATGGTCGTTGGTTGCCTGATGCTGAACAACTTTGCCCAGGTAGAATTCAATTAAGGATAATATAAGCAAGGTAGAAGATGAACTTTCTAGGAATTGTTATCATGGGGTAACTTTGGTGTCTTCTATGGCACTATTGAAGGCATATTAAAATGTTCTGTCACTTAATTATTGTATTGTATTACCATCACTCTTGAAGATTTCATTATTTTCTTTCAAATATTATATGAGGAAGAAAAGCTAGCCAAGAGGCCAAGCTCTTTATATGGCAGCGCTTTCCAAACATTTCATCTTGGTGACACACTTTTTAGATATGCCTCATTTTGTGACACAGTAATTCGGTTTTACTTGCAAACTAATCCCTTGTAAGAGAAACAGCTGCATCTGTGGTGAGTGCTTAGAATGGGATTTTCCTGCTTCTTGGCAGGGGGTTGGACTGGATGGCCCATGAGGTCTCTTCCAATTCAAGGATTCTATGATTCTATGATCTTTCCTTCTGGAGAGGAAGTGGGACACTCAGACATCAGGGAAGGGGAGAGAGGAAAGACTGTGAATCTGTAAATTGCAATAACAAAATGTAGGGGGACACAATATATCTCATGAAAACCTGCCATTTATATTTTTATTGTTTTTATTTTATTGTTCTTTTGCATTACATTTGTGTGACACACACTGCTGTCAACATATCAACACGTCACGACACACAGTATGGAAAGCTCTGCTGTAAGACATCTAGGAAGAAAAAGGGGGTATTCTTGTTTGTTTGGTATACTTTTGACAAACTTTGATGAAGGGGACTTTAATAACATTTTAATGGGTGCATTATTATGTGGGGTTTTAGCAAATTGTAGTTGTTCACTAGGCTGTTGGAGATTAAATGTTAGGGTAAATGTTGCTGGTAACACTACATACTTACAATTTGCCCTTTCTCTGTCCTCTCCTATAATGTTCAGTTTGTGGATTCGAAGCAAACATGCGAAGTACAATTTTCACAATATCATAATACTCAATAATAATCCAGACACATTTGTTGCAGGTAAAGCAGGAGTCCTATTAGTTAATGGAAAACTCCAATATCATTTCCCAAAATCTCAATAATATTGCTGAAGACTTTCATGGCCAGAATCACTGGGATGCTATAAGTTTTTTGGGCTCTATGGCCATGTTCCAGAAGCATTCTCTCCTGACGTTTAGTCTGCATCTATGGCAGGCATCCTCAGAGGTTGTGAGGATGCATGTCATAGATGCAGGCAAAATGTCAGGAGTGAATGCTACTTGAACATGGCCATACAGGTTGAAAAACTTACAGCAACCCAATAATTAAATCAGCTCTATTTTTCTAACAAGTATTCTAAAATTAATGTGGACATTTGGCAAGTATTGAAAAGGTCTGCTTTTTTTTGGGGAAATCATTACAAGAGGGGGGAAATGACAGTTGAATGAGATTTTTTGATTTGGAGAAGAGTCTTTCCAGTTGTCCTCTCTCCCTACAAACAACTTGAATGGTAGAGGCTATCAGAGCAGATACAGTAGTGAGAACAGGCAGATTTGTCTAATAGAGAAACATTTTTACTCAAAGATACTTTCCCTGCCCTGTTTGTTTCACTGCTACTGTAATATCAGTATAATTGCAACAAGTGAGGAGGGAATTTAACAAAATCTGTAATACAATGGATTGCTAACAAGTGCTTATGTGCACTTTCATGTAGATTTTTACTGACAGTCTTAAGGGAAATTTGCAGATGCAGTTCTGGCTTCTAGCACTTTTGAGGTGAAATGTCAGAAGATACACCTTATTTTTCTTTAAGGAAAAGAGCAGGTCTTCTACTTTTCCAACTATTCACTACTGTATTGTGAATGCTGACATTGAGGTTCAGAGGTAAAATGCAGTGATATACATACATGTTGACTTAATCAAATTCTTACTGATAGATTTGTTTTATTCTTTTGATGGCTGTGGTTGAATTTAGACCTAAGTGCTCTTATGTTTAGGTGAGTGATTTATTTTTTCTTGTTTCTAATATAGTAAATTAACAACCACACCATAAAAGAGGTAATAGATATTACTGTTTCCAAGATTATTAAAACGTTATCTTAAAATTACAGCAAATATCTGTTCTCTTGATTTGTAAGTTAACACAGTTTCATGATTAGATTTGCAGTGTGTTCAAAAAAGTATATGAAGATGTTTACAGAGAACTTTATTTAACTAAGGCTGCTTCTATGCTGACACTGTCATCAAGCTTAGAACCTGTTTGGGAGGAACTAGTTTTGCTGCGTGGGTGATCAGATTGCCATCTCTGAAACTGGTATGTGGCCAGGAAGGTGATTACATAGAACAGTGGTCCCCAAACTAAGGCCCATGGGCCAGATGTGGCCCTCCAAGGTCATTTACCTGACCTCTGCCCTAAACTTAAGACTTAGGGTTACTCTAAATCTGAAACAACTTGAAGTAACACAACAACAATCCTCAGTAACTTGACTATTTCATCAGCCAAAAGCAGGCCCACACTTCTCATTGAAATATTGGTATGTTTTTGTTGGTTAAAATTCTTATTCATTTTAAATATTGTATTCTTCTTCTTTGCAGTAAAAATGTGCAGTGTGCATAGGAATTCATTCAGGTTTTTTTAAAACTATAGTTCGCCCGTCCGTCCCAAATCTGAAGGACCATGAATGTTCCTTGGCTTAAAAAGTTTGAGGAACTCTGACATAGGACATGGAACCTGGGCTCAAAATGCTTTTGCAGAATTTCCCCATCTACTTCTGGAAGAGATGGGCATCAGGGCTCTAGAGGCATATGAGGTGGAAGAAAGGGAAAGTGACGATCAGGAGCAGAGGTAATTAGTTATCCCTCTCACGTGGTCAGTTAGCCATCTGCTTGATGCCTAGCCTTATCATTGGGGTGTTTTTGGCAGCTTCTGTTCTGTATTCTTTACTGTACTTCAGCAGAGCTAGTGCATTTTACAAAGGCAATTTTGCCCTGGCATCTGACACAGTGCATTTTTTTTTTGCTGGGCTTGGATTTCTCTAAGACTTTTAAAATGTTCCTTATCCTTAGATGTACACTGTAGCGTGTATTGGTGGTGTGAACTTTGTGGCCACTGTGGCCTTGGGTTGGCTTCGGATTGCATTATATGATCAGTGTAGAAGGGCCCCAAGTGATTTAAATATGAATCTTCTTTTATGATATAAATTATTCTTCCTGCTTTGAACCTTAGCTTGCCACAACCAAGTTCTTTCCAAGCATATCAATTTCTATTGCCATATTGAACAATGGAAGCCATCTTCTTTGCTTTTTTGTTGCACTGCTTACATTGATTCCGTTTCTTCATTCTGTGATTGTTTCTAGCAGGTTGAATATTATTAGAAAGTACATTAATGTATTCTTTATACTATAGAATTAATTCAGTCAATTTCTCACAATTGTTGCTTTAAAATTGAAACTGATTGGAAGTTTAATTGACCGGAAATTCTGTTATCTCCATGTTTTTCCATAGTGTGCATTTAGAATATAGGGGAATGGATATGGACAATTTCCTTAATACCACAGATACCCCTGTTTATTCACTAATGATTTAGGTTTGCAGAATTTATTTCTGTGGGCAGGGGCTCTACCACCTCCATTTCTGTTTGATTTGAATTGACCTTTAATTGTCCCACCTAATCCATGATTGATTAGGCCTGCATGTTTAGGACTCCACCATTCCACATAGATTTAATGCAAAGAAGAGGGAGGAGATGGAAATACTGAATAAATTGATGACACTGAAGATACCTGGCAATGATCTCTTCCAGGTGTTTCATTTAGATATTAGCATGCATGAGAGATCAATTTGAACTTTGCAGCACAACTACATTGTGGAACAAAAGGATAAAACTTGGTGTTCCCACATGCTGGGAATTCCTGAAGAGTTTCCATTTTGTTCAATGTAGATATTATTGTTCAAGTGTATGTTTCCTTTCACAAATATATGATTATCCCACATAAAAAATCTGCTAGAACTCTTAAGGAGATGATTGGGAAACCTTTCTGGTTGTCCTTACAAAAATGATTTTTCCATCAGCTGTACACCCTATGCTCAAGAAATGAAATACTCTAAAGCACAATGTAGCATAGGTTTTTCTATACATCATTGCAGGCTGCTACAAACAGCGTGACTGGAGTGTGTGTTTAATGGCTTATTATATGAGTGCATTTATTTAGGTACGTTATTAAGACAGAGCTAAAGGTTTCTAATGAAGTAGTATAGCGTATGAAACATGCTCTTATTTACTGCAATATTGTTAAGGGAACTGTTGCTTTCTCAAAAACATACTGCTTTACTAGAAGAACATAATAATAAGTCATATAGAATTGTTTTTATTTTGAAGTATGGTGTTTGAATCCCTGGTTCTTTCTCTGTTTTGTGCCCATGTTGCCTCAAACACTCAATAAAAATGATTTTAAAGTTATTTCTGGACCTTTTGTTAATTCGAATTTCATACTGACATAGAATCTGTACATTTTGTAGGTTGTTGTGAGTTTTCCGGACTCAGGATGCCTGCCATAGAGGCAGGCAAAATGTCAGGAGAGAATGCTTCTGGAACTTGGCCATACAGCCCGGAAAACTCACAACAACGCAGTGATTCCGGCCATCAAAGCCTTCGACAATACATTGTACATTTTGTAATAAGCACTTTTAGATTAATTTTGGAAAACTTGTCTACCTGAACTCTTGGACTTTCTTCTAATTTGTAAACATTTAAACTTGAGGGAAATATAAGGATTTTACTTTATTTCTGGGTTTATATACAGTCATACTTCTCAATTTTTGCTTTGAGTGAATAGGTTTCTCAGTGAAAGCTGTCTATAAAACAGGTTGTGCATCATTCATTTTTCAATCTGTCTTTTTGTTGTTCTTCCTCACTTCCCTACATCTCCTAAATCGAGTTGTTTGTCCTTTAGTTTCCTTCACCCAGTAAGGCTTCAGACACTTCTAGTTTATGCCTGCTGCTGGGCACAGGAGAATTCCTTTGCAGGGTTGTATGTGTCTCTTTTTCTTTCTGCAGTTCTTTAGTTTTAATGACTAGTGAGTGGACTGCATAGCTTTCTTTGAGAAACTGAGTCAGTCCAAGTGCCTTTAATGAAATATATAATACTTAGACTTTGCTATAACATTTGGTTTGCTATCTATTTCTGATGCTTGACTGTAGCCCATCAGGTTGTAGTTGAAGCAGTAAATAAATGTCATTAAACGAACAGAGACTTGTACTATTTGTGTTTTAGAAGTCTTTTATGACAATTGCTCCACATGAAAGATAGCATTTGGAACAAGAACTTGCTAAAGGCCAGAACAATGGGAGAGTCATATATAGAAAGTGTATTTTCCCCGTACCTCACCATTCTGCCTTGAATGGAGGTCAAAACTGGCAATTTACAGGGTCAGCTATGTTTAGCTTTGCTGTAGAACTGCTTCATTTAGCATCAGACCATTCTGTGACCCCAGAATGTTTCCTTGGAGGCAGTTCATACCAGTTATGGTACTTTACTTTTCCTATTACTTTTCTGTTTTATTTGTTTGTTAATCTGTAGAACTGGGGAGCCACTCAGACTGGAAACCACACACTGATGTTACTGTTTCACCCCACACCTGAGCTTTGTAACATCTAGTGTCTAACTATAACTATTTCTCAGTTGCCCAGTCTACATTTTCCCCGAATCCTCAGTGAATTATAAGACCTTATATTCCACCCTCACAGTGCCTTCATGCCCTTCAGCTAGCAAAATTTCAAACCAGAAAAGTACATTAAAGTTGCTGAACAAAGACAAATGCAGAACAAAACAAATTAAAATTAAAAATTAAAGCATACCTGTATGATCAAGGAAGATATTCGTACATCAACAAACCTAGAGCCTCAGGGCAAATATTTCTATTGTTTGAATGCATCCACTGAGAGGTCCCATATTATATGATAGCTTCTATTGCTGTTGTACTAATATATATACAGTGAAGCACATACGGCAAGCAACTTCCATGGTGCCAGGTGATCATCCTATATGCATCTGTTGGATCTCTCTGCTCTTTGCTTCAGTGACATCTTCTGTCAGTGGAGTGGTGAAGGCCCTCTTCTCCCAGTCTCTGAATAACTTACATATCTGGTTTTGAAAGACTAAAAATACCAAAAATACTAATCATGGTGGGATAAAGGACATTACATAATGATGAGAAGTATAATGGAGAAGGGGGAATAATTACCTTAAAATATATCCCATCTCTTACTGCTTTTAAATATATATATTTCTGTAATATACAGAATAACCATTTAATTGTATTGTGAAATCGCTCTGTGCTTTCTTTGGCTGAAAGCTGGCATCCTGTGCATATCTTTGCAGAAAAAGACCTATTGGTCTGAGTTGGACTTGTTTTCTTAGCATAGGGTGACCTTAAGCAAGTCACAGTTTTTTAGCCTCAGAGGAAGGCAAAGGCAGAGAAAGACGTGCACTTACCACTGTTCTAATTCATATTGCCCTTCTAGTCCTAACTTATCATTTGCCTCCTGCACTTTATCCATCAGCCCTGTCCTTGCAACTGATTTGCACCAACCCTGCCCGCCCAAGCTCAGTATTTGATTAATATGTCAGACTATTGGTTGTTTGTATGATGGCTGTTTTAATGTTGTTGTTTTATATTTTTTTACTGTGTTATATTTTAAACTATGTTGACCGGGTTTGGCCCCATGTAACCCACCCTGAGTCCCTTCAAGGAGATGGTGGCGGGATACAGCAGCAAATAATAATAATAATAATAATAATAATAATAATAAAGGCAAATCCACTCAGAACATATATTTTAAAAAATCCTGATGATAGGGGTCACTAGGCTTACCATAAGTCAGAAATGATTTGAAAACACAACAGCTGCCCAGAAAGTCCCTGATAAAATTAGGTTTTCACGTTAATCTATCATTTAGGTGTACTGTGTACTGTTCTCTTCAATCAAACCTCATATCTCCTTAGTAGAGTGTATAGCTCAGCAAAATCTTTGGCCTGTCATTCTGGCAAAGCAAACTGAAACTTAGCCATTTCTAAATCCTGTGAAAAAGCAGCTGTTTAGTTACAGATTTTTCAGGAATTTAACAGCTCACTGACATAATAAAATCAACCCCCGAGGAAGCTCATTAAATATTGTGTGTTAGTCTATTTTTAAAGCACGAAACATGACTCCATTTAATGTAACGCTTCTGCACTGTGCAGCACGTTTTTTAAATGATAAGACATCATTTTAAAATGGACAGCTAAACATTTGCCTTTAAAAACTATGAAATGAACGGCAGTTCTATAGTAGGATTTTGTTCAAGGAGCCACTTAGTATATTTATATGAGATATGTATATGATGCAGGAGCCCCCGGTGGTGCAGTGGGTTAAAGCGCTGAGCTGCTGAACTTGCTGACTGAAAGGTGGCAGGTTCGAATCCGGGGAGCGGCTTGAGCACCCTCTGTTAGCCCCAGCATCTGCCAATCTTGCAGTTCAAAACCATGCAAATATGAGTAGATCAATAGGTACCACTCCGGCGGGAAGGTAACAATGCTCCATGAAGTCATGCTGGCCACATGACCTCTGGGGTGTCTACAGACAATGCTGGCTCATCGGCTTAGAAATGGTGATAAGCACCAACCCCCAGAGTTGGATATGACTGGACTTAATGTCAGAGGAAAGCCTGTACCTACCTAGGTATATGATGCATCTATCAAAAATCATCTGCAAGGTGGAACAGAGATAAAAATGAATAAAACTTCTCTCCGCTGAGTGAAACAGCTACTGAAGCACAGTTTTGAAATGCAAGAGCTAAAGAGAATTAACAAACTAACTGCAGACTTAAGAAAACAATCAACAGAAAGTAAAACCAGTTTTCTTGAAAGCATAGTAGAAAAGAATTTTCTTGATCTAATGCCTAAAACTAAAAAAGGAAGAAACCCAAGTAATAAATTAATATCACAGTCTTGAGCACTGAGAATTTTTAAAGGACAATACTATGAACATAGCCTAATGAACTTTTAATTTCGTGATACTAGCAAGTTTTAAACTTCTCTTTAAAATTTGCTCTTTTGTGACCATTGAAGGTAGTTTAGTACACAAGCTAATATTCAGATTAGTGCAATAATTGAGCACTTTTGACAAGTTTTATAATGGAGTCTATTCCCCATAGGAAGGGAACAGTGCTGCAAGCTAGCTAGCTACAATGAAATTTGAAAGCACATTTGTTAGGAATTTAACTTTTAAAACATTTTGTCCCTCTCCTGCATTGCTTTAAAAGGAGATGGGTTTATTTTCCCAAACATTATTGCCCTTGTATAGATTGTTGAAACTATAACAATGGTTTATTGATCTGCAGTTGGATTTGTTTGTAGAAGGAGTTTTTACTTTTAGTTCATTGCTACTCAATAAAGGCTGGAGTGTTTTGCTGCAGATGTTAGTGTTGCCTGACTGAAATTCCTCATTATCGAGTGTTCTTGGTAGTGTGCAGATCATGGCAAGGCCTGTGCGCTGATGCTTGTATGTTGGAGACAAGTTCCTTTTGAGTATTTACGCACCCTGCATACTGAAGTTACAGAAACAGAAAGTATTCTGAAACATTCAAACATGGCACCCTTGAGATGGATTGGAACTAAAGATTTTGTAATCCCTAGCCATCATGGCACAGTTTTTTGCAAGGAGAATGTGAACATTGGATTTCTATATTTGGGATCAGTTAGAAGTAACTAAACATTAGGTCTGAACCATTTTTAATGTGAATGTGTAAAAAGCCCTTGGGGATGGATGCATGGGATTTCTTGGTTTTTTAGTCCACTGACTGTTCCTGAGCTGTCTGCTGTTTCTTCAGTGCCTTCCTTCAACATGACATATTTTTGTCAGCATCGCTGATGATACCAGCCAGTCATAGATTGCATATGAAGGTGATGATGTCAGCAAATCAACCCAGTTATACTGTGACAATTATAATGTGACAATGGTAGTGACAGTAAACTAAGCAGCATTGTCCTTAACCCAGAGATCTCGATCAAGTCTAATGGCATTAGAATTTGCACTGAGAATGGGCTTAGCTTATTACCACTAAGAACGTGTGGATGCACAGTATTCTTCTATACATTTCCAAGCTATTTCTTCCTGCTCATTGCCATGAAGTGAGGTACATTGAAAATATACAGAAATCTCTGCTACAAAGAAGCTATCATGAGAGCCCTCCTATTGGCTAAGGAAGAAGTCAAGTGTAAAGCAGATACTGGGTCTGAATTCTAAATGCCAAAACATGTGTTTTCTCCCACAAAACATAACTAATTTCCCATTCTACAGAAACAAATCCAGTACAGATAGTCACTGAGTTACAAACATCTGACTTACAAACATTTCATAGTGAAGAACGGAGGTGAGACAACAGGAAGTGAGAGAAATCTACCCCTCGAAAGGAAAATTCATTCCTGATCTTTTGTTTCCCCTTTTTAAAATTTTCATAGCTCACCATTAACCCATGATCCCACAGAAAACCCTTACTACTCAGCACACATGATGCAGCTGCTCCAATATGAGTTAACATGGGGAAAAGGTGTCTCTACTGAAACGTTCTCACCAATCCTTGCTTCCACAACAAGCCACATTTTTTTTAATCCAATTGTCCCTGGGACAGAAAGTAAGGTGAAATCTCCTTACACAGATTGTTTTTGCACAGACCGCAAAAATAAATAAATAAATAAAAAAAATCCCCCAAACACAGGAGTGTTAATTATTTCCTATGCTATCCAAAGCTTGTGCATATATATAAATGTACCTATTCTGATTTATATACAAATTCGACTTAAGAACAAACCTACAGAACCTTTCTTGTTTGTAACTCGGGGACTATCTGTATTGCTTAGGTATTCCCAGAATGGGGAACGCAAGGCAGAACGTGTCCAGCCCACTCACTTTATAAGATAGACAACACATTCCTCCTCCTGAAGCTATGAAATTGCTTTGGTAGAAAAAACACTCCTTGTCACTGCCCCCTCCACAATGCCCCGCAATCTTCTATCTTTTTTAATCAGACCCCTTTTATCTTCCAGCACATTTGGATAGCCACCCATGCATCCATTTTTGTAAAGATTGGCTTCCTGTTCTTTTATCTTTTTCCTTCACATTCTGAAGAACTTTTGTGAGGTATTGTGGTGCCAAAAGGCATTTTTTTTCAGAAGGAAAAGGAAGAAAATGAATTAAAAGATATTATTATTTCTTTCTCTTGTAATGTAAATATAACATCAATATATTGACATAATGTAAATGTATTAGAATATTTTTAAAACTGTGAAGGGTTAGGGTTTCGAGAATAATGAGAATACATTATTGCCTACCACAACCATAGTTTTTTTATTGCTCTACTAGAACAAAATTCATTTAGTGTGAAAAGAGGACTCTGCCTCCTTCGCCTTGCAAGCATACATTCTTTTAACTCTCCTCTGAAAAGCCTCAGAAGTAAATACTTGCAAAACTCTAGCCCCAATTTCACTAGGTAAAAGTCTCACATTTTTATTTTTCCAGGAATTCTATGTTCTTAGGTTCTTTGGATTGTGGTTTTCTTGTTAGCATCTATTCAAAGAAAGTGAGAAAAAAAATCTCTACCATGGTGGTGCCTCTTGCCATATAGAGACCTGTCATTTCATCTTTGTATATTGAAAATGGATATGTATTATTATCAGTGTAAGATTGTGCTTGGGCTGTTGCCATAACTTTCACGTGTTACAACTTTTGAAAGACTTGAAATTACTTTTGAATCCTGAAATACTAGACAAATATATTGGAACAGCTGCAATATGTGGGCTGAGTGGTAAGGGTTTTCTGTGGGGTTGAGGGTTAGTGGTGAGCTATGAAAATTTTAAAAGGGGAAAACAAAAAAATCCTGTTATTCTACACAGAGATTTGTTTGCGTAAACATGTAACAATCTTTCGCAGTGGTACAAAATTATTCTCTGCTTCCCTTGATGTCACCAGCATTCCCGATAAAGCACAAAATGAATTCTTGGATCTGTGGAACGATTCCTCAGTGACTTATTTGATGAAAAACTGCTGACTCAATTCTGGTGTGCGATGTATCACTCATATCCAAATGTCACCATGCTTATGTTTTGAGTTTTACTCTTCTTTGTTTCTACATATCTCTGTGAGACCGGATTTTCAATGCTTCTTCATTTGAAAACCAAAACAAGAAACAGATGTAATGTTGAGAATGACATGAAGTTAATGAAAGCACAACTGTGAATTTTTAAGCATGTTGATGAGTTGAAGTTTCAAATATGTCATAAGTTAACATTATTTTGAATTATACTCTCTCTCTCTCTTTATATATATATACATGACATATTTTCATTCACCCTATTAAAAAGTCTATCTTTAATGTATGGGTCACTTTGCCTCTATAAAATGGGATTGTGACCCCCAAAAAGGTTGGGAAGTGCTGCACTAGACACTGCCTCCCAACTCTAGGCTTGAAATAGTTGTGGCAGTGTCCTATGTCCAGGGGCGGCCCGTCCATTACTCGAAGTAAGCGGTGGCGGAATACTTTTTTTGCCAGGGGGCGCTGTTCTGTCCTTAGGCCACGCCTCCTCCTGCAGGCCTCATGCGCCCTCCACAGCCTTCTAATGGAGAAGCGCAGGCCCCGCCCACTAGGCGAGAGGGAAGTCCTCCCTCCACGTGCTGCCAGGAGGGAGGGAGGCAGCCAGCCAGGCTCTTTCGCTTTCCCTTTCCTTCCCTGCAGCTGAGCCTGGACCCCTCTCAGGGCAGCAAGGAGGCCTGGTCAAAAGGTACTGCAAATGTCATCTTCTGTACATGCCTCCCCCAAACCCCTCTAGTATTTGGTAATGGAAGTCCTATATGCCAAGCTTGGTTCAATTCTATTGTTGGTGGAGCTCAGAATGTTCTTTGGTGCTTGGTAAACTGCAATTCCCAAATGTCAGGGTCTATTTTTCCCAACCCCCTCTCCAGTATTTTCTGTTAGTCATGAAAGTCCTGTATGCCAAGTTTGGTTCAGTTCTATTATTGGTGGAGTTCAGAATGCTCTTTGGTGCTTGGTGAAGCATTCTCACCTGATGTTTCACCCACATCTATGGCAGGCATCCTCAAGAGGCTGTGAGGTCTGTTTGTAACTAGGCAAGTGGGGTTTGTATATCTGTGGAATGTCCAGGGTGGGAAAAAGAACTCATGTCTGCTTGAGGTAAGTGTGAATGTTGCAATTGGTCATCTTGATGAGTATTTAATGGCCTTGCAGCTTCGAAGCCGAGCTAGTTGCTGCCCAGGAATCCTTTGTTGGGAGCGGTTAACTGGCCCTGATTGCTTCATGTCAGGAATTCCCCCCCCCCTTTTTTTAGTGTTGCTCTTTATTTATTGTTCTGATTTTAGAGGGTTATTTTAGAGGGTACTGGTAGCCAGATTTTGTTCCTCTGAGGTTGCCTGCCATAGATGTGGGGAAAATGTCAGGAGAGAATGCTTCTGGAACATGGCCATACAGCCCAGAAAACTCACAGCAACTCAGTGATTCTGGCCATGAAAGCCTTCCACAACACATTATTATGTTTATTTATACCCTGCTTTTTCTCTCCCCAAGAAGACTCAAGTTGGCTTAGATTAAAAACATTTCAGTACAGTTTAAAATCCACAAATATGCAAACATTAAAATGGAATTAAATATCATTGGTATTTTAAAAATTCAGTTAAAATCCATAAAAAACATATCCAAAACTAAAAACTGCAGCAGACCCTGACTTGATCTTTAAAACCTTTTAAAGCCTGCATTAGATTACCAAATGTAATGTCCCTTTATACACACTGCTTTATATTAATTTCCCCAGTATTCCTTTATCTGATTTGTCATCAACACACTTAATGGACTGCAAAAATATGATCCTGTGTGATTCCTTTCCATTGCTGGCAGAATAGTTTAAATTTGGATAATATTTTGACTTTGATATTTTAGCAATTACATTTTGCAGCAGTGTCTTTTGGGTTGCTAACTCTTGTCCTTCCACTTATCCTTCCATCAGTTCCAGGGCTCAATCCCAACTGCTGTTGGACGAGACACTATGGAGCTCTATATTTATATTTCCACAGTACAAAGTGGCAAAATCAAAGACTGCTTTGGGATTTTTTTAAAAAAAAATGTTTTCAAACCATGGATGGTTGAAGCAGTGGTTGCAGAACACCAACTGTGTAACACTGTCACTGTACGAGTAAAGCAACAACAAAATGCTCCCCTGCCCTTAGGTGTATAATTTAATTAAAACATGACACAAAGGCAAAGGGATGCCAGTGTGGGAAGGGATGAAGGGCCTGTCCAGACAGGCCCTATATCCCAGGATGTGATTGCAGGTTTTCTGTTTATCCTGGATTATCTGGCAGAGTGGACTCATATGATCCAGTTTAAAGCTGAAAACCTGGGATTTATTTATTTATTTGTCATGTCAGAACAACCAGTCAAATTATGTTACATTTCTAACAGAACAAAGCAAAACAAGCAGATTACAAAATTTGTGAGTATGGTAGTTGATTAAATGTCCTTTGATCAGTATCTGGCCACTTGGAGTGCTTCTGGTGTTGCCGCAAGAAGGTCCTCCCTTGTGCATGTGGCAGGGCTCAGGGTTCATTGCAGCAGGTGGTCAGTGGTTTGCTCCTCTCCACACTCGCACGTCGAGGATTCCACTTTGTGGCCCCATTTCTGAAGGTTGGCTCTGCATCTCGTGGTGTCCGAGCGCAGTCTGTTCAGCGCCTTCCAAGTCGCCCAGTCCTCTGTGTGCCCAGGGGGGAGTCTCTCATCTGGTATCAGCCATGGGCTGAGGTGCTGGGTTTGAGGCTGCCACTTTTGGACTCTCGCTTGCTGAGGTGTTCCAGCGAGTGTCTCTGTAGATCTTAGAAAACTATTTCTAGATTTAAGTCGTTGACGTGCTGGCTGATACCCAAACAGAGGATGAGCTGGAGATGTCTTTGCCTTGGTCCTTTCACTATTGGCCGCCACTTCCCGGCGGATGTCAGGTGGTGCAATACCGGCTAGGCAGTATAATTTTTCCAGTGGTGTAGGGCGTAAACACCCTGTGATAATGCGGCATAGGGCCTGTCTGGAAGGGCTCCATGGCTTCACATGCCACCTGTTTCTCCAAGGCCAAAGCAGTGGCAGTTGGATGGAAGGAGGGCTCTTCATCTGCTTCTGGGTCAAGCACATGCAAGAGCAAACTTCAGCCCTCCAGGTGTTTCGGACTTCAACTCCCACAATACCTAACAGCCGGTCTAGCAGTTTGTAATGTAATACAGGTTGAGTATCCCTGATCCAAAGTGCTTTGAACTAGAAGTGTGTAAATCACTTTGAGTCCTCCTGAGGGTGAGAAAAGCGGTATACAAATACTGTAAATAAATAAAAATGTTTGGGATCATGGGATAGCTGTTTACATACACAATGACACATTTCAAAGATAGCACCCAAGATGAAACACAAAAGAGGCATGCACGAGGCCTCTTTTCCCACGTGCCCGGCAATGCCGCTGCGCATCCCTCTCTCGGCATTAGGAAATGTGCGCCCTGCATCGCCCTCCTTCTCCATGCACTTCCTAACGCTGGGAGAAGGATGCACACTGGCATTGTTGTCTCCCTTGGCCTGCAAGGAGGAGGAGGAGAGGAAGACAACGTGCGCACTTGTGAGGGAAGGATGGAGGGAGAGCATGCTCCCTGCATGAGGGCTCTTTTTCCGTGCGCCTGGTAATGCCGGCGCGTGTCCCTCTCCCGGAGTTGCAAAGCGTGTGGGGGAAGAGAATGCAAAGCGCATACCCAGGAGCCGATGGAGCACAGGGCCTCTTCTCCTGTGTGAAGAGGGGCAGCATTGCAAGTGCCTCTCCAGGCAGCTGTGCCATCACCCCTCTCAGGGCGGCAAGGAGGTTTCTTCATGAACGGAAGTGACTGAAGGTACTGCAAATCTAAATTATTGTACATGTTTCCCCAAAACCCCTCCAGTATCAGAGTCTATTTTCCCCAAATCCCTTCAGTATTTTGTGTTGGAACTACATCAACACTGACAAAGAAACAACAAGAAATACTATTTACCCACAAGCATTAAGAAATTACATATATTAGAAACCAACTTTCTTATTACTTTCTTTTCAAGATCACTAGACTGGATCACAGCAACGCGTGGCAGGGGATGACTAGTGTGTGTGTGTGTGTGTGTGTATGTATGGCTGGCATGGGCCAACTTCAGCCCTCCATGTGTTTTGGACTTCAATTCCCACAATTCCAAACAGCCAGTAGGAAGTCCTAAATACCTGGAGGGCCAAAATTTGTCCATGCCCCCATAGATAGATAGATAGATAGATAGATAGATAGATAGTGATTGGTTTTGGGGGAGGGGGGGCGCCAAAATACTGTTTGCTTACCATTGAAAATTACCTAGGGCCGCCTCTGCCTATGTCACTTGGAAGGGTTCAATTAGGGGTCTTTAAGGTGTCTGCAAAGCTATATTTATGAAGTGTAGATCTCCCAAAGAACCATTTGGATCCTGCCTAAGGCTTCCAGTGTTGATTCCTTTTGTTGAATATGGAGGATCTCTGATTTTTAGGAAGGACAAGGACATCTGCTTAGCTAATTCATAATGAATAATCTTGTACATGCCTGCACAACCTGTGGCCTTCCAGTTGTTTTGGACTTCAGCTCCCAGAATTCTTGTCCATTGGACAAGCTGGCTAGGACTTCTACGAGTTGGAGTCTTAAACATCTGGAGGACCACAGGTTGTGCAGCCCAGATCTAATAGTATAGTTTGACATAGAAAATTATATTGGTCAAGTTTTCCTTGCATTATTAATTTTAGTCTTTCACAAAAGAATCTAAAGTTTATATAGGTAGTTCTGATGAAATGTGCTGTAACCACAAAAGTTGACACAGCAGTATATCATGGTACTTCTTGTTTTTGTTATGTCTAACACGGCTGTTTTTAGGCATTTGTGTGTTTTCTGTAGGAGGAGATCTTTTGTTCATGTTTGCACCATTGATAATATATTTTCTTCCTGTTGCCTAGAATTCACTTCTGTGTGGTTGTCTGTTATTTCTGTGTTCTCATATGTAGCTTCAACAAAAGCACATTTTGTTATTTGAGAGTAGATATTGAATAAACAAAAGACATACAAGTAACAAGAGTTAACAGTTGTGGGTTTATTCCCCAGAGCACTGTTAGAAAGGCCAGATTTTCTCTTACCATTTTGTAATAGTTAGACTTATCTAACCATAGATAATATCTTGATGGGCTATCTCTTTTATTTTTTTAACACACACATATCTGAATTTATTTATTTACTGATTTATTTTTAAAGAGAACCTGGAATGTTCAGAGAGCTAGAAACCCACAGGATGGGTCTTCCTTCCCAGCTGCTATTGGCTACCATTTACAGAAATGTGTGTTGCTTATTTATTGTACAATGGCTTTCCAACGTTTCTTTCCATTGCTCTTATTTTCAGCGTTCTTAGCAGTGTTTTGCTTTGAATATATTTGTGTTAATTAAGAATCAAAGTACATTTAGCAGATGGAAACTACTTGAGCCAGGATATGTATACTACTATTGAGGAAAAATAGCCATTGAATTGGGTAACCTTTTTCTTTCTGTTTGGGGACTGGAGATGGAATTTCAGTATTTTTAAAGATTTACCTGCACTCTAGGGGAAGTAGAAAAATCTTCTGTTCTGTATTGCTTGCCTATAGAAAAAGCTTTTTTTGCTACATTTTAGATGCTTAGTTGCACTTATGATGATGAGGCTTGATATTTATCTGGTTCATCACTTGCCTTCAGGTAAAAGTGCCACAATTGACAAGCAGAGGCCAAGTTCCAAAGAGCCTTATGTGTCAAAGAAGAACATGTCTCTTTACATACAAAGCAAGAAATGTAAAACTCCTTCCCAAGAGTCTCTTCAGTTTCTACCTTTGATAAAAATATTGATATTAAAAATTCCCTTTTAAACATTTTGTGGAAAAAAAAACCCCAGATGGTTTAAAAAGCCACTGCCAAAGAGTCTGTTAACAGCAATTTATGGAGATGAGGGAAAGCCCGATCACTCCCCCTTTCCAGGTGGTATACCTCAGTGCTACTTAATAGTGATGTTTCATGGACCAGAACTGATTCTTCCAAGAATTTCCAGTAAAATAATTTTAAAAGACAGGCAAAAATACAATGCTATCCCTGGCACATTGGACCAAAGTAAAAAGTATATGGAGTACAGGTTCCTTCCCTTTAAGTGCAGGGATAGTGAAAGTCATAGGCTAGGGAATTTGAGGAAATGGAGTAAATCTGAGGAGGAAGAGTTTAACAACACTTCTCTGGGAATCTCTTGATCCTCCAGCAGAACTCTGTAGTTAATTCTGTTGGAAGTAGACTGTATCAGACCGAAGGACTTAAGATATCCCCAGAGAAACAGTATAAATCATATCTGCAAAAGTGAAATCTGCAAATGTGGAGGGCCAATTATATATCTCATAAGTTAAATATGAGCCAGTAGTGTGATGCTGTAGCAGCAAGGAGGAGTGTGCTTTTTTTGCTTGCATTAATAGAAGTATAGTTTTCAAGTATAGGGAAATAATACTATGCTCGCCAAATCTCATTTGGATGCCAGAATGTCAAAGCATATTAAGGATAGGAACAGATTGGGGTAGATTCAGAGATGAGCAAAAAGGATGATATAAGACATGGAGAAACAAAAATAAGAAAATAGAAGGAGCTGAGCATTATCAGTTTGGTGGTTATAAGATGTGTATGTGTGACACATAACTGAGATCTTTTAATATCTCAAGAACTGTCACATAGAGGAGGGGGCAGACCTATTCTCTGCTAACCTCAGAGGGTAGAAACATGTGTTTTACATCATATGGAAATAGATTTTGTATTGAAGATACGAAGGAATCTTTTGACAGTGAGAGCAGTTCAGCAATGGACTCAGTTGCCAAGAGCGGTGGTGGGGTTTCCTTCTCTGAAAGTCTTCAAAAAGAGTACAGACAGCAACCTGCTATGTATGCTTTAGCTACAGACCTGCAGTCCCATAGGGCCCATTCCTACTAAGATTCTGTGTCTTTTCTTTAGACTAAAACTATAAACTCATGTATAAGTCTAGAAATTTCAGTCAGAAAAACAAGCTCCCCAAAACCTGGGTCAACTTATCCACAGGTCAATATGAGTATTAGCTACAGAATCTGCAATCATCAGATGTACTAACTTGACGTAGGATGTTGCATATCATGCTACTCTCAGCTATTTATATTGTGATGAAGTGGCATCATAAACTAATCTGCCACCCAACACATTGCTTTCTTGCATTTGAATGCACTGTGCTGAGACAAGTTATTGAACTACTTCATTTTGAAACAAAGAATATTCATTAGCATGGCCACAACATAGAAGAGGAAAGAAAATTTGCAAACAGCTTTAAAAATGATAAAGCATAAGTTCCTGAACAAGTGATTGCCTCGAAAAAAAATGTTTGACGCATTAACACCAGCCATTATGTACGCTGGCTGACGTAAATGTATGTGCCATACAAGATGAAAAGGATTATTCTAATTTTTGGGACTTATGCATCATGCTGTCTTTCTCAGTTAATCTGAATACTTCTAACTTCTGTTATATTTCTGCTTCAGGCTTGAGTTTGTAGAACTTGGCATCACTACTTTGTTTACTAAATACTGTTCTTGAGACACCGTTGCTACTCTTACCCTTTAGTATTTCAAAATTGTTCCCATTTCTAGAGCTCTAATTGCTGTACCTCTTAAAAGACAAAACCCATGTTTGTTTCTTTTTAAAACGGTTTCCTATTTATTTATTGACCTTGAAAATTCATACCTGGTGTCCTTGAGCTTCTTTCTTCTTACTAGCACAGTCCATTGTGATCATGGTAGCAGAAGCATGTCTACTTACGTTCATTCTTCCCCTTTTCATGTGTATGGTTCGTGGAAAATAACAGCAATAAATACTAGTTACATGTAGATAATATAGTTTTATGCTGTTGTGGTTCCTTTGTCTGCCCACCCAAGATTCGTTGATCTGTTTTTTTTTCTCTCCAAAGAAGGCACCACAGATTTCCCAAAATTGGGAAATCTAAAGGGTTTAATTCAGGGTGAATTGACACTGTAGAATTAATGCAATTTGACACCATTTAAATCTCCGTGGCTCCGTGCTATGGAAACCTGGAAGTTGTGGTTTGTAATTTGGTGAGGCATGAGCAGTGTTTGGCAGGGAAGGCTAAAGATCTTATAAAACTAAGTTCTATGATTCCATAGCATTAAGCTATTGCAGTTTAAGTTACATTAATTCTGCAGAGTGGAAGCATCCTAAGTCACCTCCCAAACTAATGTGTGCGTTTTCTGTAGATTTTGGCTTAAAATTTACACTGATAACCTGATTTTGATCAATACATAAGTCAACTACGTGTATAAGTTGAGAGCAGGCTTGGGGACCAAAATTTTGAATTTTTCTATAATTCATGGATATGTTGACAATCCTTCACAGAGAGCTGAAAGCACCAATGCCACATCAGGGCCTAGTTGGCAGTTGCTGCTGTCATTTCCCTCCCAGACATCCAAAAAGGCCAGAAACAGCACCACAGCAAAGAGTAGTGAGGTTCAGTGCTTCTTTTAGGTTCTTCCAGGATGAACTAGGCTTTCACCAGACCACTCAGGGAAGCATATGGGTTTTATCCATTGACTCATGGATAAGTCTGTCCAGGGTTTTGGGGGGTTTCATTTTTCCCACTCACATTTCTATACTTATTCATAAGAATATTGGATATGTAATTGACATCTCAGACATTTTCATGTGAAATTCCTGACAGACTAGCAAATTTTAGCAATCCCAGTTTTTGTTGTATTCAGTTCTTAAAACCATTGGCTTTAACCCAGCCAGTAGTGGGTAAATTTCCTATTTTCATCGAATGTATATTATGGCTGGTGGGGTTGAATCCAAACAAAAGATGTGGTTAAAATTAATGAAATAAGGTGTTTTTATGTGTCTTCAGGTCTTTTCCACATTGTGACAGCCCTATCTCAGAGTTTATTCAACAAAATTTATTCAGAGGTTTCTTCTAGGGCAGAAAAACTATGTATTGCACATGGTTACCCTGTAGGTTTTCCTAGTCCAACACTCAGACCACTATGTCATGCTGGCTTTTGTGCTTTAAATGAGATGTGCATTAACAATTTGTAAATTAACAACATACTGTGCAAATAGTTCATCGCATCTGTTTGCTCAAATTACTTCAGATATACTTTTTGTTCTGTCTTATGCTTTCTGTAAATAGTCTTTATTTCTTTACACAGAAGCTTACTATTTCTTCATCAAAACCCAATATTTATCTTTTATTTAAGGTGAACAAATTTTATATCACAGAATTGCAAGGCTTGGATAATAGAAAGATAATTCTGTTTCCTGTTGTTTTTTCCATTGGCCACAAAGTATAGTTACTGAAGAGCATATGAATCCAGAAAGCCCCAATTCTTGCCATATTTCGGTAGGACCAAGGAGCACTTCTGTCTGAAATACAGACAGCTGCTGCCAGTCAGTGTAAATAAATTGGAACTAATAGTCTGGTGTGGTGTGAGAAAGCTTGTTGTGTTCCAAATATAATATAAACTAAGCTTTGGAAAAAATAACAATCGGGTTTGCTTTTCTTGGGAAAGTAAACTTTCATGACTTCAGATTTACTCAGGTTGACTTAACCTGTGTAACACTTTAAGTGTGTATCAGAAATAAGCCTTAAAGTGATACAACCAATATTCCAGTCCAGAATGTCAAAGCATATTCCAGTTTCTCAAATTCTTTGGTTTATACAAGGTCTTATTTTAGAAGCTTTAATATCTCAAGGATCAGCAAAATTAAACCTAACTTTATAATTGTGGTAAGTGATTATAACAATAATTAAAACTTTAAGGCCCAACTTAAAGTTCATTTATGGGATGAAGATCAGGCTAGCAAATCTATGGAGCAAAATTATTTACTTCTTTTTGTTGATAGTTCTTTAGGTTAACTTAATAAAAATGAGTTGGACTGATAATGGTGTTCAAAAAAAGATATCCAAATATTAGCTGTAATACTGTGCTGGTAGAATCAGTCTAATAATGAAGTGTACCACACTGGTAGGAAGAAATGAATATAGTAATACACCCATGGATTTTAACCCTCTTCAGCACAAAGAGGCTTATGCTTGAGGGAACTAGACTTTGATAGGATCTTGTGCTATGTCCTTCAGGTTGATGGACAATTAGCAGCAATCTGAAAAAAATGTGTCACAAATATTGAGAGTGTTCATTCCCCTATATACATATCAACACACATAAGGTCCCCATACATTTTCACAGCCCTGTGTACTTGTAAGTTTTTTCATGTCTGCCTTGTAACGCCTAACAGTGAGGATCTAGAGAACTTGCAAGAGGATTTAGTTGTCAACATTTTACCCAACATTTTAAAACCAAGTTTTCTAAGGCCTATTGTCTATGGAAAAATTAAAGTGCCATGAAACAGAAAACAACCAGCTTGTGTTATAAACTCTGCATCTTAGAATTGCTCGAATAGTAAAATTGTTTACTTTTTTCTTGCTGGTATGGTGACTCATAGGAAATTTTCTGGTTTCCACAGAGGTCAGAACAACTAACAGATGTATGATTAGGATAAATTAACAAGACATGCTGACCAACATCTTTTGCATAGAACAAAACCAAGTAAAAATCAGAATTTGATATGAGGGTGAAATGAGACTTAAGAACATTGTTTTGTAGTATAGGTGACCTAGTCTTTACATCTGTGAAATCCAGTATTTATGAGGCTTTTGCACATATTTTAATTAAGGACATCTTCACAATATCTTTTTATGTTCTTGGAAAAATCTGTGGGATGCAAGTGGAAGAAGGTACCACTTGCATCTAGCAGATAGCTGCAGTGAGTGAGCACATGCTTGATTTTCAATAACTTGTTGTTTGAGGTTGTCATTTCAATTCACATGATCATCATAGTGGTCTAAAAACTTAAAGATAACTATTCCTTTATTTGTGATTTTTTTTTTAGAAATATTGACTTAATGATAAATTTGTGTTGATTTGTTTATTTTTCCCCAGGAGGATCCAAATAGTATTTCATTAAACAAAAAAGATCAACGCAATAATAATGGAGATGAGAAATCACAAAGCATGGAGACCCTACCTCCAGGTATTACTATGATTATTGTTATTATAATAATAATAACTATTGTAATTGCTGCTGCTTATACTCCACCACACAATTAAAAGGGGTAGAAACCAATTAAAACTATACAGTTTTAATACAATATAGTGCCTTCTTATATACCCTACCTTATATCCTCTTATAACAGCACTTTATATCACCTTACCTCACGAGAACAACCTATACGATCATATTTTATTAGGGGGAGTACGTTGTATTGAGAGGGGAGGGTGATTGGGTGGCAGCTTCCTATGTAGGTCTAGGGAGGGTTTCAGATATTATAATATTCTATAGCAAATACTTCAAGTTCAGTGAGAAGGTAGCCTGATCTTCTGCAGCCTCCTGCAGTAGCACTTTAATTTCGCCTCCCTCACAGAAGCATGTAAAAGATTATGGGGTCTATGCTGTTCTGAGAGAGGAGAGTGACTGTGAGATTTCTTGCTAAGAAGGGCAGGGGAGGATCATAGCTGACTATATCACTCCATAGCAAATATCTGGGTTCAGAGAGAGGGTACCTTAATGGCAACTGCCGTAACTGGGAATTGTGTTATCCTACTAATCAATGACCTATTTACAATGGCCAACCTTCCTTTCGCTAATGAGTCATGAGTTGCTCCTGGGGGAGGGATTTCCAGAGTTGGGGTGCCCCAATAGAAGTCATCCAGGGGAGGGGGAGATGCATTCATAGATACCAACATGGGGCGGGGGCTGTGATAGAGTCCTTGTGCCTCTGAAGCATCTTCCCCCTACAATAAATCGACCAGATATCCAAAATGACAGGCCCACTGGGCTAAAAGTCCTGTTGTTAAATGCCAGGTCCATAAATGGGAAGATAACAGTTATCTAGAATTTGATCCTGGATGAGCATGCGGACCTGACTTGCATTACCGACACCTGGTTGGACGAAGGCAGGGGGAGGTGTAAATCTCACCCTGCTTTGTCCACCAGGCTTCGGGGTGCATCAACAGACTAGGCCTGGGGAGAGGGGAGGCGGAGACACTGTGGTCTATCAGGATTCCATCACCATGATCAGGTGCCCAATCCCGCTATCATCCACATTTGGGTGTGTCTATTTAAGACCGGATAACTCGGACAGATTAGGGATTCTGCTTGCATACCATCCACCCCCCTGCACAAAAGTCTCCCTACCTGAGCTAATGAGGGTGGTTTCTGGCCTGGCATTGGAGTCTCAGCAGCTATAAGTGCTGGGGGACTTCAACGTCCATTCTGAGACCACCTTTTCAGGTGCGGCTCAGGACTTCATGGCCACCATGACAACCATGGGGCTGTCCCAAATTATATCTCGGCCCACTTACATAGCTGGACTCACTTTGGACTTGGTCTTTAAAATGGGAGGTGATGCTGAGATCGGTCTGGAGGAACTCTCAATGGACCAATCTTTACCTGATCAGTTTTAGATTAACTACGGCTCCTAACCTCTGCAAGGGCGGGAGACCAATTAAAATGGTCCGTTTCAGGAAATTTATGGATCCTGATGGATTCCTGATGTCTCTTGGGAATTTTCCCATCATAGTGGTACGTAATCCATTTAAGTTCTGGTTGATCTCTGGAATAAAGAGATGACTAGGATGGTGGACAAGATGACTCCTGAACATCCCTTCTCGCTTAGCAGAGGCAATGCAGCTCCCTGCTTCAGTGGCGATGAAGCAAGTGAGACAGAGACTAGAGTGCCGGTGGTAGAAGATTTGGTACAAATCTGACCGAACATGGACTAGAGCCTCACTTAGGGCCTACTTGGCAGCAGTGAAGGCAGCCAAGAATGCTAACTTGGCTGCCTTCATTGCGTCAGCAGTCAGTAGACCGTTTCAAATGGCCAGGGGCCTTTTTCACTGTGATTCTTAGTGTGGGGCTGTTGAACACTCAGCAGCTTGATGTGGCAATTTTGCCCATCATTTTGCAGATAAAGTCATTCAAATCCTCTCCAACTTATACACTTGCATTATGGCAGTTCCAGGAGATGTACAACATTTTACCCCGCTTTTCTCTAGGTGACTTGAGGCTCTGTCCTTGCGCTGAATATGCATGCCCAATGCAAAATACATCTCACCACGTTAAAACAGTTGATTTTTTTTTATTTCGTACATTTCTATCCCGCCCTTCTCCCCACAAGGGGGACGCAGGGCGGCCTTTAATGAAGCCCTTAATGAGATATGCCACATTATAACAGGAACGAAGACATGACTGTTTAAATAGGCTTTTGGCAATGATTAGTCCACACTTTAATGTGGACCTCATAGGAATGATGGTGTTTTAACTGATGTTTTATAACTTTTATTCTTAATGTTGTTTATTTGTGCTTTGGCTTATTTTGTGTGCTTTTCTATTGATTTGATGTGTTATTAATTGTTATTTTATTTTTTTAATGTATTTTAATGTATTTATTCATGTTGTGAGCCACCCCGGGGTTCTTGGGGAGTTGAGGCAGGGTACAAATAAAGATGATGATGATGATTATTATTATTATTTATAAAAGCCTTTGATTATAAAAGCCCCTCTAATTTTTTTTAAAGACTATGGAATGACATTCTAGCTTTCATGGGAAGCAAGTTCCAGAGTCATGGAGCAGACATGGAGAAGGTCCTGTTTCGTGTAATGAAACAGTGTTTTTTATTTGAAGAGTAAAATATGGATTATAAATTACTAAACTCACAACTGCAGCAAGGATAGAAAAAATGTTTGGTATAATAAACCACCTGAGAGTGAAGTGGGGAGGTTTAGGATGCAGACCAGAACTGTAAGGTTTAAAAGTATTTTATAATCATAAATTGTGAAGATTTTACTCCATGTATGGGCTGCAATTAATTAATCCACAAAGCTGGCTATTAATCTTTTTAAGTTGTCAGGAGACAAGTTCAGGTTTTTATCATCTGCATGAGCTGACACTGCTTAATGTAGTGAACTATAATCCTTATATTTTATTAACAGTAGTGAGATCATCAAAAAATGCTGTTTACGGTTTTGAAAGGAACTGTTTACTCTTTAGAAGTTAATGGCTTTGCAAGAGCTTATATACTATTATCACTTTGTTGTGGTCTTCAAAAATAATGCCAGACTTTAATTGTGTGGTTCCCAGAACTTTCAGTCAGACCGAAAGCCTTTCAGAATGGCTGCCCCAATTCACCCACAAAGGGGTAAGAGGGGAGGGAAAGGCTACAAAAATGCATAGTGGTTGAAGCTTCAGAACCTTGTCTGAGTGACAAACACACCAAGTTTGCAGGAGAAAAGTGTACGTCATGTGCCACAGTTTTCCTTAAGGGCTCTTCCTAAAAGATGTTGCAGTTTATATAACTGATGTTCCAAAAACTCCATTCTAGTATTTTGATTGGGGTGCAAATGGACCTAGTCCTGCACAGCTATCAGGTGTGGCTGCTAACAAACATCATACAGATAACAGAAGACCGAGAACATTGGAATTCTAATATCAAAGTATTAGGGAAAATAATTACAAGACCTGAGCTTCCAGGATGGATAAAAGAGTGATATGTTTTAATTTCAGAGATTGGTAAAAAAGAACTCTGCTTTAACAATAGGGAATTCCTTTTTCTTACCATCCCTCCCCACTACAGGCTTTTGTGTCACTTGAAAGGTCAGTCCTAGCAGTTTATAGAGATCCTTCAAAATGGTACAAAATATGGGGCTTGGGCTGCAGTGACAGGAGGAAAAAAAGGAGCACCATGTGTAGACAGGAATGCCTCTCACATCAACAACAACAACAACAACATTCTATCCTGCTTTATCTCTCTAAAAAGAGACTCAAAGCACATGAGACCCTTATGCTCACCCCCCCCCCCAAAAGAGCCCCTCAGAACCAACTTGAAGGCAGGCAGCTAACGGAATTTGCAGTCCAACTCCTCCACAGGTGCGTAAGCACTATCTGATTTAGGAGACAGTCCCTTCATCCCCCTACTGTAGTGATGACAATGGGGGCGGGCCATACTGAGCATGCACTGTATAACCTAGCCAGAAATAATGAGGATGAGAGAAGAGAGCAGAAACTGAGAGCATCCTAGAAGTGCAAGTGCTTTTTTTAAAGTAACTTGCTGGGATGAAGGGCCGGAAGGTTTCAGGAAAGGGCTTTTTTGCCCTTTGGCCATCCTGAGGGAAGCAAGGGTTGTTGCTAAAGCAAAGGAGGACCCTTCATATACTCGCCTGGAGATGGATGTAGGGGTTTCTAAGACCATTGGTAATACGTGTTTTCTGATAGTCTTAGGTGATCCCCGTGAAAGGGTAGTTTGACTCCCAAAAGGGGTCGTGACCTACAGATTGAGAACTGCTGATGTAGGGAGAAAGGTTTTCCTTTCTTCCAAACATTTACAGTGCCACCTTGCTGACATAAGAAACTATCAACTTATTTTTCAAATCTTGTAAAACTAGATTCAGGGTAAATCAAAGTTTTAAAGTCACAAATAATGTCATGCCTTATGCCTAAAGTAATGTCACTGGGCATTGCACCCAGTGCTAAAACTGCTATTACATTCTCACTCTTGCTACCTTCCATTTGCAAAACAAATCCCAGATTCAAATGTGTCAATAGCCAATGAAATCAAAATGGAGAGTTTATATAAACTGACAACTCTGTGTTCAAATAACACAGATGAAAACAGTCGGTGAGATTAAATGTGTATATTTAATGTCAAATAAAGCTTAATCTTGTTCCCAAACACTTCATTGATACTTTGTGTTTATCAGTCAAATTAATAGTTGAAGCTTTTAGGTGTCTAAACAATCAGGTAGGTGGGTGTTCATTCTTAGGGCAACAAAATAGTTCAGTGAAGTGGTGGGAACAGAGGATGAATATTTGGTTATTTTAATTGTTACTGTAATATTTCCTTGAGGGAGTTTTTGCTGAGTAATTGCTCTGAGGCTATAGAAGGATAAATGCTTCTTAAATCACATTAAACCTTGAAACGTAAATGTCACATTGCTCCCAAAAGATATGCTCTACAAGCAGAACATATATTTCATATTTAGTTTTCACTAGCTTTTGCAATTTTCTTGTATTGAAGGAATTTCACTATTAAACAGAGTACAGTATTTCAAATTATACTGTGCTCTGTAGAGCATGTCTGCATTTCTGTAACCTTTGAATGACAGCCCATTCAATGAGCAGAAAACAAGTGCCTACTTTTTAGTTCATTTTGGAGTGGATGGACGTATTCCATAGTGCATTTGTAATTCTCTTGGTGGGTATCCTGGGAGTAGAAGTCAATAACTGTGGGGTTTCAGTAGCATTAAACAGTCAACCACACCCAAAAATATTCTCTCTCTTTTATAGAAAATTCATGTAGTTAATAAGGCTGTTCAGAATGCAGACAGCATTTGCTTCTAGCTACCCATACTTTCATGAGGGCCAATATTTTAAGTCCCAGATAAGACATATAGGCAACAAATGCTCTTGATTTGGTTCTATTAATTTTTTAAAAAAATCCATACTCACTACAAATATCATAGTATGTCATAATAATACATTTACCAAGAGAAACTCTTTTAAATATTCTCTGTTATTTAAAATAGCCTATTTTTGCTATGGATTATTGTTGGAACCTGAGGCATATGAGGTGTGCAACAGATATGAATGTAATAGTTACTTACTGTTGCATGACATAGGAGAAAATGTAGCAATGCAGATGCTTCTAATTCACATCCACTTTGCATCAGTGGCTTTGAATCATGATATAGGATATACTGATGCGTAGTAACCCCAGCCAAATCCCCATGAAACATCAGTGAATGTCATATCATAATTCATTTTTGGAAGCATGGGAACATAATTGGAAACCTGAAGTCACAGGTAAAATAGAATTCACCTGCAAAAGAGTTTTGGATTAATGGGCAGTGCTGGATGAAATCCCATGACAATTGTTTATTCCACTTTTCTATCACCTAAGTCAATTTACTGCAAGTACCATATTTCATTGCATAGTACTTGCCATTGAATAATAGTTGCGCCCCCTTAGTTGGAGTCCCAGTTTCGGTGTTTTAGCATTCTAGCATAATAATCTCAACCCTGCCTTTTAAAGCTACAGGGCTTTCTAGCCAAGAATGAAGTCATAAGAGCTATGGGGCTTCTCTTAACTGTTGCCGGTTGAGGGAAGCCCCATAGCTAAAAAAAATTCACTACAGTATAATCACACAGCCCTGAAAAGTGTGACTATTATGCAATGAAATATAGTATTTCTTTTCTAAATTTGACCTGTTACTTATAAAATCATGCTTCCCCGAAAATCCTTGATCTAAACATTTTTGTTATATTTTATTTCTTCATTTCTATGACTCGTTCTTCCTATATAAACATTTCTAAAAATGGGTGCATATTAGAATCTTAGATGTATCTTCTGTTTTTTTGTTGGTGGTACTGAAATTAGGGTTCGTCTTGTAATTGATGGCATCTTAAAATGGAAGGAATCCAGTATTATAAATATAGTCTTTGATTCACAAAGTTCCTTTATGCACATATACAATTATCCAGCTGTTTTCTATTGAGGGTTTCTTGTTTATCTTTTTCATGGCCCAGCACTGCCTGTAATGATAAATGCATTCTTAGTTGCTCCTCTTTCCACCTGTGTACATTTCCCTCCAGGTCTCTCTATTCCCACGAAGGCACCAGTATTGCTGTAGGGCGGTATTTACTTATGCTTAGAACCACTAATATTCCTCTTTTTCTTTAGGGCTTGTAACATCTGTCTTTTGTTTTCACTGTACACTTGGTGAATGCACCAGTGCAACCACAAATATGTTTTTGAAACTTGCCCTTTTCTTTTTCTTTCTTTCTTTCTTTCTTTCTTTCTTTCTTCTTTTTTGAGAGAGAAAGAAATGGCAAGCCAAAGAATAAAAGAAAACTTGGCAAAATTGAGTTCTTTATTTTTTCCTCTGACAATTGGATGCATAAATATACAGTTGGAGAGGTTTTCCAATTAGACCATGTAATATCAATTATTGACTTCTACAGATATATCGTTATGCCCTTTGTTTCTGACATTTGTATTCACTTTTCCCCAGAAATTTAGTCATATTATTCCAAATAATGAATGAAATTCATTGATAAAATTTCAGGGTTTTTAAAGAGAGAGGGATTTTAAAAATCTCATTGGAAGGATGTATATCAACTCCCTTTCCTCTGGCAAAAGTATGTAGGCAGCAAGAGCTTCAAATATTGAGTGCTGGAGACATGAAAAGTTAAGAGGTGTATATTGTTAATTGAACAGGGTTTCCATCTTTTAAATAGTGAATTGAGTTGTGACATTTCTGTTGTTGTACAGTTCTGGTGTTTGCTTGTTTGTTTGTTTTGAAGACTATTTATTTATTTGGCTTTCATGTTGGGAGGAACAATGAGGTAATGGAGCTGAGACACTGTTTTAAGAATTTGGGAAGTAATTTTAAACAGTTTTCTTTTCAATTGATAGAATTTCAGTGCAGACATAATTTAAAGTCCAAGGTGATCTAGAGATTTGTTCGAGCAAAAATGAAAAACAGGTTTTCTTTTAATATTTTTAAGCTATTGCTGAGGTACAGTTAGCCTCTGAATGTGACTTGTAGAATTTTGAATTCAGCAGTTCAAATGCGCCTGAGCCAAAATTAAATATTAAACAGTTTAATCTTACTCATGCTTTATAGCCATTCATGTTGATTCATTTTTGATGAGAATGCATTTTCAAGCTCAAGTGAGCAATGGATCTGGCATAGTTCTTATCTGAATGCTGTGCTACACTTGCTTAGATTCAGTTCATTAACTTGTAACGCTAGTAGGTGACTTTAAGTAGATTAAGTCTCTCCAAAGGTCACCTGGATTTATTATGAAGTATTGGTTTAGTACCTCCTTTCCAGAACGCTTGGGGCCAGAAGTGTTCTGAGTTCAGGGTTGGTTTTTTTCGATTTTGAAATACCTTTATTTGCATACATAATGACCCAGACTGGAGATGGAACACAAGACTAACACACAATTCATTTATGCTTCATATGAACCGTGTGCATATGGCTTGAAAATAGTTTCAATCACAATACTTTTAATAAGTTTGTGCATGAAATAAGGGTTGAGTACACTGAAACAAAGGTGTTACTTTCTCAACCACCTATGTGAACAATTTCTATGATTTCAGAATTCTGCATAAGGAATACTTAACCCATATTTCATTCTCAGTGGTTTATAGAGATTTAATGTTGAGCAAAAAAAGCTATAGTATATATACACAAATCAGGTCCATCTTTTTGAAATACTGTATAGTTTTCTTTAAGGACTAAAATGTGTGTTAGGGCAAATGTGTTTATGCATTTTAACATAACTGGTATGTATAAAATAACACTGGTATCTGGAGTCTGGATTGGAACTGCCACAGGAAGGGTTCCAGCTCTGCCATAGTGCCAATGAAAATCTTCTAAATGATTTGGCAGGAAGAATGATGTAGTTGGCTCTGGTGCAGGGGTGGGAATCATATGGTCCTCCACAGTTCGTTGGAATGCATCTCCAGATCACCACCACCATTAGCAGTGCAGACTTTGGCTGCTAGGATTTGAAGCCCAACAATATTTAGAGGGCCACATGATTCCCATTCCTGCTCTAGTATAAAAAGCCACATGGGAATAGGTGACTTCATTAGGACCGTGGTGGTGGAAGAATTAAACTTCTCTTCCCATGTGGCATAGTGCTGATCCCAATTGAGCTTCACTGCAGCAGCTCTATTAGTTTACAGACTGCATCACATTAAATTCAATAATAGCTTATCCTTGTTTGATTTTCACAAGCAAATATATTAGGTTTTGGATCTGTGTACCAGCTGCTCAGTGTGTGCTGAGAACTTTACAATGAAGCTCAGAGGGCAGGTTGAATCATGGATGGAAATTTTATGCTGAGCTGAAGAGTGCTGCTATTGAATACTCAATGATTACCAGGAGAAGAAACCACTTGAGTGAACTGGAAGGAAGGAACTTTGCCTGTTTAGGATTGGGAGTAAAGTGTTGATTGTATAAAAATATTTTTGTGTGTATAAATGTGTTAACACTTGTATTTCTTTTTCTTAGGAAAGGTTAGGTGGCAAGACTTTGACCAGGAAGCCTATGTTGGAGTTACCATGGTCAAAGCTGGCCAAGACCCATATGCTCGTAATAAGTTTAATCAAGTGGAGAGTGATAAACTGCGCATGGACAGAAACGTACAAGACACTAGACATGATCAGTAAGTACTTAGAATTTAGACAGAAAACTGTAAGTTGATTTCCTGTAGCCTGTGTCTCTAAACTGAAAAGTGTAGTCTCTATTAAAAAATGCAAATAAGTAACAGTTCAGCTTCAGTTCAGTATTTCAACTCTATTTATACTTCTGACACGTTAGAATCTATTTAAATATGTTAAAAGTTTGTTCCTAAATAAATATAAAATGATGATAATCAAGGATGAGTGAAAACATTTTGATTTAATAATATTTATTAAACCAATATTAATTTCAGCTATTTTTATCTGTTTCATAAATATGTCACCAATGGTTGTGTAGTTTTAAGTAACCTTGTCAACCCAAAAACAAAATGTAACTTGAGCACTTGGCCGAACTGAAAAATGGTTCTGTAGCAATTGCCTTTCCGTGCTCTAGAGCGGTGGTTCTCAACCTGTGGGTCCCCAGATATTTTGGCCTTCAACTCCCAGAGATCCTAACAGCTGGTAAACTGGCTGGAATTTCTGGGAGTTGTAGGCCAAAAGACCTGGGGACCCACAGGTTGAGAACCACTGCTCTAGAGCGAAGATTAAAACTGAGAATTTGGGAGAGAGATGTACAACAAATAGTGAAGCATGGGCCCGTGAAATTTATCATGTAACACCTTTTCTGTACTTACTTGTATTTATGCTTTTTCATGAAACTAAAATAATTGTTGTCTGAAAGATCTCTACTGTAAGTGAATTGGTGTGATTTTAATTTACTGTATATGTTTAAGTATAACTCACATATGAAGTGGTCATTTCAAGGAGAGGGGATAGTACTCTGGACTCTGATTTGGATTTGGGATTTGGGCTTGGTTGTGTTTTTAATATCCTAATACTTAATATTTTAATATATATTTATATTTTTTTTGTTTACCTAATGTTAATTTGTTTTATACTGTGACTGTTTGTTGCTGTTGGCATCTAATGGTTACCAGTTGTAAGCCGCCCTGTAAGCCGCCCTGAGTTCCCCTCGGGGTTGAGAAGGATAGGATATAAATGTTTGAAATAAAATAAAATAAAATAGTATGCATGCAATCTTGGGGGGGGGGGGGGGGGCAGACACCCGAGCAGCACAACCATTTTCCCTCCTGACATTCAAAAAGACCACAGTAGAGAGAGTAGAGTGTTTTTTAAAAGTTATCCTGGAACTAAGATTTTGCCCTTTGCCACAATATTTAGAGAAGGGGTGACTTTTAAGATAAGAGTTAAGATACAACAGTCACATTGACCTGTTGATAAAGATTTTTTGGTTGATTTTTTAAACTAATATTTCTAGACTATAGGATGATTTCATGTTAGTACTATCAACATTTAAGTTCTTTCACTTAAGGGTATATTATTGGTCTGATGGTATTCATGCATTTGATAGTATGGTTGTTCAAGTCCAAAAGTGTTATCTGGTGCAATTAATTTTATCATATTTCAGTTTGTGTAGCAGAGTCATGAATATCTCTTTCAGCATGTAGAGTGCTTTGCATTTGTTCTTCTTGAAAAAAAGAAGTAAGTTTTTTTAAAAATGCACTTCTGATACATGAATAGGACAGGATCAAATAACTAGGTTGAATCTCCTTTCCAGGATTAAAACACTCCTTGCTTATGAAAAAACAAATGCTGGCTTATTCTTCCTCCAAGACACACCTGGAAGTGGAAGTCTGGCACATGCCATGAGCACCTTTTGCTTGTGTATATAGCTTTAAGTTAGGGTTACTAGAATATTGTCAGATAATTAGTTTATAAACATTCCCTGATACTATCTTGTTCACTTCTCTACATGGAATCAGTGCCCCACAATGTCTGCCAATGTAAGATGTGGCTACCTTTGAGTGTGCAAGATTGATAATTTAATTACATTTATACTATTCTTCTTGGGTTTAAAAAGAACTTTGGTTTTCAACTGATTTATTGCTCAAATTTGTTTTACTGGGTTCTGTTTGAATACTGGCCTGATAGCCTTTGTAAGAGTGAAAAATTGTATCTTACAAATATTTGTCTATATGGAAATTTGCAAGGTAACTACCTTATAAGACACATATTTCCTGTTGCCTTTCACTTTAGTAGTTGTTTGTAATTATTGAAAGAGCTGAAGCCAAGATACGGCTTAGTTCTGAGTTTGATATTCCAGGTTTTATCTTATTCGTTTATGCTAGGATTTCCTTGGTAGAGATCAAGGTCTAAGGACCTATGTAAATATCTACAGTAAACTAATAAAAGAAGCCTCTGAGTTGTTATACATAAAAGAAAAATGATTGTAAATTCTCTTGCTCTTATGGCATATATTTAGAAGATATCCATAGGAGCATGAAGCTTTTACCTGTGTTGATTAATTCTGGAGCGGAATAAACAAAAGATTAACGGAGCCTTTTAGTCCTATTGCCAATGAAACTTTTAAGCAGCTTAATTTTTTATGGGTATAAATATTTGGGGATTTGATTCACTTTAGAGGTTCTACATTCAACTTTCTCCATTATAGCCATTCATTTTGATCAGCTTTAGATGGAATATTATGCTGTTATTGGTAGGATTAGACTAAAACATAACTGAATAGTACATTCACTGCTTTTAAACTACAAATACTTTGTGATTATTTGTAAAGGCCACCTATTAAAATAAATACCTCACAATGTAGTCCCAGACCTTTCCAAAATAGACCATTCCTCCCAGTAAGTGGTGATCACTCCTTTCTTGATCAAAATATCAGCAATTATTGTATTTTTTGTGTGAAGATTCAGATTTATTTTATAAAATTTCAGTTGTTTATTCTTCAGACATTCTGTTGTTTTTCTCTCCTAGAAGATAGGATATGAAAGCATGTTGTGAAAGTGAATGTTTAATAGGTGCATAAATGGCATTGTTGAAAAATCTAGGCTAATGTTTTAAAACATATTTTGTTTTACATCTAAGGTGCCAGAGAAAACAGTGGAGGATAGACCTGCCAGCAACTAGTGTGGTAATCACTTTTCATAATGAGGCACGGTCGGCTTTGCTTCGAACAGTTGTCAGGTATTTGAGAAATTTCCTGTTTTGCCTAAAACAATCAATTAAAGTGTAATATTATATAAAATAATCAATTATGTTTATTTGGCCATCTTTCTGTCTCTCCTAAAGTGTTCTCAAGAAAAGTCCACCTCATCTTATCAAAGAGATCATTTTGGTAGATGACTACAGTAATGATCGTAAGTATTTGCACAGGATTCTGTTTTTGTGGACCTGTCTTAATATATTAAATATGCACAAAAAGACTTATTGATTGTATACTAGATGTGTCATTGCGGTTTTTTCTGATTTCTGTTCTTTGGTCGCTGCCCTTAATCATCATGTGTTTGTCAAATGTTTGCTTTGTGCATAAAATAGTACATGACAACAAATAGCAATAGATAATTGATCTTGTGCTGCTTAGTGTGTCATTTTGAGGTCTATTGATAAAAATTTTTATCAGCATAAGAAGGTTTATTGATAGAACTGGTTTTTTTTTTTCAAATAAAAAACTCTAGAATCTAGTTCTGTTATCATTATCTAATTTAGGGCCTGTTTGCAAAGTAGATTTGACTTGACAAAGGAGTTGGGTATTAGATAGTTTAAAAACCTGGAAGGTGTAGGTGGCTTGACAAGGAACAATAACTTTTCATATTTTTGGCTGAGCTCAGATGAATAAACAATTAACTTAATGTTGCCTCTTTTTTTCCTAGCTGAAGACGGTTCTCTCTTGGGAAAAATTGAAAAAGTACGGATACTTAGAAATGATCGCAGGGAAGGTGAGCATTCTATTCAGATTGGAAAAAATCTTGAAGACGTGCATCCCAGAGAGAGTTACTTCTGTTAACAATAGCAGCAATCTACTTTTTGCTTCAAGTATTGTGTGTGGAAGATAGGAAATGTAACAAATTGCACAAAAGACGCTAACAGTCCATAACCTTTATCTGACTTCTTATTCACTTTCCAAATATACTCATTTTTGGTGGCTGAAGCCTTCTTAAACCAACACCATCCTAGGTACAAAGGCTTAAGAAGTTGAACACAGAAAGCGAGTAGTCTAATTGGTCCCAGGACTGCCATAAGTTAGAGAGCTCAACAGTTGTTCTTGTTATAGTGAACTCTCTAATAAGTAGCTTTTATGAAAAAGCTATTGCCTGAATTGTTATTCTTTCTTTGAAGCAAGTATACATATTAACATTGAAGGCCACAATCCTGAAGGTGCTTCTGCTTTTGTATTTCTTTCTATCAGAAGAAACAGGAATTGATTCTTCCTCTTCATCTTGCCTCCTTTGAACTACAATCTCTGGCTTGGGTTGGTAAAACTCTCCAGTGCAGCTTTTGTTTTAGCTGATAAATATGTGCAAAATGGTATAAAAAAAAGTCTACTCGACACATATAAATCATGCTATTATTTTTCAACTACATAGTTGAAAAATTATTAAGTCTCATATTCAGATATTCCAAGAAGCATTATAAGGAAATAAAAAGATTTCATACTTCCTCTACCAGTACCTTCTAGGAGGATAGTAGTGGATGAGCTTGTTATCTGAGATTGCTTCAAGATTGGGGCTGGCAAATAGAGTTGTTTTCTGTCCATAAAAACCTACTTTAAAATGTGGTTCTGTTAATTTGGAATCCAATTTGGGTTCCATTTGTTCTGTCACTGATCTTGTGCTCCCTCCAAGCCTGCTGGTAGCTATGACACCTATTGCAGCAGCAAGAAAATAACAGGAAGGAAGTTATTCTCTTCTTATATATAAGAAAACTTGTTTGTGAGAGTTGAAATGCCTCTGCAGCAGGTTCCCAGGAATGTTGTGACTTTCAATTTAAGGCATTTTTCATTTCTGGTCAGCTGATTGATAAATTGTTTTACCTTTGTAAGTGGACTAGTCTTGGACTGACTCACGTTTTAAAAAGGCTAATGTGTGATCTTGATTTCTAGGTTTGATGCGCTCTCGTGTTCGTGGGGCAGATGCAGCACAGGCTAAAGTACTGACATTCTTGGATAGTCATTGTGAATGCAATGAGCGCTGGTTGGAACCTCTTCTGGAGAGGGTCGCTGAGGTTAGTTATGAGTGGCAGAGATTACTGGACCATAATCTGTCCTATTAGAATTCTGTGGTGCATTGAAGAACTGTAATGGCTGCAATCAATCCTAATCTAATTTCAGAAAGATACTTCCACAAAAAATCCAGTCTATTAGTTTTTCAGGTATTATCCACAATTATTTTTACTTTGTCCTAAAGAACATTTTCCACAGAAAGTGGTTGTCTTCATTTTCTGGGCCTATAATGAGAGAAGGGGTTATCTTGGCAACATAATTGTGGTATGTGGTCAGTTTTTAATTATCCTCTAAAGAAAATAATTTTCTGCCCCAGAGGCTGTAACTTGTGCCATGCATGATTTACATTTTCCCATTCCTGACACATACACACAGTCATGCTGTGCTTAAAGTTACCCTCTGAACACACTGAGGGTTCCAACTCCCACCAAAACCAGAACTCAAATTTCCCTCCTTTCCTCTTTGTCTCTCTTACTCCTCTTTTTATTTATTTTAAGTACAAGTACAAAACTTTATTACAGTCACTGACCAGCACAAACCGGCCCCAAGAGCTCTGGGAGGGGAAGGACAACTCCCAAGTGAAGCAGTTATTTAAAAGTAGATTAGAAGATAGTTTAAAATCACATTTTAAAACACAGGTTATTGTAACAGGTATGGAACCGAAGGGGGGGGGAGAGATTGATTGGAGTGGTCAAAAACACTGGGAGGGGCACTAAAGGAGAATGGAAGGGCACATTGCAAGTTTAGTAGCATTTCAGCTGTAACATGTTGCTCTAACTACATTCCCAACAGGGTGTTGCCTTGTGGGGTCTCGCTTCTCGGGCTTTTGGATAAGATCAAGTGTAATATTTATTTTGAAGATTTTTTTTTTCTTTTTCATTGAGCTGGTGGAGTTGTTGTGTCAGCTCAGGTTTCTGATAGCAAAGCTGATTCTGTGTATTTTTCATTCTTCTTCAGGCAGTCCCTTCCAGAAAAAGGTGTAGCCTCCTTTTTCTTCCTTCAGCTGTCCTTCTCCTGCTCTCCGGGTCTCCTGAAGTGCTGTTATGTTGATGTGAAAGTGTCCCAGCTCCCTTGCAATAATAGCAGTCCTGTGTTTAGGGCCCTGAATATAAATGTAGCTGAAGCTCTTAGCAGAGACCTTGCCCAATCATATGTCTTGTCTTGAAGAGGCATTAATTTGAGTTCAGAGCATCTTGTATTCTGTTCAGCTGCAGATTGGTAGACAGTGGAGCTCCTTCAAATTCAATGGGATATCACTCTCCCTGGGTGAACTGGTTATAAGTATGGCCAAAGTGTTTTGCACTAGTGAAGTGCCTTGGTCTTCAAATTTTTTCCCACATAGAACAAATTATATTATTCTGTTTGGGAGGTTGCCAGAATGCACCATTCTGATCTGACTGCCCCTATTCAGATCTGTGTAAAGTTATGGTTAAGTAAAATCCATTTGCTTGGATTATACAGCATACTTCTCATCATATCACAAATTCATTAGCTTTCTATGCCTGCATCCTTCATAGATTGACCTTTGTTTCAATGTTTCTGCCCGCAGGACAGGACCCGAGTGGTGTCTCCTATAATTGATGTGATTAATATGGACAATTTCCAATACGTGGGGGCATCAGCTGATTTAAAAGGCGGTATGTAGGTTTTAAATCACACCTTTGAAAAAAAATCGAGTGTGGGTTTATGATAATGAAATAGAAATTAAAGACATTGTATAAACTAATTGGGACTGAAAATACGGAGTATAACTGATGGACAGAATGCAAAAACTTAACAGAAATGACTTGAAGGCCTGTTATTGTTGTTTGCCTTCAAGTCATTTCTGACTTATGATGACCTTAAGGTGAACGTATCATGGGGTTTTCTTGGTGAGATTTGTTCAGAAAGAAGTTGGCTTTTGAATGTTCAGTATTAACTGCTCTCTCTGGTTTAGAATGTAAGCATTTTTAAACCCAAACAAATCATATGATATCAGTTGAGATTATATTTCTGTGTCCCCATTTCTCTAAAACGAGTGTTCCTATTCAGGTCTAAAGCCAAACTAAAGCCAGAACCTTGTAAACCTAGTTGGACCTTGTGTATAGAAGCAAGGCAGGTGGAGGGGTGTATTAATTCACGGCGGGGGGCGGGGGAAGCAAAAATAAAGCACATATTTTCTTTTCTAGCTCCTTCCCAACTGCGCAAACAGCCACAGGTAGCAGATGAGAAGTATTCTGAAGTATGATAGGAACTTCTAGAGCAGTGGTTCTCAACCTGTGGGTCCCCAGGTGTTTTGGCCTACAACTCCCAGAAATCCCAGCCAGTTTACCAGCTGTTAGGATTTCTGGGAGTTGAAGGCCAAAACATCTGAGGACCCACAGGTTGAGAACCACTGTTCTAGAGGCTATATCTATAACTGTTTTCTAAAAAAAAAAAAAAAAAATCTAAATCACTTCTTCCCTTTTTGGCCCCCAAGTGCCCCACAAGGACTGATTGTACCTTTGAGTGTAATTAGGATTCCACATGCACCTCAATCTGAGTTAGCCTATTCCTTTTGAAACGTTCCTGTATCATTCATGGAGAGATACAGCTAGCAACTTAACATAAATTACTCAACGCATTCAGAAAATTAGTTCAATCCAGTGACATACTTAAACTGAATTTGCTCTTTTGGGGGGAAATATAACCCCTTCCACAACAGGGTGAAATTGATTCCAGTTTCATCTGTGTCAGAAAAGTGTCTCTTTTGTGTGCATGCATCTTCAGGGAGCACAATAGGCATTGCTTGTGCAAATGTGACATAAGTTTAAAAGCCAAAACTTAATAAGAACTCTGCTTCATTCTTAGGAAGGAATTAATCTCATCCTATTTGCTTTGGAAAGTAATGGTCAGGCTAAAATAACAAGAATTGTAAAGAATGTTCATGCAAAAATAATTCTTAAGTTCAAGTTTATGTAAGCTGTCTCTGAGCTGTTTCTGAAGAAAACAAAAGGCTTCCTTGCTGAGATCTATGGTAGCAAAGATTATAGGTTGGGAAACACATGCATTCTTCTGAGTATTGTCACTATCAACCATTCCAGGATAGCCTGTTCCATGACAAAAGTTAATTTGGTGAGAACCAGCACTGCAAATTTGCTTCACTCATCTGCACGATTTATTTGATTAGAAAACAACTCATTTGAGGCAGCATGATCAAACAAATCACTGTGTTTGAAAGTGCCATCAGCTCATACAATATCTTTCTGCCTGTAATTACATGTAGAATCACATTTGGAATCTAATGTCGTGAGCTGACTGAAGTCAGATTTTAAATTTCAGATTTTTATAAGCAGATGGCAATGATTTGATTAATTTATGAACGATGCAAAATATAATATTACTCTGGTTGTGTCTGAGCTGCATAAATTATTTTTGTGCACATGTTAGAATTAACTTCACAGTATGTGGAAATTATGTCTGATCAAATTGGTCTGTTGTGTTCATGTTGGATTATTGTCTAATTCTTCTGAGTCCTTCAAGAGATCCTCACATTCTGTTGTTGTTCTCTGCTACGAAAGAGCCCCCTAATGTTTACTCTAGTCTAATGTATGCTAGTTTTCGTTCAGTAATGCCTTGGAAGCAGTAGTAGCTTTTATTTCCTCATAGTTTGCCATGAAATACACACCTTCTGTTTTTTCCAAAAGTTGTAGGAGTGATCATGGTATTTTGCCCTCCTTTCTAATGCAGTGGAATATTATTGTATAGCATTCTTTTGAGATGAAAAATCCTCAGGGCAAAGTTGAAGCTATATTTCCTTTCTACAGCCATGATCTGTTATGCAGATTTTTCTTGGGAAAATGGGGTGTACACATAATTAAAAAATTAAGAAATCTCTGTGTGCTTATGTGAAAAAAAGTGGTAAAACACATTTGTTTTCTGCTGTCAAAATAATTAGAAGCCTACTATGTACATAGTAATCATGCATAGCATTTTTTAACCATCAGGCTTCATTTTCTCCTTAAATTATTTTCACACATCTAATTATTGAGACTAGTTTCCAGTGCCTTTTTGCGCAATTTAACTAGAAAAACATTAAATGGCCTTCTCACCATCTCACATAATTACAGTGCAGTCAGTACATTGTTAAGTGAACCTGAAATACAAAAATAGGATAAACTAGATACAATCGGTGTAGACTCAAAATATAGAAATATGGATTGATGAACAAGGGTGTGGCACATGGAAGATGTTTTTGAGTCCATTCCCCCAGACAGCTTGACTAGTGGGTCAGGCATGATGGGAGGTGTAATCCAGAACATCTGGGGGACATTAACTAAGCAAAGGAAGAGTTATCAGAGCTTTCCTTTATTTAAGGAGAAATCATTGTAGTACTTTAACAATCAGCAAAATAGTGGTGCTGTCCTTTTATATACATAAAAGTGAACTATTGCAGCAAAGATGAGACGAGAGACTGGAATTATGTGCAGTTGGGTCTCACAGATTGTTAATTTCCCCCTTGTATCTTGCATACTGCTTCCTTCCTGTGTAATATTGCAAAAGGAAATCGATAAAGGGTAAGAGAAATTCATTATCTGACTTGTTTATGTAATATCCTACCTGTGCTTTTCTCTTCTCCATGCAATCTTTTAGGCTTTGATTGGAATCTGGTATTTAAGTGGGATTACATGACACCGGAACAGAGAAGAGCACGGCAAGGAAACCCAGTCGCTCCCATAAAGTATGTTCCTGCCATCACCCTTCCCCTCACAAAACAATGTTGTTGTTTTTAGTAAGTGCAACTTTGAGTTACCATCTCCCAAGTTATTCTTGGCAGATTGCTCTTGAATTAATTAGCCTGCACACAATGAAACACTAAACACATAGAGAATGTTGGAGAATTCAAATCCTGTTTCTTTTATAGATGTACATAGTTATTAAAAGGCATGAAATGTTTAGCCCAGAATAGGGATAAAGGAACAGAACTACATTAGGCCTCAGCCACCTCTTGAAAGTTTTGGCTGACAGCAAGAAGTTTACACGATTTCCAATTTGTATATATCTCTAGGTGACAACATTTCTATTTTTACTGTTATCACAGAGGGGGAGTTGATCTACATTGCAGACTGGATCTAGTACCGATATGGCCTGAATTCAGATCATCTACAAACTGGAGGGCCCTAAAGATCTTGGAAAGAGACTAGTATCTGGTGCCATAATAGTGTTACATGAGCCAGTTGCTTCACATTTGCAAACTTCAAGGAATAACTACAGCTTCTAAGGACTTGTGAGATAGACTCCTCTAGTGTATCTAGTATAGTGAATGCAGATGACCAGAACATAACAAAATTGTTTTATTTGTAATACAAACAGAAATATTCAGTTTGAATTTTAATATATCTGACTATCCTGTGGTAGTAGACAATGTCGATTTCTACCTTTATCTCCTTAGAACACCAATGATCGCTGGCGGGCTTTTTGTGATGGATAAGCTTTACTTCGAAGAACTGGGAAAATACGATATGATGATGGATGTATGGGGTGGAGAAAATCTAGGTATGATTCTTTCTGAGAATTATTTTTGAAGAAAAGTAAATTGGAACGGTAACCTAATTTTTTGAGTTCATGGCCTTTAGATCTCTGTCTGGACTGGATTAAAATGATAGTTAATACTTTAAGTGGATTATTGGCAAAGAGTCAACCACAGCAGGTCTCTATTCTAAAACCAGAGCTTTGTTGGGGGGGAAAAACCTGAATGGGGAGATTATGACTTAAAGTTGTAGATAACTTCAAAATTCATTCTTTTTAACTAATTAAATATTACTGCCAAAGTGTCTCATTCAAGAGGGTTTTGAAATGCTTAAAGAAAGGCACATAGCTCATAGACCTAATCATCTTGTGCATATATTTTAAGAAATCTATTAGAAGGTAGTTACCTGAGGGCTGAACTAATTAATTTTGATTATCAGCCCTAGTAGATACTTGGCACCTTGGTTCAAGATGGATTGTGATTTTATATATCTTATTATCACTTATAAGATCATTCCTTTTATGCTGACACTTTCATTATTGGTCCTTATTTCCAGATGTTCACATAAGAGCCAAGTAATTAAATACATCTATAAAATCATGGTTAGCTATTAAACATTTAAGCTTTTTAGTCATTTGAACCACAAGGTCTTGTTCTTTCTGAAAGAACATAACTATATAGATGGCATAAGGTTCTCGGGGTTTTTCTTTTTTTCTTTAAAAAAAAGGCAGACAGAATTGAGGCTTGTTCTGAACTTTTCTTTATTGGAGACAGTGAAATCCAGTAACCTTTCTCGATATTGCTTTTAAGAGTATTATGTAATTAGAGACCAAAAAGCTTCATATGAGGCTGGGGAGGAGAAAGGGGAAATGACTGGATGTTGTGTTCTTCTTGTGTATGATTTTATTACTTTTCCCCTGATGACAGAGATTTCATTCCGTGTGTGGCAATGTGGTGGAAGCCTTGAAATAGTCCCATGTAGCAGGGTTGGCCATGTGTTTCGCAAGCAACATCCTTATACCTTCCCAGGAGGAAGTGGTACTGTTTTTGCAAGGTAATTTGGCTTCAAATTAAGTTGTGAAAGCTAAGATTCAGTCCTTACCCAAAGAAATGCCAAGTGGCACTCAAGTGCATTGAAACCTTTTCAGATCATGTAACTGTGATTCTTTATTTATATGCAATGCTTCTATCAGTATAGAATGCAGGGTAAGCTAAAAATCGATAATAAAAAGTTAAAATGCAATTAAACAACCGTAACACCATTAAATTTCTTAAAAAATTATTTTAAAAACTGAGTAATACAAGTTAAAAATTCAGCACAAATAAAGAGCTGCATGGGAAAGGGCCTGACTAAGGGTGCATCCAGACAGCCCCTTTAAAGCAGGAGTTCATGGCGTTTAAAGTAGGCCATCCAGATGACTTCCCATAGAATTCAATTGCCACAAACCAGGAAAACCCTGGTTTGTCATGAATTAATTTGTTAGTGGGTTTATTCCGTGCCTTCTTGGAAGGTGCGAGATAAACACACTACTTCTGCTGTCTGGACTGCTCCCTCAAAAATTCTGGACTTTTGAGGGGACAATCCAGACAGTAGCCCCGCATTCTTCTGGGCTAAATTAGCTCAGGAAACAGCAAGGACACCAACTCCCAAAAACCCATTAAAAAAAGAGAACTTATCCAACCTCCGTTAGTGTGGTGCTGGAGCTCTCCTGGCACATAGGAATTACATGCTAGGAGAAAGTGTGTGTGTGTGGGGGGGGGGGGATTGCTCCCCCCCCCCCCGGCTTTTCCTGGCATGTCATTCCTACATGCCAGGAGAGTTTCAACACCACACTAATGGAGGCCGGGTAAGTTCTTTGATTTTTCAAAGGGGTTTTGGAGAGGGGGTTAGGGTGTCCAGATGTTCTCCTAGAAAGCTCCAGGAGTGCATCTGGACACTCACCCCAAAGAGCATGTGCTTTCTGGGGGCGTGTGTAGCTTAGGTTCCCGGGTTAAAGGTTTGTCTAGATGTGCCCTAAGCAATATTACAGCAAGCCAGCCTTTGCTCTTCTCTCTTCCTCTCTGTCCTTACTTTCCAGCTGACAACATTTCAGGCTTGCATCAGAAACACTTCAGTCTTAGAGAATTCAAGTTGAACAGCTATGTTGGTTTAAATTTGCATTGAATCATTCCAATAAACATATTATATTAGAAGTATGTGCATTTACTTATTTCTGCCTTCTCCAAATTTTAAGATCCTTGATAAGCAACGTAAACATTTGATGTACTTTAGGATTTTAAAACATTAAAACAGTGGCAAAATCAAGGTTAGGATTTTAATAAACCTAACCATATTAAACATAAAACATAGAATGGCATTTGAACAGAAACAAAAAAGTAAACATTGATAATACAATAACATTTATATTAAAACCCACTTGTTAAACAACACAATTTAAAAACAGTTATTAAAATTACGCCATGCAAAATCAAAATTAATAAAGAAAGGTTGGGAAAGACTTTCCTAAGGTGACCAGAAATACATTTTCACAATTAAAACTAGTGTATCAGCTGTTACCAGTTGTAGGAGGGGGGGGGGGGTATTTTGGTGTGAAAAAAAATTACTCCAGGGTCGCAAAAATGACCTTGATGGCACTTATGACCTGTGCTGAAAAGAATAAGTGCACTAATAAATTCCGTGTTTTGAAATGCTTCTAGAAATACACGTAGAGCAGCAGAAGTCTGGATGGATGAATACAAAAACTTCTATTATGCAGCAGTGCCTTCAGCCAGAAATGTACCTTATGGCAAGTAAGTAATTGATTTTGCATTGCTTAATACATTTTTAGGCCACTTGATTTTGGAAATTATATTTAAAAGATAATCTATTAATTCTTAACCAACTCTCTTAAAGCTCTTCTTTTAAATAGTTAAGATACTTTAAACTATAGAAATAACAGTACATCAGTGATTCCCAACCTGTGATCTGTGGACCACCAGTGGTCCACAAGAATGAAAATATGGTTGTGGTCTCACCATTACTACACAATTGCCTCGAAACCACACAGCAATGAGAGTGACTGATCTTGCAAAACCCTCTTATAGTGCCGAGGCAACAGGGAAGTCGGGAGGGGAGAGGTTGACTACTCACAAAAGATTACTACTACCACATCATCTCTAGATTATTAAATATGATTTACTGTGGGCGAGCAGATGGCAACTACTCGGTGGCATATGTTCTTTATCAGAAACTAGAGCTGATGTGGCCTGTCCAATGCAGTTTTCTGAGTCAGCATCCCAAATAACCAAACCGAATCTAAAGTTGACCAAAAACTGATTCATAACCTATTTGGTGCTAATGTTGGAGATTGTTCCCTGGTCAAAAAAAGGTTGGGAACCACTGAGTACAGAGATGATTATGTTTATTTATACTCCTCTTTTTATCTCCACAAGGAGACTCAAAGTGACCTACATTAAAAGCCATTTCAATACAATAATGGATTGTGTCAGTTTTCAAAGATAGCTGTTTAAAAAACCAAATAAATGATGTTTTTCTTCTCTCACTAGTATTCAAAGCCGATTGGAGTTGAAAAAGAGACTTAACTGCAGACCCTTCAAGTGGTATCTTGAAAATGTGTACCCTGAGTTAAGGTGTGTACCGTGCTGTGTGTTCAGGTTAAGATCTTTAACCCACGTGAGGTTTGGAAACTTGCATTTATTTCTCCTTGTCATTTGAGACTACAATGGGCCCTTGATATCTGCCAGGATTTGGTTCCAGGGCACTGCGTGGATACCAAAATCTATGAATACTAAATCCCCATTATATATACAGGTGTAGTAAGATGTGTCCCTTATAAAGTGGCAAAATCAAGGTTTGATTTAGGGATTTTAAACATATGTTTTAAATCTGTGGTTGGTTGAATCTGTGGATGAGAACCAAATGAATTTTATTGTGACTTTTTCCAGTATACTCTTAAGATGTCTAATACTTGGTATGTGCAACAAGTGTACAGCGCTGTTGCTTAGGGTAAGCTACTTATTTTATATAAATGCCAAGTAGAAGTGGTGGCCAAAAATATCAAATGGAGTTGTGAAAAAGTTGCATAGTAAAGTTTAGTTAATTGCCAGGATAAGATTAGATGTTTGGGAGTACAACAGGTAGACATTTCTTTACTTTTGGCCAAGCCTAGCCATTTCAGTGACTAATCTGATTAACTGGCAGTCAGAAATGCTGATATTTTGTATTCTCATTCAAGAGGATTTATATATATATATATATATTGAGAGAGAGAGGGAGAGAGGGAGAGAGAGACTGAGACTCATACATTGGTTGTGGTTTACGCCATTGATTTCTAATTCAACATTAAACCAACTGGAATATTTTTCCTTACTATATTCAGTTGCTTCTATAAAAATAGCACTTGAATTTAGCACACAGACTTAACTAATATAGAAGAACTATTACTATACAATGACTAAAGTAAATAAGATCCTTATTTCACTGTAAATTTAACAGGTTGATGAAACGAAATTAAGGAATGGCTCAGTAATATTTAAGCTACAGCAGGAATGCATCCTAAGCTGGCATGGTATAGAAAGACCTTTTTCTCTTCCTAGGCAGGATGACTTTTCCTTATGAAGGGATGTTCTCCCGGTCAGAAAGTCTGTTTGGGTCAATGCAGTCAATGATGGATGAAGCTGATAGTGGGAGGAGGGAGCAAGCTTGTTTTCTGCTTCCTTGGAGACTAGGACGCGGAACAATGGCTTCAAACTACAAGAGAGGAGATTCCATCTGAACATTAGGAAGAACTTCCTGACTGTGAGAGCCGTTCAGCAGTGGAACTCTCTGCCCCGGAGTGTGGTGGAGGCTCCTTCTTTGGAAGCTTTTAAGCAGAGGCTGGATGGCCATCTGTCAGGGGTGATTTGAATGCAATATTCCTGCTTCTTGGCAGGGGGTTGGACTGGATGGCCCATGAGGTCTCTTCCAACTCTTTGATTCTATGATTCTATGATGGGGCTTGCCTTGCTCTTTATTTCTCCCTTCTATTTCCATGCATGGAAGTAATTCAAAAGACATGGTAGTGAACTGAGTGACATGAGGGGCTGCATGAATGTAGGCTGTACATACAGGTAGAGAAAAAAAATACCTTAATCAGACCAACATACCGTCACACTTTTAAATTTGTCAATATCTTGTTCTATATACAAGATATTGACAAGCCTAGATTTCTTTTAGTTCAATCTAAATGTATGTTAAGGGGAGAAGGTGGGAATTATATAAGAAAAATATGTATGCTGTAAACCAGTGAGCTGCTGAGCTTGCTGTTTGAAAAGTCGGCAGTTCGAAACCAGGGAGCAGAGTGAGCTCCCGCTGTTAACCCCAGCTTCTGCCAACCTAACAGTTCGAAAACATGCAAATGTGAGTAGATCATTAGATACCACTTCAGCGGGAAGGTAATGACACTCCATGCAGTCATGCTGGCCACATGACCTTGGAGGTGTCTACAGACAACGCCGGCTCTTCAGCTTAGAAATGGAGATGAGCATCATCCCCAGAGTCGGACACGACTAGACTTAATGTCAAGGGAAACCTTTACCTTTACTTTATCTGGATTGCTATCAGGGTAGAGTGAGTTTTCAATTTTGACATTTGTTGACATGACATTAGAATTAAAAAGTTTATTGTTTTGTTCTTTGGTTTTGTTTTTCAGGGTACCTGATCACCAAGATATAGCTTTTGGGGCCTTGCAGCAAGGAACTAATTGCCTTGACACTTTAGGCCATTTTGCAGATGGCGTTGTTGGCGTCTATGAATGTCATAATGCTGGGGGCAACCAGGTCAGTATAGCAATTAGTTGTATGTAAATGGCTGTGAGAAATCAACATGATTTCTAATTCTTTACTGTACCTTAGTGAAAATAAATGTCTTGGTACAGACTTCTTTATTTTTCAGGGGATTTTGTCTACTTTCTACGATTTGCCAAATCAGGAATTTTTTAAGAGTCTGTTCTGGGATACAGTGATTGCCATTGATATCTGCAAATGTCCCAGCAGTCTGTAATAATTCATTTATTACTGATCATATAACGTGCCCTATCAGTTAGTGGCCATTTTGTAATGAAAGCCCCTTTGATCTAACAGAGGCTTCTGTAAGCCACATCCCAAGTAACACTTTCCCAAAGAGTCTCTAGTTCTGTGAAAGTGTAATGACTGCACACAGAGAGAATGGGAGTCATCTCAGATCCTTTGGTGGAAGACTCTGCTGCATCAAAGAACCAGTTTATTAGCAGAAGGGAAAATCAATTGGATGCACTCCAAAGACTATTAATCTTAGCATACAGATTTTGGAAGTGGTGTACAATATTGCTTAATGTTATTAAGACATGACATGCAATTCTGGAGAATTTTGTTGCTAGAAACATATTGTCTGTGTGCACCTTTGTGGGAGAGAACCTGGAATTTCAGCAGATTTCCATTGCCAGCTTCTGAATGTTAAGATTAATTAAGCCACAGGAAATGATTTCATAATCTATTTGAGATAAGAAGGGCAAATAGTGCATTTTAAAGAGCTTACCTAGCTCGAGTTTCTAATTCATATTTTCTTGGTACAGTGTTGCTCTGTTAGTGTACAGGCAATCCCCGAGTTATGAACCCCTGACTTATGTACGACTCCTACTTACAAATAGGCCTCTCTCCTCCCTTCCTCCCCGCCATGAAAGTTCTGAGTCCAAGCCCTTTCCTTTTTCTTCATATCAGTAGCTCTCCAAGCCCTTTCCTCTTTCTTCCTACAGATATTTCTCCAACCACCCCCCTTTCCTTTTTCTTTGTATCATGTATCACTCCATCCCTCCTCTAGTTTCCTTCATATATGATACCACTTTAAATGCCATGGCTAAATGATTTGCAACACTGGGATTTGTAGTTTGGTGAGGCAGCAGCATTCTTTGGCAGAGAAGACTAAAGACCTTGTAAAACTACATTCCCCTGGATTCCATATCATTGACCCAGGGCAGTTAAAGTGGTGTCAAGCTGCATTCATTCCACAGCAGCTGAAGCAGGATAAACAGGAGAGGCTCCTTGAGAGAAGGATTACCTGTTCCTCGGGTTTTCTTTTCCATTGCTGGAAACTTTGGTATTCTCACACTTCTGTTTTTAAAGAAGGAATTCTAACCAAGGAAGCAACTGTATTGCACAGCTTTTTTGGCCAAGTTACAAAGCGTCCACTTTTTGTCACTGTGGTTTTTCCCTTGCACAACAACCAGCAGTGCATGCTGGGCTTGTTCCAACTTACGTACAAATTCAATTACAGAACCTATCTTGTATGTAACCTGGGGATTGCCTGTATAGTGATTATCATTTCTCAGTGAGTTATCATAGGGCTTTTTTGGTGACACAGCATATGAACATGATCTAGCTAAGCAAAAACCAATGAGATTTCTGATGTGAATACTGAAACACAAATTCCACAGCTGAGAGGGAAAATATTTTCAGATTGAATATTATGGATTCTGGTATATAATAGTCTGCAAGTAACACAGTGTTAAAATAGCCATGTTTGTCTGTACAATTTTCATTTGTAGCAGAAGTTGGGGAATGCTTAAATTCAATTATGTCCCAGTTAAAGTAGATCAACTGAATCAATGTAATTTGCATAAGTGTTGACATAGCATGTTCCCATTTGTTTGGAGGGTTTACTCTATTTGAGGATTAATTGGATTTAGGACAGTTTGTCCCTGTATTTTAGAATCCAATATGACTCATAAAAGAAGCTGAACCTCTAGTTGGCTTTTCTAAGCGCTACAGTGATTTTTAGGCATCACAAATGTACCAAATGTTTATTGCACTTTCTCTGTTAGCATTTTGTCTCCCTCGTTTTGCATCTTTAAAATATGTTACTGAAGAACGTATTTTGCAGGCATGGGAAATGCTCTTTTGAAAGCGTGGCTATTTTTGTTTCCAAATTTTCATTGGCTGGAAAAAAGTAATGTGGGCCACTGAGTTTCTTTAAAAAACTTTTTGGAAATATTAAGCAATCTCAAATGTATTGTCTGTAATTAAGGCTCCAAAAGTGATACTTTGCCATAGCATTGGAAAGTTGCCCAGCTAAAACTGATGAATGGTTATTTTAGGGAGCATGTAGTTAATCAAATGCAATTATGCCGACCTATTTATTACTGTGGCATTCAGAGTACAATGAAATGCTGAAAAATGAGTTTAGCTATACTCATTGTTGGAACAAAAGGCTTGACTTGGAAAGAGATTATAATGGGAAGGGTGTATCAGTGAAATGAAATGAAATCATTTCCATGTACTTCTTTATACATTGGCTAGTATAGTTTTCAATTTGTTAGGCTTCATGTAATTGCCACTGTCACTAACAGGATTCTTTACATAACGTAATTAGCTGTGTCACATATGGGATTTCTTTGGCCTCTTCTCATTCACAATACAATCAGATTCCATGTGGTGACACCTACCATATGTAGATAGAAAAAGCATGTCTATATATTTGGAATCATGCAAATTGAATCTTTTGGATACAGCTGATAGTAATATATCAGTAACATTTGGGTAAAAAGTAATACCTCAGTTAGGACCCTTCCACACAGTCATAATAGTCCAGAATATCAAGGCAGAAAATCCCACAATATCTGCTTTGTACTGGGTTATCTGAGTCCACACTCCCATATATTCCAGTTCAAAGCAGAAAATGTGGGATGTTATTCAGCTGTGTGGAAGGGGCCTTAGACAGGAATCATACTGAAAGTAAATCAAATTTGACATAGTCATAGGAAACAAGAGGAAAAAAGTCATGATATTGCTATTATCCGATGTAAGGAAGTGCTGCATCATGATAAGGCAGAAATGGGATAAGACTCCCAGAGGGAATCGTGAATCAGCAATGGCTTGATCTATGTCCCTAATACCATATATTACAGGTTTTGCAAGAAGGACGGGTATAAAATGCCAAAGGCAGACCAAAAGTTGTCTCCTTATCTGTTCTGTCCCTTAGTTTATTATGGGTGTAGCAAAATGTGAACAGATCTAAACTGGATTTTTAAAAAATCATTAGGGTTTATATGTTCCTGTGATGCTTTCTGAAAGCTGGTTTGAGTTGGTTAGATGTTGTTGTGCTGTAGAACCAGCAGAGGGTAGTATTGGACAATGTTAAAACAGTTGTAGCACCAAAGTATCTGGGGAAAAATCCAAGTTAACATTGAGCTCGAAAAGGATTGCCCCAAATCTCTGTGATAAATTAATCAAATTAGTCAAATGTTTCTTTCTGTGTAGAAAGTACAAGAAATACCAGTAGCTTTCATTGTGACTCAGATATTTGTTTCTAAAAATGTTTCTATTTGTGTAGCTTTTCCGGTATAGCATTCAGGAAAATGAAAATGAAAACTAAGGAATGTTTTGAAGCATTGTACCATATAAATGTAATTGTGAATTGTTTCTGTATTTCAGGAATGGGCCTTAACAAAGGACAAGTCGGTGAAACACATGGATTTGTGCCTTACTGTTGTAGACCGAGCTCCTGGCTCACTCATAAAACTTCAGGGCTGTAGAGAAAACGATGGTAGACAGGTCAGTATCCGGGTATAAGTGTAGTTAAATTTTCCTTTAGATGTTTATTCTTTCCAGACGCTGGGTACACTCAGCTGTAGCCAGACTAGACCATAGACATTGATAGCACAAGGTTTCCCATAAATTCATTTTGAAAAAGGGGGGTTTCTTTGCCTTGCAAATTGGCTCATTTACTTTCTTACAATCCCATTAGGATCAGTGAGGAGTGGGGGAGCCAGAAACACATAAATCCAATGACAGTTGCATTTGATCAGTTTCCCTTTTACATGGAGCAGTGGGTTAAACCCCTGTGCTGGCAGGACTGAAGACTAACAGGTCGCAGGTTCAAATCCGGGGAGAGCGCAGATGAGCTCCCTCTATCAGCTCCAGCTCCTCATGCAGGGACATGAGAGAAGCCTCCCACAAGGATGGTACAAACATCAAAAACATCCGGGCGTCCCCTGGGCAATGTCCTTGCAGACTGCCAATTTTCTCACACCAGAAGCGACTTGCAGTTTCTCAAGTTGCTTCTGACGCGACCAAAAACATCAAAAAACAAAAACAAAACATTTTGTAAAATAACTGTTACCCCAAAGCTGGGTGCAAGTCTAGTCACCTTCTCCTACACAACGTCCTGCAGACCTTTGACAAATTTTTATGTACATACACCTTTAATAGATTATATCTTGTGATGTTTTGGAAAAAGAGGGAACATTATCCTGAGGATAAGAGCTGATCAGCAATGGAATGTGCTGCCTCGGAGCGTGGTGCAGTCTATCTGCTCTAGAGATTTTCCTTCATAGCAGGGGATGAACTGGATGGCCCTTGTGCCCTCCTCCAGCTCTAGGATTCTGCGATTCTTTCTGAATCCACCGAGAAACTAGAAACCCCAGCTACATAGATTGCTACATTTGTAATTTAATCTCTGGCTTTCACATTCCTCCTGCCTTCCAGTTCTTACCATATATTAGTCATTTCCTTCATTTACTCAGTAGTAATCTCAAGGTAACATGCTTTCACAAGCGTTATAAAATTATTTAAAACTTTACACCATCATTCTAAATACAAAGTGCTGGTCATTACCTTTAAAGCTTTTAAACGGTTCGGACCCAGACTATCTTAACAAACCGTATCTCCTTGTACAAGCCTGTCTGGGCCCTTGATAGGCTGAAGAGGCCCTGCTCTCAGTCCCACCCCTGTCCCCAAGCACAGCTGGTGGCAACAAGAGAAGGGGCCTTCTTGGTGCTTGCTCCCCGCCTGTGGGATGTCCTTCCCAAGGTGATCAAAATGGTGCCCTCCTTACTCTTCTTTAAGAAACAACTTAAAACTTTTTTATGCTCTCCAGCATATAAGGAGGAGGAGGAGGGATAAATCCCAGAGCACAGATTAACCAGAATGGAAATGGAACTGATATGACACGCTACCTTGGCTGACTTTTAATGGTTATTATTTAACATAATTGCTTTATTTTAATTTAGTGTATAATGTTTAGTATTATTCTTTATTTAATGTTTTATAGTTTTCATTTTATATAGGCATTGAATGTTTGCTTGTTGTGTTGGAAACCGTCCTGAATCCCCATGGGAAGATAGGGTGGGATGTAAATAAAAGTTTATTTACCCTCCTCCTTCATGATTCCAGTCCAGTTTCAACTTTGTTCCTGCTATATTGTCAAGCTTCCTAGTAAGGATGGCTCTGGAATCCATTCCTCCCCACCACTCTTCCCATTGTATCTTCATATAAAGTGGTGAAGTGTTTGAAGTTTTGTTATTCCAGGAGATTGTATTAGAGATCCTAGTATGTCTTAAGAGAAGTATGAGAAAGTGCATGCACAGTGGCTTGGAGAGGAAGGGATGGGCTTTATCTCTGACATATCGGCACATCACTTTGAATGTCAGTTTATTTGCAGGCATCACATTATTCATTATCTTTCAAAATCTCAGGGCTTGAACCTTTTAAAAATACAACATGGAGCCTCCAGGAGTGACTACTGTAATGCTAGAGAGAACATTGGTAGTAGAGTAGGAAAAATGTTTCTTTTATCCTATTTTATTGAATCTGAATAACCTTTGGCTTTCTTTTTATCTCCTAGAAATGGGAACAAATTGAAAGCAATGCCAAACTGAGGCACGTGGGCAGTAACCTGTGTTTAGACAGCCGAAATGCCAAAAATGGTGGCCTGACTGTTGAAGTTTGCAATCCTTCGCTATCACAGCAGTGGAAATTCACACTTAATCTACAGCAGTAGAAGGGCTTGCACAGAAATACTGTCTCATTTCCTAAACCTTGGGCAACATTTTGATTGCATTACTGATAACTTTATATACCTCAGTATTCCATCTTTGTCTGAAAGCAAAGTGAACAAAAGGGAAGCAAGTGAACTGGGGACCCTGCCATTGTCTGACCAGATGTAGCTGCAGCACAGCTCTCTCACTCCCTTCCACCACAAAGGCTGACCAGTTCCTTTCCAGCTTCAAGCTAGTACTTACACAGCAGATGGTTAACATCCCTAGGAACCACAGGTGTACAGTAGGAAACTGCTTTCCACACACACAGAAAGGGAGGGAGGGGAGGGAATCATTGGGAGGGAAGTAAATTGCTTGGAGAAGATCATTGGCAGTCTCCATTTTACATAGAAATCGGTGTTTGTGGTTTCCAGAAATCAAAGAATCATTTTGAAGGTTTTACCATGTGTACTTTGTATATTTGACCATGGACTTTTCTATGACAGGACTCTAAACATAAACATTATATATAAATATATATATATTGTCAAACTTTACAACTTTCTATCAATTTTTCCATCATCCTGTAATTTATCAACAAAGCATTTTAACGCTTTACCGAAAAGTGGATGGGACATGTTGTAATTGAGGAACAAAGCTCTGTGAAGACGCAGGTCTGTGCTGCTGAGTTGGGTTCATGCAAACACTGGATGCTTTTGCTTTGTAAAGTATGCCTACTCTGTGCTTCGTCCTCCTGGGAAACACCAGGCCTCTGTAGAAGGGGCGATTGAATGGCCGAAAGGGGCTTGCACGCTTCATCTCATCAGCATTGTCACCTCCAGTTGAGGAATTCATGCCATGTGCTCTGGGTCTCTGTAAACTTGGTCTTTGTGTTGGGCAATTCTAGACTACTTTTGTCTTACAGGAATAGTTTGCTCTTTAAACAAAAATACAGGAATAATGCAGCTGTGAGGGTTTAGTCCTTAGATGGTATTCACAGTATGATTTTCTTTTCTCCTTTCTTTGCCTCTTAAAATGTCGTCAGAATGACAGATAGCACAAGACCACAGTAGCCTTCTTGTGGAAGCATGAGCAGCTAGCTACTAAAGATCAGCTTTGAAGCTGTTAATGCACCTGCTCTTGGTTTTATCGTGATTTAGGGTTTCTCTTTTGTCTGTCTCCTAACTAGTGCTTCAGAATGGGCTGTAGGACTGCAGCGTGGGCGCAAGTAGTACATTGAAAGCAGTCATTTCAGTCCAGTGCTATTTTTATATCAAAATAATGTCAGAGGTGGCTGCCACTTTTGACTGTTTTCTTCCCACCGCTCTGGCTAGGCCTAGGCTTCTGAAAAAAGTCTTTATGTAAGATTTTAAAATAGAAAATGAAAGTAGTCTCCCTAAGATGCCCTCTGGTGATTACAAAAGGACAAAGACAAATGATTATGCAATCATGTCTTGACAGTATTCTCCTTGGACTGTGTGGGTCTGAGAGTATCTCGGATAAGCTGCATTTTCCCTGACAGCTGCAGTGTTTGCAACATAAACATGAGCATCTCTCCATGCAAATAAAGACTTGAAATGTTAGTCCCCTGTCTCAAATAGGCAGGTATACATTTGGATTTATATGGCATGCTTGCGATCTCTGCAGGTACAGTTTTGAGATGTTGTATGAACATAAAATGGTTTGGCCCTCTAGCACTTTTTCCTTTGGACGAAGAGTGTGAAATTTATCTTCCTTCCTCTCAAATTTTCCTCTCCGTATTGAAAACTCACGTATATTCTGCTCAAATATGATCTTGACAGCAGAAAAAAGAAACTATTTTTCTTCTTTAGCATCCCAAGACTTGAGATGAAGATGACAATTGAAGTGAAATGAAGTCATTACTTTGAGGGGGGAATTGGAACTGGACTTTTAGCTAGACAACAAAATATATAATCCAATGCTTCTGGGAGAAAAATCAAGCTATATGTGATTCAGAAGCCTGACAGTCATACCAGCTGTTGTTTGCTGGAGTTCTAGAAGTTGGTACCGTACCAGATTCATTAGTAAATTTTGTAACATCTCCCTATTCCAGAAGAGTTTTAATGCCAGCTGTGTTTTGTAAATGGGAAAAGTTTTTCCCCCAGGTTCTAGAGATGTTAGACAGAAATGATCTCCATCTTGAGACTGTACGCTGTAGTTGGTATTGCTGGGTGGTCCCTTGGTCAGAACACAAACAGTGATATGATGTTAGCTATGTTTACATGACACAGTGTGCCAAAGTTATTTACTGTGATTTTGTTCTTTACAAATAAAAAGTGTATGGATTTCAGGTGCAGGGCACCAAGACTGTCACACACAACCTCTGAGCAGTGGGGTATCCTAAGGAGTCCTGTTCAGAAACCTTTGAAGTGAAGTGGGGGTATGAAATGGCAGCCAATGGTGGAGAATAACTTTAGACGTTTAAAATAGCCAAATACTTTCCTCTCCCCTCCCCTTCCCCCAAACAAATTGCAATGCAATGTTGTCTTTGTTCTAACCTTAGCTTTTTCAAAGCAAAAATGATGGTGGTACATGTGAATTTCATTTTGCAAATTAAATACAGTTTGGGAACTGTTGTTTCAGTTGGTTCTTTAAAATCTGCTGTACAAAGCTTGTATTTTGTTCATTTTATAGATGGAAACCATCCTTGAAAAAAACCTGTTTGTTTAACTTAAGAAAATAAATACTTTATAGATAAGATGGCATGGTTTTCTGTGATTCTGGTGTGTGTGTGTGTACTGTACACTTCAGACCTGAAATCTCAATACATGCATTTCAGTTTTTGATTTGTTCTACCAGCCTACTTGTATGTAGTAAAGGTAATAATTTCCCCTTAACATTAAGTCTAGTCATGCCCGACTCTGGGTGGTGCTGCTCATCTCCATTTCTAAGCCGAAGAGCTGGCGTTGTCCGTAGACACCTCCAAAGTCATGTGGCCAAGATGACTGCACAGAGCACATCTATACATCTGAGCTTTTATGTAACACATCTATAAATCAGCATTTTGGTGTTATTTTGCAGTTAAACTCCAAATGTCTATATGAGTTTGGACGCTCTAGGAACTGTAATCTCAAATAGTAAACTGCCAAGCTCTAATGTGTTCTCTGTTTTAGTCTTGCTGAAAGGGTTGGATGCATGTAGTTTGGGTTTTTTTTGGAGGGGGGTGCTGGGTTTATTTTTGTTCATTTTTTAAACTTTGAATTGCAATCTGTTTACTATAATCACAGATTTGTTATTTTTGGCAAGTGGGTACTTTGTAAAAAGCACAGGGATAGTTTAAGGAGGATAGATGCTTTTGAACTGTGGTGCTGGAGGAAAGTTCTGAGAGTGTCTTGGGCAGCGAGAAGATCCAACCAGTCCATACTTCAAGAAATAAAGCCTGACTGCTCATTGGAGGGAAGGATAGTAGAGGCCAATATGAAGTACTTTGGCCACATTATGAGAAGAAAGGAAAATCTAGAGAAGATGATGCTGGGGAAAATGGAAGGATAAAGGAAGAGGGGCCGACCAAGGGCAAGATGGATGGATGGTATCCTTGAAGTGACTGGATTGACCTTGAAGGAGCTGTGGGTGGTGACGATCGACAGTGAGCTCTGGCGTGGACTGGTTCATGAAGTCACAAAGAATCGGAAACGACTGAACGAATGAACAACAACAGTTTAATCAAGGGAAGGCTATGCATTCTATGACAGAAAAAAGAGAAAATGGCAGGGAAGGCCGTCCCAGCCATTTCACACATTTTGCTTCTTCTGCTATGCAAGAAACTTCAGGTCTTTGAAACTCATCTATTTAGGTCTCTCCCAGTCCATCAGTCCATCTGTCCCCCCTCTCCCCCCTTCCAAAGCAACCAGTCTTCCAGAAATAAACAGACCTTATGATTATCTTCCATTCAGGTATTTTTTATTTATCATGTCAGGAGCAACCAGACATTTGTATTACATTTTTAACAAAACAAACAGACAAAAACACAAAGTTTGCAAGCTTGGTAGTTGATTAAATGTCCTTTGGCCAGTATCTGGCCATTTGGAGTGCCTCTGGTGTTGCCGCAAGGAGGTTCTCCATTGTGCATGTAGCAGGGCTCAGGTTGCATTGCAGCTGATGGTCAGTGGTTTGCTCTTCTCCATACCCGCATGTCGTGGATTCCACTTTGTAGCCCCATTTCTTAAGATTGGTTCTGCATCTCGTGGTGCCAGAATGCAGTCTGTTCAGCGCCTTCCGAGTCGCCCAGTCTCCTGTGTGCCCAGGGGGGAGTCTCTCATTTGGTATCAGCCATTGATTGAGGTTCTGGGTTTGAGCCTGCCGCTTTTGGACTCTCACTTGCTGGGGTGTTCCAGCGAGTGTCTCTGTAGATCTTGCCATTACCATTCAGATAATGCCCCCTTTTTAAAAAAAATTACAAGAGTTCATCTTGGGCTTCTACTTTCACCTTACAAAGCATTTCAAATTGGACAGATTTGCCTCCAATACGGTCGCTTTTTGCAGATGAGTGTTCTAACAGGTGCTGTCAGATTGATTTGTCCAAGAGATTTCCTTGCCACTTTTTGTCTCGGGCTTCAATTCAAATAGGTTTATTCTCTTGGGATCTTTTTCTCCCTTAGCTGAGAATAGCACATTCGTCAAATGTAGCTAAGGAAAAGGAAACATCCAGCCTCACCCTATTTGTAATAAGACTAATTTTCCTTTCCGAGGGATCTTTTCTGTCCTCTCTTTTCCTTTTTGGATTGGTTGGAAAGGAACTGGAGACGACCTAAGTATATTTTTCTAAAATAACACATGATCCTGTGTCTTGCCTGTGCAGTGGCTGAAATTAGCTCTTTGTTGGATTGTGTCATCTCCTTGGCTAGAATTACCTTTACAGTAATTTCCCAATGTGCCATTCTTCTCAAATAACTTGTAGTAGTATATCCATTTTTTTCACAGAAACCGGAAATTAAAATGTTAGGCGCATAAATTACAAAGCTTTGCTCTCTTGAGAAACTGTGGGGTTGTGTGATGGATGTTTGTTCTTTAAGCCTATCTGTAGACTGTGGCTCGTATACTTACAGTTCATCGTTTGCATATGGAAATAAATTAAACATTCTTCTGAGGATTAATTTACTAGAGGGTAAGGTGAAGGAATTGTGTGCTACACAAACTCTGACCTGAAAATATTGCAATGAACAGGAAGAACATTTTTATCTTTGGTTAATTTCCTAAAGTGTATTCATACATTTTCACTGTTGGATGAAATCCATTGTCATCAAATAGCACAATAAATAGGGGACAGTAAATACATATGGATGAAGCTACTTTGGTATTCTCCAAAGATCCATCTTTTAAAATGTTCAATTTTAGTAAATAATAACCTCTTTATTTAATCCAGTTTCCCTTCAAAGATGCAGATCATCTGTTGTGTGTGTATTCTGTAATTCTTATTTCTGGTTTTTAATTCCTGCAATTCTCAGCTGTTTGCTACTTTGGACAAACACTGATGAACAACTTATGTTAAGAGTTCATCAATTTGCATCAATAGTTTGGCACCATCTGCTCTTCCACACTCTTTCATTATTTAAACAAGCCATTGGTGCTTTCTCTGCATTTCTAGCATGGATGTCAAAAGATTTTCACTTTGCTGTGCAATGCTTAATGCCAACAACTTTCTGGCTTGAGGTTTAACATTAAGGTTTTTAGGGAAAAGAATTTATCTCACTGGTGTTGTGAAAGTCTCTCCTAAATAATCTACTTAGCTCTTCAAGGACATTTCCCCCCTTGAAGGTCCAACAGTTCTGTTCCTAAAATATCCAATTTTATTTCCCATGTAACGCACCTTTTGCTTACTTCTGAAAGATTATTGATATTTGCTTGTCTTTTATGGAACCATAGAGAACTAAAGGGGTCATTTGGACATATTCACTGGGCAAAAAAGTTCACAATAATAATAATAATAATAATAGTTATTGTTATTATTATTATAATATTTATTTATACCCTGCTTTATCTTCCAAAGGGGATTCAAAGTGGGTTAACATAAAAACATCAGCACAACCATTTGAAATATACAATTATACAAACATTAAAACAGGATTAAATATAAACCATATTTTAAAAATAATTAAATTCAAAGTTAAAAAGTTAAAAACCACAGGCCCCCCCTGAATTGCTCTTCCATTTTTAACAGGCTGTCTAAATAAAAAGGTTTTAGCTTGCTGCCAAAAAGTTTAAAACAGAAGTTGACAACTTGTGGCCCTTTAGGTGTTTTCATTGCACTTCCGGAGCCCCTGGTGACACAATGGTTTAAACCCTTGTGCCAGCAGGACTGAAGACCGTTTGGTTGGAGGTTCGAATCTGAGAAGAGTGCGGTTGAGCTCCCTCTGTCAGCTCCAGCTCCCCATGCAGGGACATGAGAGAAGCCTCCCACAAGGATGGTACAACATCAAACATCTGGGCATCCCTGGGCAATGTCCTCAGAGACAGCCAATTCTCTCACACCAGAAGCGACTTGCAGTTTCTCAAGTTGCTCTTGGCATGAAAAAGAATTGCACTTCCCATCAGCCTGTACCATTAGTTATGCTGCCTAGGACTGATGAAAGTTGCAATTCATCAACATTTGGAGGACAGTAAGATGCCACCCCTTGCTTCACCATTAACTCCTCCTAGCAGTCTATGGGTTCCTGTGAATGTCCTGGCTCAGCTGTCACACCTTGAAAGAAGAGGGCAATTAGCTCTGCATTTTGAGACAACTGCAGTTAAGTCAGGGCCCATAAATCACTAAAGCTTAAATAGAATCCTTGCCTGTGAGAGTCCAATTGAGGAGACAATCATACTCAGCCACAAGTGATCACATATATTAGCATAGTAGGTCAAGCCAGTCTGGGCTCTGAAATAAAATTGGAGTCAAGAATCATGCAAGGTCAACAGGCAGTCTGAAGGCCCAAGTCACATGAGTCATAAACATGAGTCCTCCTCTGAATTAGCCAGAAAGCAGGCCCTTGTCAAATCGCCAAGGCAGGCACTTAAACAGGCTGCAGCCAGCTACTCTTAATTAAGAGCTCTCCCCCTGCCTTTTCTGATCTGCTTTCTTAATTTGCCAGATTCTTGGACTTGGCTGTGCTGCTTCTTCAGCTGCTGCTTCTGGTAGGTCAGCTGTGCTTCAGCAAGGAGAGCTTCAGGGCTCCCCTTGTCCTCAGAATCCAAGTCTGGATCCTGGCCCATGGCACTGTGTGACAATCCAATTAGATTGTTCTCTCTTGTTTGCCTTGCAGCATGGCACCTGCATCACGTATCCCTGCAGTGTTAGCTGTACACCAAAATAGTCCAAACAGATAATGTTTAAAAGAATAATGTGGATCCTGTTTTGATTGGTTGGCTTTATTTCAAGTTCTCTTATGGGACATGGAAACAAGAAAGTCTATGGAAAAGCCTGGGAATTTGTTCTTGATTTCAATAGTTCAGTTGTGGGGAGTGTGAATTGACTGCCTCTTGTGGGGAAAACCCATTACTTGGATGCTGCCTCCTTGGCAATCCCTGTAGCACCGTGAGCCCTCCACAATCCCCCCCCCCAAACTTTGCACAAACATAGAACTTTGTCTTTCCATAACCTAAAATATTCAATCCTTTTTTTAAAGTAAGAATTTAGTTGAAAACGGCAGAAGTAATATGATATCTGGAAATGTTGGCCTAGCATGAAAGGAGCACATGGACAAAAATTGGTCCCAGATCACTCGCAGCTGCCTATCCCTTGTATGTCTCTCATCAAAATTCCACAACTTATCTCATAGACAAAACATGGGAGATTATTGACCCTTGGTCTTTCCCTTTTAACCTTGGAGAATATATCTCTAGGAATATTTAGGTTCTCCAGCACAATTCTGTGGTCAATTTGTGTTAGAAGTTGGTCACAAAACTGCACTGGAAGACCTAGAGATAGTCTCTAGGAATTTAAAGGTATCTAGGAATTTTAAGGCTCTTCAGCATGACTTTATCCATTGTTGTGGATTTGATTTTTACAGATTTGATTATTTGTGAATTCAATTAAAATGTTCTCTCTAAAAATTTCTAGGTCCTCCCTATGGTCAAGTTCTTCAAGTTGAAGTTGACCATAGGGAGGACCTAGAGATTAATAGAGAGAACATTTTAATTGAACCCACAAATAATCAAATCTGTAAAAATCAAATCCACAACTATGGAGAGCTAACATGAAATGCAAAATACACACAGTTCCTGAGTTACAAACATCAGACTTACAAGTGACTCATAGTTAAGAATAGGGGTGAGACAACAGGAAATGAAAGAAATCTACCCCTCTGAAGGGAAATTCACTTTTCATTGGGAATAGCTGTCTCAATTGAAGCTTCAGCATCAATACTTGTTATCACAACAAGCCATTTTTTCAAAATGCAATTATCACAGGGACAGAAAGTGAGGTGAAATCTTCTTAACAGGCACAGAGAGCAAAACAAACACCACAGGGGTATCATCCACTTTCTATGCTATCCAAAGCATTGTTGTTTATTCGTTCAGTTGCTTCCGACTCTTCGTGACCTCATGGACCAGCCCACGCCAGAGCTCCCTGTCAGCCGTCACCATGCCAGCTCCTTCAAGGTCAAGCCAGTCACTTCAAGGATGCCATCCATCCATCTTGCCCTTGGTCGGCCCCTCTTCCTTTTTCCTTCCACTTTCCCCAGCATCATTGTCTTCTCCAAGTTTTCCTGTCTTCTCATGATGTGGCCAAAGTACTTCATCTTTGCCTCTAATATCCTCCCCTCCAATTAGCAGTCGGGCTTTATTTCCTGAAGTATGGACTGGTTGGATCTTCTTGCGGTCCAAGGCACTCTCAGAACTTTCCTCCAGTACCACAGTTCAAAAGCATCTATCTTCCTTCGCTCAGCCTTCCCTATGGTCCAGCTCTCACATCCGTAGGTTACTACAGGGAATACCGTTGGTTTAACTATGAGGATCTTCGTTGCCAGTGTGATGTCTCTACTCTACACTATTTTATCAAGATTGGTCATTGCTCTCCTCCCACGAAGTAAACGTCTTCTGATTTCCTGGCTGCAGTCTGCATCTGCAGTAATCTTTGCACCTAGAAATACAAAGTCTGTCACGGACTCCACATTTTTTTTCTCCCACTATTTACCAGTTATCAATCAGTCTGGTTGCCATAATCTTGGGTTTTTTTTATGTTTAATTGCAACCCAGCTTTTGCACTTTCTTCTTTCACCTTGGTTAGAAGGCTCCTCGGCTCCTCCTCACTTTCAGCCATCAAAGTGGTATCATTCAAAGCAGATAGATAGATAGATAGATAGATAGATAGATAGATAGATAGATAGATAGATAGATCTGGGGTTACACTTAAAATGTGCCTGTTCCAACTTAAATACCAATTCAATTTAAGAAAAAAAAACTTGCAGAACCTATCCTGTTAGTAACTTGGCCTTATTTGGTAACATGCTTGTATTTGGTTTTCATAGATCCCCCAGCTACACTGAAGCAAATTCCACACTGAGGACACTTCAGCTCCTTTGGCAGCAGTTGTCTAGGGAGTGCTGAAGTTCTCAGTAGGCTCTCTGGTGACCCACAATTGCATAAGCTATATTGCTTTTCACTCGCTCCATTTGGATGCAACCCCACATTTTACAGTTGTCATAAATAATGCTTAATTGGAGGACTATTGGAAATGCCTGGAAAATTAGCTGATTTTTCTCCTTTTAAATGAATGCTGAACTCTCAGAACTGATGCACAATTCTTTTGCCATTCCCAATAATGTGAGAACATAGTGTGAATGTAGATTTTCAGCCATGTCTGCAGCATAATGGCATAAATCAGTAACATGTCATTGCCTTCCCAGCAAGTGGTAGAAGCCACCAATTTCTCATTTAAAGTTCCAAATTTTTGCTGCATTTTTCCATATGTTTCAGTTTTTAAGTCTTCATTCACCATTTGTATAATTTATATATTTATTATTTTAATAGCGTACCAAGGATGGACATTTATTCCAGACTTCATGCATTCACCTAACATTTAAAATGCGCATGGTTATGTAAAATTCTAGATATTTTTATAATATGATGAAATGTCAAATCTTGACGTTTTGGAGCATGGGTTGTTTTTCTTCCTTTTAGTATAGCTTTCTAATACTGCCAAATCAGCAAGTGAGCAAATTCCACTGTACGTCAACTGTCAAATATCATCAAAATGCTAGATGACATGGTAAATCATTGCCAATGAGCAATCAAATACTCTTCTCCAACAAGGAATGTATTGGATATCGGGTATAAATATGGCTGAGTATAAAATGAATTTTATGCTGAGCATAGGCCTGAACTTTAGGTCTGATGGGATTCCTTTAGATCAGGGTTGAATATTTTATATCCAGCATTTTTCATTATATTGGTAATGCTTGCTAGAGCTGCTGGGGTTTGGATTTTGGGAAGATGAAATGCTGGAGCTAAGAGCAGGCCCATCTGGAGCTAAGAAAATGCCACAATATATAGTGACGTGGGCCCAGGTTTTCAGCTGGTAGGGTCAGAGTTTCAGCTGAAGGAACATGAGAAGATTTTCTTTGTTCATAATTCTTGTTTATGCATCCTTTAAAAATCTATTTGTCAGTGATACAGTTGTACATTGTACTCCCCAAGATTTATCCATGCCTTTGGAAGTAAGTTGAACAGGAGCTGAGTAGCTCAGGCCTCCAGATATGGAGTGCCCAGATTCCATGTATTTTACAGATAATTTTAAACATTTTTTATTCCATCATCTCCCGTGTCTCGCTCTCTCTCTCCCCCCCCCCCCCTTTTTTCAGGTATGTTTACACTGTAGAATTAATGTTTGAGCTACCATGGCTGAATACCATAGACCAGTGGTTCCCAGCATATGGTCCGTACACCACCAGTGGTCCACAAAAACGAAAATATGGTCCGCAGCCTCATCATTACTACACTGTTGCCTTGAAACCATGAAACAAAGAGAGCGATTAGTCTCGCAAAACTCTTACAGTGCCAATGCAACGGGGATGTCAGGAGGGAAGAGGCTGACTACACACACAAGATTCCTACCACATCAGCTTTAGATTATTAATATGGTTTTCTGTGGGCGAGCAGATGGTAACTATTGGGTTGCATATATTCTATATCAGAAACTAGAGCTGATGTGGTCTATCCAATGCAATTTTTTGAATCAGCACCCGAAATAACTAAATTGAGTCTAAAGTTGACCAAAAACTGATTCATAACCCTTTTGGTACTAATGTTGGAGAGTGGTCCCTGGTCAACGAGGTCCCTTGTCAAAAAAAGGTTGGGAACCACTGCCATAGGCTCATGCAAGCTGCAGTTTTACAAGGTCTTTAACTTTCTCTGCCAAAAGAGAAAGCTGGAGCCTCACCAAACTACAACTCCCAGGACCATATAGCATTGAGCCATATCAGTTGAAGTGATATCAAATGGAATTGATTCTATAGCAGTGGTTCTCAACCTGTGGGTCCCCAGATGTTTTGGCCTTTAACTCCCAAAAATTCTAACAGCTGGTAAACTGGCTGGGATTTCTGGGAGTTGTAGGCCAAAACACCTGGAGACCCACAGGTTCAGAACCACTGTTCTACAGGATAGTAGCTGACCATCCCTCCGTCTCTCATGCACACACACAAACATTGCCATCAACGCAACATCTTCCTTATAATTCCCATAAAAATAATACCCAAAGAGGCAAGTAATTTATATTTGATTGTATTTCAAAGTTGCTGATTGTAAACAAACTTTGTTGAAGGGGGAAGAAAAGAATCACATGACAAGAAATCAGAGTGATACTATAAATCCATTTAGTTGTTTGATTACCACATTTCACATTTTGGAACTCAGAATTTAGCTCATGGTGTAGAAAACTTGTAAAAATTTATTGCAAGCGTGGCTTTGTGTAGAACAAAAACCGTAGTCACAAAGATAGGTCTTCACTTGAACCAAGGAGTCAGAAATACAGGTGGGAACTTCATTCGTGTGTCGGAGTCCACACATGCATTTCCTGAACGAGTACATATGTATAAAATTGATCTTTAAAACCAAATGGTAAAACAGCACTGCACGTTTAACCTACATTGACATCGCTGAACAGAATGTCTTTGTTTTTAACACACTCTGGGGAAGGAAACTGGAAGCTTGCAACTGAACAGCAATCATATTTGTGTGTGTCTGTTGTGAGCATAGCTGGAAAACACACAGGTAGTTGAATACACATTTTTAACAACAACAACAACACTACAATAGTGTTCTGTACAGTCACTTCATTTGATGGAATGTCAGTTGCAGAAAATGGAAGGTCCAACAGGTTTGTAGCAGGTAATAAATATATCATTGTACTTCGCAGGCCTTCCTTTCAGCATATGTAGGGTTTTCCCCCTTTATGGTGGTTTTGCCTGTTTACGTGAAGTTGGCTCCTGAGTTCTTGCTGCAGTGCATCAACTGATGGTGTAGCAGCCTTGACTTTCTGGGATATGGAGATGGGATGGATCAAGATGGACCGGTGTCATTTGCTTTGGGAAAACTACTTTTTGGGACTCCATTGCCCAAGATCTCCTATGGAGAGTTTGGGTGGGGAATACTGGGGGCTATAGTCAAACCAAGTATTTTTTTTCTCCAATATTAGTTTAGGCCCATTTTATTAAACAATGGGTCCCCCCCCCCCCCCCCCCAATCTGAAGCTCCAAAAACCAGGAAAATTGAGCAGTTTGTAAACCAAAGCAAGATAGAATTTCAAACTTTTTTTTCAGATTTAAAGGAAGCCACTATTCAAATTTCTGCTTTTTTTCCATTTTTATTAATATGTCAAATATAGAGTTGGGCAAAATATGCGTATATCTGCCAATTAATTCTTCCATTTTTGATGCCCAGTTTATAAACTGATTGCCATAAATTCCATTTTTGATGCCCAGTTTATAAACTGATTTTTTTCAAATGTTCTGGCCATGTCAGATTAAAAATGAGCACCACAAAAGCAATAAACACACTAAGCTGTAGATCAGAGTATCCTGTTGCACAACACCTCCCATTAGCCCCAGCCAATGATCAAGGGTGATGGAGTTGCAGTCCTATACATTGGGAAACATCACATATAGTTGGTCATAGTAGACCACATGTGGGAATCATGGTCCTCCAAATATTGCAGACTTGTAGGTCACAAACATCTAGAGGGGTAGACAATTAATCCAATTGCTAGTACCCTCACCACTACATCAACCATCTAAACTGTGTAATTCTATCATGAAGTGTGAGGTCTTTGTTAACTGAATGCCTTAACAAAGACTAATTTGGAAATGTCCCTGAAAGATCATTCTGAGAACAAGTGCATAGTAGTTGAGTTGGATCATTCTCTGAATGACAGGTGTCTTCGGGATTCCTCTCCTTGGCATTCTAGGGAAATGGCACCCAGTACTCAGAGGCATGAAAGGCTGGCTCTCTCCGCAGCCATTCCCTGAGCTGCTATTAGATATTTGTGAGTGATGTCTTCGGCTCTGCATCCCACTTGCAACATTTCCTTTTCCTTGCATGAAAATCTTGGAGAGATTGCTGCTGGAAGAAAATAAAAAACTGCTTCCTAGTTATTGTCGAAGGTTTTCATGGCCTGAATCACTGGGTTGTTGTTTTACCTGCATCTATGGCAGGCATCCTCAGAAGACCTCACAACCTCTGGGGATGCCTGCCATAAATGCAGGTGAAACATCAGGAGAGAATGCTTCTAGAACATGGTCATATAGCCCAAAAAACCTACTACAACTCAGTGCTTCCTAGTTCTTGCAACTTCCTGCTGTCACTTGCTTGAAGGAAACAAGTGTGGTAGTATTGAAGGCTTTCATGGCCAGAATCACTGGGTTGTTGTAGGTTTTTCGGGGCTGTACGGCTATCTTCTAGAAACATTCTGTCCTGACGTTTCACCTGCATCTGTGGCAGGCATCCTCAGAGGTTGTGAGGTCTGTTGGAAACTAGGACATTTGGGTTTATATATCTGTGGAAAGTCCAGGGTGGGAGAAAGAACTCTTGTTTGTTGGAGCTAGGTGGTTTCAATTGGCCACCGGGATTAGCATTTGGTGGTCTGACAGTTTTTAGGTGTGGCTTGTTACTACCTGGGGAAATCCTTTCTTCGGGGCAATTAGCTGTCCTTGATTGTTTCTTGTCTGGAGTTCCCCTGTGTTTGGGTGTTGTTCTTTATTTACTGTTATAATTTTAGAGTTTTTTTTAATACTGTTAGCCAGATTTTGTTCATTTTAATTCCCACCCTGGACTTTCCACAGATATATAAACCCAATTTTTCTAGTTTCCAACAGACCTCACAACCTCTGAGGATGTTTGCCACAGATGCTTCTAGAACATGGCCATACAGACCGAAAAACCTACAACCCAAGTGTTGTAGCACTGTATCTATTCTGAATAATGCCTCTTTGTTAAATACTTGAAATGAAACAGCTCAGCCTAGTCAACATGATGTGAAAGCACTGTATCATTCACTTAGATGGGGTTAATCCAATCTAGCCTAAACAGACATGATAGCAAATGTTTGCAGTAACAGACTGAGGAGAGTGATGTTTCTTTATACAGAAATGTTGCACCAGCTACTTTTAGAGTGATTAAAGTTCTACTTCATAAAGAGTGATAGGCAAACGTGGGATAACTGTGATTTTTCATCAAGTCCAGAAGAATAGCTGATGCCACTAGACTCTAAAGAGCATACCAAATCCCCTTGAGCAACAACAAATGTCCTGGAAAATGCAGCTTGCCACAGAACTATGGCAGTGTCTACTGTGTCTGGTATCTTTAATGAGGAGTTACAGGCCATTGAGGGGTCCCACTGAGGGTTTGCTGTCACAGCACTTGCCATAAAGATGCTCATTCTTCATACCTGCCTGGGTAGCCATAATGTTCCAAGTCCAATGTTTAAAAATGACTGGTATTTTTTGAACACTTAGACTGCCCATATGTAGAGAAAGGGGGGCATGCGAAAGGCCTTTGGCCTTCTAGCCTTTTTGAACTACAGTTCCCATGCTCCCTTGCCATTGGCTATGCTATGCATGCCCTACGAAAGCTGTAGGTCAGTGGTTCTCAACATGTGGGTCCCCAGATGTTTTGGATTCGACTCCCAGAAATCCAAACAGCTGATAAACTGGCTGGGATTTCTGGGAGTTGTAGGCCAAAACACCTGAGGACCCACATGTTGAGAACCATTGCTGGTCTCCAGTCCATAATTATGGGAGGACACAAGCAGTCGGGAATAAGTACCACATATACTCATGTATACATCAAATAATAATTTGACAAAAAATAAACCTCCAAAACGTGGATGACATATTTGTGGATTGTCGCTGGAAATTTCTGCTCTCAGTCATTTTGGGTGCTTGAAGCAGAGCAGAATGGTGATGGTCGTTTTGAATAGGGACTTTTTGTATAAAGCTCATGAGATTTGCAGAGACTACAAGACACTTATATTAAAAATGAACTTTGCCACTCTGCTCTGCTTCAGGTGTCCCAAATGGTTACTGGTAAATGCCAATGGGCCAAAAAAGGAGGCAAGGAAATAGAGAAGAGGAATGGCTGCAAGGAAAGAATAATGGCATGGGGGCATTTTTTTTCCTCTGTCACTTATCACTGCTTTCATGCTGGGTCTCCAATAGAGGCACGTTGCTTTCCTTCCTCTTCTTCGTCATCCCATTCTTTTTTCCCATATGTATTTCCTTCCCTACCTGTATTTGTCTTTCTGTCTTAATTTTAAGGTCAGTGCCACAATTTACACATTGTAACCCCTTAAATAAACAGATCCTCTCCTTCTCTTTAGCACTTCCTCAGAATGTTCCCTTTATACCTTTGTAAAAGTTTGGAGGGAAATTATGTATCATATGCCACTAAGTTTTTGTTTAGGTCACAAACCTAACTTATATACAAGGTCAACCTATACATGAATACTCAAGATGGAGAATAAGCTCACATTGTGTCCCTAATGGGCATCATGGTGTATTAGTCCCAATTCACCCCAGTCCTTTTGCTGCTTCTGCTATGAGTCACATAACTGTAGCCTTTATTGGATATGGAGGTTGCAAACCCTCACATTTCTATTCCTTGCAGGGTCAATCTCGCTTACAAACATGCAATGCTCCAACAGGATTTGTGCCATTATTTGGAAGGGAAATATCCCTCTGAACAACAAAATGGCATTGATTCTCCAGGAAAATGCATTTTGCATCAGGGTAGCTGAAGAAAACTGTGTTTCTATTTCTATAATCATGATGTAACTTATTGTAAGTTTTTCGGGCTGTATGATGTTAGTTTGATAGGCAAAATATCATATTGTCAGTGCTTTTTTAAAAAAAGTGGGAAAGTCTAACGATTTTTGTTTTAGCTTTGTTTTTTTGTTGTAATCTGAAAAGGCATGTTGTGGCACGGAACGACAGCACAAGGCAGGAGAGAAGAGGTGGGCACTTCACAACTCAAAATATGCAGTGCTTTTTGGCAGGTGTCCCTGGAAGCCCTCTTCAGCCCTGGGTCTAAAAGGAACCTGCTCTTGAATTATGAAAACTCCCTTGAGAGTGGAGTTGGGGACATTTAACACTCTTGCTTAGAAGCTCCATAAAACACAATTTTAAATAAACAAAAAATAGCATGAATCTCTTAACTATTAATGAAAACACTGTTTTTGCTGGTTATGTGGCCTTTTGATGTTAAGCCCTTTGAAATCACTATATTGAGTTTAGTTCTGCATAGGAAAAGACAATCTGCTAGACCATTTAAATTAAGCCAATTCCCTTTAAAACCAGTGGTAGCACCTAGAGATAAAGGTGTGCACATTTTTAGTGTGTTTCTGGAGTAGTTTTTGCATGTTTTCCAGCCTGTTAGAGCACCCACCTCCTGTCTTTTATGTTTCTAGCAAAACAGCTGCTTCATCTATGACTACATGGCTAGTTTGTCGTCTTTTTGATTTTACAGCTGTTCCTCTTACATTTGCTCCAAGTTGTATAAGGGCTGGACTACATCCTAAGCCAGCTTTGGCAGCACAGAACTATTGTACAATTTGGGATAAATGTTGTGAGGGAGCAGATGTAAAACTGAATTTGGATTCCCTGTCCACCTGTCCCCAACTACAGATCCACTGGGTGCTCTATTTTTAGAGAGCTGGTCTTCGCTTCTGGATAGCTGGAGGCTCTGCAGGTGGAAGATGGCCTTTAATATGCAAGACGCATGGCCTGTATACATCCCAGTTCCCATCCATTTCCCTCAATGCAGTGAGTTGCTCTCTTGCTGATGGCAGTTGACATTTCAGAAATGCTTCATTGCTGGGCATGCTCTCCAGCTGACTGATCAGTGTTTTAGGTTAGCCCTTCTGCAGCCTGGGTTCATCAAGATGGCATGACACATCCCTCAGAAGAGACTGTGAAGCTCAGTATCTGGAATGTTGCTGGTTTTGCCCTCTTTCCTTAATTATGATCCCATATCTCTTTCTTCTGTTTCATCCCTGATTTTGGAAGTTATTTGAGAAAGAGGTATTGTACTTTATGGGTAATGAATTGAATAACCTTAAAAGTATAGCTTTAAAAATAATTTGAGCCAGGATAAGTTACTTCATGGGACTAAATTTCTTGAATTCCTCAGCCAGTTTGGCTACTACGGTAAAAAAAAAAAAGGAACTTGTTCAAGCCCTGACTTGAAGGCATCATAGAAGCTCAAAATGCAGAAATAGTGATGCCTTTGATCTTGATTTGCAACTGAAGCCTATTGAAACTTGTACCAGGGAAAAAATAGAACAGCTTCTCATTAGCAGACCGGTCAGTGGCAATAGCATTAGAAGAACAGAGGGCGACGTGGGAGCATCAGTCAAAGACCCTATAAAAATGCATACTTTTTAGTCACTGTCTTTCAACAGAACTTTTGAAATATTTAACTGCATAGATCAGTCATATAAGAAAGTGAAATAATGATCTCCCCAAACAAATTAAATGGTACAGGAAAACTGCACAAAGGAAGTGGGGTTTCTAAAATGGCACATATTAACAAAAAGGAAGACTAGTAACTGGAGAGTATGGCTACAGAGCAAAGCCCAGGGAAAGAAAATATGAGAGTTCTATGTTAACAGAATCGTCAAGCAAGTAAACAGGGAGACATAAAAAGCTATAGGAGTCCCCAGTGAATATTTGTAGTTATTTCCTAAAATTGAAAGAGCAGCAATACAGTATTTGTTTTTCACAGATGCTTAGCTCTACTGAGTAGTGCCTAATGTTATACTCTAAAATAAGCTACTTTATGGACTGCTTAACAATATACTACAGATCAACATTTGGGAGAATAAGGTACACTTAATGGACAGCTCTCCTAACCTGGATTTTGTTGGACTACAAGTCTCATGATCTTATTGTACCTGAAATGAAATTATAGCCCATCACATTGAAAGGTGCCAAGTTGGTGAAGGCTGGCACTGGGTGTGATGCTTGTAGAACATCGTCTTTATAGCTCTTGCACGCAGTGTGGAAGGCTATAACATACCAAGACCTGGGTTCAGCACTAGTCACGGATATCAAGTTGCACAGAGTGACCGATGGGGAAAGATGTTGCCAAGCTGCATCTCAAGATACTTCAAGCCATGTCAGTAGAGCCTGAATTAAGATTCAGGGTGGGAGGGTGTTGTCAAATTTTGATAGCACAGATCTGGCAACAGCAATAGCACGAATGGCTAATTAAGAGCAGTGGAACACCAGACAACCAAAGCAACATCAGGTTTATGTGCTACATATGATCTGTCCTGGCACTATGGTTTGTGGGTGTATAATAACTTGGGTGCCAATACAAAAGCCAGCAATAAAATGATGTAGTTATCTTGCTGACACAGCAGTCTTGCAATGATAGTCAATACAACACCATGCAATATGCTTGCAATGCAATGGGGCAGTGCAAAAGGTGGGGATATTTTTTTTAACAGCTACAGAGCATCCCCAGGTTTCTACTGCATAATGTTCTGGACTACCAGTGCCTCATGGGCTTTGTTGAGCACATTCTATTTGCTTTCCATATGCTGTCATCACACAAGAGTAACATGTTCTGCAAAATGTTATACTGTTGCTCTTCATGAGCACTGCACAGCAGCCATGCTGCCTGCTCCTCTTCACAATGTTCTGGAAGATGCTCCCCACTTGGGAATACAACCCTTGTGCAATACTATAGTTCTAAAGTACACAGCCCTAAGTGGACTTACAATGTGGTACATTCCAAACAGGATGCCATCCTGTATTTCCTTTCTCTAGAGCTGATGACGTGTTTGTAGTGAGATCAGCTAATATGGCTTCCTATGTATGAAACCCGTATATTTAAGTATGCGCCACCTCCCATTAAAAGTTCCTGCCAAGTTGCAAAATTTTCATTGTAGACAAATTCTTCATACAAGAATATGGCTCCAGGCTGTGTGGTGGTTGTTATAATGTTTTGAGTGTGATGTGTGATCTCTGAGGAAAACTTCAGAGATGGTTCATCAAGTATCAGTATATCCATTATGATTTAATTGTATTGGTTATATTTTGTTTGCTTTTTGGTCCATGCTGTGGCTGCAAAGGGTCTTTTGCAAAACAAAACAAAAAGAAAGAAAGAAAGTAGGATACCCAAAATAATAATTCAGAATGGTCAGAATGCGGCAAAAAGGCTTGGAAAAGTAGATTTTACAGCATCAATGTGTAGGCTACAAGACATCTTCAAGATGGCCATCAGACTCAAGGTACTCATCACTACAGAAAATGAATGCTGCAATTCATTCTTACCTAAAATTCTTACATTTGCTGTGTTTACTTTCCCTTGATAACCTTCCCAGCTCTTTTCTTAATTAAATTATATATAACTTAAATTCTTTCAGATGTCTACTCTCTATTTCTAAATGTTTCATTGATGCTTTAAATTGCTGCAATGCTAGAAACTGGATGACTAGAGGAACAGTTCACTGTTGGGGCAGAATCTATATGGAGATCAATGCCTTCATTTCCTGGATCAGATTTAACTAGACAAGCCTTTGATTTCTCTAGAGTCAGAGGTGGCGGTCATGGCTGAGGAAATGGGACAGGAGGTGTGAAATTCCCAAGGTATGGACCTCTGAAGGGTGTGTTTATTGGTGGTGGTGGTGGTGGTGGAGGGGGTTAACAATGGATAAAACAAACTATACATTAGAAAATAAATGTTAGTATCACAACAGTCCAGAAAGTGGCTATAATGGGTTGTTGTAGGTTTGTAGGTTTCTCGGGCTATATAGCCATGTTCTAGAAGCATTATCTCCTGACATTTTGCCTGCATCTGTGGCAAGCATCTGGTGAGGAGAGAATGCTTATACAACATGAGCATACAACCCGAAAAACCTACAACAACACAGTGATTTCGGCCATGAAAGCCTTCGACAATACAGTGGCTATAATGCTGGTTGCTAAATTCAAGGAGTGGGCCTGAGGATGCATCTAGCTTTGGTCCTTGGCTCAGCTCTCAGTAGTAGCCCTCCACAAGCTTCGGACATACACTTTCCACCAACCTTCACTGGGAAAGTCAGCAGCAAGATTCTGTGAGTTGTAATCAAAAACATTACAGGGCTCTTTTTAACAGAACACTACTTGGTTATCAATAAAGTTCCATGACGTAGCCCTTTCTGTTTTAGTTTAATGTTCTAAAGATCAGCCCAAATGTACAATTAGAGAAGGAACAGCATTTCTTATTAACAAGAAGCAACACTCATGATAGCTGCTTTACACATTCAACTGAATGCCACAGAAATTTGAGGGAAGCACAGAAAATGGATATCCTCACATTAAGCTCTTTGACTGGGTTATGGCTCTAAGTGAGTGGTTCCCAACCTTTGGTCCTCCAAGTGTTTTGGACTTCAGCTCCCACAATTATTAACAGTTGGTAAGCTGGCTGGGATTTCTGGCAGTTGAAGTCCAAAACACCTGGAGGACCAAAGGTTGGGAACCATTGTTCTAAGCTGTCATTAATGACGTAGTGATAGAAGAACACTTTATTCAATGTGCAGGTCTCCTTTCTTCCTTTGCCTGTTTTCTTCCTGAAAATAGTCTACCACTGGGCAGTACTTCTCAGGACCTATGGAGACTCCCTATGACAATGCTTACTTAGAAGAAGCACACTTTTAATATTGCTTCTATCATATTGTCAACTTAGTCTTAAAAACAAAACCAACCTAACCTATGATAACACATTTTAGCAGAAAGCTATTATGAGTAGACGTCTCTTCTAACCAGTCTTATAGAATATCCCAAGTGTGCAGATACAAAAGATGCTTCTATTGGTGGACTATTATTTCCTGTAAAGTTATACAAGCATTAAGTTAAAAATGCCCAGCAATCAGTCTTAACTTTAGAAAGTGTCAGGGTTGAGGAAGAAAGAGAAAATGGGAGGAATTACACATCGTATTATGAACCCAATCCACAGATGCTGCCACATGATAAAGACATAGTGTCCTACAAGCACTATGTGAATGGAAAAGAAATAAATGGGCAGTGTATTCTTATTGGTGCTGAGAAAGGCCAGTAGGAAAACCACCTTACTGTCTACTATTCCCACAATGTGTGATGAATTTATTTGATTGCTTGCATACAATAATATTCTGAAATAAAGTAAATAGGACTCTGAATCTGCTTGCTTGTGTTGTCAAACTCCCGATTAGGTCTGCACACAGAATACAGCAAACAAGCTATAGGGGATCCTTGGATTAGGGCATCTGTGTTTATTAGGGACGGGCAATCCATGGTTCTAAATAGTTCTAAAGTATTTACAAAACTAGGGGGTGCTGGTGCTTTGCTTCTAAAGTGTTGCTAAACAAACTTTCAAAATTTCATTATAAATGGCAGTTCCTAATTGGTTCCGTCATAAAATAATGAAATAATAATAATTTTTTGAAAGTTTTGCTAGAGTTCTGAAATTTTCACCACCAGAACTTCAACAACACTTTAGAAGCAAAGCACCAGCACCCGCTAGTTTTGTAAGTACTTTAGAACTATTTATAACCATGGATTGCCCATGCCTAGTGTTTATACAACCATTCAACTGACATTAAATAAAAATAATCAAAATTCAAATGAACTTTTGTAGTTCTCACACTATATCATCGGATTCGTTTTTGGAAAAGTAATGGGACATGCTGTTACAATTAAATTGTAATCTCGTGTTCCTAATATGACATCACTGAAGTCAACCCCAAAGCTTGTGTTGACATCAGAGGTGGCAACATGACTTTAGTTTGGATTGGTAAGCTCCTCCGGCTTCTGACCACTCATTTATATAAAAAAATTGCTTTCATTTACCCCTATGATCCAAAAGCACTGCAAGAAAATAAAATCTTCATCAATCCACTAAGACTTTGTTGCTGTTGCCTAACAATAGGCTTGCAAAATAGATTTATACATTTTTCAATATTTTTCTGCCAGAGACGACTTGGTGACCCCTCCCCAGGTGCTGAACATTCACAGCCACAAGACAGCACATCTCGCTTGACACTGTGTGTTGATCACACTATTCAAATCCGAATATGTACTGCCCAGTCTTAACTGTCAAGCTGTGTTAGTGTACGGGGGGGATGGGGGAGGAAAGGGGGCTCACACAACAACTAACACCCTGTTTGACAAATAGTATTAAGAAATAGCTACGAACATAAATTCACTTCTAATGCACAAGTGCCCACGGTGCATTCATATGTGCAGCTTTCAGATGTTGCTCCCTTCAGAGCCCTCTGAATAAGTGGGCCTTTGTCAAAGACCCCAAACACGCGAATGGCTTCCCTGGTCATTTTGTGATGCTCCTTATTTTGGCATTTCAGAATCTTCTTCTTCTCAGTCTTCTTCTCTTCCACTCTCCCATCCTAACCTAAGCCACCAGGAACGATCCATCAATGACAAGGTGAAGTATCCTCCAAGCCTAGCAGCTCTTTTACAAGTCTCTCACCGAACTGCACTCGGCTGTATTTTCTCACATGGTAGGCATCGGACATTTTGTACAAGATGTAGGCATTGTTGATGGCAATGCTGATGGCAAACCAGAAAACTTGTTGCCAGGTCTTGTTTGGTTTATGAGAAATGAAGTACCTGGAAACAGCAAAAAGAGAGAAAGGGGGAAATATGCTCCATAAAACATTTCTAAGACAAGAAAGAGGTCATGAATCTTAAAAATGAGAGATGCAACAGTCAAGAAAGAATGCGATCTCTTTAAATCTTAAATGTGATGCTACACACTGTCTGCCCCTTCTGATCTGAGGGACATTTGCATTTTCTACAAAACAGCAGTGGCAAAATCATTGTCAAATTTGACCATTGGAAATAAGGCAACTGTAGATGGTCCAAAGAAAGGCAATACCTATTCTCTCATACCAGCATTTTCTCATGGGAGCCCCTGGTGGTGCAATGGATTAAATTCTTGTGCCGGCAGGACTGTTGATTGACCCGGTCATCGATTTGCATCTGGGGAGAGCGGGTTGAGCTCCCTCTGTCATCTCCAGCTCCCCATGCAGGGACATGAGAGAAGCCTCCCACAAGGATGGTAAAACATCAAAAACATCCAGGCATCCCCTGGGCAATGTCCTTGCAGACAGCCAATTCTCTCACACCAGAAGCGATTTGCAGTTTCTCAAGTCACTCCTGACACACACACACACAAAACTGTCATGCTATTGTCACTCAAGTGTTGCAAGAAACATAAATATGGCAGATCTGGATTAACTTTCTGTAGCAATCAGATGTTTAATTCAAGTGGCTCTTCTTAACCTATACCGTCCTTGAAGAGTTATACACCAAGAGTGGGGACTCTTTATTATCTACTAGCTTGGGGACCCGGCGTTGCCCGGGTTATTAGAGAAAGTGGGTAATGGCGGTTCTGTATGCCAAGTTTGGACTTTATTGGTCTTTGGATAATGACTGCATTATTTTAAGGAAGTGAGTGAAGGTACCTGAAGTCCCATCATCCATGGGCCATCCTCCTACAAACAGCAGCAGGATATAGAGTGGGTCATGGGGGCTCTGTGTGCCAAGTTTGGTCTTTATCAGTCATTAGATGAGGGTGGCAGTGGTGTCAGTAAGTGAGTGAAGGTACTGCAAGTCCCATTATCCATTGTCAAATTCTTCCAAACCGCACCAGGATGTAGAGTGGGTCATGCTGGGTCTCTGTGTAAATTGTGGTCCTGATCCATCATTGTTGGCAGTTGTAATGGTCTTAGGAAGGGAGTGCAGGTATTGCAAGTCCCATCATCCATGGTGCATCCTCCTTCAAACTGCACCTGGATGTAGAGTGCGTCATGGAGACTCAGTGTGCCAAGTTTGGTCTTTATCGGTAATTGGATGAGGGTTGCAGTGGTCTCAGGAATTGCGCAACAGTACTGCAAGTCCCATAATCCATGGTCTATCCCCAGCCAAACACACACCAGGAGGTAAAGTGGGTCATGAGAGGTCTATGTGGCAAGTTTGGTCCTGATCAGACATTGGATGAGGTTAACAGCGGTCTCAGAATGTGAGTGATGGTACTGTAAGTCCCATCATCCAAAGTCGATCCTCCTTCAAACTGCAGCAGGATGCAGAGTGGGTCATGGGGGCTCTGTGTGCCAAGTTTGATCTTGATCAGACATTAGATAAGGGTTGCAGCTGTCTTGGGAAGGGAGTGGTGGTACTTCAAGTCCCATCATCCATGGTCTGTCCTCCTCAAAAGTGCACCAGGATGTAGAGTGGGTCATGGGGACTCTGTGTGCCAAGTTTGGTCTTGATCAGTCATTGGCGAGGGTCTCAGTGTTCTCAGGAAGTGAGTGAAGTGACTGCAAGTCCCATCATCCATTTTCAAATTCTTCCAAACCGCACCAGGATGTAGAGTGGATTATGCGGGCTCTCTGTGTAAATTGTGGTCCTGATCCATCATTGTTGGCAGTTATAATGGTTTTAGGAAGGGAGTGCTGGTATTGCAAGTCCCATCATCCATGGTGCACCCTCCTTCAAACTGCACCTGGATGTAGAGTGCGTCATGGAGACTCAGTGTGCCAAGTTTGGTCTTTATCGGTAATTGGATGAGCGTTGCAGTGGTCTCAGGAATTGCGCAACAGTACTGCAAGTCCCATAATCCATGGTCTATCCCCAGCCAAACACACACCAGGAGGTAAAGTGGGTCATGAGAGGTCTATGTGGCAAGTTTGGTCCTGATCAGACATTGGATGAGGTTAACAGCGGTCTCAGAATGTGAGTGATGGTACTGTAAGTCCCATCATCCAAAGTCGATCCTCCTTCAAACTGCAGCAGGATGCAGAGTGGGTCATGGGGGCTCTGTGTGCCAAGTTTGATCTTGATCAGACATTAGATAAGGGTTGCAGCTGTCTTGGGAAGGGAGTGGTGGTACTTCAAGTCCCATCATCCATGGTCTGTCCTCCTCAAAAGTGCACCAGGATGTAGAGTGGGTCATGGGGACTCTGTGTGCCAAGTTTGGTCTTGATCAGTCATTGGCGAGGGTCTCAGTGTTCTCAGGAAGTGAGTGAAGTGACTGCAAGTCCCATCATCCATTTTCAAATTCTTCCAAACCGCACCAGGATGTAGAGTGGATTATGCGGGCTCTCTGTGTAAATTGTGGTCCTGATCCATCATTGTTGGCAGTTATAATGGTTTTTGGAAGGGAGTGCTGGTATTGCAAGTCCCATCGTCCATGGTGCATCCTCCTTCAAACTGCACCTGAATGTAGAGTGCGTCATGGAGACTCAGTGTGCCAAGTTTGGTATTTTTTGGTAATTGGATGAGGGTTGCAGTGGTCTGAAGAATGAGCATTGGTACTGCAAGTCCCATAATCCACGGTCCATCCCCAACCAAACCACACCAGGACGTAAAGTGGGCCATGAGAGGTCTCTGTGCGAAGTTTGGTCCTGATCAGTCATTGGATAAGGTTAACAGCGGTCTCAGAATGTGAGTGGTGGTACTGCAAGTCCCATCATCCATGGTTCATACTCCTCCAAACTGCTGTAGGATGTAGAGTGGGTGATGGGGGCTCTGTGTGCCTATTTCGGTCTGTATTGGGAGTGTTCTGACCCAGGCCCCGGCCTTTCCTTTCCTCTCTTTCTCATCTCGGAATGTTGGATTTGAGGCTGGCCAATCAGAGACCATATGCAAATTTCCTTCTGTCATGCCCCCTTTCTGCCATGAACCCTCTTCTCCACCAGGGGCTCCTATTGAAGCTGGCCAATCAGAGACCATATGCAAATAGCTCCACAGCGGCAGCCAATCAGAATCTTGGAACTTTCAGGCTAGCCAATCCGAAAGCTGCCACAAACACGTCCGCCCTCCACACTTCCGCCCTTCGCATACAAACACTCTTCTTTATTATATACTAGCTTGGGGACCCGGCGTTGCCCGGGTTATTAGAGAAAGTGGGTAATGGCGGTTCTGTATGCCAAGTTTGGTCTTTATTGGTCTTTGGATAATGGCGGCATTATTTTCAGGAAGTGAGTGAAGGTACTTGAAGTCCCATCATCCATGGCCCATCCTCCTACAAACAGCAGCAGGATATAGAGTGGGTCATGGGGGCTCTGTGTGCCAAGTTTGGTCTTTATCAGTCATTAGATGAGGGTGGCAGTGGTGTCAGTAAGTGAGTGAAGGTACTGCAAGTCCCATCATCCAAAGTCCATCCCCTTTCAAACTGCAGCAGGATGTAGAGTGGATCATGGGGACTCTGTGTGCCAAGTGTCGTCTTGATTGGTCATTAGAAGAGGGTTGCAGCAATCTTTGGAAGGGAGTGGAGGTACTTGAAGTCCCATCATCCATGGTCTGTCCTCCAAACTGCAGCAGGATGTAGAGTGGGTCATTGGAGCTCTATGTGGCAAGTTTAATCTTGATTAGTCATTGGCGAGGGTCTCAGTGGTCTCAGGAAGTGAGCAAAGGTACTGCAAGTCCCATCATCCATCTCCAAATTTTTCCAAACAACACCAGGACGTAAAGTGGGTCATGAGAGGTCTATGTGCCAAGTTTGGTCTTGATCCGTCATTGGATGAGGTTTGCAGAGGTCTCAGAATGTGAGTGAAGGTACTGGAAGTTCCATCATCCATGGTCCACCCTTCTCCAAAACTGCAGCAGGATGTAGAGTGGGTCATGGGGGCTCTGTGTGCCAATGTTGGTCTTGATTGGTCATTAGATGAGTTTTGCAGTAGTCTTGGGTAGTGGAGGTACTTGAAGTCCCATCATCCATGGTCTGTCGTCCTCCAAACTGCTCCAGGATGTAGAGTGGGTCATTGAAGCTCCATGTGCCAAGTTTAGTCTTGATGAGTCATTGGCAAGGGTCTCAGTGGTCTCAGGAAGTGAGTGAAGTGACTGCAGGTCCCATCATCCATTGTCAAATTCTTCCAAACCGCACCAGGATGTAGAGTGAGTTATGCAGGCTCTCTGTGTAAATTGTGGTCCTGATCCATCATCGTTGGCAGTTGTAATGGTCTTAGGAAGGGAGTGCAGGTATTGCAAGTCCCATCGTCCATGGTGCATCCTCCTTCAAACTGCACCTGGATGTAGAGTGTGTCATGGAGACTCAGTGTGCCAAGTTTGGTATTTATTGGTAATTGGATGAGGGTTGCAGTGGTATGAAGAATTGAGCAATGGTACTGCAAGTCCCATAATCCATGGTCCATCCCCGGCCAAACCACACCAGGATGTAAAGTGGGTCATGAGAGGTCTATGTGTGAAGTTTGGTCCTGATCAGTCATTGGATGAGGTTAACAGCAGTCTCAGAATGTGAGTGGTGGTACTGCAAGTCCCATCATCCATGGTTCATACTCCTCCAAACTGCAGTAGGATGTAGAGTGGGTGATGGGGGCTCTGTGTGCCTATTTCGGTCTGTATTGGGAGTGTTCTGACCCAGCCCCCGGCCTTTCCTTTCCTCTCTTTGTCATCTCGGAATGTTGGATTTGAGGCTGGCCAATCAGAGTCAATATGCAAATTTCCTTCTGTCATGCCCCGTTTCTGCCATGAACCCTCTTCTCCACCAGGGGCTCCTACTGAAGCTGGCCAATCAGAGACCATATGCAAATAGCACCACAGCGGCAGCCAATCAGAACGCTGGCACATACGCCTTCCGCCCTCCGCACCTCTGTCCTTCCCATACAAACACTCTTCTTTATTATAGTTATAGATAGATAGATAGATAGATAGATAGATAGATAGATAGATAGATATAGATGCAGGACCATTGTTATATTGGAAATTTACAGAATAGCAAGTCTGTTACATAATTGAGAATAATAACTCTCCGGGATCCAATTGGTGAAAAAAGAAGTGTGAAAAACAAACAAACATTTCTGTTTGAAGCACCGGTCCTGTTAGCAGACATCCTCCTTCACTCCTTTAAAACTTCTGTTATGCCCCATGGCCATGGGGTACCTGCAGCTTTTCGTGCTAGAGTTAAACCTTACATTGATATACCTCATGTATAATAACTATTAAATAAAAATAGAATTGTGGCATTCAAAGAGAAGAGGCAAGTAAAATGAATATGTAAATTCAAGTTATAAATAATCTGCAATGTATTACTCTCTTCAATGCTAGAAATTTGGGAATTGGAGGAAAAATTTCATTGGAATATGGAATTTTTATAGAGGGCAATATCCTCATTTTGCCCCCTTAGATAAGCTATATATCTTCCCCTTAGGCCTCCCAGGAGTCCTCAAAGGTTAATGCAGCACATCTAGCTATAGATAGACACGATTCTACTACTCCCTTGATCCCTATGTGGGAAGGGAGCTGCAGCAGTTTAAAGGGGGATTGGGGAGAGTTTGGTTATTTTATAGTATTAATAGAGACTTCTGACTTCCATAATGACCAAAAAATGACTTATGCCATTGTAAATTGGATTTACACTCATGTAAGTCATTAACAGCATGCCAGCCAGGAATCTTGATAGACTATAGTCCAGGCATGGACAAACTTCAGCCCTCCAGGTGTTTGGATTTCAACTCCCAGAATTCCTAACAGCCTACCAGCTGTTAGGAATTCTGGGAGTTTGCCCGTGCCTTCTGTAGCTCATGTATCAATAAAAAATAGTACACAAAACCCCACTGTTAAGACTAAACACAATTATTAATCCCAACTAGATTAGAACTGTTGGCTCACTGGGAACTTGGCACACTAATATTTATATAAGTTACTAGCTGTACCCGCTACGTGTTGCTGTGGCCAATCTTCAATCCCTCTTTCTTTCTCTTCTTCCTTCCTCCTCCCTCTTTTCTTCCTTCCTTCCTTCCCTTTTCTTCCCTTCTCTTCCTTCCCTTCCCTTACCCTTCCTTCCTTCTTTTTTTACCTCTTTCCTTCCTTCCCCTCCCTTTTTCTTTCTCTCTTTTCTTACTTCTTTACCTATTCTTGGACTGTAACTTCCAGCAGTCATCCTGATCAATCTATCTACCTACCTGTCTATCTCTATCTGATCTATATATTTTATCTATCTGGAGGATTGCTGAGAGTTGCAGTCCAGGAATAGGAAATAGGAAATATATACAGATTGGGATGCTCTCAAATAAATCCAAGAAGAAGCAAGCTTGCAGCTTGGAAGCCGTGCATTTGGAGCACCCTCCTCCCCTAAAGGACCTGGTCTAGGAGATGCTGGGAGCTGTTGTTTTTGTGCATGCGCTGTATTGTCATTTAGCTTTTTGGGTTTTTAAGTCCTTTCCGCTGTTTTCTGGAAGGGTTTGTGACTGGTGGTCACTTGTTGGTCTGTTAGGGGCATGGTGTCCAAATTTCATGTCAATTCGTCCAGTGGTTTTTGAGTTATGTTAATCCAACAAACAAACGTTCAGTTTTTTTTAGATAAAGTTGACTTTACCACTGTTTTTGTATTCCAGTGTTTTCCTAAGAATGTGTCTTTCAAATAGCTCCCCAATGAAATATGTACAGTGTTAACTATTCTGTGCTTCAGCTGTGAAAAAATCTTCATAATAGGTGTCAATGTGCCCATAAAACAGTAGTCTCAACAAGGCAGACCTTGAGGTATTTTTGCCAAGTCCTTTCTCCATTTTACAGAGATTCAGGCCAAATGGCAGCTCCTCGTATCCTGCCCAACCCTCTGTCCCACTTCCTAAGGGACAGCTCATTGAAGTTATTATTTTAAGTTGAACAGATGCATTGTGGCTTCTGGTGCAATCTTTTCATCTCAGGTCTTTTCATGAGAAACACTACTTTTCCTTCTTGTTGAAAAGAAAGTCTGACAAATAGGGTTAAGGACAATGTTTCTTTTTTCTTCTGAAATGTATTTGTTCAATAATACAGGCAAACTTCTATTTTTTATCTGGAAAATAAGGCAACATACAAACATATCCATGGGAATATGTTCTAGGACACCCCATGGACAGTAACAAACACTATATTTTGACTATACTTGGACTAGAAGTATAGCATAGAAGTGCACTAAAGCACTTAAAGAATCCCACAGAAACTTCCAGGGAGGATTTTGTGAAACCATCAATATTGAGTCCAGGAAAATGGGCTCATATTGTATTTCTGAATGATCTCTCCTTTCAAAAGTTTTCTGGACCTAGGAAGTTGGCATGCTAGTAGCTTTTAACTTCAGACAGAATCCTATGCCTGAAAAAAGGATCACCACAGAGCTGTAGCCCCACAACATCTGAAGAAGCATGTGTTTCTAATCCTTGCTTTAGGGTGCCCAAAAAAGCTTATAGTAGCTCTTGCTGCAATAAACTGACAGTAAATCGGCCATCAATCACTTTCTCACTGAAAAGGAGAAAAAGATTGCCTAATAGAATGATAAACATATGGTCTCCCCTGCTGTTGGATTGCAATTCCAAACATACTTTGCCAGGAATATGTGGCTGATGGGAGCCACAGTCCAACAACATCTGAAGGGCCATATATCCCTGAGCTAAATCCTAACTGGAAATCATCCTGGAAAACTGAAAGAGAAGGTCAGTATGAAATAAATCTCTTACAGTTTCTAGTGGGCACAGCTGAGTTCACTTGACACTCCTGCTCCTATTTTACATTGCCAAAACGTCAGTTTGGGAGCCAGAAAAGCTTGCAAAGTGGCCAACTGTCCTACAAGCTGTATGCAGCATTTCCTTGCTGCATCGGTTTGTTGCTGGCCAGCTCCTAGACTGACGTGAAGAATGCTGTGCCATGTTCCCATTGCCTTGTCCACAAGTCCTGGCTCTGCCCTATGACTGGTTCATGTTGCAGGGGATGGTGGCAGATAGCCATTGCTCAGTCAAGAAGAATTTCCTCTGGAGGAAATTCAACATTTGGTCCAATTGTACTTTTTCTATTTTTCTCCCTTTATGCTGTCTATTCTGTACATATTTCTGGTGCCACAGCTCGGATGAAAGTATCACACTGTCTGGGCCACTTCTCCTTAAAATGCTGCCAACTGACACCGAGAAATAGGGTACTCATTTACTAACACTACAATAGAGTTCTTGGCACGTTAGGTGGGAAAAAAACCCTTCTGGTCCCCCACGTCAGCTAGCTTAAGAACCACTCATCTAGTAGGCACAGCCATAGCAGACTGGCAGTACAGTGAGTCCTTGGTATCCACTGTATATAATAAGTCCTATTATATACAATAGCATAAAAAGTATATCTCTAAATGGCAAAATTAAGCTTTGCTTTATTAGGTATTTTTAAGAATGTGTTGTTGAAGGCTTTCATGGCTAGAATCACTGGATTTCTGTGAGTTTTCTGGGTTGTATGGCCATGTCCCAGAAGCATTCTCTCCTGACGTTTTGCCCTCATCTATGGCAGGCATCTTCAGAGGTTGAGAGGTCACAATCCCTGAGGATGCCTGCCATAGTTGTGGGAGGAATGTCAGGAAATAATGCTTTTGGAACATGATCACACAGCCCGGAAAACTCACAGCAATCCAGTGATTCCGGCCATGAATGTTTTCAAGCCATAGATGATGAACTTTGTTATGATTCCATCCAAGGAATCCTGGGACCTGTAGTTTGATCAGGTACTTACAATTCTCTGCTAGAGCATTCAAATGAACTGCAGAATTGCTCTAACTGGATAGCAGAGATATGTAGATACCTTTCATGTGACTGAAATCATCTTGAAATAGCTTTCAGAAAAGGATCATTTGTCATATATAAACGAATATAAACTAATCTAGAGCCTACCTAAATCATAGGGCCAAAAACATTTAGGAATTAGAGCATAGTACTATAATACCTTATATAAAAACTAAGAGAGACTACAAAGCCAATAGTTGGAAGTCAGATAATTACGGTAACCCAGATGTTTCCTGACTTGTTTATCTCTTTTGTTCACTTCTCCGATGCTGTCCTGCTTTGTTCTGCACCCCTCTCTGATACAGATGGTATCAAATGCTATATAGACAACGGGATAATCACAGCTAGGCTAATGTTGCCATTTCAGTGGGGCAGTAATTTTTTTTTGGTTTGGGTTCAAACTTTAAAACAGCTATCCAAGATGCTGTGGAATATAGTTCAGAACTTTGAATAGTTTCTTTGCATTCAAATTTAGATTCAGAGTGGCTTTATTGCCCAAACAACATGAAAGTGATCAGCCCCCATAATCAGCTGGACATCTATCATAGCCAATTTCTTTCAGTTCACTTTGAGTAGCTAAGATCATATCAATTAAAGTCATTTGAAATACATTTTATAATTGCATTTCATTTCATTTTGTGTGTGCATGTCAGGAGCGACTTGAGAAACTGTAAGTCACTTCTGTTGTGAGAGAATTGGCCATCTGCAAGGACATTGCCCAGTGGACGCCCGGATGTTTTTGATGTTTCACCATCCTTGTGGGAGGTTCCTCTCATGTCCCCATATGGGGAGCTGTAGCTGACAGAGGGAGCTCATCCATGCTCTGACCTGCCGGTCTTCAGTCCTGACGGCACAAGGGTTTAATCAATTGCAGCACCGGGCAATGCACCCTTAGGAGAGAGAAATCTGTGACCACATAGCATTGGGGGCTGGATCAGCAAAAAAACTATATGTGGTTGTTTGCTGCAGGTATGAGTATCATTTTGGTATAGGAAACTATCTTTTCTGGATGGAAAATAGTATTTCACCTGAGAGTTTAAAAGGGTAAAAATCCACAACCCAGCAACCCAGATGGTGACATGATGGCTTTCTAAATAAAATGCAATTTTACATGGGGAATCCAATACACATCTGTATCTCCAGTTTAAATCCAGTTGTACAGCCCATTTCATGTTATTTCTTCCTCATAATATATTCAACTTAAATGTTGAAGAACATAATTTAAGCTTCTAGCCACAAGCTTTTTCTAGCCTGCACCTGAGGGTTGTTGCTTCAAAATAGTCATTTGAACACCACCACCCCCCACTCCACCCCCGGCTTCCACTTCCCACAGATGTTCTCTCAAACAAATCAGGCTCCATGGTTGATTTTGGTATTCATGTTGGATTGAAGTAAATTTAGCAGTCTACATCCATCTGCAGATTTTATTCCAATGCTGTGACATTGCTTTATCCCATCTTCTGCATACTTACTTGCTGTATTTGTCATCATATTTGCAAATATAACTAAGATGAGCAGCAAAAGCTTCTACTGCCAGTGGGCAGGGAATCTCTCCGCTTTTTCTCTTAATTATAACACCTGTTTCAATAAAAAAAACACAAAAAACAAAATTTATTGTCATTTGCAGCAAGCCACTGCGGTATTGGTTGAAACACACCTTGTATATTCATCTCCACATCTATGCTTTTGTTTTACCAACACAGAGGTTGTTCCACTTCATACAAAACCTGAACTCAACTGGGTTGCTGTGAGTTTTCCGGGCTGTATGGCCATGTTCGAGAAGCATTCTCTTCTGACGTTTCACCCACATCTATGGCAGGCAACCTCTGAGGATGCCTACCATAGATGCTGGCAAAATGTCAGAAGATAATGCTTCTGGAACATGGCCATACAGCCTGGAAAACTCACAGCAATCCAGTGATTCCGGCCATGAAAGCCTTCAACAACATACTGAACTCAGCTGTTAGACCAGTGGTTCTCAACCTGGGGTCCCTAGATGTTTTTGGCCTTCAAATCCCAGAAATCCTAACAGCTAGTAAACTAGCTGGGGACCCACAAGTTGAGAACCACTGTGTTAGACACAAGTGAAAGAAACCACTGGCTCAATGGAACATAATGTATGTGTTTAACTTACCACATTCCTGCTAATTTAACATGTTTACTGGAGCTGAGAGAATACCTCCCTAAGATTCTCTAAGTCCACCAGTGTAACTCTATGGTTAACTTCTGCCAGAGGTTAAGTGTCCTCTCTAGGTCTTCCAACTATATGGCTACATAGCCCTGAATAGCTTTTCTCTCCCTCTATCTCTGACATCTCTTCTCTCACTTTCTCTGACATCTCTCTTCTCGCTCTGCTTTTTGTTACCTTCATTTCTTCCTTCTCAACACTCAATCTTCTCTTTTTTGATGCTTTGATAATCATTCTCTTTCTTATTCGGATCCCATCTTGGATGGTTTTAATTTGAACTTTTCTTTCAAAGGTGTGAGAGATACAGCCTTAATAAATTTCTACATCAATCTTCTCCAAACAAGAATCTATTTTATTACTATTATGCTACTCTACAAACAGAGTACTATATTGATCCTATGCTTCTTAAGTCTCCAAAGAAATAGTTAAACATTTGTAGAGAGAACTATATTAAAATATGTGTGCCATTTTAACAATTTGTTGTCACTAAATTTTCTGATCTGCTGCAAATTTTCTCTTATGCTGATATATGCACTCATTAAAACCACTTCTAGTTAGCTTAACAATTATGCCCTTGATATATACTCCAGATGCCTAATCAACTCAAATATAAATTCATCTTTGAACACCATTAATTTTAGTGTAGAGGTTATGAATGTTTAAGAGAGAAATCCTATCCATGTGAAGGAGTTCAGTGAGACTTATTCCTAGGATGTACAAAATTGCATCCTAAGCATCCTCTTACATTCAATGAGATCCTGAGTCCAACAACACACAAGGTTCAATGTGAACGTCTTTTCCTCTACCATATTTGCATCAACTGTACAAGGATATACACCATCCAAATATAGTCCAATAGCATCAGCTCCAATATTGTGTGATATAACTCAAGGCAACAAGGTGGGCAGTGAATCACACAAGTCCACTCATAACAATGCAGGATTTCTTTCCAATAGATCAACTTCAGAACATTATTTTTCCTCTGGTTGGTAGCTTGCTCCAATCACCTGGATGGCAATCGGCACTGGTTAAAACTTGCACCTTTGATTCAAATTTCCATTTAATGGTCATACTTACTGCTGCCTCTAGATTTATAATAATCTGAAACCAATGTAAGCAAGGAGATATATATGTATGTAAATTTACATATCACTTTTGTCCCAGTACAGGACTCACAATTCAAGTTTTATCATGTCAGAAGCGATTTGAGAAACTGCAAGTCGCTTCTGGCATGAGAGAATTGGCTGTCTGCAGAGACATTGTCCAGGGAACGCCTGGATGTGTTACCATCCTGTGGGAGGCTTCTCTCATGTCCCTGCATGGAAAGCTGGAGCTGACAGATGGGACCTCAACCCATCTTGCGGATTTGAACCGCTGACCTTAGGTCAGCAGTTCAGCCAGCACAAGGGTTTAACCCATTGCACCACTGCAGCTCCAATTCAAGCTAAAACAACATGCAATGGAAATAATTTCAATGAAAAGGTTCAGGAACAATAAAAATCATATTAAAAACATGTTTTGATATTCTTTATTGGCTATTTATTACATCTGTACAACTATGTAACATCTTCTGGCCAAACCCTCTCAAAATGTAAAGGTTTAAGTGTTTATTTTTAATATTGTTCATGTTAATGTTTGTATATATTGAGGTTTTAATTATATTGTATTGAGTCTCTTTTTTAGAGAGAAAAAGTAGGATAACACCAATAGTTAAGAGCCAACAATTTACAACTGATGCACAGGAAGGTGAATGTTTCCAATTACTCTCCCACCAGCAAGTGACAAGGAGCAGAGTAGGGTTCTGATTCTGATTGTTGTAGCCTTGGCTTACTGGTGTGCGGCGTTCATATGAAAATGCATCCCCATTGCATCCCAGTTGGAAGCCAAACAAATGTGCATCACCCAATCTGGCTATAAGAACTGAGGTGGCATTTAAACAGCTTTACAACAAGACTACACAATAGTTACAGATATGTACCTCAAGGTTATAAATTTGTAACTCAATGCTGAATGGAAGCTGTTACTTTGAAATAGTGTTTAACAGCAGTTAAAATATAGCAAGGATGACTTAAAAAATACAGCCTAACCCCAAAGAGGATTGGGTAGACTCATTTCAAGCATGCTTTTTCATTCAGAGTCAAAGTCCCAACTTATCTCCTATAAGGATCTTGCAGGTTAACACTAAGTCAAATGGGGTTACAGGCGACTCACCTTGCTGAACTGGAGAATAAGCATTGGTCAAAAACCGAAAATAGCCTTTATTGTACCAGCAGATCAATGACATGTTTCCTTTCATCTTTATCCTGTGTTGTCCTCGAGTCTGTGGAACATCCGGATTGTTCAGCATAGACTGGGGCAGGCCTGTGCAGTCACTTTTCCGTGTGCTGAGCAACCCACAGCAATAAATCTCTGCAAATAGACAACGACAAAATGCTTCTATGAGCAAACTACCTTGTGGTTTCAAAGCATAAGTGGGAAAGAGTCATCAGATGACCTAAAAGAGGTTGTCTTTATAGAATGACCATGGTTATCATGATTATCAGGCAGGAAATATTTCTTATCCCAAAACATATCATGCTTTTGGTGGAGTATGATAATTTGACATACTTTCAAGGGAAAACATTTACTGGAAAAGGGAATAACAGCAAGGATTTGGATGTCCTTTATTATGCCATATTTATTATGACATTATTCCTCTGTATCCAAAAGTTTGGATTATAAATTATATAGAACAGACACTGTGTGGTTTGGCAGACACATATGGCCACTGGACCCCATTTTCGTAAACTCTGAAGTCCCCTAATAGTGTTCTGATGTTCACCCAAGTATAAAATTAACACGAGTTATGAGAAATTTGGCCTCTGAACCATAGCTGAAACCCTTCTAAATGCATGAAAACATGAAAATACCATCCCCTTCCACAAAGAAACCAGAATCCCATACTATCTCAAAAAAATCCATTATGTTCTGCAGTCACTTTAGAAATGGAGACAGGACTTGATGTGATGTTACTTCCTGTCACCATTATGAGAAGGACTGTAGAGGAAAAGGGAGATAATGGGGCTCGGGCTGCAAAATGCAACCTAAGGAAAGGGGTTCTGGAAGATATTTAGCTCCTAGCCCCCATGCAATTAATTAGCCCTCTTCTAAAGCATTCACATCTTGATGCATGCAGGACATGAGTGACAGGCTAATCAGCATGAAATGCCAAAAAGGGCACATTGGTCCAAAAAATTCAATCAAAGTGAATGATACAATCTAGCAGCACAAGGGCCTCCTCATCCAAGTGCTAACCAAAGCTAGCTCTGCTTAGCTTCTAAGATAAGTCTAGACAAGTTGCAAAAATAGCTTTGGGGGGCACACTGTCTTCTGCACAAAGTGGTAGCTGTAGATCGACAGCCTGAAGGTCCTTGACATACACCATTAGTGGGTTTTTATTTGTAAATCAGACCAAGATTGCTAATCCATCCCTACAGATACTTTAGATTATTCACAAGTAGTTAAATCCTGGCTTTGGGATCAAGAGTTTGTGCAATATATGGATCAACTGGGAAAAGAATGTTTTAGTGGACCACAATGGACTGATTTGGATTATGTTTTCAACCGGCGAACTGTTTTTAATTGAATGCTTATAATTACTTTAATTGTGTTAATTGTAACTGTGTGTTTAATGTATTATTTTTTGGCATCTAATGACTGCCTGCTGTAAGCCATCCTGAGTCCCTCTTCAGAGGTGAGAAGGACGGGATAAGAAGGCCCGAAATAAATAAATAAATAAGTTGTGTTTGATATTCACCATGAGGAGACACAACAATTTTATGTCCAAGCTCCCTCCTTCCTTCCTTCAGATCCTACTTCTGTTAGCTTCTGTTCTGGTTCCATCCTCCTATGTTGGCCTACCCACTAATTATATATATATATTACTTGTACTTGATCAGTTTTTAATAAATTTATATTTCCATGTCAATGACGTTTAAAGAGATTTATGCTTTAATATGATACAGATAACTAATATGATATTCATTTAATATTTATTACAGGTATTGAACTAAAAGAATAAAGATATTCCCCCCAAAACTAGTGTATGTTTAGTTCCTTGCCCTTGAGTATAAATCAGGCATGGGCAAACTTTGGCCCTCTAGGTGTTTTGTACTTCAACTCCCATATTTCCTAACAGCCTCAGGGGAAGGAAAAGGGCCTGAGGCTGTTAGAAATTATGGGAGTTTAAGTCCAAAACACCTGGAGCGCCAAATTTGCCCATGCCTGGTATTGATGTTTGGTGTCCTGCCATTCATTTTGGAGGCAAATCACAACATCAGTTTTCACAAAATAAAAAATTGTGGCAGGTTGTGGTGCAAAAAGGGCCCGAGATCTTCACATGGTCCCTGGACTATAGCCTGTCCACCTCTTTCTTCAAGAGGGCAACTACTGAGAAATCTTCGTAAAGCAGCTTCCTACATTCCCCTTCTTCCCCTTTTTCATCTTAGAGAGACAGCAATGAAAGTAAACAAGTCAGGTTGCAATCCTCTGCAGAGTTACATGGATGAAAAACTGCTGATTCCCATTGGACATGCTTCTGAGTAAACATGCATATAGATTCGCTCTGTGTGCGTGTGCATATATAATAGTCAAAACATTAGCTACAGTCCTTTATTAAGGTTAAGATTTAAAAAGATTCTCCACACAAGGCATTTTGAAAGGGGCCCCAATCAAACCCAGACCCAGACATACTATCCTAATAATCATAACATCTTCTATCATTACAGCTCTCCACAACTGCCCACTTACTTGACAGAGGATTGGTGCAGTACAAAGCATTACTCACATAAATAGTGGAGCACTTCCATTCATGTCCAATTCAAAGGCATTGAATAATTGTATAACGGCATTGAATGTTTGCTATATATGTACCTGTAATCCATTCTGAGTACCCTTGGGGAGATCGAGCTGAATATAAATAAAGTATATTAAAGGCCAATTATAATGCATGAATCAGATGGCTAAGGAGCCAGAAAAGAGAAGCACATTGCTGCTGCCACTAGAATCAGAAAAGAGCCACAACAGGAGAGTGAGCATTGGGATACACCAGCTGAGAAGGGAATGGCAGTAGCAAACACAGCAATGGGGGAGATGGGAGGCAGCCTGGGCAAAGAGGGAGGGGAGGGAAAGTGACCTTTCCTTTACTAACTTGAGTATAAACTAGCCACTCTGAGTGGTCCAGAAGAGAAAGTACAATGCAGTGATTGTGGCATGGGTGGAAGCCCATGGGGGTGCCATCATGTTACCACACTGTAGTGAAACTAACCCTTGTGACACAGGTGAAGGTGGCAGCTCTTTAGAGATATCCCTCAAACAAATACCATGAGAGAAAAGAGGATGGTTGCTTCTTTAGTTCTTCCAGGATGGACTAAGATCCCATCATTAGCTGCTCTACACAGAGAAGATGATGCTTCCTTTTTTATATATGAGAGTTAATACCGTACCTTAACCTTTTTTTATATGCACACACACTCGTATATACATATATATAGGGAAGCATTCTCTTTGAGTAGAGTGAAGAAAGGCCTTTTCGGATCCCTGAATGGGGAAATTGTGGCAGGCAAGGGCAGGTAACCCCAAGACAGCATTTGTGATTTTCCCTCTCCATGGAATGGCCATTGGTTTATCTACAGGTCATTACAACACATAATGTTGATCCCAAAACCTTCCTTCGACTTATATCTGAGGCTGACTTATATATGTAGATGCAGAAAGCCCTTTCCCCATGCCACTTTATGGTGAAAACTTAAAACCATGACATTCCCCCAGCTCCTGTATCACATCCGTCTCAGGGTCAGTTCAGGACACGAACTCCCTAAGGCAGAGTAGCAGATGGCACTTCCTCATACTCAGATCAAGGTATAAAAGTCAGTCAAAAGTATTTAAGCCTATTACTTTTATGTTAGCAGAAACTCAACTATATAAAATTAAATAATGAAAGGTTCACTGCCCTTTCTTGACTTTACAAACTGGCCATCTGAAGTAAGCCACACCATTGTGTCTAATGAGGGGGCTGGCCCTGTTCCAACTTTGATCTACATCTGCACAAAAGCAAAAATAAGTAGATTAGACACGAGTAGTCCATTCAGCTAATGTGGAGATGGGTGGAATCTTACATTTCATACCAGATAGAGGTGGACTGTAACCATCTGCAACACAAAAGCAGTACAGCTGGAATATTAGTTCATTAGAGTCATAGGGTTGAAGAGACCTCTTGGGCCATTCAGTCCAACCCCCTGCCAAGAAGCAGGAAAATCACATTAAAAGCAAACCTGACAGATGGTCATCCAGCCTCTGCTTAAAAGCTTCCAAAGAAGGCTCCTCCAGCACACTCAAAGGCAGGGACTTCCACTGCTGAAGAGCTCTCATAATTAGGAAGTTCTTCCTAATGTTCAGGTGGAATCTCCTTTCCTGTAGTTTGAAGCCATTGCTCCGTAGCAGAGTCTCCAGGGCAGTGGAAAACAAGCTTGCTCCCTCATCCATATAACTTCCCCTAACATATTTATACATGGCTATCATGTCTCCTCTCAGCCTTCTCTTCTGCAGGCTAAACATGCCCACCTCTTTCAGCTGCTCCTCATAGGGCTTGTTCCCCAGACTCTTGATCACTTTAGTCGCCCTCCTCTGGACACATTCCAGCTTGTCAACATCTCCCTTCAATTGTGCTGTCCAGAATTGGACAGGAGTATTCCAGGTGTGGTCTGACCAAGGCCTGGATCTATTTATTTATTTAGACATTTATATGCCACCCTTCTCACCCCGAAGGGGACTCAGGATTTAGACACTATACTCCTATTTATGCAGGCCAAAATCCCACTAGTTTTTTCCCCACCACATGATAACGTTGGCTCATGAAGTTGGGGGGGGGGGGGGGAGAGAGATCCCAGAATCTCTCAGGGCCAACATGGTGCAAAAAACCAAAAACAAAAATCCCCCCAAAAAACAAAACAGCTTTTGGATTAAGATTACATGGATTTGTTCATTTAAAACTTCATAAAATGGAAAAGGCCCCAAAATGAATATTTTACCAGGCAAGCTACATCCACTGATTGTAGCAAAACCAAAAAGAGACCACAATATATTTGGGGCTAATCATGGGTGGTAGCAGCCAACTCCAAGAGGCTTTGTTGTTACATACCTTGCTTCTCAAACTCTTCAAAGAGATTCAGGCTGGTGATGCTGGGGCCAGTGAAGATAATGTAGTTTTTCCCTGCAGCATTCTGACAAAGGCTCTTGGCCACCATGCTGTGGAGCTGGGTTTTATTCTTCAAAGCATCCAGGCCTTCGGTCCCACTTCCTTCTTTCAGGTGGACATAGATCTTAATGATCAAACACAAAAAGAAAAGAAACAGCAGGAAGAAACATCAATGTGTTAAGTGGCCAACGGTATTCTGCCTGTCCCTCTGAGAGACGAACATGAAAACATGGATACTTAAGGTCTCTCAGACCTTTAAACCCGTTGTTAGAACTACCATAAGAAGTACCATATCACAGCTGACTTAAGCAACGAACATTTGAAGAAATTCCGTGTTTTGAGATGGCTTGTTTTTCCAGAAATCACAGGATCTCTTATCCACATGAAGAATTACTGAGCCTGAAATGTGAGAGATTTTGTTGCTATTGTTTTAGATAATAATGCATCTGCTGCAATTTTGTGTTATTGCGTTTGGTTTATGGAAAGACAGACATCTGAAGTGTTTCATCGTAACCCTGCTGTATGAAGAGACGTTTGCCTGTCAAAGCGATACTTTTGATGCCTGCCTCCAGGCTCTGGAGCTCCCTTCTGACAGAAGACAGGATGATTCAATTTCTGTTGTCTTTCTGCTCACAGACAGACATTTCTATTCAAACAGACTTCAGCATTTAAGATGACGTGTTTGTGAAAGCGGGCATGAACCTGGGGATTAAAATTATGTAACCTGTGGGCCACACAACTGATTGCGTCACTTTCAGTATAGACAAAAAATGGATGAATGTAGAATATGAAAGAGTGCCAGCGCATGAATGCTCTGTGGTTATCCACATCTGTTTCAACTCATGTGTGCTGTTTCTCTTCTTCTGAGATGTTTTTACCTTATTTTTCCTAAGTTTCAGTTCCATTTGCTATTGTAATTGTATTCTTTGCTTCTAGCCACTATCTTTGAGCAGAAATGAAGAAATAAATCAGGAAATACTAAAGCTTTTAAAATACAGCTCTTATTTTGTGCGAAAGAGGCACCATCTCCTCAGAATAAAAATCTCTCCCTCCCTCTTCGTAACACACACATGTCATAGCACCACAGAGCACTACTGTTCCTCCAAATGCTTCTGGATTGCAAGTCCCAACAGTCCTAGACATGGTGACACAATGGGTTAAACCCTTGTGCTGTTGAACTGCTGACCTGAAGGTTGGCAGTTTGAATCCACAAGATGGGATGAACTCCTGTCTGTTAGCTCTAGTTCCTGCCAACCTAGCAGTTCAAAAACATGCAAATGTGCATCGATAAATAGGTACCACTTCTGCAGGAAAAGGCAAAGAGATGCTCCAAGCAATACTGCCAGCCACACGACCAGGTGACAACACAGGCTTCTTGGCTTGAAAATGGAGAATGCACCTCCCAGAGCCAGAGATGAGCACCACCTCCAGGAGCCAGAAATGAAAGGAGAAGCCTTGCCTTTATTTGTGTTTGTGTGTCACGTGTTTGGAAAGGCATTGAATGTTTGCCTGTGTATGAAAATGTTGTAATCTGCTCTGAGATATTATTATTATTATTATTATTATCATTATTGAAACACAACAAGATGAGTCTAAAGCAGACAAGATCACTCTGCTGGCTGTTGTATTGGATCACACGTCGGACACTTCCCAAGTGTCTAGGACTGTGTGATGTATCAGCGAATAATGCATGCAGATCCCAGCAAGGTGGCCTTTTGCAGCTGGCAGATGGTAATTTTGTCAGTGCCGATTGTGTTTAAGTGCAGGCCAAGGTCTTTAGGCACTGCACCCAGTGTGCTGATCACCACTGGGACCACCTTTACTGGCTTGTGCCAGAGTCTTTGCAGTTCAATCTTTAAATCCTCGTATATTATTGTTATTATTATTATTGACAAAATAACTAATGATGAGAAATGCTGGGAGATGCAGTGCAATAACATGTGGAGAGAGGCATGATTTCCATCCCTGTCTTATAGCTAGATGTAGCATCTCCACAGTACTCCTTATATTGGGAAGGATTGCTACAGCAATCCACTCACTTCACTAATTATATAGTCTTTGTGGCTATCGCTAATGAAAAATGTTAAGATACGAACTGAAAAAGCAGAATTTCCCATTGATCTTATACAAAAGACCTAAGGAGGCATGTCTAATCTGAACTACTTGCACTGAGCTTGAGTCTCATAGCAGCTAAGAATAATCTGACCCCATGCCACTCCAAGATCAGTTTCTAATATTGCTGTTCCTACAGACCTTCAAGCACAACTTAGGGAAAGGATCTGGACGAGGAGAAATGCCATAGTAAAGTTTAGTGTTTCTGTTAGGAAAGGTCTGCCACACTGCCTGCAAGAACTATAATAACCATGCTCTATAAGCGTCACACCCAGTGCCAGCCTTCACCAAGGGTCTGCGTGAGGAGAAATGGCATAGTAAAGTTTAGTGTTTCTCTTAGAAAGATCTCAACTGATTATCTTCACAAAAATTATCCACACACAGTTCTAGCACACTAGGGATGAGAGGATTTAGATGATGCTGGATTGCAACTTCCATCAGTCTTCATAACTTGGCTATGCTAGCTAGGTCTGGTGTGAGATGCAACCCAACAAAATGAGGAGTGGGGCCACTTGTTCTCCACCCTGAGCATCACATCAACTGTTGCAGATAGTCTTCGAACTTTAATGTGCTGAATCACACATTGCTATAGAGCTTACACATGAAAAGGGGAAAATCTATGGTCCAGAATGGCTGCAAATTATAGTGGTGCTTACGACCTGCTATTAGTTAAGAAGAGGTTAAGAGTTAAGAAGAGGTAGATAGTACAAGATATGGCCCAGCACCAGCTTAATCTTATCTCCATCGACAGGTCACAGGTTCAAATCTGGGGAGAGCATGGATGAGCTCCCTCTGTCAGCTCCAGCTCCCCATGCGGGGACATGAGAGAAGCCTCCCACAAGGATGGTAAAACATTAAAAATTATCCGGGTGTTCCCTGGGCAATGTCCTTGCAGATGGCCAATTCTCTCACACCAGAAGCGACTTGCAATTTCTCAAGTTGCTCCTGACATGAAGAAAAATCACTTAAACTAGTTGAAATCAGCAAAACACATAGATGACTCTTTGTGTTTTTTGACTCTTACAGTCAGAGTAAAAGAAGACATCAGCACAACAGAGTTCTGAAACTTGGGGTACTACTTCCGATTAATCAAAGCTCAGCAAATCATCTCAAGTAAAGAATCTGAGCTTGAATTTAAGCACAGCTCACCTGAAAAAAGTCAATGTCAAACCATCATGTTATTAATCTGTTTTTTTTAAACAAAGTTATGATTAACCATAGTTGAAATATAAGCTAAATTGTGGTGAACAGAAATCAGAAGCAAAAGCTTCCTATCTCCAACCTGCAGCTGTGCCAGAATAAAAGGGAGAGCAGCATACAAGCCAAGGGAGAATGGAGCCTCATTTCTGTCAAAATAAACCATGCTTTATCATGATGCCTAACCACAGCCATTATGTCTGGACTTATTTTTAGACTGACTCATCAGCACTTCCCTGGCATAAAAATGTCCTATCCAAAACAGCTTCCAGGAAAGCAGCATTATTCAGCGCTGTATTTTTAAAGCCTCATTTCACCAGTGTTAGGGCTGTCTATATAATGGCAGCAATAATCTATGTACAAATTGATGTCTTGGCCTCATGCTTGACAGGAGAAATTTCCCACATGACCCTTGTACATCGCTATTCTTTGAGTCATATTTTAATTAATACTTGGAACGTGTTTCTCAAGTAAATGATTAAGTAGGGAAAACTGCAAAGCAAAAAGGATGAAGCCCAATGAAAACAAGACACCAGGGAAGGAAGTTGCTACTGTCTTGTTGATCAAGAAACATGACGTATATAACGCACCAAGTTTGATGTGTACGTGCCATTTATTTCCACAGATTACTTCCTTAGATAGCTATATACATATCAAATACCCTAGTCTATATGATGAGGGGATTTAACAAACTGTTCTGTCTTGCGGCATGACTGAAAAGAGACAGATGGCTCATCCTCCTGCAATTAAGCTCTTAAAAAGGATATTCACCCCAGGCTGATATTTTGCTCTCTCAAAGCAGAACAAGTAAATCAATTAGGACTTAATCACAGACCAAATAAGCTTATTCATAACGTGAGGACAGTGAAAGTCATCCCAATTTTATTGTTGCTCCTTGCCAGCTTTGTGCAGTTCTGACATTTGATGATATTAGAAGGGTGTCTCTATTTATAGTTGCTACAGGTTTATAGAGAATGTTAAATGTATGTCAGATGGTAGACTCAAACCCATATTCTCTCTCTCTCAGGCCCCTTCTACACATCTGTATAAAATCCACACTGAACTGGATTACATGGCAGTGTAGACTCAGATAATCCAGTTCAAAGCAGATATTGTGGATTATCTGCCTTGATATTCTGGGTTATATGATCCTTAAACATATATATACACACACACTAATCCAATGCAATTTTAAATTATATTGGACTGTATTACTGTGCCACTAAACTGGTTGATTTAAATAACACTATAAATGAGACACTTCCAAGACACATGTTTATAGGTTGCAAACTCTTTGGTTGAAACAATCCATCTATAATATTATCTTCCTCTTTCTTCTTCTGTATTACTTCTGTATTACTAAGTCTTTTCCAATGAATAATGTCATCTCATTATATATCTAAACTACTATAGCTCCCATCTAGTCATTTTGCCTTCTAGACACAGTTCAGGTTTGATTGACTCTAAGACCCATTTATTCATCTTTTTGACAGCCAACGGTATCCAAAGCAAGAAATCATAAAAAAAAGTAAAGAAAGAAAAAAAAGAAGCAAGACTTTAGCTCTAGGAAGCACCGAGCATTAGATAGAAAAGATTAGGTTGATCTGCAGCTCTCACTTCTGGGTTCTATTTGGAAGTCTTGATTTCAGGACCAGGATAACAAAACAAAATTACACACATCCAAATATGGCTTAATTGAACTGGAATTAGGAAGTACCAACCATACAGTTTTGGGACTGGAATACTGGCAAAACTGTTATTACAGTGGCATCACCATGATTAATGAGTTGGAGAAGCCTCCCAGAAAGACTGATAAAGGTAAATTCTATGAGTAGGTAGTGGGTTTCAAACTGTATTGTTTTTAATGTTGTGAGCCATTTTGAGTCCTTTTTGAGAGGAAAGTAGAGTATAAATAAAAGTAGTAGTAGCAGCTCCGGGCAGCATAGCAAGTTAAACCGCTGAGCTGCTGAAATTGCTGACTGAAAGGTCGGCAATTTGAATCCAGAGAGCAGGATGAGTTCCCATTGTTAGCCCCAGCTTCTGCCAACCTAGTAGTTTGAAAACATGCAAATGTGAGTAGATCAACAGGCATCATTTCAGTGGGAAAGTAATGCAGTCATGCCAGCCACCTGACTGTGGAGGCATCTATGGACAACACCAGCTCTTCAGCTTAGAAATGGTGATGAGCACACCCCCCCCTCCCCAGAGTCGGACATGACTAGACTTAACGTCAAGGGGAACCCTTTACTTTTAGTGGCAGCAGGAAGCAACAGCAGCTGAAAGCTAGTGAGCCTGTTCAATATAGAGAAAAAAATATTACTGTAAGAAATGACACTGTTAAAATATTTAAAAGTTTGCCAGACTATGGCAAAAAGTTCATCCTTGCCTATCAAGAAAAGGGCAGGAAATAATGTATTTTGGGCATCCTGGGGGTCCTTCCACAGAGCCCTATATCTCAGAATACCAAGGTAGAAAATCCCACAATATCTGCTTTGAAATGGATTATCTGAATCCACACTCATATAATGTAGGATTTTCTGCCTTGATATTCTGGGATATAGGGCTGTGTGAAATGATCCTAAGAGAAGGGATAACATGGCATCCTTCCCCCATCTATTCCACATTCCAGCTGTTTCCTCTTCCTTCATCTGGTTCACTTCCATCTGGCTGCCATGAATGGGGACTTTAATTCCAGCTGTAACACAGAAGCTGCCAAGTTTGAGAAAGTTGCTTCTCATGACTTCCAATGCCAAATGCCCATGCCAGCTGAATGTCTATTTGCTTGACTGTTTAAATCTCAACTTTTAACTGGTATTGAATTTTTTGGAACTGTAGCTCTACTGAATTATAAAAATTTTCTTGAAATTGCTGTTAAGTTGCTCTCAGCATGGAAAAGTGACACATCAATAAAAATGATGACGACCATGACCAGAAGCACCAGAAACAGGTCCCTGGATCTACTTCATTATTTTATTAAGACCAGGCAGAGAGACTATCACTTCTTATTTGGACCAATTATCTCTTTAAAAGAACTAAGAATTCAACTAAAACCTAATTTTTGGTATGTTGAGAAAATTGTTATTTTCCTTCTTCCGTGAACAGCAGGCATTCTGCAAATGAGTGGTTGACTTCCACACGGCCTTTGTAGAACTCCACTGGAGAGTTTGGAAACATAAAGCTGAATGCAATATTTAAGTTTATAGTCATCAGGGAGAAAACCTCACATCTGTTCTTGCAGCTGTTATATTGATGGGTTCACAATTTGAAGTGTTCAGTTTCACACTTGAAAAAACCTTTCTCACCTGACCCTTTTGAATATGAAGACAGAGCTGTCAAGATGCACATAGACAAAGGCTCTTGAGAATATTTTGGAAATCATTTAGATGCAAGTCAAACAGAAGTGTCATTTTCATTATTTTGCTCAAGCTGTTGAGCTTGATCCTGTGATGTGTGGAGTGTCATCCATTTTCATTGACTTTGACAGTTTGAAGATGTATGTTAATGAAGATGGACCGAGGGCAAAAAATAAATTTTATTCAGAGCCCAGCATATCTGGAATCTCTCCATCATATCAACATGCTGAACAGATTTCCTTCATGATTTATAGACTTTTCACTACAAATGTTCTCCTTTAATGCCACAGGGTGCACAGGTCGCATGAGAATTCTGCATTTGTAATGCATTGATATGAAACTGCCACAGAAAAGCTTCTTCTCATGATGATTGAGTAGTAGAAGAAACCTGAACTGTTTCTATTTGAAGTTGGAGATGCGTCTACTTTCTGTGCTAAGTTAGCACAGCAAATAACTGGAAATGATACAATGCGGTACTGAGTGGAGTCAGAATCTGAAATCTGAAATCCACAAGAAATCTCAGGTCATGATCAACTCACTTCCTTCAGAATTTAGGCCCCAATTGTAATAAATGTAATTTCATCATAATCATTCAGACCTGTCCGGTTGGCTGTTAGGAATTGTGGGAGTTGAAGCCCAAAACACCTGGAGTTCCAAAGTTTGCCCATGTCTGATTTAAACCATGACTGGGTATGGAAGTGGGAACTACCCTCACGAGACATAATATCTTTAAAAGGGGTAGTTTGACATAACTGGATTATTAGCTCAACTTGAAGGAGACTAAGATGAACACACCTGGGAGAAACTATTTTTATTGCTTTTTGTTCTCCCACTCAAACATGTTCTCGATTCATACTGCCAAGGAAGACAACCTGAGTATTTGTCTTGACAATACTACCAGAGTAAGTAATACTACCTGTTTTGAACCCAACTGTCAGGGATGTAGGGAATGGTAGTAACAAAAATGACTTTCCAAAGTTTAGATTCTTACTAGAAGTTTTATGCACAGATTTAAGGTTGACAGTTTTTCTAGGACTAAACGGTTTTGCATGGCAGTCTGCTGTAAAACATTCCAAAGTATAAATTTTCAACTCAACGGCTTAAATTCAGGCTTTTAATTACTTATTCTTACCTGGCATATAAAACCTGTAGATGAGCACTGCCTAACCCAGAGGCTGAATTTCCGCTTTTTCCTCTTCCGTAACTCTCGCTCTGTGCAGGTGGCGATGAAAATAGGATCTTCATCAATCAAAGGCTCGTGGAGGACCTACAAACATAACCAGGCCATGCTTATTTAGTTCCTGAAACAGAAACTGTATTTTCAATTCTTTTTTGAGGGGAGGGGGGCAAAGGCAGAATGGCCCAAATACTGTATTTGAACTATTTCTCATTCTGCCATGAAACTTGTACACATGACTTGATAGAATTGCTGCCTTTAAGCCTAACTTACCTCACTTGATTTTTGTTGTTGGGAGGATGAGATACAACACATTTTACTCTGAGAATGCTGAGCTCTTTGGAGGAAAGGGATCAAAAAGGTCCAAGTTTAATGTTGCTCATTCTTCCAACCTGTGCTCAAGAATCAATTACCATCTTAAAAAACCCACCCAACAAAGATTGTTTATCACTGGGTTGGATATAGACCTAGATGTGCTTAAAGGAGACCCAATGGCATCAGCTGTATTTATTCTTAATTTTGGATCCATTATCCAGAAAAAAGTATTATTTGAACTTTTCAAATTATCTCAATCCCATTATACCATTGCAGTTAAATATGTGTGCGTGTGTAGACATATATACGAACATACTGTATAATCATATCCATATGCATTGATGTGCCTCCATATATACAGAAATGTATATGCGCATGCCCATCAATATGTGTGTGTATACACACACGTATATCAGGAAAAACTGGTAGACATATCTATAAGATACACATTGTCCCTATTATTCATTACAATATTCCCATATATGGCAAGATGGTCACCATGTTGCTCAGCTTTTCTCCTGCCCTATATTAAATATCAGTTTAAATATATATTTTTCTTTAACACTGGTGAATACTTAGACTATAAGTGGATGAAGGAGCAGCTTGCTTTCCGTGAATGTGCTTCCCCTTACAGCTATTGCTTTGGTAATTTTAATTCCCTCTAGAAGGCTAATCTTTGGCCAAGTTCACATTAGATCTCACCAGCTGTGTTCTGTTTCTGCAGCTACCCAATAATTATTTAAGAAAACAAAATGTCAGCCCTTCAAAACAGAGATGTTTTGGAAAACTTCTAGCATAGCAACCTCTTCATCACACCACATCACATTTAGCAGTGCTTTATATTGTAAAGATGGCATTCACAGAGGAAAGCCACGAATGGATACAGATCTCTTACTAGCCTTAATTCATCCAACTTCAACTGGCAGTGACTTGCAGTTTCTCAGGTCGCTCCTGACACGACAAAAACAAAACCAAAACCAAAAAACTGGCTAACTTTTCCAGTTGAAGCTGGTAATGGAGGGATGCTCATGGATATTTTGGAGGGTGGTTATTTCCCATTGTAAGCTCCCAATGCCACACGTTTTCCTCTTGCTTATTAATACATAGGATTCTCAAGAAAGCTCCCAATGGGAATTACAGCAAGGACTCCATTACCTTTTTGAATACAAATTAGGATCCCCTCCAACCACACACTCTCAAGGGCCACATTTAATTGTGGGGAAGTTTCTAAGAGGTCCTGGAGGATGCCTATTGATGGACATCCAGCCTCTCTTCTATATCTTCCCTCCACTCTTCATCAGCCAGCAAATGTTGCAGGAGGTTTGCAGCAGCTACAACCTGGGTTTTGGAAGGGTAGGGGGAGATATGTTGTGGGGAATTTTACACTACCTCTCTGATGCAAAATCAGACACCAAAATTAGCTTGCCAAAGTAACAATGAGAGCAAGGAGCTCAACACAGGGAAAATCTCCTTCATCAAGAAGCTGTGGGGAAGAGCCATAGGTCAGTGGCTGAAAGCAGATTTTGCATATAAAATGTACCATGTCCAACTGACAGCATCTCTAGATAGTGGAGCTGTGAAAACACTTCTGCCTAGCCCTCTGGAGAATCACTGCCAGTCAAAATGGTCTGAATACAATAACTGACAGATTTGACAAAAGGGAGCATGAGATATCTATGTACAACCGACTGGTTTAAAACCATAGCAAAAAGAGAGGCATTGAATACATTCTTTAGAAGAGGAGTTATCAGAAGACAGGTAAAGGACAATTGTCTGCTTGCAAACATCTTCCTTATGAAAGGATCTGCAGTCAAGGTAGGTTTAAAACCAGAAATGCTGAGGTCACCCATCATCAGTTCACACCTTGACAGCAGACTGAGCAAGCAATGCAGAGCACCTGGCCACAGTCTATGGCAAGATGTAGTGGATCTTGATTATAAAGCATAACACAACTGGCATATTTATATAAAATCCACATGCTCTTTCGTCCTTTTTCTTGAGGATGCATTTCTTTTGACAAAAGGTGAATTTATTTTATTTTCTTTCATTTATTTTTCCCAATATAGGACTCAAGCAGCTCACACAGTGAGTTAAAACCAGTTACACAAACAATCATATTAAAAACATCAATTTAAAGCAATATTTAAGTGGCATTTAAAATATAGTAATTTTTTTTGTGTCAGGAGCTACTTGAGAAACTGCAAGTCACTTCTGGTGTAAGAGAATTGGCCGTCTGCAAGGACGTTGCCCAGGGGATGCCTGGATGTTTTGATGTTTTACCATCCTTATGGGAAGCTTCTCTCATGTCCCTGCATGGGAAGCTGGAGCTGACAGAGGGAGCTCATCCACACTCCCTGCATTCAAACCTCTGACCTGTTGGTCTTCAATCCTGCCAGCACAAGGGTTTAACCCATTGTAATAAAAACCATATAAGTGCCACCCTATGTGTCAGTCTTTTGTATAGCAATGGCAACATAGTCAAGATAACAAATCTTTCCCTTCTGTGCTGTTTACTTTCACACAGTCTGTAGCAATTAGATGTCTTCTTCTTAGGACAATGGTTCGCAACCTGTGGGTCCCCAGGTGTTTTGACTCACAACTCCCAGAAATCCCAGCCAGTTTACTAACTGTTAGGATTTCTGGAAGTTGAAAGTCAAAACATCTTGAGACTCATGGGTTGAGAACCACTGTCTTAGGATGTACATTCAGTATTAGAAATATGAAAGATGATTACTAGGAGATCTGGGTTTTAATCTAAATTTTAAAGCAACTATTCAAGATGCTAAATTTACTTTGAAGTAAGTCTGAGCATAGTGGAAAGCTCCATAAAACAAATTTTCAAACCCATTTATAAGGAAGGCCACCACTGATGTCTGCTTCATGTGCTCTCTGGTATATGAATGGAGGTTGGGAGGAAGTGAAGCATATTTGGAGGTGGATGTTACAGAGAAGTAAATTTTCAACTCAAAATGGACTCCATTCCTCCCTTTCCCCTCCAAGTTAATATATGGTATAATTAGGCCTGATAAGCCTGCAACTGTCATACTAAGGCAATGGAAAGGGATGCTCAAGATGTGTGCACAAGAAGCCTTAGACCAGTGGTTCTCAACCTGTGGGTCCCAAGATGTTTTGGCCTTCAACTCCCGGAAATCCTAACAGCTGGTAAACTGGCCGGGATTTCTGGAAGTTGTAGGACAAAACACCAGGGGAACCACCAGTTGGGAACCATTGCTCTAGATGTTCTTGACTTGATTCTGCCTCTGCAGAACCAGGCCTCATAATGGCTGTTTCTGCTGTTGCCCAAAGTTTTCCATAGCAACAGCTGGGAGTTTCAATGTTAATAGAGTGGTGAGTCCACTCCAAGTCTGCACTTTAAAATGGCTAAAGGAAGAATAGGTTCAGAACCTTGGATAGCACCGTTGCATTTCAGTCTGTGAAATAGAGCAGAATCACTGTCCCACTGACACAGGGGGAGCTCTCAGTGGCGCAATGGGTTAAACCCTTGTGCCGGCAGAACTGCTGACCAGCAGGCTCGTGGTTTGAATCTGGGGAGCAAGGTGAGCTGTTTCAGCTCTAGCTTCCCATGCAGAGATATGAGAGAAGCCTCCCACAAGAATGGTAAAATATCAAACATCCGGGCGTCCCCAGGGCAACGTTCTTGCAGACGGCCAATTCTCTCACACCAGAAGAGACTTGCAGTTTCTCAACTCACTCCTAACACGAAAAAAATTGATGTGGAAGATGCCTATTGCTACTGCCTTTCTTTTCACTGTGGCAACCATCAGCCCAATATATCATTGGTCAGCTTCTTCTTTTGCATCTGGTCTGTCATGTGCATAGTTCAGCCAAGGAAAAAAGAAATCTGAGGACTGTGGAGTGGCAGTAGCTGTTTCCCCCTTATAACATTAACAATAATTTATTTATACCTTGCCACCATCTCCCCGACGGGGGACTCAGGGCAGCTAACATGAGGCCAAGCCCAAACAATTACACCAAATCAAATAAAATACATACAGCAAATAATAACATCAAATGAAATGTAAACAAACAAATTAATACAGTCCCTAGTGGTGGGACTGAAACTCTGGGGCTCTGGACCATCTTGTGGTCAACATATTTCCATGAAAAAGAAAAACCAGGTATTCTGAGAATCCAAGGTGTCAATGACAGTTTAAAATCCAATGCAAATAGCACAATGGAGGAGATGGAGAAGACCTCACAACCTCTGAGGATGCCTGCCATAGATGTGGGCGAAACATCAGGAGAGAATGTTTCTGGAATATGGCCATTATGCCCGGAAAACTCACAGCAACCCAGTGATTCCGGCCATGAAAGCATTCAACAACACATACAATTGCCAATTGTATCTCTTATGTGATATCTAGTTGGGCCCAATATTGTTTTGAAAAAGGTACCCACAGCTTTAAAAGTGAAGCAAGCTGATATGAAATACATAGATTTGTGGTTAGTTCTCAGATGGAAATTTTCATTCAATGCTACTAACACTGGATGGGGGCAAATGTGTGCACGAACAACTCCTAAATCAATATAATATTTTCCCAAATCTTGCCTGACAACCTTCAGAGCATATCCTTCATTAAATAAGTTGTACCTTCATGCTGGGAAAAGCATGTAATTAAATGCTAGGGTTCTCATTTCTTAAATTTAATTTAACAATTAGTGATAAAGAAAAATAATGTAATTAGAAACTGCAAGTTGCATTAAGGCAGTTTTATGATTCATGACTATTAAAATCTGCAACTTGTGCCATCAAATTATTTTGGTACAGTGTTTCTGCATGTATTGTAGCCTGGCTTCATCTCAATTACATCATGAGGATTAGTCAACCATTGTACGATGAAATATCCATCTAGGGCTTTAAAGCTAAGAAACATGGTTTCTTTTCTAATTGAGGCTCAATGTGGATAGGACTACCGTGAGTTCTCATGATACATCATGAATGAGGCAGGTGACAGAAAACTGTTCAATGCAAAGAGGCATGTAACCGAGAGAGACATTTCCTCCATCTCTTGATACTACATTACCTAAAAGCAACTAGGAAAAATACTACAAACACCTGCTTCTTGAAGGGATATGCCAGAAAATCTTTACTTCTTCAATTGATGGCTTTGCTCATAAATTATTCTTGTTGTTGACACCCAGAATTCAGACTTGTTGTTGACACCCAGAATTCAAGAATTCTAGCCATGTACCTCAAATAACAGCAGTACCATCTTATACCATCCCTCAGATAAGAGTATCTAAATATCAACATCTAGCACAGAGACTAGAAAGGTCACTTTTTCCAACTACAATTCATCTCCCTGTCAGCATGGCTAATGGCTCCTGGGGTATTTTCAAACTGCAATCCTCCAGTATTTTAAGTCACACAGGAATTCTTCATAAGTAGACCAGATTCCATAATGGAAAGAGTTATCCTTTCAATGTATGCTGAATGGACGACTACATGAATGCATCCTTATGATCTTCATTTTCTAAACTATACTATTACTGCAATTAGGTAAAGTGAGGGCCCTTCCAGGCAAGCCATTATCCCAGGAGCCTTCATGTTTAAAATAGTAGGCCAAAACATCTGGGGAACTACATGTTGAGAACCACTGGACTAGGAGATCTTTCATACTATGCAGTTACAGGACTATGATTGCACTGTAACTTCCATAGCTGCATCTTATGAGATCTCTCTGGCATGAAAACTTAGCTTATACTATGTAAGGATAGAGTAACTTAAGGTTTTCCATAATCAAGAAACTGAAGCTTACCTGGGTTTGGGAAGGCTTAAAAGCAGAGTCGAAGCTATGTTGCAGAGAGTCCAGAAAGGGCTGGATTTTGTAGAGGCCCTGTGTTGTCTGACTGGAGCGGAAGGCCACGATATGGAAGTACTTGAGTATCTTCTCAAATCTTGGCTGGGACATGATCAGAGCTATGCTCTTGTTGCTATAGAATCCGCTACTCCAAATGCTAAGGACAGACTCACAGTGGTGAGTGCTTGTGGATATCATGTATGCCAAAAAAGCTTTAATTTCCATCAAAGTGACATCCACCCAAGTGTCATCACTCCCAAATCTCTCCTGGTACTTCTTGGCGTACATATTCGTTTGCACGACCATATTCTTCAGCACATTGTCAGGGACAAAGAGTTGAAAGAAGTCCATTGCGCTGGCGGTAGGTGGCATTTTGCGTGTTGGGCCTGGAAGGCAAAAATACACATTTTAACACCTTCTCTAACTCTTCATTAAAACTAGTAGTGCAGCTGAGCTTGAATATTCAAAATTAGGCCATTCAGTTAATCTCAATCAAGTGCACTGCTGACTGGAGATGGAAAATAGGGCCATGACGTACCCACTGCTTTTCTAATCTGATAAAGTAATCCATTCTCAATGAAAGCTGGCTTGCGCGAGACATACATAAATTGTTACTGTTTACGCCCATCCACATAGTTTTTCTTACTTTTCCTGGCAGTGTATTTAGAATAATAGAATCATAGAGTTGGAAGAGACCTCGTATGCCATCCAGTCCAACCCTGTGCCAAGAAGCAGGACAATCGCGTTCAAAGCACCCTGACAGATGGCCATCCAGCTTCTTCTTAAAAGCTTCCAAAGAAGGAGCCTCCGCCACACTCTAGGGCAGAGAATTCCACTGCTGGACAGCTCTCACAGTCAGAAAGTTCTTCCTCATGTTCAGGTGGAATCTCCTTTCCTGTAGTTTGAAGCCATTTTTCTATGTCCTAGTCTCCAGGGCAGCAGAAAACAAGTTTGCTCCCTCCTCCCTATGACTTCCTCTCACGTATTTATACATGGCTATCATGTCTCCTCTCAGTCTTCTCTTCTGAAGGCTAAACATGCCCAGCTCTTTAAGCCACTCCTCATAGGGCTTGTTCTCCAGACTCTTGATCATTTTAGTGGCCCTCCTCTGGACACATTTCAGCTTGTCAAGATCTCTCTTCAATTATGGTGCCCAGAATTGGACACAGTATTCCAGGTGTGGTCTAACCAAGGCTTGACTTCCCTGGATCTAGACACTATACTCGTATTGATGCAGGCCAAAATCCCATTGGCTTTTTTTAGCTGCAGCATTACATTGCTGGTTCATCTTTAACTTGTTGTCCACAAGGACTCCAATATCTTTTTCACATGTACTGCTGTCAAGCCAGGAGTCCACCATTCTGTATCTTTGCATTTCATTTTTTCTGCCTAAGTGGAATATCTTGCATTTGTCCCCATTGAACTTCATTGTATATTGCATTTGACCCCATTGAACTTCATTTTGTTAGTTTTTCTTTACATATTGGTCCAGACACCCACTGCTTTTAAAAAAGGGACTACAACAAGAAAAGAAGAAAGAGATCACATCACCACCTAATGTTTAGTGCTTTCTCTTCCAGTTGTTGGAACAGAACTGGAAGAATTGCAGAAGCAAAGTGTTGTTTTTTTTCCATTTTCTGCTGGCCTATTAGTAATTGAAGGGTATGGTTTGAATTAATGTGGTGTAGTGGTATGTGTGTTGAAGTAGAACTCTGGAAGACAAGGTATGAATCTCCACTTGGCCATGAAAACCCACTGGGTAACCTTGGGCAAGTCATGCATTCTTAGCTTCAGAGAACCCTCTGATAGCTTCATCTTAGGGTTGCTATTTGGAAATGACTTGAAAGCACACACAGCAGCAGAAACAACAACAATAAGAAGGATGGGGCTTCAGCATCTCAAAGATGTGGTTTGGAGATGAACCAAGAGGTGTGCTTTATGAGATTTACGGAACTTTTTCCTGATTCAGGATCTGTTAATGATGAAAGCCCAACTCATATCCAAACTGGCAACTTTAATAGTGACCAGTGTGCCCATTGAGCTTGTTTGCAAAATGCTAACTGGGACAAGTGCTCTCTTTTCCTATAGTTTTTTGGAGACAGGGGGATGGGGGGGTGTTCTTTGGAGGGAAGTTTGTCATTTTATTGCTTGCTGTTATTAAATAACTAGGAGTCACAATTCTTTGCTGCGGATCAACTGTAAACCATGCAGAGATCTATCACTCAATCTGGATTTACACTTTTTCTAGGTTACATTTGAGTTTCCTTCTGAATTTCCAATATATCTACTTTGGAAATGAACTGAAACTTCATTTCATGACGTTTCACATAAAATATTAGAAAGGCTAGCTTAACCAGCTTTCCTCAAAAATTCTTTTCAAAGTCTTGCTTTATTCTCACAGAGACAGGAATGGAATAGGTACATAGATGAATGAACAGCTGTGAAAAGAGACAGCTAGCTGAGGAGGATAGGACGAGAAAGGAAAAAAAGAGGTCATCTGTTTTAAATCCAGTTTAATACAAAAGGCCAATGTCAGTAATCCTTCCTTCTTTTTAAAATTGTTCATGCCTTAATATTTCTATTATATTAGTTCTATTTTAATATTTCTATCATTTTAATCCTGTGCTATTATAGACAACAATAACACAGTTGGAAGGAAAATATTGTTAAGGTGGCCGTTTAGGCAGCAGAGCTTTGACAATATATACAATTTATACTTAATACATTAGGACAGAATTGACAAGACTCCTATCTTTCTGTAATAGCCGTGACTACCTATATCTCTTCCACCATTTTTCCGTGGGGAGATTCAAAATAGGATAAAGAGTTATAAAAACAGTGGATAGCTGTGAGTTTTCTGGGCTGTGTGACCATGTTCCAAAAGCATCCTCGCTTGACATTTCACCCACATCTATGGCAGGCATCCTCAGAGGTTGTGAGAGGTTTATATATCTGTAGAATGTCCAGGGTGGAAGAAAGAACTCTTGTCTGCTTGACGCATGTGTGAATGTTGCAATTGGCCACCTCGATTAGCATTTAATGGCTTTGCAGCCTGAAAGACTGGCTGGTTGCTGCCTGGGGAAATCCTTTGTTGGGAGGTCTTAGCTGGTCCTGATTGATTCTTGTCTGGAATTCCCCTGCTTTTTGAGCATTGCTCTTTATTTACTGTTCTGATTTTAGAGGGTTTTTAAAAAAATATTGGGGGCCAGATTTTGTTCATTTTCATGGTTTCCCCCTTTCTGTTAAAATTGTTCACATGCTCAATCTGGATTTACACTTTTTCTAGGTTACATTTGAGTTTCCTTCTGAATTTCTAATATATCTACTTTGGAAATGAACTGAAACTTCATTTCATGACATTTCACATAAAATATTAGAAAGGCTAGCTTAACCAGCTTTCCTCAAAAATGCCTTTCCTGTAAGCCGCCCTGAGTCCCCCCCCCCCCCGGGTGAGAAGGGCGGGGTATAAGTAGATGAAATAAATAAATAAATAAATGCTTGTGGATTTCAATGACTTCTCTATGTAGTCTGACATGGTGGTTGTTAGAATGGTCCAGCATTTCTATGTTCTCAAATAATATGCTGTGTATAACATGCATTCAGTTATAAAAACAACTGAAAATGAGAATAGACACTGACATTTAAAATAATGTTAACGTTTCTCCTCAGTCCTACTAAATTCAATGATATTTAATTTGTAGTTAGTTGGTTTAGGACCTTATATAACCACCCCTTTCCACTCTGTGATTCTGCCATTAATTTGCCATTAATAATTATTTGTGCTTTCATTATCATTCCAGCGACAAGGACCAGAAACTTTTCTTCTAAAATATAATCCCCCCCCCCCACAAAAAAAGATACTTGATTATGTGTCCAATAGTACATCTCCTGTGGACCTGTAGAACAATAACTGTCTGGAATCCAGACTTGTTTTCACACAACTAGTGATTGATACAACCCTCATCAGGTTAATGTATATAGCCAAGGAAAGCATCAGCATATTCATAGTTCTGAAGGCAACCAGCCAACATATTAGTGCATTATCCATTGTGCTGTATTGTGGATAATGCATTACCCATTATATTGAAAAGCGTTGTGAAAATAAATAAGTTGATTAGGGGAGCGGGGATATCCCAATGTTACTGAACTACAAACCCTATCAGAACTTTAGTGTTTGCAAACATATATGACTATAAACAAAATTACATTACCTTAGAATAGGGGTCGACAAACCAAGGCCCAGGGGCCAGATACGGCCCTCCAAGGTCATTTACCCGGCCCTTGCTCAGGGTCAACCTAAGTCTGAAACAACTTGAAAGCATACAACAACAACAATCCTATCTCATCAGCCAAAAGCAGGCCCACACGTCCCATTGAAATACTAATAATTTATATTTGTTAAAATTGTTCTTCATTTTAATGATTGTATTGTTTTGAAGTGTTTTTTGCATTACAAATAAGATATGTGCAGTGTGCATAGTATTTCATTCATATTTTTTTCAAATTATAATCCGGCCCTCCAACAGTTTGAGGGACTGAGACCTGGCCCTCTGTTTAAAAAGTTTGAAGACCCCTGCCTTAGAATAAAAAGAAACTGAAAGGAGATGTACAGTAGAGTCTCACTAATCCAACATAAACAGGCTGGCAGAATGATGGAAAAGTGAAAATGTTGGATAATAAGGAGGGATTACGGAAAAGCCTATTAAATATCAAATTATGTTATGATTCTACAAATTAAGCACCAAAACATCATGTTTTACAACAAAGCAAGAGAAAAAACAATTCACTACACCATAACATTATGTAGTAATTACTGTATTTATGAAGTTAGCACCAAAACATCACAATGTATTGAAACAGCTGTGGATCTGGGCAAGAGGGGGAATGCGTTGGATATTACAGAATGTTGGATGAGCAAAGGTTGGATAAGCGAGACCTAATGTGTCTTGAAATCTATTTCTACTTTATTTTTCCTTTTCAAGTAAAACACAACATTAGGGGAGGTTTCTGAGATTTGATTACCCATTAATCCCCCAACCCTTTAGTCATGAGAGCCCAGGCCTGGGTAAACTTCGGCCCTCCAGGTGTCTTGGACTTCAACTCCTACAATTCCTAACAGCCTCATGCCCTTTCCTTTTCCCCCTCAGCCGCTTGAGCTGTTAGGAATTGTAAGAGTTGAAGTCCAAAACACCTGGAGGGTCAAAGTTTGCCTGTACCTGAGGTAGCCACCAGGATGTAAAAAAAAAAAAACTACAACTCTGCCAAAAAAAAAAAAAAACCCTGGGAAGATTGTAAGCCCCACTTCACTCAATGCTAATTTAGAAGACACTGGCTGAATAAAGTTTTCCAAGGTAAAAATGTATGAGAATGGTGAAAGAGGTTTAAAAACACACTCCAGAGCTTCCTGAACATCTACTTTGCCATGAAACTATAAAATCTTCCTCCCTATTGATTCTCCCCTCCCCTTAGTATAATTATATTTTCAATAACAGACACTCTACAAAGTGTCAATCTTTTGCTGGAAAGTGATTGTATTAAAGTGGCACTCATTTACCCAGCAGATGTGTTCCTTGAGTGCAATCATTTCTATCTAAGGTGAAGGGTTCCCCTTGACATTAAGTCTAGTTGTGTCCAAATCTGGGGGGGGGGGGGGGTGTGCTCATCTCCATTTCTAAGCCGAAAAGCCGGCGTTGTCTGTAGACACCTCCAAGGTCATGCGGCCAGCATGACTGCATGGAGCGCTGTTACCTTTCTGCTGGAGAAATACTACTGATCTCACATTTGCATGTTTTCGAACTGCTAGGTTGGGAGAAGCTGGGACTAACAGCGGGAGCTCACCCCACTCCCCAGATTTGAACTGCCGACCTTTTGGTCAGCAAGTTTAAAAACTCAGCTGTTTAACCCACTGTGCCATCGGGGGGGGGGGGGGCATTAATATTTCTTTTTAATAAAATATAAGGACTAATTACAAAGAAATAAAACATGTATAAGTAGATAAAAATGTGTGGTAGAGGTATACGTAGTATACGTTGTAATGGAAAGTTTAAAAAATGATAAGACATATGCTTAAATATGTTTTTGGGTTTTTTTACTGTTAGATTGTATATAATATGATCTGTTTAAGATGTTGTAAAAAGGGGGAAGAATGTATGCTTATACATTTTGTTTGATAAATTTATAAATAAAATTTAAAAGAAAGAAAAAATAAAAAATAAAATACAAGGACAAGATACAATCCAGCATGGACACAGCTCTGTTCATGGGAAAACAGTGGACTAATGCATATGCATAGGCATGAATCTCCAGAGATGATGAGTATCAATTAAAAAGAAATGCAATACTTCTCACTATTATGGGGAAGACTATGACTGAGAGGACTGAAAGCTATTGTTCAGATCCTAAGTGTTAAGGCCCCTGCTCTTCTTCCCGTCTTTATCTTTTAATTAGGCCTGGACTCCACAGTGTTTCAAAGAGAAGACTCCTTCAGATAGAGTAGATCTTGAGAATGTTAGAATTAACATGTTAATGTTAATCCATGACACAAGGTCAAACAGCTAAAAAACTGAGCATCCCTTACCAAGACGTTTACTTCCTGGGAGGAGAGCAATGACCAATCTCGATAAAATAGTGAAGAGTATAGACATCACACTGGCAATGAATATCTGCATAGTTAAAGCAATAGTATTCCCTGCAGCAACCTATGGCTCCAAGAGCTGGACCATAAGGAAGGCTGAGTGAAGGAAGATAGACGCTTCTGAACTGTGGTGTTGGAGGAAAATTCTGAGTGTGCCTTGGATCACAAGAAGATCAAACCAGTCCATACTCCAGGAGATAAAGCCCAGCTGCTCACTAGAGGGAAGGATATTAGAGGCAAAGATGAAGTACTTTGGTCACATAATGAGAAGAAAGGAAAGCTTGGAGAAGACAGTGATGCTGGGGGAAATGGAAGGAAAAAGGAAGAAGGGCCGACCAAGGGCAAGATGGATGGGTGGTAGCGTTGAAGTGACTGGCTTGACTTTGAAGGAGCTGGGGGTGGCCACGGCTGACAGGGAGCTCTGGCCTGGGTTGGTCCATGAGGTCACAAAGAGTTGGAAGTGACTGAACGAATAAACAACAACAAACATCCCTTATCCAGAATTCTGAAATCCCAATTCTTCCAATATTGTCCACATGGTTTGACAATTTGCTTTCATGTGGTTTATAAAAGACAAATTTAGTTTCATGCACAGAATTATAAAAAATATTGTGTATAAACCATCTTCAAGATATTTGTATAAGGTGCATGTGAAACACGCAAGAATTTTCCATTCAGATATTATTCCTACCACCAAGTTATATCATTATGTAGGTATATGCAAAGACATGTATTCCAGTATTCAGGAAGGGAAGCGCTTCTGGTCCAAGCATTTTAGACAAGTGAAACTCTACCTTTACTTTAAAATGTTCAGAGAAAATTATAAAAACTAATTTAGAACATATTTATTTCAAATTTAAAACATCAAGTAAAATGACTAAAAATGAGGTAAACAATTCAGTTAGCCCTCTGTACAGTATGCACAGATTCTACACCCGTGGATTCCAACATCTACAGCAGTGTTTCTCAACCTGGGGGTTGGAAACCCTGGGGAGGTCGCAAGGGGGGAGGGTGTCAGAGGGGTCACTAAAGACCATCAGAAAACACAGTATTCTCTCTTGGTCATGGGGATTCAGTGTGGGAAGCTTGGCCCAATTCTTTCATTGGTGGGGTTCAGAATGCTATTTGATTGTAGATGAACTATAAATCCCAGCGAGTACAACTGTCCCAAATGTCAAGGTCTATTTTCCTCAAATTCCACCAGCGTTCACATTTGGGCATATTGAGTATTAGTGCCAAGTTTGGACTATATCCACCATTGTTTGAGTCCACAGTGCTCTCTGGATGTAGGTGAACTACAACTCCAAAACTCAAAGTCGAAGTCCACCAAACCCTTCCAGTATTTTCTCTTAGTCATGGGAGTTCTTTATGCCAAGTTTGGTTCAATTCCATCGTTGGTGAAATTCAAAATGCTCTTTTATTGTAGGTTAACTATAAATCCCAGCGAGTACAACTCCCAAATGACAAAATCAATCCCTCCAACCCTGAACCCTACCCTGGAACCAAATCTCAGTGGATGCCATGGGTCCATTGTATCCCCAAATTACCTTTTAAAGTGACAAAATTAAAATTTTCCAAATGTTATTGTTACTCATAGCTTTACTGTCCTTGACACTGAATGACAAAAAAAAAACCCTCATGTTAAGATAGTAGTTCTTAAATTAGGGGCAACAAAACTATTTTAAATTAATTAATTACATCTGACCTATGAAACTGAAGACTAGGCTCAAGTGGTGAATAGTTCTTTACAGAATACGTCACATAGACACCACAATGGAAATGAGAGAGAACCATGTTTTTGTCACAGCCTGTTCCTATCAACGCTCCATCTTGCTACAATGCAAAATATGTACCCAAATTTCTTATTATGAAAAGCATTCTAAAATGAGTTTTGTGTTTATGTGTATTATACTTTTCTTTGGAAAAAAAATTAAATGATGTGTGTAAATGCAGAAGTATAGATAATTTTGCTCATGAGATTCTGCTTGGTTGGTCTTATATGGAATACTTTAGATTCAGCCTCTAAAAATACATTTGGAGCATGCCAGTGAAGCAGTGTTTCCTCTTCAATCCATTTGACAAGATGCGAAGTCCTTAATTTTCACACTCTCTCCTGCCCCCAAACCACCCTACAGGCCCCACCAGTTGTGAAGTCAGCCTTCGAAGGAGGCAACTCACTATTAAACTCTCTGGTGATTTAAATTCAGGAATGGACATGACAGGAGTTTAATGTGCCTGTACTCAGCACACTGTGTTCTGGCACTGATAAGCATGACTGCTTACTGCTGTACTCTTCCTAAATCTAGCAGGATCTAGAGATGGGGGGGGGGGGGGAGCAGGAAAGTGGCGGATGAGGTGAGGGAGAGAGAAAGAACAAATTACGCATCCAACCGCCACCCCCCCCCTCTCCCCAAAAGTGCAGTGCGTCATTGGAAATTTAGAGAGATGGCCATTCCCAAATCACAATAATCCAATGCTTCAGCTGCTCAGTGTTGCAAATGATGGTCCTGTGACCAATGAACTGTTGTGCTTAATCTACTGCTCCATTTTTAGGCTTAAAAACAAGTGTGGTAGAGAAGATACTTTTTTCAATATCCTATGAGTATCAGAGTGCACTATTAGCATGCTTTCAAAACCATAATCATCATTCATCATCGTCATCTCCTTATTAACATCATTTGAAGTTTGGCACATGGAAACATACTGAATGGCAGCCAATGAGGCAGCTAATGGGCCCTTCATGTTTCCCAGAACAGAAGCAAGTCTAGAGCAAACTGCATCTGTGCTCTGCCAAGTGACCAGTTGAATAGACCGTTTCCAAAGAAAGCTAGAAACAGCCTTGTTTAGCTATCCTTAGAACCAGTAAAGTGGTAGACATGTTAAAAACCCAATAGTTTTTTCAGGCACACTTTTATATTTAGATACATGAGAAGTAGTGTGGCATAGTGATTTGAGTGCTGGGCTCTCATTTAGAAGACCTCAGTTCCCCTCTCAGCCATAGAAACCCTTGGGTTGGCTGCACACTTTCAGCCCCAGAAAACCACACAATAAGTTCCTTTTAGAGTCAGCATTAGTCAGAAACATTATGAAAGCACTTAATAAGAACAAATCTAGGTCCTTAAAGACGACAACTATTTAAAAAAATATTCACCTTAGTGCTAAATCACGTCCTACAACAGTGTTTTTCAACCTGGGGGTTGGGGCCCCTGGGGGGGGTTGTGATGGGGTTTCGGAGAGGTCCCCAAAGACCATCAGAAAACATATTTCTGATGGTCTTAGGAGCCCCTTTGACAAAGAAGGCTGAAGATCTCTCTACCTATCCTTCTCTTCCTTTTTGGAAACAGACTGCGAATCCTTCCCTTAAAAGACCTTCTCCTGCTGTGATTGGCTGGCCTCTCAGCTAAGGGGAGGGCTGTTTCTGAGACTCCGGGGTGGGGGGGGAGAGCAGGTGTGCTCTCCCTGAAATCACTGTCAATTCCTCCCAAATCCCTCCAGTATTTTCTGTTGGTCAAGGGGGTTCTGTGTGGGAAGTTTGGCCCAATTCTATCATTAGCGGGGTTCAAAAGGCGCTTTGATTGTAGGTGAACTATAAATCCCAGTGACTACAACTTCCAAATGCCAAGGTCTATTTTCCCCAAACTCCATCTGTGTTCACATTTGGGCACCAGATGCACCATTGTTTGAGTCCACAGTGCTCTCTGGATGTAGGTGAACTACAACTCCAAAACTCAAGATCTATGTCCATCAAACCCTTCCAGTATTTGCTGTTGATCATGGAAGTTCTGTGTGACAAGTTTGGTTCAATTCCATAATTGGTGGAGTTCAGAATGCTCTTTGATTGTAGGTTAAATATAAATCCCAGCAACTACAACTCCCAAAGGACAAAATCAATCCCCCCAACCCCGAACCCTACCAGTATTCAAATTTGGGCATATTGGGTATTTGTGCCAAATTTGGTCCAGTGAATGAGAATGCATCCCACATAGCAGATATTTACATTCCGATTCATAACAGTCACAAAATTACAGTTATGAAGTAGCAATAAAAATAATTTTATGGTTGGGGCTCACCGCAACATGTGGAATTGTATTAAGGGGTCACGGCATTAGGATAGTTGAGAACCATTGTCCTACAAGAACAGGAGGTGGGTGGTGGACTTTCCAAAACAACAATTCCTGTGGACTTTTTCCTCCCATTAAATGCCTCACCATGGTTGACTCACATTGGTGGCCCATTAGATTATTTCTTCAGTAGCAGATCACCAATCAGACATTTTAAAAAGACTTAAAGGAGGGTGTTCCTCGCTGAACCTTCAGCCCATTTTACACAACAACGAAGCTAGAAGAATTGTTAATATATTCTTAATATGGAAGATGGGTTAAGAGCCACTCAAAATGGTTAATGACTGCTGAATGGGCAAGACAATGCAAGCTTAGATCTAAAATTATGTTCTTTTAAGAGGTGGGATTTCCTTATGATTTAGTAACTGAAAACAAGTACTCAAGTATACTGGAAACACTGCAAGTTCTCAGGGTGAAAGTGCTATTTTTCATATGTGTTCGTTCTCTCAACAGAGACTCAGAGGCACCCAAGCAGAAGAACATGGCTCAGCAGCTGTGATTCACCTGCAGCCTAGCATAAATTCCTAGTTCCCAGGGAAACAAATTTGGCAGGATACAGGAAAGAGCAGCAGTAAATGCCTCCCAGACACTATTAGTTAGTCCCCACAAATGATTTATAGGAATGACCACCGAACAGAGTAGCTGGTTACACTGTCCTTCAAACAGTAGGTTGTACCTATGATATGTTTGTAACTTCATTACACTCTTATTATCCCAACTATCATTCGTACAGGGGAGAAATCATACATTAGCAGGAAAGACAGATGCAGAGGATGAACCCTGTATCCCCCAATGATACCATATCATTTACCTGTCCTCTCTCAGACAGGTAAATATAATCCAGAATATCAAGGCAGATAATCCACAATATCTGCTTTGAACCGGGTTATTTGAGTCCAAACTGCCATAAAATTCAGTTCGATGTGGATTTTATACAGTTGTGTGGAAGGGGTCCAGGTCTTCCAGAGAGTTGTATGGTATGCCTTTCCCAGAGGCTGGCCATAGAGGCGCACTGGATGGTGTAGAAATGGCCAAAGAGCATGTCCTAGGTCTTCCAGTGTGACTCTGTGATCAACCTTTGGCAGAAGTCATTCATTCCATAGAGTTCACTATTAATCACCAACAGTGCTGTAGATATTGAGGAGGCACGAATAGAGGTCAAAGGAAGAAATGTGCCAAGAGGAAAGTGCATCAAGCAAACCCTTGGGACTGCCTTATACCTAGAAATGTATGTCCTCACTGCAAAAGACCATGTGGATCCAGAAAGTCTACACTACAGTCATTTGCGGATCTATCACCAATCATACTTGGCCACAAGTGATAGCCTATGATGGATTACTATTACTCAAGGTTTCCATATCCACTGAGATTCTAAAATATATCCCCTGCATATATGGCAGTCATACTGTACTAGAGCTTCTTTTCCCAAACTCAAAATGTCCCCTAAGATTGTGAAATGTTGCATCTTTCCTCTGGGCTATATCAAAATGAGGAGATGACAAGCTTTAGCACAGCTGGTTAATCACAAGAAGCAATACATCTTACCAATCGAAAGATTGGCAGATCGAAACCTGGGTTGGCGTGACCTTCAGGCTAGCTTACTGTCCATTTAACTAGTTCGAAAACAGCTGTGAGTAGAGAAATTAGGAATTGGTTAACCGGGGTGGTATTTTACAGAACCATACAAGAAATACTAGAAAATGGCAGTGATCGAAGGAAAGAGGAAGTCTATGATCAAGGCTCTTTGTCACAGAGCAGTTGTTCCACAGATGTTTTGGCCTTCAACTTACAGAAATCCTAACTAGCTGGGATTTCTGGGAGTTGTGGGCCAAAACACCTGGGGACTCACAGGCTGAGAACCACAGTCAGAGAGGATGAAGTGACAGCACCCTCTGTGGCCGGAATTGAGCACAACCTCCTGGACACTGAAGTTCTGGGTAAATGACAACATAATACCTCTATCTGTTGTCTATCATGTCTGTGAAATGACATCGAATGTTTGCTGTGTATGTGTTCTGTGATCCGCCCTGAGTCCCTTTTGGGGTGAGAAGGACAGAATATAACTGCTGTAAATCAATCAATAAATAAATGCCTTTTAAAAACCAAAGGCCCTTGTCACACTACAACATTATTGCATTATGATTCCACGTTGAATGCAATGGTTCCTACAACCTGCTCAAATTTCCTCTACTACGCAACTATTTAAAGGTAAAAGAGTATTTTCCCAGTTTTGACTCTGACAATCCTACTCTGGGCTTTTTCACACTATACAGTAATTGCACTATGATTCCACTTCAACTGCTATGGCTGCGTCCTATGGAATTGGGAATTTTGTAGTCTGGGAAGGCACTGGAGCTTCATGACTAAGAATGTGAAATGCCTCTCCTTAAATGATAAATTTCAGCTTCTCACTGGACAGAACTTAAAGTGGCTACATAGTGCACCATGGATGGGGCGGGGGATGACACAGACTACATCCTAAATATGTGTTCCTCACATATTGGTGTATACACTGACTGGGAGAGCTTCAAGCTTTTCTTTCAAATTAAAATCTTTTTCCAGCCATGCTGTGAATTGTTAGAGAAAGGACACAACAAAAAGTAAAAAAGGGAGAAAGAGTTACACCAAATTGCAGCCATATAGTAAAGATAACAATGAGTTCTGGGATCCAAGTTGTCACAGTAAGGAGCCGTGGTGGTGCAATGGGTTAAACCCTTGTGCCGGCTGAACTGCTGACCTAAAGACCTGAATATCGCTCGTTCAAATCCACGAGATGGGGTGAGCTCCCATCCATCAGCCCCAACTTCCCATGTGGGGACATGAGAGAAGCTTCCCATAGGATGGTAACACATCCAGGCATCCCTTGGGTGACGTCTTTGTAGACAGCCAATTCTCTCCTGCCAGAAGTGACTTGAAGTATATTCTCAATTCACTTCTACCTTATTTTTAAAAAGTTGCCACAGTGAAAACTGAAAAAGATTCCTGTATATTTAATATGTGGAAGAGGGAATTTCAGGAGGCACTGCTTGCCGTGTATCCAGCTAACAATGAACACCTGCTTAAATTTCCTTTTGTAAAGAACCATCAAAGACATGACTGCCTTTTCTGGTTCTCACTCTAATAATTCTAGTTTAGACAAAATCTTGGTTTGGAAGGTTTAAAGGACATTAAAGAAATCTCATAAATTACTGTATACAAATGTAAATGTTACTATTAGAGTAGCAGTTATATATTGCCTAGAGCCATAATAATTAAACCAATTAAGCCAATTAATTAACCATAGCACCCACTGGATGAATTCAACCAGACTACTCATTCTATAATGTGCACCTCAGCCTTCTATTGCCTATGAAACACTCAAAACGTCATAATAAACAAATGTTCCTACAATATGTAACCATAAAACCCAGTTTAAAAGACAACAAAAATATCGCTGCAAGTGTAGTCATCCCATGACATTTGTCATCAAGTTTCTATTGAGGAGTGTGTTGCCTGTTACAGATTTGTAAAACACCAGGTTACCGGCATATTATTCTCCAATCCTTTGTGTAAAAGCCATCAAAAAGAATGTTCAGAGACTATCTTCCTACATTGGTTCTATTTTGCCTGCCAGCATCACATCGGACCATATCTTTTATAGTGCTGATGGTAAAGTGATCTGCACATATGGCTTCTCAGGGACTATCCATTAATGAAAACTTATAATCACGTTCCACAAGCTTGTGCAGAATCTGATACATTCCCTGTATCATTGTAGGTAGCTCTGTTCCATAGGCTAAGAATTTCAATTCTTATCTCCACGATGTCATAAAAACAGCTCTGCAGAGGGAGATATGAGGATATAGAAAAAAAATAAGCCTGCTAAGCGTGTCGTTTTCTCATATATGCGGATATGGTAGATATCTGCAATGTTTCTTCTGAATTTAAGACAGATACTGAATAGTAATTAGCTACCTTTCTCTATGTTTATATGGGGTAAACTAATATTTCTTGCTGTGATCACTGAGCTGGAAAAAATGGCTCAAAACTGAATATTTGTGCTATTAATTAGCATTTCTACCTACTGCTGAGAATGGGGGAGGTCAGTATTATTGGGATCAAAACTGAATTTTAAGCTAGGGCCTTCTAGCTAATACTGTGTACAAGGCATGAAGCTGAGTGCAATATTGCAGAACTGTGCACAGCAATATAAACATCTGGTTTACTCATTTATTGAATATAGCAATATGAAGTCGTATCTCCACATTTATAGTTTTGACTTTCGCCGATTTGATTAAAGTGTTCTTTCTAGGAATCTCTAGGTCCTCCGGTACGACTGTGGTCAGCTTCCTCTAGTTACACTGGATGACCTAGAGATTTATAGAGGAACACCTCTGTAGGAATGTCTAAGGCTGTGTAATAAGAAATTCAATGTGCAGATTTTATAAATGTGGATTTAATATGTTGTATGGGAATGAATGGAAGAATGGAAGGGTGTATGGAGCTAATAATTTTGTAAACACCAGTAAAACCCATACCGGTAATGACTAAATACCTGCTTGCTGGACTATTATTAAAAGTTACTAATGAGAAATGAAAAGTAAACTCTGATAAGAACTGGGACAGTGACAACAGAAATGTTTGCAACATTCCTTACGTTAAGAAGGAAGTCAACACAAGCCTTGTGTTTGTCAACACCAATCAAGAAGAATCAACATCTGGCCAGGAAACTGAGATGGAACCAGGATGGAAGACATCTATGATTAATTTACAACTTTGGGACTACATCAGCAGAATATTCTTATAAAAGACTCAGTCTAATAATGCTCAAAGTGTGGCAGACCTGAAGAGTCTGTTCCACCTGCTATGCTCTGCTCCATGGGAAGGAGAGAGATGGTGTTCTTATGGAGAGTGGAAGATTTGCACGGGAGCGGTCTGGTCAATTTGGCCTTCTTTCTCAAGAGAAGAGGAAGAAGTGCACTTTTGGAGTCTTTGATTTTGTGCAGGGAGTCAGGTTCTGCTGTATGGAAAACAGAGATCTGATCCTTGCATTGTTTTTAGGGAAAGAAGTTTTGGCATTTCAGCGTTTTGAAGTTTTGGCATTATGGAACTATGCATTGACAGGCTGCAGGAAAGCAGGGTCTGGCCTAACAAATGCTTCTCCAAGGAGGAAGAATTTTTGGGTGCATGAGGATGAATGCATGTACATGTGTGTGAATGCTGAGTAAAAATGTAATTCTTCTTTGTTTGTTTGTTAGCCATGTAATTGTAAATCCAATGTAGTTGCATAGAATTTGTATGTCTGATGTCATTCTTGGTCTAAATGTTTTTCTGTAATCTGATATACCCTCTCACACTGGAAATTGCAATAAAAAGAACCTATGCTTTAAAGTTATTGAAAAGTCATTCATGACAGCTGGAACTAGCCTGCCAAATAATGGAGTTTGAAGTGAATTATGTGATCAGTGAAGACCAGGCATGGGCAAACCTCGGCCCTACAGGTGTTTGGACTTTAATTCTCACCATTCCTAACAGCTGGAGTTGAAGTCCAAAACCTGCAGGGCTGAAATTTGCCCATGCTTGGTGTACACCTATATAATGGAGTTTTAACTACATTACATGGGTCTACTCTATACTGACTATACAATACACATCAATCTGTATTATTTTTCAGGGTAGATCCTAAGATTCTAAGGTGTCTTCTCAAGTAAAACAGCCATTTCTTTATTCATGGTTTTTAACTTTCCTAAGGATCCTATGCCTCAACTACCTTTCCACCAGTGAGCTCAAGACACTATATATTAGGTTGTTTGATAAAAAAAAATGTTCAATACTCATTTCGGATGTAGGGGGTGCTGATGATTCGATTTCGAAATGATTTCTGAAATTTTCTTGAAAAAAAGATCGGAAATATCAGAAATCCAAATTGCTTCGTTAATGGAAGGTGCCCTCCAGAACCATTAAGTAACTTTGGCAAAGCCAGAAAGCCTAAACAAACAGTTTTAAAATCTCGCCGTTTCTTCTAATGATAGTACCATGATAAATGATGGAGTTAATGTATTATGATAGTACCCAGACAGTACTGATAAAAAGATCAAACTACATCCTGGATCTCTTCCTCATTACCTCTAGCATGTTTCCATGATTAGATCCCCAGTTTCCCTTCCCTGGCGGTGAGCTGCGATGCAGAGGGACGAGGTGGGCGTGGCTAAGAACAGGTCTTCTTGAAGACCGCTGGGGGCATGGCCTTCAAGAAGAGCTGTACTTAGCCATGCCCACCTCGTCCCTCTGCATCACAGCTCACCACCAGAGAAGGGAAACCGCGTGATTTTAAAACCGTTCGTTAGGCTTTGCCAAAATTACTTAATGGTTTTAAAATTAAAATAATTGTGGGAGACATCCGAAAATAATTCTGAACAATGGGTAAGTGGTTTAAATTTGGAATTGCTCCTCCCACTATTCCTGCATGGCTCGAAATTGGTTCAAAAGGAAATTTAATCTGAATTAATTCCGATTTTAGAAGCTTCCGAACGAACTCGAACAAGCCTACTATATATGGCTCTTCTCCTATCCCCTTTATCTTTATAATGATCTTGTGAAATATAATGGTCTTAGTAAACTAAGAGAGAGTGGTTGGCCCACTCCATGATTGTCATAATTCAGTGGGGATTAAAATATTAAATCTCCCAAGTACTATTCAGTACAGCCATCACTAAATCACAGCATCGCTCAAATGCTATTGCTAGGCATTATAAAATAAACTTAGACACTCCTTCTTTGGACTACACTGTCATAATTACTTTGGAACTTTTCACTTTCATTCTTGATGAAGTACAGTTTGTCATTTTCCCCAGACCTGAAAAACTGTAGTTTAACTTAACTATAATTTGTAGAAATAGGCACATTGAACCATAGTTTAAAATGTCAGCTTGCTTCCAAAAACTATATTTAAGAATAGATTAACCACACTGTCATTTTAAATTTGCAAGACATGCTAATGTACATTTAAGATAAAAAGGAAAAGGAAAAAAAACAACTAAAATTCCAAGTCCGCTTAAGGCAGTATGAGACAGCTCCTCACACAAATGTACGTGTGTGTGTGTCTATGTGTGTGTATGTATGTATATATGTGTGTGTGTGTGTGTGTGTATATATATATATATAGAGAGAGAGAGAGAGAGAGAGAGTTAAAAGCATTGCATAAATAAATAAGTTTAGGTATTGCAAGCAGCTAAATAGTTTTAGACCAAAATTGGGCAACAGCGATTGCATTGTCTATAGCTTTAAACAGTTCTTCCTCTGTATTGTCGAAGGCTTTCATGGCCAGAATCCATGGGTTGTTGTAGGTTTTTCCGGGCTATATGGCCATGTTCTGTAGGCAATTTTTCTCCTGACGTTTCGCCTGCATCTGTGGCAAGCATCCTCAGAGGTAATGAGGTCTGTTGGAACTGGGAAAATGGGTTTATATATCTGTGGAATGACCAGGGTGAGACAAAGGACTTTTGTTTGCTGGGGCTAGCTGTGAATGTTTCAGCTGATCATCTTGATTTGCATTCAATGGCTTGGAAGCGCCTGGGGGGAATCTTTTGTTGAGAGTGATTTCATGTGCCTGTTTGTTTCCCCTCTGTTGTTTTGCTGCTGTAATCTTTGAGTTTTTTAATACTGGTAGCCAGATTTTGTTCATTTTTATGGTTTCTTCCTTTCTGTTGAAATTGTCCACATGCTTGTGGATTTCAATGGCTTCTCTGTGTAGTCTGACATGGTGGTTGTGAGAGTGGTCCAGCACTTCTGTGTTCTCAAATAACATGCTGTGTCCAGGTTGGTTCATCAGGTGCTCTGCTATGGCTGATTTCTCTGGTTGGCGTAGTTTGCAGTGCCTTTCATGTTCCTTGATGCGTGTCCGGGCACTGCGTTTGGTGGTCCCTATGTAGACTTGTCCACAGCTGCATGGTACACGGTAGACTCCTGCAGAAGCGAGAGGATCCCTCTTGTCCTTTGCTGAACGTAGCATTTGTTGGATTTTCTTGGTGGGTCTGTAAGTGGTTTGTATGTTGTGTTTCCTCATCAGTTTCCCTATGCGGTCAGTGGTTCTCTTGATGTATGGCAAGAACACTTTTCCTCTGGGAGGATCTTCATCTTTACTCTCGTGGTTTGTTCTTGGTTTTGCAGCTCTTCTGATGTCTGAGGTGGAGTATCTATTGGCCTGTAGAGCCCAGTTTAGGTGGTTCAGTTCATCTTGGAGAAGGTGGGGTTCGCAGATTCTCAAAAATTACAGCAGCAAAACAACAGAGGGGAAACAAACAGGCACATGAAATCACTCTCAACAAAAGATTCCCCCCAGGCGCTTCCAAGCTATTGAATGCAAATCAAGGTGATCAGCTGAAACATTCACAGCTAGCCCCAGCAAACAAAAGTCCTTTGTCTCACCCTGGTCATTCCACAGATATATAAACCCATTTTTCCTAGTTCCAACAGACCTCATTACCTCTGAGGATGCTTGCCATAGATGCAGGCGAAACGTCAGGAGAAAAATTGCCTCCAGAACATGGCCATATAGCCCGGAAAAACCTACAATAACCCACAGTTCTTCTTCTGTGCATGAGGCAGGGCATTGTGGGCAAGCATATAGATGCTGAGTTGTTTCTTCTGCCCCACAATCGCACAAGGTGGAGGATGCTTCTAGGTAGTGCCATTTAGTCAGGTTGTCTTTTGATCTGCCAGCTCCACTTCTGAGTCTGTTCAGGGACTTCCAAGTTGCCCATTCTTGGTTTGTATATATATTACAAGTACTGGTGTAACCATGAATTATACCATTGTAAGACCCCAAGATAATTCCAGTATAAATTAGCAAAATAACTCCATGGCTGCTGTTTTCTAAATGCAAACAGCTATTGTAGTCTTTTGTCAAAATTAATAAAGCCAAGCACTGTCTCATTTGAGTAGAAATAATTATTACAATGAGATGTATTTGTGACAGACAGGTAAATAGATTACTGTCATTGGAATGCACACACATAGCACACATAGATGAAACAATGGCTTAAAATTCATTTTCTTCTTAAATCAGAGTAATTTCCAGCTGGAATTTCTGACTTTTCATAACTTGTTTTAAAAAAAAAATAACACCCTCTTTCTTGCCATTTCTATTTTTAAAAATGCCAGCAGTGTGAGGCTTCTGTGCCAAGGGTCATGATCTGAAATAAAACTAATTCATGGAATAACAGCCAGCAGCTGAGTGACCCATGTAATACCGTTGAAAGCACTGGGGTTAATGGCTACTTTGCATGCAAAATGCACAGGGAATGGGCTTTCTGCTTTGTTCCTGCATCCCAAGAGAGACCTGTGAGAGATGCTTTGTTCCTCAATTGATTTTCAACTCAGTACAAAGAACATAAAGGGTATTTTTATAAGCGCGGGATGGAAAGTGGAATCCTAGATGTTCTGCTGCTTCTTCATTACAATGAGGGTTCTGAACTTTCTAAGAAAACCGGTCTGAGCTTTTGACTCCAGCTCCCCAGTCCCCCACTGACCATTCTGCTCCAAAAAGTAACCATCTGTCTTTTTTCAACTGTAAGATGCAATTGACTGTAAGACACACCCTATTTTCAACAATCAAAATGTGTTAGATACACCTGGGATTCTAAGATATACCCCATTTTGAGAGATGTTTATATAGGAAAAAGGTGTGCTTAAGAATTGAAGAAATACAAGTTCTGCCTAACATTGTACAGCATATCCCAGAAAGGTCTTAGCAGAGCCTAAATGCACTAAAGAGACCCAATCTCTTCTGATCTTGGGAGCTAAGCAGAGTCGGCTCTGGTTAGTATTTGGATGGAAGCATACCAAGGAATATCAGGTGATGTAGGCTATATTTCAGATGAAGGAAGTGGCAACACTAGCTCTGAAGATTCCTTGTCTAAGAAAGATAACCCATGGGGATACCATATATTGACAGGTGACTTGAAAACGCGCATGCATACACATTTTCTGCTTTAATATTTGTATATTTTAAATTGTATTCAAATGCTTTTAATGCAAGCTGCTTTGAGTCGCTTTTGTTGAAAGAAAAAGGGGATATAAACATAATAATAATAATAAGAAGAAAATGAAAATGACCTAGGAATGGCTAAGACAATAGAACGGATGAGGACTGAACATGATGACATGGTTTTAAATTTTTAATTGTTCAATATTTTGATATTTTTAGCTACAGTGTAATGGGATGTTTTATTTTTATTGATGTATGTATTTTATATATGGCATCGAATTGTGCCGACTGTTCGCCACCTTGAGTCGCCATCAGGCTGATATGGGTGGGGTAGAAATAGCATAAATAAATAAATAAATAATATTAATAATAATCCCCCGATGGGTGCCACCTTGCCGTGGTGGGGGGCTTAAACCAGTACAGCAAAGGCTCTGGCATAAACCAGTACAAGTACAGGTGGTCCAAGTGGTCATTGGCACACTGGATGCCGTACCAAACGATCTCAGCTGGCATTTGGAAACAATAAACTTTGACAAAATTACTATATGTCAACTGCAAAGGGCCACCTTACTTGGATCTGCACACATCATTCGAAAATACATCACAGAGTCCTAAACGCTTGGGAAGTGTTCGACTTGTGATTTTGTGATACGAAATCCGGCATATATATCTCGTTTGCTGTGTCAATAATAATAATAATAATAATAATAATAATAATAATAATAATAATAATTCTCAGCCTGCTTCTACTATTCCCTCCTTTTTGTCTCCTGCCCCATAGTGGTCACAGAACCAAACTACACCTAACATTTAACATGCAGTCTCCAGTTACTGATGAGCAGATCAAGGAAGTCCAAATTCCCTGCTTTCTAAGAAAATGAAAATGAAAATCTATCCACTGACAGAAAAGCTAGGTCTTTCTTCTTTTCTTCACAACACCCAGAACTGGCCCAAACCATGCTGATTCTTTGAGTTGTGATTCTCATCTGCCCCATCTTCTTCAGAATCCTTTGGTTTCCCCTTTAAAGGGCTACAGTAATTTTAAACTACAAGCTTTTTGAGCAATCCCAGGCTCATTTTGCTTTTTGTGATTTCTGATAATGATTGCAAGAACAATCACACTATGGATGCTACAAGGTTAAACAATGTAATATTAGAGAATGTCACAGAGTCTTTTAAAGACATCCACAAAATTTTGATTTGCTGGTTATCACAGGGCGGGGGCACTGTTAATTTGGAATATTTAGCTTATTGGAATGTATCCTTCCCCTATTTTAAATAGTGACTACAGAAAGCAGATTTCTTTTTAAAAACATATCTGTAACAATGCTCTTCACTGATAGTATGCTGAATAGCACTGATGAGCGGGATTTCTTTTTAGACTTTTGAAAAAGAGCATAGAAATGCAAAACACAATCCAAACATCTGAGGAAGTCAGAGCTATGTCTGGAAATAGCATCCAGGTCCCACAAGGACAGAATGCCGCTTCTGCAAAGATCCTCTCCAGTAACTGGGTGTAGAAGATATCAATGAACAGCAACTACCAAGGAAAGAATTGCAGTCTGTCTTTTTTAAATGCAAGGAGGGTAGACCAGTCACACAGGACATAGTAATGTCACTGTCCTCTGAAGATAGAGCTAGCTGTGTCCTTTTCACACTTGTTGTGAGCCAACTTGAACCCTGCATTGGGGGAAAGGCAGGACAGAAAATGCATACATAATGTTAGTACTCTGCGTCATCACCACAAAGTAAATTGAGTGCAAACTACTTTTCAACTACTCTGAACTGAGTTTGCCTGCACTGAAGTCAGCTGAGGACACAAGGGGAGGAGGAGAGAGAAAGGGACACTTTAAAAGCAGCTGAACAAAATGGAATGAAAGAGGATTGATTGGGACTGTTGGTGCCAAATCAAAACGGATGGAGGGTGTGTTGTCAAGGTCTAGCAGGAGGACTGCTGATAATCTCTAATTACTGGGCAGCTAAGAAGCTTCCATATTAGTGGAGTGGGACATTTTCCCTGTGTTTTAATTCAGATGGTAAAGGAGCCATTAAATATCTCAAGCCGTATAGCAACATGTACTCAGAACCATGGATAGCTCCTTTAAAGTCCAAAGCAGGTTCACCACCCTACTGTCATGGACTGTACCTACACTGTGGAATGAACACAGTTTGACCTCACTTTAATTACCAAGCTATTGGAGTGGTACCAGCACTCTTTGGCAAAGAAGGCTAAAGACTACAACTCTCAGGATTGCATAGCACTGAGTCATAGCACTGAAAGTGGTGTCAAACTGCATTAATTTTACTATGCAGGTGCAGTGATGAGAATCACCAGCTGCTACTGCTGCTAAAGGTAAAGGTTTCCTCCTGACTTTAAGTCTAGCCATGTCTGACTCTGGAGGGTTGTGCTCATTTCCATTTCTAAACCAAGGAGCCGGCATTGTCTGTAGATGCCTCCAAGGTCATGTGGCCTGCATGGCTGCATGGAGCGCCATTACCCTCCCACCAAAGTGGCCCTTATTGATCTACTCACATTTGCATGTTTCCAAACTGCTAGGTTTGCAGAAGCTGGGGCTAACAGTGGGAGTTCACCCTGCTCCCCAGATTTGAACTGCCAACCTTTTGGTCAGCAAGTTCAGCAGCTCAATGGTTTAATCCACTGTGCCACCAAGGGCTCTACTACTGCTAGAATGACCTATTCTTCTTCTGATCTTCTTACAAGAATAACACACTTACTTTCTTCATCTGGTGCAATGGGAAAGCATGAGCAAACACCAGCAGCAAGAAGCAGTTCGCATACTGTAGTCACTGTACTGAGCAGGGTTTATTTTGCAGAGCATGGCACTCCCTACAGCTTCACTGGACTCTTTGCAGACACAACTCAAATTGCTGTTCAGGAGTTACAAAAATCTGATTTTTTAAATGCCCCATTCTCCCTGACAAAAAAATATACACATGTAAAACATTTATTCTTAATTTTTTTTTCTCATTTAATCGCAAAACACTGGATAGAGAATCCAAGAAAGGGCCTTTTTAGTAGTGGTACCCCCAGGTTCCCAAAGAATGCCTAGTTAGATTCATTTCCAACCTTTTAAAAATGTGGATAGGCTTTTGGCCCAGAAAGTGTCTTCTTGATGGATTTCTTTTTCAATGGTATTTTCTTCAAGTAGTTTTATTCTAAGTGTAACAGAGTTAGTGTACAGATACCAAGCAATGTGACACTTAATTAAATACAAAGTGCTGGTCCTTACTGATAAAGACCTAAACAGTTTGGGTCCATGCTATTTGTTCAATTGCACCTCCCTATATAGGCCATCTCATCCACTGCAGTGAGTGGAAGAGGCCCTCTTCTCGGTCCCACCCCCATCTCAAGCATGGCTGGTCGGAACGAGAAGGGGGGGCTTCTTCGGGATCACTCCCCATCTCTAGAAATAAAAACAGCCCTCACCCTCCTCTCCTTTAAGAAACTTCTAAAAATGCACTTATGCACCTTACCGTATGGAGAGAAGGCGGACTAAGATACTTTAATCCACCGGAACATTGATGAACCATTTGCACTATATGAAAACTATGATATATTTTTAATAAAAACCTCTGTTAGATATTTCAAAAGCAATTATTTTAACCGTTTTTAATTATATATGTTTAATGTTCATTTATGTCTTAGTTTTATTGTCTAATTGGTTTATTGCTACCTAGTTACCATGTCAACATTTTTTTTATTATAAGTTTACTATGGTTATTGTGCATTATTTTGTATTACTTTTGATGTTATTTATACTTTGTAAGGCAGTGAATGTTTGTCTGTCTCTGTATGTAAACCACCCTGAGTCCCTTTCAGGAGAGAGGACAGTCTAGAAATAAAGTTGTTGTTGTTGTTGTTTGAAACACAACAAGATTAGTACACAGCAAACAAGATCACTATGCTGGTTGTTGTATTGGATCACGTCGGACACTTCCCAAGTGTCTAGGACTATGTGATGTATCGGTGAATAATGTGTGCAGATCCCAGTAGGGTGGCCTTTTGTAGGTGACAGATGGTAATTTTGTCACTGCCGATTTTGTTTAAGTGCAGGCCAAGGTCTTTAGGCACTGCACCCAGTGTGCCGATCACTACTGGGACCACCTTTACTGGCTTATTATCATCTAATGCTATAGTGACACTATTTATAATCATATGTTCTTCAACATATAAATAATGAAGAAGAAAACAGATTATGATGTTTAAGCATCATTATAAGCTTTTTTTACTGGTGTTTTATCTGCCTGTTTTGATGGCTCCTCTCTCCTCCATTTGTATTCACATTTACTTTGAAGCAAACAATAAGTGGTATATAAAACCAAGAAAAGAAGTATTGGAACATGAAACATGCTGACCTGGAGCAAGTGGAACAAAGAGCTCTTTTGTCCTGCTTTGATCCAGCTACATCCAACCTGACACTATTCAGAAGTGCTGAACCCAGTAACCCTTTCAAAATTACTCAGCCTAATTTGCAGCACAGAACTGCTGTAAAGATAGAATATATGCTGATAATGAAACAAAAACACAGTCCATAATTCCTTTCAGGAAAAATGTGTTTTTAAACAATCCAAAATGTATGAAGTGTTTGCGGCCTGGCTGGGGGGGGGGGGGGGGGATGTCATGAATTTATGCCATTCAGCTTTCATTCTTTCAGCCACCCACATCCCTTATGTCTCTGTTCTCTAGCCTCCTTTTTCCAACTCTCATGTATTCTGCATTTTTGCTAGATTCTATTTTTATTGCCATCTTTTCTGCCCATCTGTGCTCATATCCATACTTATCCTATTTACTGAAACACTGGCTGGTACCCAATGGCATGAATGAGGAAAACAAGCACCCAACATAGTCCTTTCTCTTTTTTCCCCTCATCTCCAAAACTCCTTTCCAGCATAGCAAAGGACCCTTTGATGTTTTGCGGTGCTGCAATGTAAGAAGACAGAGTTGCCATATTACCCAGTTAGACAAGTTTCTTCCAGATTCTTTACATGCCACCCAGTACCACAACTTTGGTGTGTGTGTCAGGAGTGACTTAGAAACTACAAGTCACTTCTAGTGTGATAGAATTGGCAATCTGCAAGGACGTTGCCCAGGGGATGCCTGGATATTTTACCATTCTGTGGGAAGCTTCTCTCATGTACCTGCATGGGAAGCTGGAGCTGACAGAAGGGAGCTCACCCCGCTCCTCGGATTCGAACCACTGACCTTTTGGTCAGCACAGTCCTTCTGGCAAAAAGGTTTAATCGTGGGATCCAGTGCCACAACTAGCTGGTCCAGATTACAATATTACTTCCTTCCTTCCTTGGGTGTCTCTAGCAATTCTAGAAGCAGATGTAAGGCAAAATCTGATACACTATTTTCTTTTTGGGATGAGAACAAGCATTGTACTTTCTTCTACATCTACTCAGTGACATCTCTATTTAAATTGTAGTATTCTCTACAAAAACACAGGAGAATCTGATCACTTCATAGGAAGCAATGACTATAAACCACATAAATTAATTGGGTTAAAATGCCACAGAACATATCAAAAACAAGCAAACGAAGTAAAATGGCATAATAAGATGATTAGCATTGTAACTACCATGGATTCCCATAACTGAAATGGCAAAATTATTCATTTACGGTGGCTTTGCAGAAAAATATCCATAGGCTATTTGGGATCTGAGCAGAGTGCTATCATGAATAAGGAAAAACCAGGAAAAGTCAAGGGGAGAAGAAAAACAGAAGCTTATTAGGGCATACAGATTATAGCTTAGATACATGATACCTGTTTGCTTTGAGAGAAAGAGTTTTCTAAATGTCCAACTGAAACTCCCAGCATTGCCTTGACCAACTTCTGAAGGACTGCATGGTCCCGTCCCCCGTCCCCCATTTTATTAAGTAATATTCCTATTTTGTCAAATTAAGTTTTAAGATAGTAAATATACATGGAACATTTATATGTGTGTATTTATAAGGAATCTCATTCTCTGCTGCAACATGTAACTCATAGCAGCAAAACAACAGAACCCTTATGAATTGGGAGGGATTGTGTGGGTATGTTTAAGAGATGTAAAATATGGATGGATGATAGTGGGCCCACTCATATCTTCGAGACTGCATCTCTTTTTATGAACCGACACAGATCTACCGGACAGGCCCTACTTTTGGTCCCACTCCTGTCTCGTGCGGTTGGTGGGGACAAGAGAGAGGGTCTTCTCAGTGGTGGCCCCCTGACTTTGGAATGCCCTCCTGAGGGAGATCAGACTAGCCCCTACTCTCCAAGCCTTCAATACACAATTGAAGACATGTTTTTTTGGACAAGCCTTTGACCATATTTAGACTACTTTAATGAATATATGTGAGGACTTTTTTATCTTTACAAGACTGAGACTGATTACTGTCATTTTTACTTGCAACTATTGTTGTATTTTATTGATTATAACCAGGGGGCATTGTGAAGTTGTGATGTTTATATTGGTTGTTTATTGTTTTATGTTATTGTTTTTACACTTTCTGTATAAGTAACTATGAAATAAGAAGAATGAACACAGAATGGCTTGACGATGCTGCTGGATGAGGATTTTAACAGGACGACACTGGTGATCATATGTCTTAATTGGTTATATATGTTTTTATAATGTTGGGTAGTGTGTTTTAACTGTATTTTTATGAATGTAGAGCAGCAAATTTGCTAATTCTGTGAGCTGCCTTGAGTCGCCATAAGGCTGAGAAAGGTGGGCTACATAAATAAATAAATAAATATTTTACGTGGTGCGCCTTTGAGTGCTTTGTGAGCTCCCCCGAGTCCCTCTGGGAGATGGTAGCAGGGTACAAATAAAGTTTGTTGTTGTTGTTCTAATCATGGCACTAGTGCTGGATTCACCCAAGTAAGGTGTCTCACAACAACTAGCACAGGGCCTCATTTGTCCTAAACCCAGCACTGTAAGGCACTATTGTTTCATTTGATTCCATCCTATGATATGCTGGGATGTGTAATTTGGTGAGACCTTACAGCTGCCTGGCTGAGGAATATGTTTAACCCCCCCCCCCCCCAAACTGAAAATTCCAGGATTCTTCCATGTTGCCATGGAAGTTCAAGTGGAATAATACTGCTATAACTGTATCGTGCAAATGAGCCTGTTTGTCAGACTTCTCAGAAGAAGTTTGTAAGACAGGCTTGCTGGACTGCAACAGTTCAAGCATATACTTGGTCTTGGAGGTTTTTATGTTCCAAATCTAGCTTTCTAACTATTACATCATATTGGCTTTCTCAGATCAATGTTTACTTTCTAAATCAGGTCACAGTAGGAGAAAACCAATATAACAATTAATGTGCTTAATATACATCATATGAAAATTTAATGGTTTATTTAGTTTGCTTACTATACATAATGATAATATGCAAATTAGGGTACTCAAAACTGGGGACCTAGAATCCTAGGTAGCGAGGAAAATGCCTTAAATTGGGAGGATGGATTTTATTACACTTATTCACTTGCTAAATTTCACATCACTGATTTTGTGCAATGCCCTCTCCATCAGTCCTGCTAAGAGGTCTACCTAATCACCCAAACTAAAACACTAGAGCTCCATAGCAGCGAATTCTGAGAACCTCACCAAACTACAAATCCCATGATGCCAATGGGTGAAGAGGTATCAAGAGGTTAGAATTGCGCTGTGCAGATGTTTTCTATGCTCTTATAATTCAATATGTTTGGTAGCTTCTCTTCCTAAAACAACTGAAAAGTCTTTTCAGGGAAAACAAGAGAGTGCAAGAGAAAAAGAGAGGACAGAGGGAGGATGCAATGCTAGCTCATCATTTGAACACTTCTAGCTATTGCTCAATACAAGGAGAGTAAGAAGCAGCAGACAAACTGAAGCAGGAGCAGATTCCATGTATATTTTATACTGAGTCAGAGGTTTACCATTAAATAAAGTGTCCTGTCAGCTCAATTTTAACATTCATCCATCAGATCAATATTACTTATGATCTGAAGAAGGGATAAATGCGATCTCTGATCTCACTATTTATAATAGCTTGGGAAAAAAAGTGGAAATGCATCATCTCCAAAATGTTGTCAGAGGACATCTCTGAGATGTGTAGTTGATGTCTGGATAATATTCAAATGCCTCTGAGAAGTGAAATATGCCTGCATAATTCAAAAAAGAGACAATGCAAGACTATGCAAATGGATTACATTTGTTATCATTGCTCCTCGAGCACTGGGAGTTGTCTGTTTGTTTCTTTGACATTGGGACATCAGTCAAAAACAGCATTTCCTACCTGAATGACTAAACAGTGCTCTGACTTCTCAGGATGTTACTGTCACAGAATCTCTGTTATTGTGCAATGTGTGTAGCTCAGGCTGTTCCAACGTTTGAATTACAGGAGGTCCAGATCTTCCTATGTGCCCACCCCAGCGACTGCTTTTAGAAGCCATTAGGGATGGAACACTTTGTTTAAAAACAGTGGGAGATAGGGAGTGGAACTTGTGGTCTTGATAATCCTTTCTCGTTCAACATAATTAGAAGCGGGGACCTATGATGCCCTAGATAGCCCTGGTTCTACTGTATGCAAAATAATTGGAAGCATTGGAAGAGAGGATTTCAGTGAAATAATCTAGGACAGAGAGATACAATGAAATAATGTACGTCATTATGGATTTTTTAAAATTACTAACATGATAGCTGGAAGGAAAGCAGTGAGGAGAAAAACATGCTCAGTTATCAACATCACAAAATACAAGACGCTGCAGTCATGCTGGTGAGCTTTCCACAATGCATCTGGCTGACCATCTTGGAACAGAATGTGAACAGAATGCAGCAATTCAACAGCTGGCTGGAATGTCATATGGACAGACTGTAAGGACAGTCTTAAATGAATTGCACTGGCTATACATTTCCAATCTGAATCTGAGATGTTTGTACTGACATTTAAAGCCCTTAATGACTCAGAACCTCGATACATGACAGAGCATCTCTCTCTCTATGTACCTGTGTGACGATTAAGGTGTGTGTGTGTGGGGGGGGGGGGGGTCGCACCAGTTGCCAATACACATCCAATGAGGGTTTTTTTTATCTTGTCAGTAGTGACTTTGAGAAACAAGTCATTTCTGGTGTGAGAGAATTGGCCATCTGCAGAGATGTTGCCCAGGGATCGCCTGGATGTGTGACTATCTCTCACACCAGAAGTGACTTGCAGTTTCTCAAGTCTCTCCTGACACGGAAAAAACATCAAGTTGACTTTGACTTATGGCAAAAGTAGAGAACTGATGAATACCTATGAAAAGTTAAAACAAATAATCAGACAAAGCTCCATATATTAACAGGTGGTTATTGTGTGTGTTTTAAAATCCATTTCAAAGGGGCAAGACCAAAAAATACAGATATAATTCCATTTAATACATCAACAAGGGCAACATTAAATTCGTTATTTTTTTTTAAAAAAAAACCATACTGATTACATTATTTTGCATAATTTGGTGCATTCAGAGAGCTTTACATATACTATAACCCCTGACCTGACCAAATCCTGCATAAAATGCCCTCGGAAGCACTTTATTTTCTACTTACTAGTGCAGTTAAACCCTGCTTTCATCCCTCTGATCCCCTGTCCAGATACATTACATTGCCTTCTCACCCAGTATTTTAAACTTTTAAATCCTTGCTACTGGCCCTACCCACTGTGATGTATTTTCAGTGTTTAATTATTGTGATTTTACATTGTTTGATGTGCTTATTTATATTGTTTCTTGTATTTTATTTTTATGTTTTATCGTTGTTTATTTACATTGCTGTACTGTTAGGCTTGACTTCATGTAAGCTGCCCCGAGTCCCCTTGGGAGAGATGGTGGTGGGGTATAAATAAAGTATTATTATTATTATTATTAATGTTCAAGGATACAACTCTCCATTCAATATACTGAAACTGACCAAAGCAACATCTGAATCCTATTTCAGCACTGATTATGAGAAAGGCCCTTCCACTAAATCTGAAGGCAGCAAGCTAATTTGGGGAGCACAGGACAGACGGGATTTAAAAAACGGGAAAATAAGGCCAGGATTAAGAGAAACTTTCTGAGATATTCACTACTGATTCTCGGCAGCTGCTATCTGAAGCAAGTGCTTCTGCAAATCAGTATCCAAAAAGTCCTGTCTTTCATTTTAAAAGGTTTTAGAGAACATCAGAAAGCTACAGCTTACATCAGGAGCCATATAAGAGTAAGGCAGTAAAGAAAGGGAACAATATGTCAAAGAGAAATCAGAGATTGTTTCCATCAGGTCTAAATTCACTACATGGCTTTTGAGATGTCAAGTGACTGATGCTGTTGAAATACTGCCTGCTGACTTTGTATCTGATTTGCTGTTCCATTCAAACATTTCTTTTCTCTTTTACTTTTTTTTCTCATTCATACTACTTTTTTGAATAAAGGGACCAAACATCAGAACTCAATAAAAGGCCAGTGCTTTGAATGTTAGTCTTTCCCCAAATCAGATGCACAATTTGCTATGGAATTATTTTGGAAGATGAGTAAAGAAGCAGGTGAGTATTCCACATGAGCTTTTGGTATAATTTCTCACTCTGCTTTTGTTTTTGCTCTCTCCCTTCGAGCTTATCAGTGTGATACTACAAAGATATATTCTGTGTTGTTAACAAAGATACACTTTTGAAAGAATGAACTATTATTCCAAGGAAACTACAAAGTGGCTCCTGGTGTCTTAATTCAATCTTCGCTACAGTGCCATTGCCTTCTTAATTCGAAATGAGATGGTCCAAATAGGAAATACTACATTTTTCAAGCTGAGAAATGACTGGTCCAAAACAAAAGGGGGAAATACACTTTGGAAGAAAGAAATCCTTTCTACAATAAATACATGAAACCCAATTTATTATAAAATTTTCTTGTTACTATCTTCACTTTTTTTGTTCTTGAACTCCAATTTAGTTTTTTAAAAAGCTCAAACACATTTATCTGTGTTTAGTCATTGTGGGAATGATTAATGGTCTCAATTTTTTTCTCAGAGAATCATAGCTTTATAGATTCGGGAAGGGCCTCAGGAGACATTGAGACCTACCATAGGATCTCCATCTTAAACATCCCCAGCAGGTAGCTGACCAACCTCTCTCTGAATATTCAGTATATAGGCCTCAAAATGCTGGACCTTCTCTTCCAAGAAGATGACTAGTTTGCACTTTCTGAAGGTATAGCTACCTACAACCTTTGGCAAAAACACAGCAATACCAGGTGACTACGACAGTGGTGGCAGAGCAGGTTAAACCACTGAGCTGTGGAACTTGTTAACCAAAAGGTCGGCAGTTCGAACCCACAGAGCAGGGGGAGCTTCCATTATTAGTCCCAGCTTCAGCCAACCTAGCAGTTCAAAAACATGCAAATGTGAGTAGATCAATAGGTACTGCTCCAGCAAGAAGGTAACAGCACTCCATGCATTCATGCAAGCCATATGACTTCGGAGGCATCTACAGACAACTCTGGCTCTTCAGCTTAGAAATGGAGATGATTACACACACATCCAATATCAAGGGGTAACCTTTACCTTTACAACAGCTTCCTTGCACCTCAAAAACCCCTTGGCTAAACACCCCCACAAAAGACAACTGTTGGCTTTCCCTGAGGCTACATACAGTAGAACAACAGAATACTAATGAATACACAAACACATTTCCACTCATCTCATGCAAAGCAGCCTTCGCCCAACAATCACAATCTCATCAAAAGGCAATGGAACAAGCAAACAAGCAAGCCTTCTCCTAACAGACACAACAGACTTAGCCCAACAAAATCTCCCAAGGGCTCTCTCAGGTTGAAGATGTTTAATTCAACAAACCCAATATCACCTTATGCTGTCTTATTCCCCATAAAAGGTAAAGGTTTCCACTTGACATTAAGTCTATTCATGTCCGATTCTGGGGGGTGGGGGGTGGGGGGGGGTGCTCATCTCCATTTCTAAGCCGAAGAGCCGCCATTGTCTGTAGACCCTTCCAAGGTCATGTGGTCGGCATGACTGCATAGAACGCTGTTGCCTTTCTGCCAAAGTGGTACCTATTGATCTACTCACATTTGCATGTTTTTAAGCTGCTAGGTTGGCAGAAGTTGAGGCTAACAAAGGGAGCTCACCCACTCCCCAGATCTGAACCGCCAATCTTTCAGTCAGCAAGTTCAGCAGCTCAGTGGTTTAACCCGCTGCGCCACCGGGTCTCCTTTTTTTCACAGTACCTTCCCTTTTTGCTGAGCTCCAGGGACTATAGAGAACATTTCCTCCTTCCCTTGGATAATATTTTACAAAATGGCTCCTTAATTTTGTTGTCAGTGTTCAAAGTTAAAATATGTAGGTGTAACTGAGCATCCATGTTTAATGTAGCTTTAATAATTCTGAAATAAACTTGGTTCTTTTTAATGTTTTAATCCACTGCTGTTTTGCACTGTAAAAAATAAACTAACAACACATATCCATTTCACACTATATATATTCACTCCCTTTCTCTCCCTCTATATGTATGGGGCTTGTTTCCAAAAGTTATCAAATCCATCTGAACAAATATTACAGGCATATTAAAAACATACTGAGATATGAATTTGTTTGTTATAATATGCAATTTTCCAAGACCTTAACAAAAGTGATTTGATACATTTCGATAGGTTTGATCTGTACATGATATTCTACTTTGAGCCAACAATGCCATGCCACCTATAACTGATTTTTAATTTTTTAAATAGATTTGGGGTAATTTGAAACCAAACGACACACACTTCACAATAATTTCTCAGGCAAGGATGTTTTGTTGATCTATTTCACCAACATTCAAACTTCTAAGAGTTCAACCGCTCTTCCCAAGAGGGCCTAAAGTATTCAGTAAATTATATTTATTAATTTATCACACACACACACATATATATGTATGTGTGTGTGTGTGTGTGATAAATTAATAAATATAATTTACTGCATATATATATATATATATATATATATATATATATATAATCTTCTGTATAATTTAAACAATGGGCCTGCTTTTGTTTTTCTCCAATAATGTTCTTTGTATTTATTTTTTTCCTGGTTGCTTTTTTACCTTTCAATTCTGAACACATCTATTCAAATCAACTCGTCTTCCTTCCAGGTGGGTTTTGGACTGTTGCATAAAGGAACATTTATCAAGATAATCAGTGATACATATGAAAGCTATTTCTTTCTTCTTCCTTCTTTTTTATAGCTTGTGAAATCATGGGCTTTCTTTCTTTAAACGACAAAACAGTAAGAGTGTAATTGCGCTTGTAATTCGTGTTTTCCGGCATTATTAAATGCACCCATCACTCGAATGATAAATATTGTCACCATCAATGGATAAGAATCACTCCCTTCCACAAATTATATTTTTAAATGGATGAAGAAACCCTGTTATCTCAAATGAAAAGATGAAAAATGCCCTGAAAAAAAATTCTGATCAAGGTAACAGCTTTTCCTACAGTCATCAGTATTTGTTTTGTGAACCCAAATATTCTGGGGAAATTGGCCTGTGTCTTGCCATTTTGACTGGCCTGAGATCTTTGCTCAGAAAGTATATCTCAAAACAGCATTTCTCCCCTGAGATTGTTCACACCAAAGTCATATGCAACTGCTCAGAGAAAGTTTAGGGACATATTTTTTATTCCATAGCTTCCATGGCAGAGTTGGCCTTCTCAACTGGGGATGAGTGGTAGTTCCCATTTCACTGGAGCAGTGAATCCTCTTCCAGGTTTTAATCCTAGCTTTAAAAGAACTCTCTGAGGTGCTAAGATTGATTGCTAAATTAGTCCAGCACTTTGGACAACTCCTTTAAAACTAATCAAAGCCACAAATAGAATTACATACTTTTCAATAGTGCAGCTGCTAATCAGAGAGATCCCCCATTGCTTCTTCTGCAAATAATAAAAAGTTTGGGCTGCTTTGAGTTTTTTGGGCTGTATGGCCATGTTCCAGAAGCATTGTCTCCTGACGTTTCACCCACATCTATGGTAGGCAGCCTCGGAGGTTGTGGGGTCTGTTGAAAACTAGGCAAGTGGGGTTTCTATATCCCAACAACCAGCTTGAATAGCATCAAATAGCCTTCCAGCTTCAAAGTCCAGCTGCTTCCATGTGACTAAACCCCACTTGCCTAGTTTCCAACAGACCTTACAACCTCTGAGGATGCCTGCCATAGATGTGGGCGAAACGTCAGGAGAGAATGCTTCTGGAACATGGCCATATAGCCTGGAAAACTCACAGCAACCCAGTGATTCTGGCCATGAAAGCCTTCGACAACACAATAAACGGTTTGGAGGGGACACATATAGTACTTGAGACTTCTCATAAATCTGACTAGGGCTACTCATGGGCCAGAGGTTTCTTTCTCTTACATTTATTTTCAGCAAGCACATGATCTTTTACCTATTTTTAACCCATAAATTGTATGCAAGAGGTTTTATGGCAGAAGCAAAAGTGATATTTCCCTTCCTATAGTCTTTCCTTTCCTAATTCTGGCTGATAGTCCCGAGTCCACCCATATGTGTTACTCTATATCCTAGCTTTGTTTACCATGATATCTTTTGGAAATGCAAGCTCTTGATCACAGAAATACTTGTGGCTGTACAATACTTTTTACCTATCCATCAAGTTGCAGCTAACAGCTTTCATGTTAGTGGGGCAATACATCCCTTCCTGGTTTTATGCAAAACTTAAAAAGAACCACTCAAGGTCCTGAAATTATTGGGAGGCAAGAGAGATAAGCACCTTTGAATGAGCTTTTAAAATTTGGTGTAAAACTTTTAACAAAATCACCATTCTACTGATGCAGAAATCACCGGTATATAACTGACTGTTACTCCCCCATAAAAACATTCCTCTAAATCCCCATATATGAGGAAAAATTGACCAACCTCTTTCTCTTCTCTGTGGTGCAAGAACACAACACACTATTCCATTTGTTACCAAAAAATGTATATAAAAAAGAAACTGGTTTATCTCTAACTGAAAATACTTAAAACCTACATGTCTACATGAGAATGTAAAAACTGAAATGAAGTCAAAATATGAAATAAAGTTCCTAAGCACCTCGGTGGATTGCCAGTCCAAGAACCTATTTAACCACTTACATTTGTCGTAATCTATTGAGTATTTCAAGTATTTTAGTAGTGCCAATAAAAATCTCACTCTTTTGTGGATTTTGTATTTTGTCATATTTTGCTGCATGGCCAACATGGCTACTCCTGAATACGTTTGATAATATAGATGTGAAATTTTCCCAGGCTCAATTTTTTCTTAGGCTTATCTGAATCTCACCTGCATTTTTCTTCCCTGGCTTGTTTTATATCAGATTGCAAGATTGTTTTTGCCCCCCGTATGGAAACCTGTGCACATTTTCCAAATGTATGCACTTTTCAAAGCATTTTTCTTAACAGACACATAATACATTTCCTGATTGCCTGAAGCACTTGTGCTTTTAAAAAAACATATACATTTTAGTAATGTGAATTTTTCCATGTAAGTTTTTAAAGAAAAGAAAAAACCCAACCTGATGGATATAATTTTAGTCTAACATTGGGTGAAATAAAAATATGCGGTTGCTTTTGTTACTACATAATCATAGAATCATTGCACTGGAAGAGACCTCGTGGGCCATCCAGTCCAACCCCCTGCCAAGAAGCAGGAAAATAGAAAACAAAGCACCCCCCACAGATAGCCATCCAGCCTCTGCTTAAAAGCCTCCAGAGGAGCCTCCACCACACTCCGGAGCAGACAGTTCCACTGCTGAACAGTGTCAGGAAGTTCTTCCTAATTCAGGTAGAATCTCCTTCCCTGTAGTTTCAACTCATTGTTCCACACCCTAGTCTCCAGGACAGCAGAAAACAAGCTTGCACCCTCCTCCGTATGACTTCTCACATATTTATACATGGCCATCATGTCTCCTCTCAGCCTTCTCTTCTGCAGGCTAAACATGCCCAGCTCTTTAAGCTGCTCCTCATAGGGCTTGTTCTCCAGACCCTTGATCATTTTAGTTGCCCTCCTCTGGACACATTCCACCTTGTCAACATCTCCCTTCAATTGTGTTGCCCAGAATTGGACACAGTATTCCAGGCGTGGTCTGATCAATGCAGAATAGAGGGGTAGCATGACTTCCATGGATCTAGACACTATGCTCCTATTGATGCAGGCCAAAATCCCATTGGCTTTTTTAGCTGCTGCATCACATTATTGGCTCATATTTAACTTGTTGTCCATGAGGACTCCAAGATCTTTTTCACACATACTGATATAACTCATTCATTAAAAACTACAATGCATAGATTCATTGAAAACCTCATTGTTAGGAACACTGAAGCATGTACTGCATAAGTTGTGCTTTAAAGTATTTTTATAAGGATTCTTCAACTGGCCTGGAACCTGGTCCCAAACCCCTGTCAAAAACTATCAATCCCATGGGCTCCAAAAATGCTTGACATAGGAAATCTCACATTTTATTCTGTGCTCAGTTAAGCTACAGATCAGAGCTCATAAAACTTACTTATTGGACCACAATACCCCGGCAAAGCTGGCTGGGAGATGAGGGGTATGGGTTCCCCAAAGTAGTTTTTCCACAGTTCTGTTGGTAAATTATAACTTCCCCAACCTCTATTTTTTAAAGAGGAACACATAGAGGTACTGCAAATCCCATCATCCGTGGTCCATCCTCACCCAAATAGAGCCCCCAGTGGTGCAGTAGGCTAAACTGCTTAGCTACTGAACTTGATGACCAAAGGTTGGCGGTTCCAATCTGGGGAGCAGGGTGAGCTCCTGCTGTTAGCCCCAGCTTCTACCAACCTTCCAGTTCAAAAACATGCACATGTGTGTAGACCAATAGGTATCACTTTGACGGGAAGGTAATGGCGCTCCATGCAGTCATGCTAGCCACATGACCTTGGAGACGTCGACTCTTTGAGATGTGCATCCCACCCTACCCGCCCACCCCCCCACCCCAAGAATCAAACATAACTAGACTTAATGTCAAGGGGAAAGCTTTACCTTTTTACATAATGCACATCCTCCAAAGCAGCTTTCAGGCAATTTTCATTTCAAATAAAAAATGTGATAATCTTCCACAACCTCCAAAGCTAGTCAAAACTATGTATTCATCAACCTGAGGACATGGGACCCACTGCCCATTAGTAGTACTCATTCAGTATGCATGGCTTAAGGTCATGCTTTTCTGCTGCTGTGTTTTTCCTAGTTAGAAAATGTGTCTCTAAGCAGGCCTGCAGAAAGAGGTCTGACTCCAAAGGCAGCCTTCCATCGCTTGAGCAATCTTGCTGCCCTGCAAACCACTCCTGGATCTCTCAAGGGAGAAAGATACAATAGCCTCTGACATTGCATCTGTCCAGTATATCTTTTCTGTCCTTTCAACCAACCTTTTCCAAAGAGCTCATATGTTTGAAAAGGGAGAGTTAAAACCTATTGAACCCACACATTTTTTTCAGCAAGACTAGCAGAGAAGAATTGTCCTTCCTGGGCCCTGCTAAATGGGAATTCTGGTTTGCAAAGAGAATAAGAAGGCCAAGATTGTCAACCCTGATGAAGTACGGTGGATTTTACAGCTTTCTAGAGTTAATATACACAAGAGGGGTGAGATGGTCAGAAAAATATCAGTTCAGATTCTACATATGTTCAAACTGTATGTGCATGAGATAGGGATCGCTGGTTTTTGCAGATTCTTAACTTTCACAGCAAACACATATATGAGTGAAGGAAGCAGGCAAAATATACGATTTCACCCCCTTCTATACCAGTGGTTCCCAACCTGTGGGTCCCCAGATGTGTTGGCCTTCAGCTCCCATAAATCCTAACAGCTGGTAAATTGGCTGGGATTTCTGGGAATTGTAGGCCAAAACACCTGGGGACCCACAGGTTGGGAACCACTGTTCTATATATACAGGCAGTCCCCAAGTTACGAAAAAGGTTCTGTAGATATGTTCTTAAATTGAATTTGTTTGCAAGGTAGAACAGGTACCTTATTAAAGTGTAACTCAGGCCAAAAATGTATTTTTCTTAGCTTTGGATAACATAGGAAAGGGGAACCCCTGAGCCATTTGTTTTGCTGTCTGGGCCCCTGTTCAGAAGATTTTACTTCACTTTCTATTATCGAAATTGGATTTTGAAAAATGTGGCTTGTTGTGGAAACAAGGACTGATGAGAAAACTTCAGTGTGGAGACACATGATAACCCCTTTCAGGAGTGAATTTCCCTTCTGAGGGGTAGATTTCTCTCACTTCCTGTTGTCTCAGTCCCATTTTAACTATTAGTCATTTGAAAGTCAATGGCGCAACGGGTTAAACCCTTGTGCAGACAGGACTGAAGATCAACAGGTAGGAGGTTTGAATCTGGGGACAGCGTGGATGAGCTCCCTTTGTCAGCTCCAGCTCCCCATACAGGGACATGAAAGAAGCCTCCCACAAGAATGGTAAAACATCAAAACATCTGAGCGTCCCTTGGGCAATGTCCTTGCAGACACCCAATTCTCTCTTGCAGTTTCTCAAGTTGCTCCTGACATGAAAAAAAAAATCTGAAAGTCCAACGTTTGTAACTTGAGGACTGCCTGTATTTGTCAATAGCTGCACCTTCTATCAACTCATCATACTGGCAATGAAAGTAAGAATTGCTGATCCACATATCTGAAATTTCCCTAGTATTTTTTCTGTAGCAACCCAAAATAGTGACACATGACATGTTTTGCTGGCATATGTTTGTGTGGCTTTCGTTCATCTCAGTAGATACATGGAGTATTATCCTCAGTTCAATGGATTAGCTGGGACTTGGCATATCTCTAGTGTTAACCAGGATGCCTTACTTTTGTCTTTGCCCTCTGAATGCTGCTCTGTGCATTTAATCTCTCCTCCCTCCCCTCAAGGAAAGCAGCAATGACATGCATTTATCATCATTGTATAACCATGTCCACTACTTGGAGACCTGCCACAGACAGTTTCAGCCATGTTGAAATGCTTCCCTTCATGTCCCTCCCTCAGGCACCAAGCTCAGTTCTGAGACCAGGACAAGATCTCAGACTCAACAGGAGTTCTGTGTCAGCTTATTTTTGTCTCACCTATTACTAAAAATAGAACCAAGTGCCATTTCCCACTATAACTAGTACACCACTTCCAACTTCTCCTTTCCATGAAAAAGAAATCTCATTAGTAATACATTTTTGCAAGATTCCAGTTTAGAAAGATGTCTTATGCTGTTCCCCAGCATAGACATAATTCCATCCACTATCCCTGCTATTTAATGCCCACCCGTTCCTTAACAGATATATTTAGATCTACCCCCGCCATATATTCAGCTCATGGGTGGGTATATTCATGCTTGCAATCGTGCATGCTACTTCAGTGCTTCAAAATTATTTGAACTGTATTTTCTTAGTTGCACACAATGATTATACGTGCTCAGGACTACCGGTGAGGTGTTTAAATGAATCAGTTTGAGCCCACATGATTCCTATGAGGTAAGTAGAGACAACAGTGGAACAATCATAAGGGAGAAAAGGAAATTGAAATGAGCATGGCAAGATTATGGTGGGGTAGATGGAAAATCTCAAGAAAGGAAGAAGGGAGGAGAATAGCCAGATGTGTTGGCTTGGACTCACTAGAGAAAAGGAAACACATAAATGTATCAATTAATACTAAACTCTGGCAAAACTATCTCTGGGTATTCCTTGCCTAAGAAACCCTATGAAATTCACGGGGCTGCAGGAATCAATAGGCAACTTGAATAATCTGTAATTATATCTGTTTATGGTTTATCAGAATTTTTTTGGACCTACCACAGGGGAAGTATGAGAGTGATAGCCTGAAAAGTAACTTTTCCAGGCACTGAACTTCAGCATTGAATTTGGTTTTTGTGGTGGCCAGATTGCCTTCACACATTTAAAGCCAACTTCTTCTATTCCTTGAAATGTCAGCTCTGGCCAGGATGGTATATGCCTTGGTTATATCCTGTTTGGATTAAAATTCATCAGAATTTTTTTGGACCTACCACAGGGGAAGTATGAGAGTGATAGCCTGAAAAGTAACTTTTCTAAGCACTGAACTTCAGCATTGAATTTGGTTTTTGTGGTGGCCAGATTGCCTCCACACATTTAAAGCCAACTGCTTCTATTCCTTGAAATGCCAGATCTGGCCAGGATGGTATATGCCTTGGTTACATCCTGTTTGGATTAATGTATTCTACTTATTTCATAACTGTATTTTAATTGAATTGTTTTAATAAGTGATTTAGTTTAATTCTCTTTCATTTTTTACTTTCTATATGTTTTTAAACTGCATCACATTTTAAGTTGTTAGCCACTCTGTGTCCCAATCTGAGAGAAAAAGCAGGATATATATCATCATTGTTATTTCCATCTTTCAAGACAGCTTTTGCCCAAGGGTAGAACAATAATCAGAAATCCCTTTCTCCTACAGAAATCTGGATTTTAAGGTTTATAGTAACTAAGTAGCTTGACTTGCTGTTCTGTGACTGTGTCTGCTCTATGAATATCTTAACTTCCTATTTAATTATTTATTTATTTATTTCCAACATTTCTACCCCGTCCTTCTCAATCCCCAAAGGGGCACTCAGGGCGGCTTACAACGGCAGCAATTCAATGCCGACAACATGCAAAAAAACATTACAAACAACATACAAAAGATAAGACATTAAATTAAAATACATTTAAAACATTATTATTCATCATATAGCCAAAGCCAAGTCTGATTTAGCGACCGACGACCCAGTGCTGTTTCAGACAATACTTTAAAGCAATGGATCTTTCATCTGGAGAAGATATTCAACGGTAGCATTTATTAGCTTTTGTCTCATGACCAAAGTAACAGTAACTGTCACTCTCAAAGTACAAGAAAAACTGGTTTCAGCTTAGTCTCCTGGCTCTGCCTTTTGTCACTGAATTTGTGCTAAGTGATGAAAGCTGAGCTGGTTGGGAGGAATCCAAATATTAAATAAACTTCATTTATTATGACAGGTGTAGAATTGCATGAAACAAATAGTGGAATCGCAGTTAATATGTGCCTTAACACTTTACCCACCTGCAAAACATGCTTTGATTTCATAACAAAAGACTCTTGTTGTCAAACTACACTACAACAAATCTTATGAATGCTATGCCTTATCAATGGTCCTGGCTGTATTAACTGAACAGGCCCAACTTACCTATCCGAATGTATCTCTCCCTATGAATCTGTTAGAGTGTTATGATCATCTGTGGAGGCCCTGCTCTCGGTCCCATCTCCTTCACAGGCATGACTGGTGGGGACGAGAAACAGGGCCTTCTCAGTGGTGGCCCTTCAGCTTTGGAACTCCCTCCCCACTGAGATCAGATTTGCCCCCTTTCTCCTAGTGTTTAGAGAGAGAAAAAGAAAACTTGGCTATGTAATACAGATTTGACATAATGTAGCAACGCAAATGATGGCTGTAGGACTAGGCATCATGTTTTAAAGTTTTTGATACTTATATGTTTTGATACTTATATGTTGTTTATTAATGTATTGTTTGGTATATCATTGAATTGTGGCATTGAATTGTGCCAAATTATGTAAGCAGTTCTGAGCCCCCTTCAGGTTCAGAAGGGTGAGACAGAAATGTAGTAAATAAATAAATAAACAGAACTTTAAGCATTAGTATACCAAGGGCCAGTTCTATCATTATCACAGTCATCTCAGGGAATAAGATCCTGGAAGGCAGCAGTATGGTGTTAGAGAAGTGTCTGCCCCATTTGGCCTGCAAGATGCTGTCCTAACCTGATCAGAATTTCCACGTAGAATGGGCATAAAGCATCCATGGAATTCTCAGGGTTGGCCCACAATTCAAGCTGGGCGAAATACCACCATCTATTCAGAGCATGGTCTCCTGGTCATCTTGTTCTTTGCACACACAAAAAGTGTTGGGCCAACCCTGTGTAAAATTCCAGTTATCTGAAGCTGCAAGCCTGCAGGAGAATGACAGCATGATTGACTTATGAGTTTCAGAACCAAGTAATACAATTTTATCCCAAGAGGCTCCTTCTAAATATCTGTTTAGGGAACCTTGAAGGAAGACACCAGACAGTGTTTTCTCTAGGGTGGCCTCTATGCTCTCAAAGTCCCAAGTCCATAGTGGTTTCTATAACAACCTCCTTTCCTCTATATAGAAATGTCTCTTGATTGGTAGTGGTGAGGAAACACAATTCTCTGAATACTGACCAATATGCTGACATTTTTGTCAGAGTGGGCATTGTACACTTTACAAAATACGGTTCTTTATTTAAAAGGCTGCCAAAGAGAAGTCCTTTAGAAATTCTCTGTTTACATGGACTACAGTAGAGAGAGAAAGCACCATTCTAGACAGCAGACTGAACAGGTATATACTATTCTCACATTTAAGCAAAAGCTAGAATGCTACTTTCACAAACTAATTACTTAACCTATCAATCTAGGACTACCTAGATCAGGCCATCCTCAAACTGTGGCCCTCCAGATGTTTGGGCCTCCAATTCCCAGAATTCCTGACCATTGAACAAGCTGGCTAGGGCTTCTGGGATTTGGAGGCCAAAACATCTGGAGGGCTACAATTTGAGGATGCTTGACCTAAATGTTGCCATTGTCCAGAAATAGTAGCCATTAAGCACAATTGCTAATATTTTTTGTTACTATCTGCCCCTGAAAAAATATGTAATATGCCAGAAAATGCTTTTTGGTTCACCAAAGTACCCAATTAAAACATTGCACCTTGGAAATTCTAAGAAAAATGCAGAAGATACTACCAAGGCCTCCTTCTCTAGCATTTTATTATCCTTTATATACTCATGCATAAATCTAGAATTTTTAGTCAAAAAATCAGTCCAAAACCCTAGGTCAACTTAACCACATCTCTATATAAATAAAAATGTAATGTTTGTTTGTAGGATTAACATAACTCAAAAACCACTGGGCAAACTGACACCAAATTTAGACAGAATACACCTATTAGGCCAACAAGTGACCATCACTCATAAAAACACTGTAAAGCACAGTGGAAGAGACTTATAAAGCCAAAATATATATAAAAAATACATTACAACACATGCACACAACCACATAAATATATATATATATATACAAATATATACACACACAAAACACATATACACAGACTGGGCCACAGTAACACATGGGACAGCTAGTTTGAATGTAAATACCTTACCTCATGTCAAAAAAGGAACCATCCCCTCTGCTGAACCGAGCAGCAAAAGGTGAGAGCTTAGCCTTAGTCCATTCTGAACCTAAAAGAAGTATTAGCCCATCCACTCTCTGTAGCACAGCGCCACATCTGACCTTTATTACCATGAGTGGAGAAAAATGATGATGGCAGACAGGGCCAGCTGGCATTGGTGTTTTCCCCCACCCCTCTGCATAATGACCCTTGACTTATCCAAAGGTCATATCAAAATTCATACTTTTGGTTTAAAACCTGGACTTGACTTATACACATACCATATACTCAATCTATACATTGAGTATATATGGTAAATGCTTCAGACTGCAGTCCAGTTGAGGATGAGGGACAGTCATCTTTCCAATGCACGCAGTAGCTACTGCATGCATTGGATTCTGAGAAATCTGCTATTTTGAGTATCTGGACTGGCAAGGCAACCCTTGCTGCTTCCACTCATACTGACTTTCTTTGTTGTTGCAGAGCCCTTTCTGTCATCTGGACAGAACAGAGGAAGGGGAAAAAAGTAGGTTGCCATTTTAAAAGTGTTTAGATCTATTTTCAGCTAACTGTAGCCCTGGTGTAACCCAGTTTTTCAATTCATCTCTAACTTTGTGTGTATGTTTGTGTGTGTCTCTTTCTCGACCTTTGTTGTTGGCCCTCCTCCTCCTCATCAGCTGCAGCATAACAGCCACCATGTCATGGTGGTTTGAGCATTGGACTATAACTCTAGAGACCAGGGTTCCAATCCCCGCTCAACCATGAAAACCCACGGGCTGGCCCTGGACAAGTCCCACACCCTTGGCTCCTGGAAGCCCTGTGATAGGTTCGCCTTTGGGTTCCCATACATTGAAAATTACTCAAAGGCACACAGCAACAAGCTGTACCACATGCATAAAGAAGCCAGATGAGGCAGCCATTCATGTCACACTTTCTCCTCTCCCCTTCCAGCATTTAGACTGAGACAGAACACACCAAGTAACTAAAACCAGGCAAACTCCATTATGCTAAACTGTAAAGAAAATAATAACAGCCTTGGCATGTACAAACAAGAAGTAATATAATGATTTTGCCCAGTACTGTAAAAGTATCTTGTTTTTAAAGCAACTAGTTTTTTTTTAAAAAAAGTGGAGCAGTGCTCTAGCTCTGCATTTATACCTACGTTGATATATGGACATTTTATGCAATCTTTGCCCTCTTTTTGGTCAATTAGATAGATATTCCTTCTTGGCAAAATTAGTTTTTCTGACACTGGTTTTTCTGATATTTTTGACATATTGTGAGAACAGTTTGAATTTTGTGGGAGAATGACTTGCAGATAGATTTCACCAGAACGTTGTGTGATTTTTCTCTTTCAAACCTGCAAGTTTTAGTATTCATCAGCACTGCCAACCTACACTGTGGGTGTCTGCTTGCCATCCCTGCTCTTCAAACTTCAGACATATTGAAGCTTCCTGGCATCGTCTTGTTTCTGCAGCCGTCTGCACATTCCTCCATCTGGTTGGAAAGCTATTCTTCCACTTAAATACAAATGCAATCTTTTTATCAATATTCATTTCATTCTCTCTGCCATTCTTGTTTTAATTGAGATGGCAGCATGCAATTCTGTGCATACATAAAAATGCAGGTTATACAAGGCATGACTAACTAAATAAATGGGTACAGCAAGAAAATGCTCTGACACGCAAAGCTCGTGTTCTCAATATTAAAATCCATTACATTCCTTCTTGCACCCCATTTTCATTCGATTCCATTTATTGCACTGTTCAGTCAGTGTCATGCTCACTAAAATGTTATGGGTTTTTTTGGGGGGGGGAACCCATTAACTTTAACTCTCTACTTTGTTTTCACTGCTGATAACCTAGGTTTTCCTCCAAGCTTCCTTATATACAACAAGAATACACAAAGAACTTGTGCTCACAGGTTCTTTTTCAGTTTAATAAATAACCAAGCAGTAGTAAAGGTTCTATTTTCTACGTCAGAAAGGTGATGAATCCACTCCAGGTTTTAGCGAGAACTTTAAAATAATTATTGAAGACGTTGAATCTATTTTGTGGCAATGTACAGCACCTTGGATAGCTCCTTCAAACTGAGAATAAGACTGAGTAAAAGCAACAAGATTTACTGGTTGTTGTAGGTTTTTCCGAGCTATATGGCCATGTTCTAGAGGCATTTTCTCCTGACATTTCACCTGCATCTATGGCAAGCATCCTCAGAGGTAGCTTGCCATAGATGTAGGTGAAACGTCAGGAGAAAATGCCTCTAGAACATGGCCATATAGCCCAGAAAAACCTACAACAACCCAGTGATTCCGGCCATGAAAGCCTTCGACAATGCATTCAACAAGATTTATTTCTGAATAAATATTTATAGGCTGTGCTATATGTTTATGGATTGTGGGTTACATGACCACATGTGTTCCCCAACAGAGAATCCCATATTAAGCAAGAACATTTCCTGGTATCATTCTTGCACAGAGAAAACTAAGAGTATGAATGATTTCCCAAGTTAAACAGCAAATTAATTGTTAATATTTATTATTCCCTGGACCACTGTAGCCATAGTTGCTAAATAATATCTATCTGTTGTATATCAGCCTGTTCAGCCTGTGATTGTGTCTGATGTTCATGATGAGAATGGGGATGATGTTCATGTTGATGTTCATGAAGGGAATGGGTTGATCCAGTTCTTGGGCTAGGGTCTGTTGGAATTGGGGATGAGGGGTCACTTGGGCCTGGATGGAGTTTAAAAGAGAGACCTGAGTTGCTGCAAGAGCAGGCTTGGGAAAGGCCTTTTGCCACATTTCCCTGAGCCGCTGTCTGAGAATGAAGCTGATTTTGATTTACCAGATGCAAGAGTTAATGATGAGAGTGGGACCTTGAACAGGAAAAGAAGTTTTAGTAAACAGAAGCAGTTTGGGCAGCAATTAAGACACTCAGCTCAGATTCAACAGAAGATAGATAACAAACCAAAACTAAGAAAGAAGGTGTTACTTGCAATTTTGGAGTCAGGGAAGGGTTTATTTATAATGATTTGAGGGGCAATGTCGGGATAATGCCAAGTTTCATGTAGCAAGGTTTGACAAGCTCAGGTTTTCATATGGGATGTTTCCTGTGTCGCTCATGGATTCAAGTGCCTAGATTCATGGATTTCCTTTTACTCTTTGTTCCTGCCTTCCTTTGTTGCTGATGAACTAATTCCAGATTTTCTGCTCCTACTCATCCTCCCTTGATTTGATGCTTCAGACACATGCATTAGCATTATGTATAGAGAATAATAATAATATTACTTTATTTGTATTCCGCCCTATCTCCCCGAGGGGACTCAGGGCGGATTTCAGCATACACAAACACAAAGGCAAACATTCAATGCCTAGAAACAACCCAACACAGATACACACAGATAAAGGTAAAGGCTTCCCTTTCCGGCTCTGAGGGGTGGTGTTCATCTCCAGCTCTGGGGGTGGTGCTCATCTCCATTTCTAAGCTGAAGAGCCGGCATTGTCTGTAGACACCTCCTAGGTCATGTAGCCAGCATGGCTGCGTGGAGTGCCATTACCTTCCTGCCGAGGCAATACCTAATGATCTACTCACATTTGCATGTTTTTGAACTACTAGGCTAGCAGAAGCTGGGGCTAACAGTGGGAGCTCACCCAGTCCATCAGATTCAAGCCACCAACCTTCTGGTCAGCAAGTTCAACAGCTCAGCTGTTTAACCTATTGTGCCACTGTGGCCCCTGTCAAGAGGCAAATCAGCTTACCCCAAACAATGCATCTGAGTAACATTGTACTGATGCTTGGATCCAATTCCTCTCTGATACTCTGGGCCAATAACAACTTCTGACCATTCCTCAAGGGAAGTATTTGATGAATGACAAAGTTCCCTATGCATAATCAAGGACACGAAAAGAACGCACGAGATGCTTGCTCAGTGTTTCTCCACTGCTTTGGAATATTTAAATAGAAAAAAGCCAAAGCAAATGCTATAGTTAAAATCAAGCCATTCTTAAAGCACACTAGGAAAGCATCCTCTCCGTGCATGTTGTATTTTTTGATCCACTATGGAGAGACAAGGATGTTTAAAAGTAAAAACCTGCTATGCTTCCCTACCTCTGTTTGGTTAGCTCAGCAGTACACTGCAGAGCAAGCAAATACGGCACTGGCTAAATCCCAAAAGGCAGGTCCAGCTCTCTGTATTAATCAAGTTAACTCCTCTGCTCCTTGGCAAAACCATCTCAGGGCTATGCTACAGCAGTTCATGCAAGCCGGGTGCCATCTCTCCAGCACAGATAACTTTCTCAATATGTTGTCCTGTGACAATCTCTTAGTAAAAGGGACAATTCAGATTCCTTTTACATCTCCAGGCAGAGCAGCATGGGAAAGTGGTCAGGAGATCCAGGTTCCAATTCTAGTCAATCTTGAAATTCCCTGGGTGAATTTTGGGCAAGCTTTTCTTGCTATCAACTTAAAATCCACCTTGCATGGTTGTTGTTTTGAGAATAAAGTGGAAAGGAAGAAGTACAGAGATACATTCCAAGCACACTGACCATTGCTTTACTCACAGGTAGGTATTGCACCTGCCCTCTCTGAGCATACGTGCACCGCTTGTGAGCAGATGGTTTTTATGGCTTGCTTTTCTCCCTGGTGGGAAATGTCTGGGCTGTAAAGATGTCAGCATAGCAGAAGGGCACAAGCTCAGGAAAAAACATCTCCCAAAACCTATAGTCCTTGCTAATTTGAGAATCATGCATGATCATATACAGGAAGTGTCAAAAAAAAGTAACAATCTTGAAACCATGTTATTTGGGTATATGTGAGTTTTCTGGGCTATATGGCCATGTTCCAGAAGCATTCTCTCCTGATGTTTCACCCACATTTATGGCAGCCATCCTCAGAGGTTGTGAGGTCTGTTGGAAACTAGGTGAGATTTACATATCTGTGGAATGTCCAGGGTGGCAGAAAGAACTCTCGTCTGTTTGAGGCAAGTGTGAATGTTGCAATTGGCCAGCTTGATTAGCATTGAATAACCTTGCATCCTCAAAGCCTGGCTGCATCCATGTGACTAAACCTCACTTGCCTACTTTCCAACAGACCCCACAGCCTCTGAAGATGCCTGCCATAGATATGGGTGAAACGTCTGGAGAGAATGCTTCTGGGACATGGCCATACAGCCCGGAAAACCCACAACAACCCAATGATTCCGGCCATGAAAGCCTTCAACAACATACTATGTTGTTGCTTTTTTAAATACTGGGTTGGCTATTACTGTGCTGGAACAAACACAATGAAACCATGTCTGTCACTGAGTGGTCTTGGGCTGATAACTATCTCTCTGGCTAATCAACCTCACATGGTTGTTATGGATATAAAATGTTCTGGGTGAGTACATTTTATACTCAATGCCCATATGTCCTGATTTACTGCCATATAGGCCTGCTTCTGCAGAGGGCCTTTGTTTACAATTTTCCTAATTTCCAACAGACCTCACAACCTCCAAGGATGCATGCCATAGACGCAGACGAAAGGTCAGGAGAGAATGCTTCTAGGACAAGACCATATAGCCTGAAAAACCTACAACTACCTGGTGATTCTGGCCATGAAAGCCTTTGACAATACAGAGCTAGGTTGGTTCTTATGGTGTGACCAGAAAGAGACCCATTGCATGGCACACAAAAAACAGGGGCAACAAAGGTCTGCTTTTGTCAGAAAAGTGCCATAGTATAATATGAGTTGGCAGAAGTTTTGTTTTGGAGTAGAAGATCCAAAATCCCCTAATCTGACCACAGAAGCTAAGAGATTGAGGGAGTTGAACTCCAAAAGGAAAATTATCTGAGCTTCCAAAGCCATGGAATTTGGAGAAACAACCTTTTAATTCCTGTTGACACAGAAGGACTAGTCTAGCTTCTAACAACTGGACTGATGACAGTGTGGGTATATAACCCTTAGACTTCAGAGATTAGGATACTGTAAGGCAAGATTACTCCCTGAGAAATCTAACCTTGGCACAGAAGAATTTCAAACTGACATTTCGAACGGCTTCCAAAGCTAGGTGCATAAAGCTGCAATGCCATTAAAAGTAACATACACTTATCTCTTTTGAAGTACTGAGTTAACTATAAGAGACTCAACTTATTAAAGGGGTTTAACTCATTAACCAATTAAATCTAGATTACAAGACCAGGTTTGTCGTTATGGTTTGCTGATTTAACAGAAGCCCAACAGGGGAGATGAGCTCCTGCTTCTCAGTTTTGCTAAAACCCATTAAAAGGAGTCTTCTGAGCAGCTTGAAGGAAGCATGAAACAAGCCTGCAATATGTAGAAAGAAATGCCCTTTCATTTTTCATACTCCAATTCATTTTTGTGGAGGAGATAACTTGATTAATGCAGAAAGCTGGTCCTGTCTTTTGAAACTTGGCACACAACGTTTATAGCATTTTCCTACCACTGTTTCATCTTTTTAAAAAATATATATTCTCAAAATGCTATTTATAATAAAAAAAAACACAAATGCAATAAAGCCAGTAGCAAAAGATACTATGGATATCAACTAAAACCAAACTAGCCTCATAAATAAATACATGCATACTTATTCAGTTGCATCTTTACTGATTATCACTGGCCTCCATCCATTAATTTAATAAAACAATACTACATTAATTCACTCCATTTGAGATGGGAGATCAGAGGCTCTCCTGATGTTGTTAAACTGCAATCCCCAGCATTCTTCACCATAAGCAATGGTAACAAGGACTGTTGGGAGTTTCAGTTCAAGATTGGGAGGGTCAAACATTTGCCACAACTTACACTAAGTTGGGCCCTCTGGTGGCCTAGAGGGTTAAACTGCTGAGCTGCTGAACATGCTGACCAAAAGGTTGGTGGTTCGAATCCAGGGAGTGGGGTGAGCTCCTGCTGTTAGCCCCAGTTTCTGCCAACCTAGCAGTTCAAAAATATGCAAATGTGAGTAGATCAATAGATGCCCCAGTGCCCCCAATGCACAATGGGTTAAACCCTTGTGCTGGCAGGACTGAAGACCGATAGGCCACAGGTTTGAATCTGGGGAGAGTGCTGATGAGCTCCCTCTGCCAGCTCCAGCTCCCCATACAGGGACATGAGAGAAGCCTCCCACAAGGATGGTAAAACATCAAAACATCTGGGCATCCCCTGGGCAACGTCCTTGCAAACGGCCATTTCTCTCACACCAGAAGCCACTTGCAGTTTCTCAAGTCGCTCCTGACATGTTCCTGACTTGAATAGGTACTACCTTGAATAGGTACTACCTAGGTACTCCACTGGCTACTGATTTGCTACCGGGCTCAATTCAAAGTGCTGGCATTGGCCTTTAAAGCCCTAAATGGTTCCGGCCTAAGCTACCTATCCGACCGCATCTCTGCCTATGAACCCACCAGGACTTTGAGATCTTCCGGGGAGGCACTGCTCTCGATCCTGCCTGCTTCTCAAGCACGTCTGGCGGGGACGAGAGATAGGGCCTTCTCGGTGGTGGCTCCTCGGCTGTGGAACGCCCCTCCTACCGACATTAGACTAGCACCATCTCTAATGGTATTCCACAAAAAAGTGAAGACCTGGCTGTTTGAGCAGGCATTCAAATAATGAGTGCAATGATTGGTTAATGACCACTGGAATGGATCAATGGATGACGAATTTGGATCATGTTTTTGATGATGAGATGATAGTGAATGGCTATTGTAGAAATTGTTAATTGTTTATCGTTTATTAATTGGGTAATGTATTAAGTTGTTAACTGTTTTTATATTGTAACATTGAATTCTGCTGTCTCTTATTGCTGTGAACCGCTGTGAGTCGCCTTCGGGCTGAGAACAGCGGTATATAAGTAAGGCAAATAAATAAATAAATAAATACCTTGGAGGGAAGGTAATGGCACTCCATGCAGTCATGCTGGCCACATGACCTTGGAGGTGTTTACAGACAACCCTGGTTCTTCTGCTCAGAAATGGAGATGAGCATCACTCCCCAGAGTTGAGCATGACTAGACTTAATATCAGGGGAAACCTTTACTTTTCAACTTAAATTTAAAAAGAAGGAAATTGGAAGTGGTAGAGTGAATTCAACCTTTCCTAGAAGTCTTCCTGTTCAAGAAATTTTGACTCTTTTAAGCCCTCCCATTCCAAGAATTTCCAGGATTGCATAGCTCACAATCACTTCTAATATTTTCAGCATGACATCTGAAAGTTATCCTGTGGGGTCTTTACTCAAGCATACTAGGCAGTGGAATTATTTGAGTAGATTATCCATAAACCGGCATTTATTCAGACTCATCCTGGATTAAACTAGGAAATGTCTATGAAAGCATCATTGAAATAACCCATAGTTTTCAAAAAGTCCATCTGTCAGGGATACTTTGTGCTTTTCCTGAATGGCAATGGTTGGACTAGATGGCCCACATGGTCTCTTCCAACTCTATGATTCTAGGATATATGCAAAAACAATACTGAAAGGAAGTGGAGTGTGTAGATCTTGCCACGAGCTTTTGCCATATTCAGTTGGAAGTGGCACTCCACTATCACTCAGCTTAGTTTGAAGTACTTAACTGGGGATGCAGACTCATGAAACATCTTCAATAGTAACATGGTTGGATCTGACATGCTATTACTTTTGCTAAAAAGGCTCACACTCCAAAGCTGAAAAGACTAATATTTTCCACTCATCATTCAACAGTCAGAAGATCTTAACTGCTTTAGTCTCAAGCAAATACATCCCCTACAGCTGTCAACTCCAATTTAAAAATTTGCACATATGGGCAGATTAAGTTAATGGATATGCTTAGCCCATATTCAGAGCCCTCAAATTCTTTTCTCCTCTTTTTGTGGCAATGATATTTTAAAAATCAATTAAGGGGGGGGGGGGAGAGTTGAGAAGAGACTATGCACTGCAGGCAGCTAGTAGGCAAAAGAAACATAGAGCTCTTTTCTCTGTTCATGCTTGTCCAAAGCCACACACAACCGTGCTCAAACTATAGTTAAGAACTTTCAGTGAATTCACATTTTCCTCCATTCTGACCATCACCAGTCCTTTCTAGTCTCTGCACCTAGTTCTTTAACCATTTATTGGTCTGCAAGAAACTAATAACTTTATTTTTGTACCCCATCTCCATCTCCCTGAAGCGACTCAGGGCGGATTACATATGACACAACGTGCCAAGACAAAGCATAAAATAAACACACAGTACAATACAATAAAGTAAAAACGACAGCATATAAAAACAAAAGTTTAAAACTCGTAACAACACCCAATCACTTATGGTGACAACTACTGTAAGACATGGACAAACTGTAAACAAGACAAGGGAATGGGATAGTGCAAATTGCAGCTAAATTGTAGCTAAATTGTAGCATGGGATGAAATGCAGTGTAAACATAACTTTACCTAACAAGGTAGGATGCTTGAAAGCCCAAGGAAATAAGAACTACTAATGCCCTATCTTATTGTTATGGTGATCCTACAAATGACAGACCTCCAAGATCCCCTGCCACCATCAGCCCTCTTCTAGTCTTGCAAAAACATGGTCCCTGGCTTACTCAGCCAGATCAATCAACTTGCAATGTGGCCCTAAGAAGCCAGACCTTGAAACTGCTAGGCCATTAAATGCTAATCAAGGTGGCCAATTGATACATTCACACCTACCTCAAACAGACAAGAGTTCTTTCTCCCACCCTGGACATTCCACAGATATACAAACCACATTTTCCTAGCTTCCAACAGACCTCACAACCTCTAAGGATGCCTGCCATAGATGCAGGCAAAATGTCAGGAGATAATGCTTCTGACACATAGCCATACACCCTGGAAAACGTCCAATAACCATGCAGTGTGGTCCTTTTTTCCCCTACTGCTTTCAACTTTACCAAGCATGATCACTTTTTCCATGGAGTCATGCCATCTCATGATACATCCAAAGAATGACAGTCTCATTTTGGTTCCTCACAAGGATTCTACTACCCCACTTTACAGGTTTATCAACTTTACAGGTTTTTAAAACTCAAAGAACGATCAAAATTGATGAAGAATGGCAAGCTTTTGCAAAAGGCATGCCAGTTCCTCTTTATCAAGCTGTTACCTCTGTTCATTTTTTAAAAACATCTCCTTCTTCCAACCAATTCACAAGTCAGAGGATTCCTATAGTTCAAAACAGGAAATTTTCCAAGCTCTGGTAAAGTGGTCTATCTTATGGACAAGTTGTATATATTGCCCGGGCTCTAGGAATTTCCAAGCGTGTACTATCTGTTCTTTATTATACTAACTAGCTTGGGGACCCGGCGTTGCCCGGGTTATTAGAGAAAGTGGGTAATGGTGGTTCTGTATGTCAAGTTTGGTCTTTATTGGTCTTTGGATAACGGCTGCATTATTTTCAGGAAGTGAGTGAAGGTACTTGAAGTCCCATCATCCATGGCCCATCCTCCTACAAACAGCAGGAGGATATAGAGTGGGTCATGGGGGCTCTGTGTGCCAAGTTTGGTCTTTATCAGTCATTAGATGAGGGTGGCAGTGGTGTCAGTAAGTGTACTGCAAGTCCCATCATCCAAAGTCCATCCCCTTTCAAATTGCAGCAGGATGTAGAGTGGATCATGGGGGCTCTGTGTGCCAAGTGTGGTCTTGATTGGTCATTAGAAGAGGGTTGCAGCAATCTTTGGAAGGGAGTGGAGGTACTTGAAGTCCCATCATCCATGGTCTGTCCTCCTCCAAACTGCACCAGGATGTAGAGTGGGTCATTGGAGCTCCATGTGCCAAGTTTAGTCTTGATTAGTCATTGGCGAGGGTCTCAGTGGTCTCAGGAAGTGAGCAAAGGTACTGCAAGTCCCATCATCCATCTCCAAAGTTTTCCAAATAACACCAGGACGTAAAGTGGGTCATGAGAGGTCTATGTGCCAAGTTTGGTGTTGATCCGTCATTGGATGAGGTTTTCAGAGGTCTCAGAATGTGAGTGAAGGTACTGGAAGTTCCATCATCCATGGTCCACCCTTCTCCAAAACTGCAGCAGGATGTAGAGTGGGTCATGGGGGCTCTGTGTGCCAACTTTGGTCTTGATTGGTCATTAGATGAGTTTTGCAGCAGTCTTGGGGAGTGGAGGTACTTGAAGTCCCATCATCCATGGTCTGTTGTCCTCCAAACTGCTCCAGGATGTAGAGTGGGTCATTGAAGCTCCATGTGCCAAGTTTAGTCTTGATGAGTCATTGGCGAGGGTCTCAGTGGTCTCAGGAAGTGAGTGAAATGACTGCAAGTCCCATCATCCATTGTCAAATTCTTCCAAACCGCACCAAGATGTAGAGTGAGTTATGCGGGCTCTCTGTGTAAATTGTGGTCCTGATCCATCATTGTTGGCAGTTATGGTCTTAGGAAGGGAGTGCAGGTATTGCAAGTCCCATCGTCCATGGTGCATCCTCCTTCAAACTGTACCTGGATGTAGAGTGCGTCATGGAGACTCAGTGTGCCAAGTTTGGCATTTATTGGTAATTGGATGAGGGTTGCAGTAGTCTGAAGAATTGAGCAATTGTACTGCAAGTCCCATAATCCACGGTCCATCCCCGGCCAAACCACACCAGGACGTAAAGTGGGTCATGAGAGGTCTATGTGCGAAGTTTGGTCCTGATCAGTCATTGGATAAGGTTAACAGCGGTCTCAGAATGTGAGTGGTGGTACTGCAAGTCCCATCATCCATGGTTCATCCTCCTCCAAACTGCAGTAGGATGTCGAGTGGGTGATGGGGGCTCTGTGTGCCTATTTCAGTCTGTATTGGGAGTGTTCTGACCCAGCCCCCTTTGGCCTTTCCTTTCCTCTCTTTGTCATCTCAGAATGTTGGATTTGAGGCTGGCCAATCAGAGACCATATGCAAATTTCCTTCTGTCATGCCCCGTTTCTGCCATGAGCCCTCTTCTCCACCAGGGGCTCCTATTGAAGCTGCCCAATCAGAGACCATATGCAAATAGCACCACAGCGGCAGCCAATCAGAACGCTGGCACATACCCCTTCCGCCCTCCGCACCTCTGTCCTTCCCATACAAACACTCTTCTTTATTATATACTAGCTTGGGGACCCGGCGTTGCCCGGGTTATTAGAGAAAGTGGGTAATGGCGGTTCTATATGCCAAGTTTGGTCTTTATTGGTCTTTGGATAATGGCAGCATTATTTTCAGGAAGTGAGTGAAAGTACTTGAAGTCCCATCATCCATGGGCCATCCTCCTACAAACAGCAGCAGGATATAGAGTGGGTCATGGGGCTCTGTGTGCCAAGTTTGGTCTTTATCAGTCATTAGATGAGGGTGGCAGTGGTGTCAGTAAGTGAGTGAAGGTACTGCAAGTCCCTTCATCCAAAGTCCATCCCCTTTCAAACTGCAGCAGGATGTAGAGTGGATCATGGGGGCTCTGTGTGCCAAGTGTGGTCTTGATTGGTCATTAGAAGAGGGTTGCAGCAATCTTTGGAAGGGAGTGGAGGTACTTGAAGTCCCATCATCCATGGTCTGTCCTCCTCCAAACTGCAGCAGGATGTAGAGTGGGTCATTGGAGCCCCATGTGGCAAGTTTAGTCTTGATTAGTCATTGGCGAGGGTCTCAGTGGTCTCAGGAAGTGAGCAAAGATACTGCAAGTCCCATCATCCACCTCCAAATTTTTCCAAACAACACCAGGACGTAAAGTGGGTCATGAGAGGTCTATGTGCCAAGTTTGGTCTTGATCCGTCATTGGATGAGGTTTGCAGAGGTCTCAGAATGTGAGTGAAGGTACTGGAAGTTCCATCATCCATGGTCCACCCTTCTCCAAAGCTGCAGCAGGATGTAGAGTGGGTCATGGGGGCTGTGTGTGCCAACGTTCGTCTTGATTGGTCATTAGATGAGTTTTGCAGCAGTCTTGGATAGTGGAGGTACTTGAAGTCCCATCATCCATGGTCTGTCGTCCTCCAAACTGCTCCAGGATGTAGAGTGGGTCATTGAAGCTCCATGTGCCAAGTTTAGTCTTGATGAGTCATTGGCGAGGGTCTCAGTGGTCTCAGGAAGTGAGTGAAGTGACTGCAAGTCCCATCATCCATTGTCAAATTCTTCCAAACCGCACCAGGATGTAGAGTGAGTTATGCAGGCTCTCTGTGTAAATTGTGGTCCTGATCCATCATCGCTGGCAGTTGTAATGGTCTTAGGAAGGGAGTGCAGGTATTGCAAGTCCCATCGTCCATGGTGCATCCTCCTTCAAACTGCACCTGGATGTAGAGTGTGTCATGGAGACTCAGTGTGCCAAGTTTGGTATTTTTTGGTAATTGGATGAGGGTTGCAGTGGTCTGAAGAATGAGCAATGGTACTGCAAGTCCCATAACCCACGGTCCATCCCCGGCCAAACCACACCAGGACGTAAAGTGGGTCATGAGAGGTCTATGTGCGAAGTTTGGTCCTGATCAGTCATTGGATAAGGTTAACAGCGGTCTCAGAATGTGAGTGGTGGTACTGCAAGTCCCATCATCCATGGTTCATAGTCCTCCAAACTGCAGTAGGATGTAGAGTGGGTGATGGGGGCTCTGTGTGCCTATTTCGGTCTGTATTGGGAGTGTTCTGACCCAGCCCCCTTTGGCCTTTCCTTTCCTCTCTTTGTCATCTCGGAATGTTGGATTTGAGGCTGGCCAATCAGAGACCATATGCAAATTTCCTTCTGTCATGCCCCGTTTCTGCCATGAACCCTCTTCTCCACCAGGGGCTCCTCTTGAAGCTGGCCAATTAGAGACCATATGCAAATAGCACCACTGCGGCAGCCAATCCGAATGTTGGAACTTTCAGGCTGGCCAATCAAAACGCTGGCACATACACCGCCCTCCCTCCACAATTCCTCTGTCCGATACAAACACTCTTCTTTATTATATATACAGATATAGATTTGTCAACACAGCTGAATAAGATCCTACATTATCTGCTTTGAATTGGAATATATGGCAGTGTGGACTCAGATAGCCCAGTTCAAAGCAAATATTGTGGGATTTTATGCCCCGATATTCTGGGATATAGGGCTGTGTGGAAGGGCCCTTGGACTCCTTTCTCACCTCTGTTTAAAAGAGACAGAAGGCTGGCTGTCTCTCAAAATGTATTCTTCTGCCATGATGCTCACTGGAAATAATTCATACTTTCCCGGAATTCTGCTACCTTCCCTCAATAGTTCTTCCACAGCTTTGGCATCTAGCACACACCTACTGTTTTCCTGCCTCTGACAGAGTCAAAGAAATTATTGTTCTCCAGAACAACTTTGAAGCTTTTTTTCTTTCCCTTGCTTTATCAGCAGCTAACATTTGTTTTTCAGAAACTTCATTGAATTATAGAGTTGGAAGGGAGCATTTTTCTCCCAACAAGCCAAAGAAAGGATCTAATGTTTGTCCTTGATTTGTTGGGACAGAAACAAAGCAGAGAAAGGTAAGGGTTCACATTCACACAACATAACAAACCAGACTGGTTTTTCAGTCACACTTCCTACAAGCGAGACAAACTGAGTAGCATCCCACATGTGAATTCACCCACTGACTATACTTCAAAATTCTCTCAAATGCTGCATAAATACAACAAATCCTTAAGAAATATGGGCATGGGTTTGTTTGTTTTTTACTTCCATGGTCTAATACAGCACATACAAGTCCGATTGAGATCTGATTCAGGTGTGACACCAGGGCAGTTCTTTAGAACAGGCATGGGCAAACTTAAACTTTAACCTTCCAGGTGTACTGAACTTCAACTCCACAATTCCTAACAGCATACCGACCTGCTTTAAAAGATACTCATGCCTGCTTTAGAAGATGCTAAACTAAACTACTGGTACTGTATTGTCAAGGGCTGTTGGAAATTACAAACCCACAACATATGGAGGACCTCATCATGTCCACTAGGCCTAACTCCTATCACCAGTAAACCCATCGATTCAATAGAAATGGAAGTGTTGACTACTCCCACTGATCAGGAGATAGTCTACTCTAGTCAAGACTAGCAGGCAAGCTTTGAAGCTGCAAGGCTATTCAATGCTAATCAAGGGGATCAATTGCAACATTCACACTTGCCTCAAACAGACAAGGGTTCATTTTCTCACCCTGGACATTCCACAGATATATAAACCTCCCTTGCCTAGTTTCCAACAGATCCCTCAGCCTCTGATGATGCCTGCCATAGATGTGGGTGAAATGTCAGGAGAGAATGCTTCTGGAACATCGCCATACAGCCCAGAAAGCTCACAGCAACCCACTAGCAGTTTCATTTAGGCCAGGAAAAAATACCAAGAAACTACACAGCAAACCATACACAGTTAATACAGCTGATAAGCTATTCATTTATTTAATTTATATCCTACCTTTCTCTTGATATGGCTGGCTTAAAACAAGGCTACAATAAGATAAAGATAAAAACTTGATTTAAAAAACATTAAAACATGGTTAAACAAAATATATTACACTATCATTAATTTTGAAAGGTGTGATGTGATGAAAAGTAAAAATACAGCAAACTCACACCAAAAAAGGGTCCCCACCACCTCTTAGCCATCAAATACCTGTTTGGTTTTTTTTTTTAAGTCCTTCTCTGTTACCAAAAAAAAGGCAGAGAGGGGGTGGTACAAACCACATAGTAAGGAATTACACAGCTGGAGATAGCAATGGAGAAGACTCTCTCCTGCATCCTCCCCAAACGGACCCCTGGGAAAGGCCTTCCCAGAGGATTTTAAGACTCAGGTAGGATCTTATAGGATGATATAGTCTCTTGGGCAATGGAATGAAAATTATAGGACTTTATAAGCCATACCTACCACTTTGAATTGTACCCAACAATGAAAAGTGGTGGTGTGTAGCCTGTAAAGCTGTTTCAACCAGGGAATTACATGTTCTATTTCATTATAGCACTCTGTCAAGAACATTGTAGACGTGCTGAAGCTTTCAAAGAGTTTCCAAAGGCCATTCTGTATAGTACACGAATCCAAATTGGATGTAATCAAGATATATGAAGGTGTAGACATATGTGACTTTCCTTTCTGGCAGTCATGACTGTTCAAATGCACTCCTGGCTATCAGAAACTTGACTGTTCAAATGCACTCCTGCCTCTGAAGACTGTTTGGAAGCTCCAAGTAGTTCAATGGTGGCAGCCAGGTTCCTTACTGGAGCAGTTTACAGGGAACACACAACACCCCGGATGTGCCAGCTCAGCTGGCTGCCAATCTGCTACTGAGCATAATTCAAAGTGCTGGCTTTAACTTATAAAGTCCTAAACGGTTCTGGTCCAGCTTACCTGCCTAAATGCATTTTCCTCTATGAACGGAGGTTAAGATCATCCAAGGAAGCCCTGCTCTTGATCCCACCCCCTTCGCAGGTGCGACTAGATATGCTTCCGGTTCCGGTATGGTGGCTGGCAGCAAAAAACGCTGTGCTGCTCGGCCAAAATTCTAATCTGGGGGAATCCGGAGTCCCCCCCCTGCCTACCACCTTCAAAACTGGGGGGGTGAAAACCCCCAAGCCTCAGGCCCCGTTTGAGGGGCAGAAGACCGGGAAAGAGGCCGGAGAAAGCCAGAAATCCGGTGAGACAGTGAAGGTGGAGGTGGAGGAAACACCCATCGCCCGTCGCCATCTTACCGCGGCCTACCGGCACTTGCTGCCGAGGTCTGAGGCTCGGCCAGCCGGATTGCCACCGTCGCTGCTTGGCCCCCGCCACCATCGCTGACGGTAGGGAGACTGTCGGGGGGCCACTGGACCATCGCGCTGACCGCCCGAAGGAGAGCGGCGTTGAAGGAGGGACGCCGGGTTGCCGCTAGGCCGCTAGGCCGGCAAGTTATCGCGGCTGAGTGCTGCCCGGCCGAAAGGAGGAGTCAAGTGCTGCCTGGCCTCCCGGCGTGCCGCTGAGCCGCTGAATCCGCCGCCGCCGGCTGCTGGAGTGGAAGTGGGGAAGCCGAGGGACGGACCGCCGCCGCTGAGCCGCTGTGCCGCCGAGCCGCCGTTGCCGGACCACCATTGCCGCCGGCCGCCGGGTGGGGGGGCTGGGCGCCCCCTGGCCCCTGCAACCGCGGTCGGTGGAGAGCCATTGCTCGACTCTGCTGGGCTATTGCACCATTCGGCTTCTGCTGGGCTGCGAGGCTGTTGCGGGGCTCCTGGGCTGCTAGCCCGTTTTGGCATCAGGCGAGCCCGCCCCCATCCTCCATCTTGGACGAACTTTTTCATCGAACCTCCCCATCGGCGACCGAGTCCGCCCCGCCTTCGCATTTCCGGGTAAGCCCGCCCCATCGGCACAGAAGATCTTGTGCCGCTACCCTCCGCCAGGCTATCGCTGATCATCGAGGGCTGTTTGGTCGGAAGGACAGCCGAGCGTTGCCTGGCCTCACCCATCAGTTGACTGGCCGCCAAACCATCGCCACCACCAGCTGTAAATTGGAGAGGCCAGGTGCTGGGCCGACACCGCTGAGCCACCGCCGCCGGTCCGCCGCCGCCGCCGCCCGCCGCTGGCCGCTGGGTGTAGAGACCGGATGCTCCTGGCCTCCGCAACCGCCGCCGGGGAAAGTCATCGTTGCTGGGCCTGCCGGGTTGTTGGGCCGCGGCTGGACCGTTGAGCCGCTCCATCTTGGGCGAGTCTGACATTACTGAACGCCATTTCGAACTGGCCACGGCTGCGTAGCCTCCATTAGATCTTCAAGCAGGCTTCTTCGCTGTGATTTACTGAGCAAAGTGTGACTAACCATCTATGCTGCCCCACCCCCGAGTTATCAACTCCGGAAGCCTATCCGCTGGTTTACCAACCGTCTAGAGTCTCATTAGAGTCTCACCGGGGTCATAGCAATATTAACTAAGATCGTATAATATCAACTAGCACTTTCCGATAGTTTGTTTGTCATCTGTTTCATTGCAATAAGATCAAGTTAGAACATCTAGGCGCCCGCCTTCTGCTGCTAGACTGCACCAGCACTTTCACCCCTGCCCTGTCCCTCTGTGCCGCACTTTATACCACTAAGTAGAGCACTTTAGACCTAGCACCTTATTAACGTGCCTTTGAATGTGTTTTGCTGCTAAGTAATCTACGATCATCCTCGCTCATTGACGGACTGCTTCTGAAATCCTTGCACTTTAAGAACTAGTTATATTATCATTACCATCTGCAGTGCGGTTACCCATGTGGCCCCCTGCCCCCCTCTGGATACTGTTTATGTTGCTCTGGTGTGGTGGAGGGGGTGGGAGAGGAGGTAGTCCGGAGCATGAGATTGAGAGTGTGGTGGGGAGGGGGGAGGTGGGGGAGGGGGGATGCTGGCAAGAACCAATAAACTTAACAACAAGCATAGGAGAAAGCACTCTTATGGCTCAGAACTGCGGCATGGAGGGGGGGAGGTGTTCCACTAGCCGAGGGGCCCCCATAGAGGTCGTGGTGGGAAGGAGGAGATGCGGGAGAAGGAGACCTCGAATTCGGCCTGATTCGGACCGCTTTTCCAAATTAACTATTCCCAATAGGTCTCCTAAGGTAATTTGGTGTAACCAGGTGAGCGGGCCCTCCGGCTTGAAGGTGGTGTTGTTGAACGCCAGGTCTGTCAACGGGAAAACAACTTGGATCCAGGACTTAATCCTGGAGGAGCGGGCAGATCTGGCGTGCATCACGGAGACCTGGTTGGATGAAGCGGGGGGCGTAAATCTCTCCCAGCTTTGTCCTCCAGGGTTCTCCGTGCAACACCAACCAAGAGCCGGAGGACGGGGAGGCGGGGTCGCAGTGGTCTATAGAGATACCATCCATCTAACCAGGAGCCCCATCCCGCAGACCACAAATTTTGAATGCGTCCACCTGAGGGTGGGTGACCGGGACAGAATAGGGATTCTGCTAGTGTACCGTCCACCTCGCTGCACTACAGTCTCCCTACCTGAGCTAGCGGGGGTGGTCTCGAGCCTGGCGGTGGAGTCCCAACGGCTTCTTGTGCTGGGGGACTTCAACATCCACGCCGAGGCAACCCTCACAGGTGCGGCTCAGGACTTCATGTCCGCCATGGCAACCATGGGGCTGTCCCAAAAAATAACTGGCCCCACCCACTGTGCTGGACACACATTGGACTTGGTTTTCTGCCAGGGATGGGAGCAAGGTGGCGGTGTGGAGGAGTTGTCCATCTCTCCGTTGCCGTGGACCGACCACTTCCTGATTAGGTTTAGGCTCACTGCGCCCCCTAACCTCCGCAGGGGTGGAGGACCCATTAAGATGGTCCGCCCCAGGAGGCTAATGGATCCGAACGGATTCCTGATGGCTCTTGGGGAGTTTCCCGCCACCGCGGTAGGCGACAATGTCGAGGCCTTGGTCGCTCTCTGGAATGGGGAGATGACCAGGGCTATTGACATGATCGCTCCGGAACGTCCCCTCTCAAGTAACCGAGCTAAACCAGCCCCTTGGTTCACTGAGGAGCTGGCAGCGATGAAGCGAAAGAAGAGGGTTCTAGAGAGCGTGTGGCGATCGGACCCAAGCGAGTCAAACCGAGCACGGTTTGTGTCCTTTTTGAGGGCATATGCCGCGGCAATAAAAGCCGCAAAGAAAACTTTCTTTGCGGCCACTATTGCGTCTGCAAAGAACCGTCCGGCGGAGTTGTTCCGGGTTGTCAGAGGTCTTTTAACTCCCCCCACCGGTGGGAGCCCTGACAACTCGGCAACGCGCTGTGAAGCATTTGCTCGGTTCTTTGCAGACAAAGTCGCTTTGATCCGTTCTGGGCTGGACGCCACATTAGATGCAGTCTCTGTGGATGTGACACAAGCACCTGCTTGTCAGATTTTGTTGGATTCTTTTCAGTTTGTGAAACCCGAGGATGTGGACAAGGTACTTGGAGGAATGAGACCCACCACGTCCATCCTAGACCCCTGCCCATCCTGGCTTCTTAAGGAGGCCAGAGGGGGATTGGCCGAGTGGGTAACGGTGGTGGTTAACGCCTCCCTTCGGGAAGGCAAGATTCCAGCGAGCCTAAAACAGGCTGTTATAAAGCCGCTGTTGAAGAAACCATCACTTGACCCCACTAAATTGGACAACTTTCGGCCCGTTTCCAATCTTCCCTTCTTGGGCAAAGTCATGGAAAGCGTGGTGGCCTCACAACTCCAGGTATTCTTGAGAGACACGGATTATCTGGATCCGGCACAGTCTGGTTTCAGACCGGGACATGGTACCGAGACGGTCTTGGTCGCCTTAGTGGATGATCTGCGCCGGGAGCTAGACAGGGGGAGTGTGTCCCTGTTGGTGCTCCTGGACCTCTCAGCGGCCTTCGATACCGTCGACCACGGTATTCTTCTGGGACGCCTTGCAGAGATGGGCCTCGGGGGCACTGCCCTGCAGTGGCTCCGGTCATTTCTGGAGGGCCGTACTCAGAAGGTGTTATTGGGGGACTCCTGTTCAACGCCACAGCCGTTGACCTGTGGCGTTCCTCAGGGTTCCATCTTGTCCCCCTTGTTGTTTAACATCTACATGAAGCCGCTGGGTGAGATCATCCGGAGTTTCGGGGTGCGGTGTCACCTGTACGCAGATGACGTCCAACTCTGTCACTCCTTCCCACCTGCTACTAAGGAGGCCGTCGAAGTCCTGAACCGGTGCCTGGCCGCTGTAATGGTCTGGATGAGGGCGAACAAACTGAAATTAAATCCAGACAAGACAGAGGTACTCCTGGTCAGTCGCAGGGCCGAACAGGGTATAGGGTTACAGCCTGTGCTGGACGGGGTCGCACTCCCCTTGAAGGCGCAGGTTCGCAGCTTGGGTGTGACCCTGGACTCATCGCTGAGCCTGGAGCCCCAGGTTTCAGCGGTGACCAGGGGAGCATTTGCACAGCTTAGGCTCGTGCGCCAGCTGCGCCCGTATCTTGGGAAGTCTGACTTGGCCACGGTGGTACACGCTTTGGTCACATCCCGCCTTGACTACTGCAACACTCTCTACGTGGGGCTGCCCTTGAAGACGGTCCGGAAGCTCCAACTAGTCCAGCGCGCGGCAGCCATGTTGCTAACGGGAGCGGGACGCAGAGAGCATACAACGCCCCTGCTGTCTCAGCTCCACTGGCTGCCGATCTGCTACCGGGCCCAATTTAAGGTGCTGGTGTTATCCTACAAAGCCCTAAACGGTTCCGGCCCAAAATACCTGGCAGACCGCATCTTGGCCTATCAGCCCACGAGGGCCTTGAGATCATCCGGGGAGGCCCTTCTCTCGGTCCCGCCTGCCTCACAGGCACGCTTGGCGGGGACGAGGGAACGGGCCTTCTCGGTGGTGGCCCCCCGGCTGTGGAACACCCTCCCTGCTGAAGTTAGACAGGCGCCCTCTCTGATGGCCTTTCGTAGGGGCCTGAAAACATGGCTCTTCGAGCAGGCCTTCAACTGAGTGTATTGGAATGACAATGGAACGAACTAGGACTACGAATTTTGGCTATGACCCCAGGACTTGACGAAGCGGATTTTAGTGTGGGTATATGTTATGTTGTATTTGTCTGGTCTGTGTCGCCACGGCTCACTGTACACTGTCTGTTTGTTGTTGTTCACCGCCCCGAGTCGCCCTCGGGCTGAGAGGGGCGGTCAATAAATGCAAGAAATAAATAATAAATAAATAGACAGGGCCTTCTCAGTGGTGGTCCCTCGGCTATGGAACTCCCTCCCCAGTGAAATTGCATCAGTCCCCTCCCTCCTAACCTTCCAAAAGAAAGTGAAGACATAGTTATGGGACCAAGTCTTTGGACAATAATTCTCAGTACAAATAAGTGTTTATGGAACAATGCAATTGATGACTGGAATGGCTCTCGGAATATGCCTTTGAATTTTGTGATTTTAATTAACTGTGTTAAGACTGATACATTTTAATTATTGGTTTTAATGTATATGTTGTATTATCTTATGTATATATGGCATCGAATTATACCTGAGTCCCCTTCGGGGTGAGAAGGGCGGGATATAAATGTGGTGGCAAAGTGGGTTAAAACACTGAGTTGCTAAACTTGTTGACCGAAAGGTCACAGGTTCAAATCCTGGGACCAGTATGAGCTTCCGCTGTCAGCCCCGGCTTCTGCCAGTCTAGCAGTTCAAAAACATGCAAATGTGACTAGATCAATAGGTACCACTCCGGCGGAAAGGTAACGGCACTCCACGCAGTCCCACATTGCCTTGGAGATGTCTACGGACAATACCGGCTCTTCAGCTTAAAAATGGAGATGAGCACCAACCCCCAGAGTCATACATGACTGGACTAAATGTCAGGGGGGAAATGTTACTTTTTCCTAATAAATAAATAAATAAATATCACTGAAACTCGGACTCCTCTGGACTAGGAACATTTTATGTAACACAAACATAAATTTACAAAAAGATGTCATCTTTTACAATGGACACATATTTTCAATCATATACATAGTTGGTATTGGACAATATCCAATTGGTGTCCCTTTGCAGAACATAAGGGAGCAATCCAGTAGAGGTGCTTTCTGACTTCTGTCAGCAAATGGAAATCAGGGCGATTTCCTTATTGGACCTGAAACTCCTTGTGCCACCTTCCATGCTGTTTCTTAAGCAGACTTTTTGTTCCAGAGGTTAGACCAGGTGTGGGAAAATGATGGCCCTCCAAAGGTTTTGGACTAACTCTCAGAATTCCTAACAGCCTTAAGCAGCTGAGGGGGGAAAGGAAAGGGCCTGAGGCTGTTAGGAATTGTGGGAGTTGAAGCCCAAAACCCCTGAACGGCCGAAGTTTGCCCATGCCTGGGTTAGACCCTGAACCAATAGATTCAATAATAATAATAGTAATAAAACTTTATTTATACTCCGCCACAATCTCCCCAAGGGGACTCGGGGTGGCTTACATGAGGCCACACCCAGCAATACAGTAAAACAATATAACACAAGAACACAACAGAAAATAAGAAAAGAACATAAGATACAAAACCAATATAAATAAACAGTGCAACAATATAAAATCAGGACATTAAAACACTGAAAATAATCACAGTGGGCAGGGCCAATTGCAAAGATTAAAAATTTTAAACACTGGGTGAGAGGGCAATGTAATGTATCAGGACAGGGGATCCGGGGGATAAGGTAGGGTTTAATTGCACAACCGGTACAATTAAACCCTTCCTTATCCCCCGGATGGCCTGAGGGCATTTTATGCAGAGTTTGGTCAGGGATTATTGAACATTCAATCATTGAAGGCACACTGGAACAGCCAAGTTTTCAGGCTGTTCAAATGACAAGAATGGTAATTTGAAGGGAATATTAGGAAGAACTTCAGTTCAACAGTGCAAAAGGCTACAAGGGAAGACATTGGGCTTTTCCTCCTTGAATATTTTTAAACAGATGTCCATCTGTCAGGAAAGCTTTAGCTGTGCACTCTGGGATTAGCAAAGGCTGATCCTATGAGCTCAGAAGGCAGCGTGGGCAGGAAAATCAATGAAAACTGCTTGCCTCCTTTTTCTACTAATGGGAATTTTTGCAGGATCAAACAGATTTCTGTCCATGGAGGGATACCAATCAGGAAAAACCTATTATAATATTGAGCTTATCTGTCTCTAAAATAACCTTTTTTTTCTTCCTGCCTTAATGGAAAGCAGCTCGCAACAGTAAAAAAAAGATAAAGAGATTCACTCTGCTCAGCTGGGGTCATTTATAGCACCCAGTCTCAAAATCCATGGTTGGGGTTTTTTTCTCTAAGAGAAAATTATCAGTTTATTTTAAGCATTTCACAAGGAAGAGAATGACTAATGCAACTATTGTGGAGAGAATGGCTCTATGACTAACTGCTCCAAAGACAATTATTTCGCCTCTTTGTTATAATTTCCAGGTCCATCTGGTAACTTTGTGCTGATATTTAGCTCCTTTTACTTTATTTGTATGGATCTAGTTTTAGCACATCAAACTGCTAGCATTACTTAGCCAGAGACAGCTATGCACAGAATAGCACACAGATGTTTTAAGATAAATACCCATTATTATACTTTTAAAATAATGCCCACTTTTCTAACCTTATTCATAATAGTTGTGTCTGAGCACATACCTGCATTATCTTACCAGCACTATTCTGAACACACCTGATTGCCTCTGTGTTTAGAAGGTTGAGTATAGTTATTTCTTACATTGGATACTAATACAATTCCTCATGTTGTGGTGACCCCCAACCATTAAATTATTTTCGTTGCGATTTCATAACTGTAATTTTGCTACTGTTATGAATTGTAATGTAAATATCTGATATGCAGAATATATTTTCATTCACTAGACAAAATTTGGCACAAATACCCCGTACACCCAAATTCAAATACTGGTGGGGTTGGGGGGGGATTGATTTTGTCATTTGGGAGTTGTAGTTGCTGGGATTTATAGTTCACCTACAATCAAAGGGCATTCTGAACTCCACCAATGATGGAATTGAACCAAACTGGCACACAGAACTCCCATGAACAACAGAAAATACTGAAAGGGTTTGGTGGGCATTGACCTTGAGTTTTGGAGTTGTAGTTCACCTACATCCAGAGAGCACTGTGGACTCAAACAATTATAGATCTGGACCAAGCTTGGCACAAATACTCAATATGCCCAAATGTGAACACTGGTGTAGTTACTGGGATTTATAGTTCGCCTAAAATCAAAGAGAATGCTGAACTCCACCAATGATAGAATTGGACCAAATTTCCCACATAGAACCCCCATGCCTTGAAGGGACTCACTGGCACGAGCCTCCCTCCAGCCTCACATGCTCTCCCTTGCCAGCATATGTGCACTGAGCTGCATGCACCAAGAATGCCATCCCCAATTGAAGTCTCAGAAACCATCCTCCCTGTGGCTGATAGGCTGGCCAATTGCAGCGGGGGAGGCTTTTGGTAGGAGGATTAGCTGTCTGTTTCCAAAAAAGGAAGAGAAGGGCAGGCAGAGAGATCTTCAGCCTTCCTCTGCCAAAGGAGTTCCTAAAACCATCAGAAATATGTTTTCCGATGGTCTTTGGCGACCCCTCTGAAACCCCCTTGCAACCCCCAAAGGTCCCAACTCCCAGGTTGAGAAACACTGCTGTAAAACTAGAACTCCATAATTCCATAGCTCACAGCCATGGCAGTTCAACCAGTATCAAAATGCACTAATTCTACAATGTAGATAATATTGGAATCAGAGCACCCTGCAGTGATAGCTGTTTTGGGAGAAAATGGAAAGGCTTCTTCTCAACAGAGTAGCAGAGTAGCCTCAATCTTAGGTTGCTTCCCTGAACCAATAATGACTCAAAATAAGCAAGGCAAGCAATTTAAGATCACACATTTAGAAAAAGCATACTAATGACTTTTACAGTTACATATGCATGGAAAGCCTCCAACGTAGGCATAGAGTGAAAAGATCAGGTAATGGTGATAACGCCCTTCTTAACTCGCTATCTTGTTAATGGAGAAGTGAAGACTCTCTGAAGGAAAGGAGAGATCCGGAAAAGATAATGAAGGAGAAGAGGCAGAGACTGCAAAGGGGGAAGGGAATCTTTATCCAACCCGACAGTCTGGGAATGTTACATTGTTACATGGATACACAAAAGACATTCATGACCATGAATTTCAAAGGACAGTAAAAGCAAAATTGAGAGGCTTCAAGTGAGGAAAAAGAGTTTAATACAAAGGAAATTTAGTCCTATCTAAACCCCAATTGCTGCTAACAGCTGGGCAGGGCAGGGGGAATGATGGAAATTTCCAATAGTTAAAGGTAGATTAGAAACTGTCCACAAATCTCTGCTAGTCAGATTTGACATTAGGATATTGATTTCTGAGCTAGAAATGTGTTGGTCGCACCAAAGCATAACTCACAGTCAGAATTAACTCACTGTCTATTCTGGATGCATCAATGATATAGGGTTTCTGGAAAAAGTGGCATGTCATCTGATTGGACACGTGTTGTTGAAGGCTTTCATGGCTGGAATCACTGGGTTGCTGTGAGTTTTCCAGGCTGTATGTTCATGTTCCAGAAGCATTCTCTCCTAATGTTTCACCCACATCTATGGCAGGCATCCTCAGAGGTTGTGAGGACCTCACAACCTCTGAGAATGTCCAGGTGGGAGAAAGAACTCTTGTCTGTTTGAGGCAAGTATGAATGTTGTAACTTGCCACCTTGTTTAGCATTTAATGACTTTGCAGCTTCAAAGTCTGGCTGGTTGCTGCCTGAGAGCTTGTTGGGAGGTGTTAGCCTTCGTTGATTGATTCTTGTCTGGACTCCCACCCTAGACATTCCACAGATATATAAACCTCACTTGCCTAGTTTCCAACAGACCTCATCTCTGAGGATGCCTGCCATAGATGTGGGTGAAACATCAGGAGAGAATGCTTCTGGAACATGGCCATACAGCCTGGAAAACTCACAGGACCCAGTGATTGGACACGTTTCTAGTAATTTCTAGTAACTTAAAGAGAATATGATATACTTTGATTTAATAAAAAAAATAACTATACACTTGGACAGAACACATGTTAGGACATATACATAAAGAGAACTGTATCTGAAATATCTGATATCAGTAGGTTTACTTTGGGTGAACTAAGACATAACTAGCAATGTTAACTTCACTCACTCTCAGCACTACTAATCTGTTCTATTTCAGGTTGAGAAAAATATGCTTTTTCCCATCCACTAAGTTTTCTCTGTATCAGTAATTTTGGTGTTAAACACTTGAAATTCAGGAACTCTTGGCACCCTACTGCACATCATCTTGGAATCAGCTGGTCAACTGTGGCCAATAAAGTGTTCCCAACAGGAAGCTCCTCGGCTTCTCTTGGCTATCCCTAAGAAGCTGTTTCTTAGCCCCTGCTCATCCAGAAAATGGGATTTTAGACATGAGCCTTGTTAGTTATCGAATGGATTGCAATAACTTCTTTTTAATTACATTGCTCTCAACAAGCACACCAGTGTTCTTCAAAGGCTCTCCATCTGAATTGTTTCCACACAGAGACCTTGCTTGATTGCTTGATGGTGCTGAGATAATGTTAGGGTTTTTACTCCTTCTGGATTCCTACTGCTTCCTAAGAATAATGTCCAATAATTCAATGTATGAATAGTTTGGAGAGGAGGAGGATTAGATAACGAGATAATACTAGCAAGCCTGGTTGAGAACTATTTTGTATTTGGACTCTCCTAGTCCATGCCAGCTCAATGACCATCGTTTGACTACACAACCAACCCACACTGTTTTGTGAATTCTAGTTGACTTTTGTAAATTAATGTGGAAGTTTGTTTAGATTTTATGTTATTATATAATTTTGTTTGACTATGTGTAGTTTAATTTATTGATGCTACGTTTAATTTACTGATGTTAGGCTTTAATTAATGTTAGGTTTTAATGTTATTTTCATATTCAAGGTGCCTGTAGGATTTTATGTCAATATTTGTTTGTTTTACAAAGGCATTGAATGTTTGGCATTGTTATGTTGGAAACTACCCTGAGTCCCTTTGGGGAGATAGGGCAGAAAACAAATGAAGTATTTTTATTATTATTTTATTCAAAGTACAAATCTTACTTATGATAGGTTAAGATCCTGAGTATCACTGCCAGATACAGATGTAGGCAAAACATCAGGAGAAAATGCTGCTACGAGAACACAGCCATACAGCCCGGAAACCACACAACACCCCAGTGCTCCTAATGTACTTCTGATCAAATAAACTTAGGATAAAAGGCAGATTTTAATAACCAACAAGAGCATGAATACAGTTCTCCAACCAACTGAAGATGTTTCTATCATTTTTGTCCAGTTTCAGGACTAAAAATCACAGCGCACACTTACCTGGGCACTTGTGGAAAGGTAGGGAGGGAGTAACAGTAGAATGCATTATGAAGCAATAAAAGTGGGGTGTGGCAAGAGTTTTGGGACCACGCGGATGGGAGAGCCTCCAAATGTAAAAGAGCCTCTATACCTCTGAGGGAGTTACTCCAGAGACTGCTGATGGCCACAAAACTGCCCCATGGGCCACAGTTTGCTCACTCCTACTCTAAAGGGTGGCATAGGAATGATGTAGCTGCCTCCAGAGGCTGTTAGATCAGGCATGGGCAAACTTCAGCCCTCCAGATGTTTTGGACGTCAACTCCCTCAATTCCTGGCCTCAGGCCCTTTTCTTTTCCCCCTCAATGGCACTCCAGATGTTTTGGACTTCAGCCCTCACAATTCCTGGCCTCAAGCCCCTTCCTTTTCTCCCTTAAGCTGCTGAGGGGGAAAGGAAAGGTCCTAAGGCCAGGATTTGTGGGAGTTGTAGTCCAAAACACCTGGAGGGTCGAAGTTCCCCCATGTTTGCATTAAGCTATGCTGGTTAAAACTAGTGAAATATGGAATCTGAAGGTTTTATGTACTTCTTCTTCTTTAAATGCTGACATTTTAAAGTTCCTTTAAATTGTTTATATTTTGGAAAAAATATGCATATTTTAGGAACCGTAACAAAAAAAAATCAACAGTTCCAAGATCTGGGAATATGCACTCCCTCAGCTTTGGAGGCAAGGGGTCACTGCAATCTGCAAGCATTCCAGATTCAGAGAGATTTCCTTACTGGATGTAACTGAAATTATGTCTTATTCTTTATATATGTAACTCCTCTCACCATCCCATGCGACTGTAAAGCTTGGCATGCCGAAAGCAGCTCCAAGTTAGAGGAAGAAGGAGAAAGCTTACAGCCGGATGTTGAAACTGCAGCTCCCCAGAAGTGGTTGTTTTGACCAGCCATAAGCAATAAGGCTTAAGCATGACAAGTATTGAAGTACATTTGGAGCAGCACCAATTTCTCACTCAAAATACACAAACCAAGTCTATAAAGCTTTTTCCTTTGCTCATTTCTCAGATGTTTCCCTAAGCTTGATCTAATTTGTTCAGCTGTTATGATCTTCCTAGAAATTCTGTGACCAGATAATTCTGCAGAGTCATAGAGAGCATCTACACTGTAATGCTTCACACCACTTTAAATTTCATGGCTTTGTTTTGCATACTCTTGGTAGTTAGCGCTCAATAAGATACCTAAAATTGGTTTCTATGGAGGACTATTGTGCTCCCTTGAATTAAAAGTTCTAGAAAAAAATCTCAATTTAATTCTCACTTCTGGTACTTTGAGAAATATAGTTTAGTTGTATACAGTGCCCCCCTGGAACTATTATTATTTACTTTATTTGTATCTCTCAGCCTTATGGCAACTCGAGGCAGTTTACAAGGCAAAATTCAATGCCCCAAAATACAACACAATTTAAAACATAAATCATAAAATCATAACAACAGCAATAAAAACATAAGCCAGCAAATTCACAATAAAAGCATTGTCTAATTCCATCGTATAGTTGTTCCGTTTTCATATGTCCATTACTCAATATTTGCAAATGCTTGCTCAAACAGCCATGTCTTGAGTTTTTTTCGAAACGTTCTAGATTAGGCCTTGGACTCTCCAGGTGTTTTTGATTCCAACTCCCACCATTTCTAACAGCCTCCAGCCCCATCCTCCCTAAAAAGAATGGGGCCTGAGGCTATTAGGAATGGTGAGAAAGTCCAAAAATACCTGGAGGGAAGGCCAAAGTTTGGCCATGCCTGATCTAGACCCACAAATTCAATGGATCAGAGATCATCCCCACCCCACTTCAATGACAGCAACATAAACACAGATACATTGAATTGTACATATTCATATTGCTATTAGCTGTTCCCACCACGCATTGCTGTGGCCAGCTTTCCTTCTCCTTTCTTTTCTCCTTCCTTCCCTTTTTTGCTTTCCTTCTCCTCTTCCTTCCTTCTCTTCCCTTCCTTCCCCCCTTTTCTTTCCCTTCCTCTTTCCCCCCTTTCTTACTTCTCTACCTATTCTTGGACTGCAACTCCCAGCAGTCCTCCTGATCAATTTATCTACCTACCTACCTATTTATCTAATCTATCTATCTGGAGGATTGCTGGGAGTTTCAGTCCAGGAATAGGAAATTGGAAATATGCAGGAATTGGGATGCTCTCAAAAAGAAATCTTGCAGCTTGGAATCAGTGCATTTGGATCATCCTCCTCTCCTAAAGGGCCTGGTCTAGGGGATGCTGGGAGCTGTAGTCTGGAGGAGAGTGTGGGTATGCTATTGTGTGTGTGTGGGGGGGGGGGTTGTTTTTGTTTTTTGCCAGGGTGAGCTGTTTTTGCGCATGCACTGTAGCATCTTGCTTTTTTGGCTTTTTAAGTCCCTTCTGCTGTGTTTTTTCAGTGTTTTTATTAGTGATGGTCACTCGTTGGCCTGATAGGTGTATTGTGTCCAAAATTGGTGTCAGTTCACCCAGTGGTTTTTGAGTTATGTTAATCCCACAAATGAACATTACATTTTTATTTATATAGATTTAATAATATTAAGTGCAATCCTCTACATTTTTTTCACATCCATGTGGATTTCTCAAGCAAACCCCTATGGATGTACCGTACTAAAGACTGGAGCTCTCTAGTAAGTATACATACCTAATTAAACAACAGATCCCTTCATACCATAGGATGGAAACAAGCAAGTCTGAGTGGCAAATACACACAATATAATGGTGTAGTGCAGAACTACTTTTGAAAACAGTAAATCACATTTTCCCCAATGCTGTCAATGCCTGGGGCTGAGAACCAAAATAAATACAATTTGGAGGACGACTGCTTGCACTTTTTAACTGATTTCAATGTGAAGTAAAATTCCAGAGGGCAAATATCATGAGCAAAAGATAACTCACAAAAGAGAGAAACCAGGCAGCAAACTGTTTCTAATGTCAGAATAACATGGTTAGTATAAGGTGGATAGAATGGAAAAGAACACAATTTGTTACCCTGGGCCAGGCAGCAAACTGCCTGGGCTAGCTCTTCCCGTGTGCATGTGTGTGACTTTTATTTGGTACAGTGTGCAATACGTGACCATTCAGCAGATGTAGGGCAGCATCACCTGATGCTGCAGTCTCAGAGGAAGGAACATTCATTTCAGAACTCCACTTAAAATGGTCAAAGGAAAAAAGCTCTGAACCAAGCTAATCCCTGGCCCTTCCACATACTGGTTACATCACACATGAAACACTAACTTGCTCATTACCAAAACAAGACAAAAGGGTCAACCAGATCAGCAGAGAGAAGTGATCACCTCAAAGCACCCTGGAAGGGAATTGGGTGCAGTAATTAAAAGGATTTGCCAAATAAAATGGCAAAGGTTTTTCGTTGCTTTTTGCTCCAAAAGCTGTCTACCAGCATTAACAAACTCTAAAAGCAGGACTGCAAATAAAGAGCAACACTCAAAACACAGGAGAATTCCAGAGACAAGACTCAATCAAGGCCAGCTAACACCTCCCAACAAAGGATTTCTCCAGGCAGGAAGCAGCCAGGCTTTGAAGCTGCGAGGCCATTAAATGCTAATCAAGGTGGCCAGTTACAACATTCACACTTGCCTCAAGCAAACAAGAGTTCTTTCTCCCACCTTGGACATCCCACAGATATAGAAACCTCACTTGACTAGTTTCCAACAGACGTCTCAACCTCTGAGGATGGCTGCCATAGATGTGGGTGAAATGTCAGGAGAGAATGCTTCTGGAGCATGGCCATACAACCTGGAAAACTCACAACAACCCAATGTTTCCAGCCATGAAAGCCTTTGACAACACTCCAATGGATTGCCTATTTTATTTACTCAGACCTTTAATTGTCAGCTGCTCTTTTCAGAGAGTTCTTTTTTAGCTGTATTTTGATCATTCTTATTATGCTTTGAATGGCTTACTATTTTACATGAATGTTGTTAATACGCTATTTATTTAATTGCTTTGAAGCCTTTGCTGTATCATGCATTATATTAACTGTAGTTTTTTGGCACAGAAAATGCTGTTGACTACATAAAAGAACTGCATGCAAATTTTGTGCAGAACCAAGCCTCGAATTGCAAACAGTTTTCAAAAACTTCCTTAAAGCAGGAAAAAAATGGACAAAACAACATATTGGTTCATTTGAGAGAAAAATAGTGAAGAATTGCTTCCCTTTGTATTAGTACAACAGATTTTAATTTGTATTGGCTTGAACTTTGTAAACTGCTTTGAGTCCCATGACAAGGAATAGAAATGGATTATAAAACAACAACTTGTTAGTTTTGTTGTTGAAGGCTTTCATAGCCAGAATCACTGGGCTGCTGTGAGTTTTCCGGGCTGTATGGACATGTTCCAGAAGCATTTTCTCCTGACGTTTTTCCCACATCTATGGCAGGTATCCTCAGAGGTTGTGAGGTCTATTGGAAATTAGGCAAGTGGGGTTTAGTCACACGGAAGCAGCCAAGCTTTGAAGCTGCAAGGCTATTCAATGCTAATCAAGGTGATCAGTTGTAACATTCACACTTGCCTCAAGCAGACAAGAATTCTTTCTCCTGCCCATTCCACAGATACATAAATCCCACTTGCCTAGTTTTCAACAGACCCCACAACCTCTGAGGGTGCCTGCCATAGATGTGGGCAAAACATCAGGACAGAATGCTTCTGGAACATGGCCATATAGCCCATGTTCTTGTTACTTGTTATTCTTGTATTTTTACTACCAATGGACAGGTATTAATGGGATGGTCTGTCTCTGGCAGTACAATCGAGGTACCCTTCACCTTGACAGGGAGAGGGAGGCATCTGGCTTAAATCCTTTTGCCACCTGTGGGGATTTGGTTTGTTCCATCGGTCCTGAGTCAACCTGAGTGGTCACAAGCCTGCCTTCCAATGACTAAGCTTTCAGGATTCTGGGCTGATGTGGAAATCTGGATTCAAGAAAAGTCAAGGGAAACTTCCATTCCACCCATGTCAGAAAGGACGCAGTAAACAGCCCAACATCTCTGGTGTGGATCTCCCTCCCTCTTACCCAGGCAAGGGCAAACTTGGGCCCTCCGTCCAGGTGTTTTGGACTTCAACTCCCACAATTCCTAACAGCCTCAAGGCCCCTTTCTTTCCCCGCTCAGCCATGCAGGAAAGGGAGATGGAAAAGGAAAGGGCCAGAGGCTATTA